>NC_134871.1:6019166-6698333 GCF_049852395.1 Peromyscus maniculatus bairdii | reverse complement strand
GCCCAGCCCATTATGGGTGGTGCCATCCCTGGCACGGTGGCCCAGGGTTCTATAAGAACCAGGCTCTGAGCAATCCATGTGGAGCAAGTCAGTAAGTAACACCCCTCCATGGCCTCAACATCAGCTCAAGCCTCCAGGTTGCAGCCCTGTTAAAGTTCTGGTACTGTATTTCTTTGATGATGAACTGTGATGTGGAAGCATAAGCTGAATAAACATTTCCATCCCCAAGGTGCTTTGGCCGTGGTGTATCATCACAGCAATGGTAACCCTAAGACACAGGTAATTGAAACTAAACATCAGCATACACTTGAGAGCTAAACCACACTATAAATCATATAGACCTAACAATTATCTATAGACTATCCCAGCCCATAGAAATGAAATACATGTTCTCAGCAGACCATTAAAAGTTGGCTGTAGACCAGCCTGTAAGGTATTTTCTTAATTAGTGATTGATGGGGAGGGTCCAGTCCATTGTGAGCTTCATAGCATCTTCTCTAAAGTAGAATACATCCTAGCAATGCCTTCTAAATTGTCCCCTATTTCACTCATTTAAATTTTCTTGATGCTTCCAACGGTATTCAGGGTGAAACTTTGCAGTTTCTTTTCTTACCTGAGTACTGTTGGTGTGTGTTCCTGGGTGTAGGCAGTGCTTATGCAGCCGAAAGCTGCAAAAGATCCTTTTACCAAAAGGAAAAGCATAAGGCGTAGGACATGCATCTCTGCAAACAACATTAATAGAAGAAAATGATTATTTTTACCAATATTTGTTGATCTCTAGTTTAAAAAAATTACAATTGCTCTCTAAAACATTAAACACTAGGCTGTTATGTGGAATCAAGCACTGCTTTATTATAGAAAGTATATTCTGATTATAATTTCCCCTGCCTTAATGCCTCCTATAGCCTCTCTATCTCCCCACCCACTCAAATCCAAACCCTTTCTTTTCTCTCTCATTAGAAACAAAATAGACATCTAAATAAAGACAGAGAAAATTTAACAAAATAAAAACAAATATCAATACGGTAAAACAAACAAATCAGCAAAAAAAATTGCTTTTAAAAAAATTGAAATAGCTTGCATAAAATGAGCTTGTCTCAACATAATTAAGGACATATATGAAAATCCACTGCCAACATCACATTCAATACTGAAATATGAAATCTTCCTCAAAGATATGGAGCAAAGTGTGTGAAATCCAACAGAGTGAAAATATAATCTATAGAATAAGAACAAATATATACCTGACAGTATTAAGCTCCACAATATTAAAGAACTCCTAAAACTGCATAACAACAATTCAAACGACTTGGGTAAAAAATGGACAAAGACATCAACAGAAACAAAAAAAAATAGAATACTTAGAAATGATTGTTCTGGTTGAGTAAGTCCTGAGTGAGTATGTCCTGTGGAAATGAGCAATCCATTTCAAGGACAGAGACTCATGACAAAATAGCAATGCCTACTTTCCTTGGAGAGTGAGACTCCCAGGGATAGCAAAGGCTCCCTCTAGTCCATGTGAAAATGTTGATAATGTGTGCAGAAAATATTCACCGTTGCTTCCCCCCCTCCCTAAGATATGTATAATCTGAAGACTCTCCCCTATAGAGGGTGCTACTATTGAGATTAGCTTAACCTACCTCCTTGTTCAGCTGTATATAATAATTCTGCCTCCTTGTTTATTTGTATGTGATAGGCCCACCTTCTTGTCTAGCTGCATGTACTCACCCTACCTCTGTGTTCAACTGTATGCAATAAACACAGTGAGCTTCCAGGACCCTGGAGTTTCCCCATCAAAGAGCCCAGTCTATCTGATCCCAGCTTTGTGTGTGTGCCTCTCTGTCTCTCTCTCTGTCTCTGTCTCTGTCTCTGTCTCTGTCTCTGTCTCTGTGTCTCTCTCTGTCTCTGTCTGTCTCTGTCTCTGTCTCTGTCTCTCTCTCTCTCTCTCTCTCTCTCTCTCATACTCCCTCCCTCCCTCCTTTCCCCCTCTCTCAGTTTGTCTGTTCTTTTTCATTCCCTTGCCACCCCAGTCAGGTCAAGTCCCTGAAATCTGCGCAAGTATATATGAAAATGTAAAGCCTATGTGGGAAATGACTCCTGGGAGGAAGTTTGATCTGTTATGAAGGATAGTTGACAGATTTTCATCCATACACTTCGCAGTCAAGGGAGAAATAACACAATGTCTCTGGGATTAAATTATGAATTTAAATATGGTATGCTCAGAGAACAAACATATACTTTGTCCTCTGTCTTGAGCTGGAGAAACAATTTCTTCCTTATCTTATGCATTTTGTATGCTAAGCACATACTAAAATAGTTGACAGATACAAAACATGTAAATCTTAACTCTTACTGTTTGTTATAAAATTCACCTCTTGCTATTTTAAAATGCAATCTCTCTGGATACTTAGATTAAAACAATAAAAATCTTCGCATTGGTGAATTCCCAAGTTTTAAAGTATTTGTTTCTAGAATAATTATTTAGTGCATACAGTTATAGTTTAAATGTGAAATGTTTCCTAACAGGCTCATGTGTTTGAACACTTGTTCTGCACCTAATGGTACTGTCAGTGAGGATTTGGAACCTTTAGGTGGTGGAGTATCCCTAGTGAGATCTGAGCTTGCTTTGCCCAGCAGGGCTGCATTAGAGGATTGCTTGACTATGTGCATGGTTACTAGGTGATTGGAAGGGTCTACACTTGGCTGAGCTAGGGGGATGTCTTTGCTCCACTCCTTGGCATTCCTATAAATAGCCCTTTAGAAGAGACAGAAGAGGCTGGTGGATAATGATCCAGGCCCTCCTGAAGCTGTCCTGTGTTTCTACCTATTTCTCTCCCCTCTATCCTTCTACCTCTATATTTCTACTTCAATCTCTTATCCCTTACTCAAGAGTTCCTTGTCATATATAAGTGGTAACTGGTCCCTAAAAAATGGCATCAGGGACAGGGGCTTGGTAAAAGGAGTGTGAGGGGGCATCATGGGTATAAGGTGACATACCCAATAATTACAAAGGTGATGGTATTTTATTCTTGGGAGTGACAATTAGGCAGTGGAATGCTGAAGTTGAAATGTAAGGCTGCAAGATATATTTCTCTCTATCTAGGTTTCTTTCTTTTTCTCTCTATCTTAATTTCTACCTATAAAAATTAGGGGAGTTGGGCGGTGGTGGCACACGCCTTTAATCCCAGCACTCGGGAGGCAGAGGCAGGCCAATCTCTGTGAGTTCGAGGCCAGCCTGGGCTACCAAGTGAGTCCCAGGAAAGGCGCAAAGCTACACAGAGAAACCCTGTCTCGAAAAATCAAAAAAAAAAAAATTAGGGGAAAGGTATAAGGAAGAATGTAGGACTATAGTGTAGAAAACACTTAGGATAAGGAAAAATATATAAGATAGAATATATAAATATAGTATAAGAAAAAACTTAGGATAAGATATGCAACAAGACCAAGAAACTATGTCTTTGATATTTTTCAACTGTGGGATTATGAATGCAAACTCCTGGGGAAGAATCAGAGAGAAATCATTCAAAGATGAGAAAAATGGGCAGAATGAGATTCCTATGAAAGCCTTTGGCCTGTGGACAGCTTAGATTTAAGTCCTGAGTGGCAGAGGAGAGAATTTTCCCTGAGATAGCTATGGGTGAAATAAAACATCTTACTCTGCTGACCCTGCCACTGTATGAAAAACATCATACAATCAAAATTAGTTTCCTTTTGACCATGAAGCCAAATTTAGAGAACAGAAGTCTTGGGGGAAAATTTAGTAATTTCTCCCTCTGAAAAACTACTAGCTTGCTGGGTGTCGGTGATGCACAACTTTAATCCCAGCAATCTGGAGGCAGAGCCCAGTGGATCTCTGTGAGTCTGAGGCCAGCCTGGCACCAAAACTACACAGAGAAACTCTGTCTTAAAAAAAAAAAAACTAAAAGCTTTTCAGACCTTTTCTTCTCAGATTGTTTTTTCTTTCTGTAAGGGCAAAAATTAAATTCACCTGAAAAATCTATCAGAATGAGAAAATCACCTGTAATTTTTCTAGAAAAAACAAAAAACCTCTTGGAACAGGGCAAATCCTCTCTGCTACTCCTTTCTCTCCTTCAAGCCAGAATTGGAAAAACAGCAGCCAGAGTCACTGCAGCCAGAGCCTATGCCCAGGAACCACAGCAGAGGCAGTGTGGGAACCTGGGAAGGGCTGTTAGCATGGAAAAAGCAGTTAGCAGAGCCTGATCCATGCAGTGGCATCAGAAACTCTGTATCTGAGGGAGGAGACAAGCCAGGACAAGACAATAAACTATCTGGGAGGGAATTCTCTGAAAAGATTGAAAAGGCCTTTATTTCAAGTACTTTTATCTTCTTTCACTGACCTGGTAAGACAGGAGTATAAAGCATCAAGAAATTTTCACTTCTGGCAACAAGCATCTGAGTACACACAGACAGGTGCCATTTGTTCCAGGGATGGTGTCAAGTGAAAGGCTTAATACTGACTTAAAAGCATCATATGATAAAGGATCAGAAACTTAATTTTGACCATGTTAATGAAACCAGGAGAGTTATAGTCACCACTGGCTGCAGCTGAGTTTTCTCCCAGAACCAGAAAGGCAACCTTGGAATTGTAGTTTGAAAAGTAGCTTGGGAAATGTAGTGATGATGTAGAGAAAAGTAGCTTGGGAAATATAATCCACAACATGGTTCATAACATTGTGAAGATATAGAGAATGGCAGTTTGGGAAATGTAGTCTATAAAAGAGATACAAGTATTGCACTGTCTCAATAACTCTGGTTTTTCAGATAAAGATGCTATTTTTCCTACAATCTTGGTTAGGTTGCCTCCTAGGAATGAGAAACATGAACAACTTGCCTGTCAGGTGGGGATTATTTGCTATGGAAAATTGAGAAACAGGTGATGCCTGTCAGGAGGCAATTAAGATGCTAATTAAGTCATTTTAAAATCTTTAAGGAAGAAAGAGAAAGAGATTTGTACACTGGGAAATTTGGGTGTGAAAAAAGAAAAAAAATTATGGGCAAATAAAAAAATTAAGAAACTTGGGTTGTGGTTGAAATGCAACAGAGAAACACTGGCATCATTGAAATGCTCATGATAATCTTAAGATGCAGCTTCAAAAAATTAAGAAAGTGGAAAATCACACTCTCAGAAGCTTACTGGCTGTCTGAGTTTGGTGAGGAGTGTGGAACAGAGTAATATCAGCTCCAGTGACACTCCTCCAGAGGCCTAATGGCTTCATAGGAAGTTTTTCCTAAGAGCTTTAAAGAAGCTCAGTATGGTAATTACTCATAATTTGTGCAATGTCTCTCTTGTTGAAAGAAAATCTAATAGTTTTGTTAAGAAATATCTTCTTGATGTTTGCTAAAGTTGGGAAAGTGATCCTATAGAGTTGGCTTTTGAATATAAGTTAGTAAAGAGATTGTTCTAGATAAGTTTTTAAAATAGTTCTATAAAGTTTCATGTTGAATATAAGTATTTAAAAAATATAAATATTGAATGTAAAAAGTGTAAATGTTGAATGCAAGTTTGCAAAAAGTGTATAGTGATGTTCATACTAGAATTGTTTTTATTATTCTTTTATCTTCAGACATATTTGAATGCTTTTTGTAGTAGTCCAAAATATAATTTTATAGTTTCAATGGCCCTGGAAAAACTTAAGCAAAGTTGTTATAATTAAGGGAGTTTTTCTGTCTTCTTCCTAAAAGTTTGCACTCTTTCTGTTTAGAAAGACATAGGCCTCCCACAAAGTGACAAGTCTTCCACAACCAAGTTAGTTTGTTAAAGTGTTTTTAAAATAGGATGGGTTTTTGTTTACTTGAGTGCATATTTTGAAGTTTTTTGAAATAACTGTTTTCTCCTGGGAATCAAAACAGTCTCTTGAAAATTTTATTGAACATCTGTTTGGAAAGAGTTTTGATCCAGGAAAAGTTCTTGGTGCAGCTGAGTATGCTGTAGTCACTTTAGACCCATTCCAAAAATGATATTTCATCTTTATCATCCTCTACTCCTTTATTGCTAGATGTGGCAGCTATGGAGATCTCTGTGGATGTTTGCAAGCTCCTAATAGGGAATTGGGTCAGAGAGTACCTCCTCCTCCCAGAGGCTGGTAGCCAAAGACAGGCATCTTACCTCTTGATAGCTTCCAACATAATCCAGAGTATGCTTGAAGGAAAGTACATCACCATGACAGGTAAGGAAGATAATCAAGAAGAACAACCTAAGACAGGCACAGTCTATCTGAGGTGCCTAGAGGGCCTTTTATTATTTCTAGAAGAGACAGTTGTGGAGGCACACAAATGTTTCCTAGTGAGATCTGAACTTGCTTTATCCAGCATGGATTGCGTGACCATTTTGCATGGTTACTAGGTAATTGGAAGGATCTACACTTGGCTGAGCTAGGGGGATGTCTTTGCTCCACCCCTTGGTATTCCTATAGATAGCCCTTTAGAAGAGACAGAAGGGGCTGGTGGATAATGTTCCAGGCCCTCCTAAGGCTGTCCTGTGTTTCTATCTGTTTCTCTCCCCTCTATCCTTCTACCTTTATATTTCTACCTCAATCTTTTATCTCTCACTCCTCAAGAGTACTCTGGGGGGAAAAGGGAGCTGATCTCCCACACTGTAGGAAGTGCATCTTTGGAGACTTGAGATTAACAGACAAGTCCTGCTTCCAGTCCCCTCTAGGTTTCTTATTACACCAAGGTGGTAGAAGATAGAGTTCCAGCCACACATTCACAATATCATGGAGCCACTGGCCATCATGCCTTCACCAGCATGGTGGTCACTATCTTCATCAGTAAAAAAAAAATAAATAAACCTCTTAGTTACTTCCTTTCAGGTACCAGTAGCAACCACACAACAACAACAAACTAATGGACATCACACATCCTCTTTTCTCTTTCAATTTAATTTAATTTTACATATCAGCCACGGATTCCCTTGTTCTCCCCACTCCCACACACCCACACACCCACACACCCCAGCTGCCTTCCCCCAGCCCACCCCCCATTCCCATCTCCTGCAGGGCAAAGACTCCCCTTGAGGATTGAATTCAACCTGGTAGATTCAGTCCAGGCAGGTCCAGTCCCCTCCTCCCAGGCTGAGCCAAGTGTCCCTACATAAGCCCCAGGTTTCATACAGCCAACTCATGCACTGAGTACAGGACCCAGTCCCACTGCCTGGATGCCTCCCAAACAGATCAAGCTAATCAACTGTCTCACTTATCCAGAGGGCCTGATCCAGTTAGGGGCTCCTCAGCTATTGGTTCATAGCTCATGTGTTTCCATTTATTTGGCTATTTGTCCCTGTGCTTTATCCAACCTTGGTCTCAACAATTCTCGCTCATACAAACCCTCCTCTTTCTCGCCAATTGGACTCCTTGTCGTGCTAGAAACCCCATCCAATGACTGAGAGAACCGGATGCCGAGATCGACGGCCAGGCCCCAGGTGGAGCTCTTTTCTCTTTCTAAGGAAACTTCCATTTACCTGACCCTGTCTCCAATGTTGACTAATCACAGTTCATTGTTTCAGCCTTATATGATTTAAATAAATACTCTGAAATACAGTCATACCAATGGTTCCCAATTAGAAGCCTGCAATTTCTATTGGTGAAGAGTATCAATCTACTTACTAGATCAAGGAATGAAATACTCTGTGACCAAGTTCCTCCTTATCTCTTACCTCCTCGTTATTTACAGGTTGTTAACACAATAACACCAATTTTCCAAACCACATGTCCTCCTTCCACTTCTAGTGCAACTTTTTTGGTGCATTTCTTCACCAAATAATACCTATTTGGCTTTATGGGTTCAACGTTGAATGGCACTAGAGAGATCCTCCAAACTACTTGTTTGTAGTTACTGTTCTTTCTGCATGATATCCTCATGCCAAGCACATATTGCTAACATAGGCCTCCCAGACATGACTTTTTTATAATTGATAACCAATAATTAGTTTCTAATAAAATCTGATGTAGAGCTCCCAAGTTTAAAGAAAGCCATAAAGTTGGGATTCTTCTTATTAAGGAATTCATAGCCTTTAAAATGTCCAAATGTAAAAGCAGAGTGTAGGGCTGGTGAGATGGCTAAGCTGGTAAAGGTGCCATCAAGCCTTTGGATATGATTTTGGTCCCTGAAGCCCTTGCAATAGAAGGAAAGAACCAACTACTGCAAGTTATTCTTTGACCTCTGCATATAAACTATAGGGTGCGCCATTTTCCATATACAAATTTATGGGCTCAAGCCCCCTCTGGCTATTCTTAATCCAGTACAAGAGTTCATCATGCAATCCATATCTATGACTTCTGGGCTCATTTTTTCTTATTCTGAAATTTGGCTAGAAACAAATCTCATTGGAGAAAGATATAAATTTTAACTTTTATTGTCCTGTGAAAATATCACTTGTAATGATTGTATCCCTTTCACTGGTTTAATATAAATAAGTAAATAAACAAATAAATGTTAAGTTCCTTTAGAAGAAATAAATGGGGATCTGGAAAGACAGCTCAGCAGTTAGAAGAACCTACTGCTGTTGCAGAGGACCAGACTTCTTTCTCAGCACCCATATCACACAGCTTATTATGAACTTCCTGTAACTCCATTTTTTTGGTTATCCAATGAGACTGACCTCCAAGGGCACCCACATTCATATATCTGTACATTCACACATTGCATGCACATGTGCATATGTATGCATACACGTATAATTATATAAAATATATATTTAAAGAAATATAGTCTGGTGCTCTTCTAGACAGTACAGTGTAAGTTGCATTTACTATTTGAAAAATCCACATATACATGAATATGCATTAACAATAAGATTCTAAACACTGAGGAAGTCTCACCTTCAGCTAGAAATATGGTGATGGTAGTACAACTCCCAATTGTAAGGAGTGAAAAGGCAATTGAAGGACGACGGTTAACATTTCTCATTATAAAATATGTGAGTAATTTAATGGGTATGTCTACCACTCCTAGGAGAATCTGGTTCAGGAAGATATTATTTCCCAAATTTTTAATATCCAACAAGATGCCAAAAGTGCCGAACACTGCTGTAAAACTGAAAGAAAGCACACAGAGAGGCATTCAATGAACTAAGGCATCAAAACATGTTATTATGGTGTGTGTGTGTGTGTGTGTGTGTGTGTGTGTGTGTGTGTGTGTGTGTGTGTGTGTGTGTGTGCGCGAGCGCGTTTAGGATCATTATTTCCTTCAAAGATGCAACTAAAACCAAATATTACAAGCATGGGATGAAATAGAGTTTTATAATGTCACAGAAATTACTTAGAAAAATATGAAAATAAGATAATGATAAAATTATTAATAAATTGAGTAGTTTATATAAGTAAATTTATGTTTTAAAAAAACACTCTGAACTTAGTCCACTGCTCTGATAGACTCTAGATCTGAAGTTTGTTGTGATCCAAAGAGAAAATAGATAAGTATATTCCTAAAAGATGCATAATTTCTTGAAAATCATATTTGTTTGGAGTTTAAAATTTTTATAAAACACTAGACTGCCTTATAATTTTGTTATAATTAAAAATAATGCATCATGAAATAAACCTTCTGAAAATTTCAAACTTGTGGTAATATTGTACTTGAAATTATGACACTATATGTATGTATATCCATTATAATTACTATATATAATAATTATATATAATATATACCATTATAATTAGCAGAACAAGCTAATATATATGAGCAATGGATCTAGGTATGTACTGCTCTACCTAACATATCACTTCAAATTTATGTTTTCAATAATATAATTTTATGATTATAAGTTGCTTCAAAGGTTATTTTTCTAAATTCATTTTACATATAAGGTCAGAGACATAGATTTCTCTTATTTCACTGCATATTACACTAATTTTTCTTGACTTAAACAACATTATCTTATGTCTATGGGTGTTTTTCCTGCATGTATTCCTGTGTGCAGAGATCACAAGAGGGATCCTCTAAAACTGGAGTTGCAGAAAGTTGTTAGCTACCATGTGGATGCTGGGAGCTGGTCCTCTGGAAGGGTAACAAATACGCTAAACTCCTGACTCACCTTTTATTTTAGATAAATAAATGAAAAAATAAATAGAACCATGAGTGTTAACTCAGAACTGAAAGAATTAAGATAATTTAAAAATCTATGTAGCAGTGTATTCATTTAATGTGTACTTTTTGCAAGATGGTAAAAGTAGCCACTGGAAAAGTAAGATTGTTACTTCATTTTCCTACTGTTTGGGAGATGGTAATTTCTTCATTTAAAAAAGTATAAAGTGATGGTACATTTAACATGTCTTTGAATTTTCTTACATCACATTTCACTTTTTACTATATATAGTATCATGCTCACCCACATATTTAATGTATTTACTACATACAAATCTAAAGAACTAGGTCTCTGGAGAGCTCTTCTGATGCATGTACTTCTATTTATCAAATATCATGGTGAGAAGTATGAAAATGTTTTTAGTGATCATTTTCTATACAGAAAACCCTGGGCTCCAAATCTGCCTCTTGCAGCTCTTGACCCATTGTAAAAGTTTATCATGCAATATGTGTATGTTTAGGAAAGTAGATAATTTCTCCTGAGGTCATTTTTCTTATCCCGAATTTGGACTAGAAGTAAATTCACTAGAAAAAAAGCTATAAATTTTAACTTGGATTTTCTTGTGAAAATGCATTATTACTTGCAATGATCTGTCCCTTCCACTGTTTTTACATAATTTCCCAATGCATTGCCAAGATATATATTTGGAACAACTGAAGGTCAAGGAAGGTCCAAAATGCAGGCTGCTTAGCCTGGAGCAAAACTTGAAACATTTGTGTGGATTTGATTCCAATGTGATACATTTAAGTTTACTGCATTGCAGTATGAATAAAATTGACCAATCTAATTGAAAACCTGTTTTGTCTTCCTCATTATTTAGTGAAACTTAGTTTGGGTCCAAATAGCCTTTTTAATCTCATGTTTACATTTCTTCAGTCCTTGTAAGTTGCAATCATCCCATGAGGCATTTCAAAACAAACAAACAAACAAAAAACAAAAAACAAAAACAAAAACATGACCCATATAAGTTCTTTGTATCGCTCCCTACACAGATTTGTATTTTCATTTCAAGTGCCTTGAAACAAATGTTTGTTTACCTCAGATGTTCCTCTAAAGGGTTAGCATGGTGCTGAAGCAGTTGACTATGTGTAGGAGGAGGAAAGGGCAAACTACTCACATTACACAGGAAAAACAAAGCACTGTTCTACGCATCATGGGATTAATAATCAAGTCCTTTATTCTGAAATGTTTGCTGGTTGAATTCCCATCTTCCTTAAGTTTAGATTGCAAAGCCTTAAAAAAAATCAAGTCAAAATACTTAGTTTGAACAAAAGTTTGAAATAAATCCTCACAAATTATATTCCCCACTCCTCTAGGCTGTCATAAACCAGCAACAATTATCTCACAAAACTACAGTGGCATGGATTGTACTCTAACCATCTAAAAAGAAAGTACGACTGGCAAAATTGCTTAAGGTAAAAGTTCTTGCCACCAAGTCTGATGACTTAATTTCAATCCCAGTATCCACAGTTCAAGTTCAAAAATGATTAACCATAGTATTCCTCTGACTTCTATATACTCTTCCTGGCAAGTGTGTACCCAACACGTGTACACAAAATGAGAAATAAATGCAAGTAAATTTTAAAGCAAATAAATAAAAATAAGTAGAAATAAATTTATAATGTTTAAATGAATAAGCAAATATTATATATGGTATGAAACTATTTCCTAAATAGAAATCACTTTCTAATAATTCATAAATTACTTGTTTCTTGTTATCAACTATTGGTGCAGTGTGATCTGAAACAGTTATAACTAACTAAATGGTGCTCAAACTGAAAAACACTCCTTAAGAATCCCCACTGTTTAATTACATATGATTAGTTAGTAGCTGCTTTTAGTTGTAGAGACCTACAGAGGTTTCCTTGTGAGAACATACTCAGGGTCCGAGAATCTGAGCTTGCTTTACCCAGCAGGGATGTATAAGGGGATAATTTGACCATGAGCATGGTTACCAGGTATCTGGAAGTGTCTACAATTGGCTGTGTGGAGTGCTTTGATGCAACAAAGAGGAGGTCTTTTGCCCCACCCCTTGGCATTGTTTTAAAAAGCCCTTTTGAAGAGGTTAAAGGGACCTTTGGGTTTTGATCCAGATCCTCCCAAAGCTATCCTGTCTTCCTTTTCTTCTCTTTCCAAAAGTTTCTTATCTCTTTCTCCTCCTCACAGGAACTCTTTAAAAGGTAGGAGCTGGCTTACCACACATAGTGAATCAAGTTCTATACCTAGTTAACTACTAGAAAAATTCCAGTTAATTTTTATTGTATCATTACAGATTTTTGTATATCTTATATTGCTATTAATTTTATGTGAAATTAATTTTCAGCAAAAAATCTACATTAAATATTAACTTTAGGACTCAATATTTTAAAATATTTTAGCTGGTTGTTTTTAATATATTTTTATTAAATCTTGGAAAATTTCATGCTACATATCCTTTAGCTAATTGTTTCTATGGTTTAAAATTGAAAATATTATAGAGTGGTCAGGAATGGAGAGACATATCTAACTATTTATCTATGATGCCTGTAATTGTAGACATCTGAAACACAAATCCTCAACACATCTTATTGGATCATTTTTCCTCAATGTGCTACACATTGCATTATATCCAGGACACCAACTACTTATTCAGCTTATTTTCTTTTTTCTTAAATATGTACAATGACTGTAATTCACCTAGCAATCATGTGAATCCATCAAGTCAACCAGAACTTGTTAGACATATGAAAAATACTAGTTCACTAGAGAAATAAAGGAGTATGGTATATATATATAAATTATATATATATATATATAAATTATAATAACATCTTGCTTTCCATTCCCTCCAGTACATCCCATGCACATCCTTTATCGCTCCCAAATTCATGACCTCTTTTACATTGTTGTTACATAAACACACACATACATATATATGTAATATACTATATATATAATATAATATATATATGTAAATACCACCAGCTCAGTCCATATAACATTGTCTGTGTGTATATGACCTCAGGGCTGAGCATTTGGTATTGGATAACCAATTGGGGTAAGAGAATATTCCTAAGAGTAAAGCATTTCTCCATGGTGCATTTTACAAATAAAACCCCCAAAATTTTCTTTTTGTTTTCCATTTAGAAAATGTTTATAATATTCATAGATTATAATACAATATTAGGCTTAAAATCACATTACTATGCAGCCTCCCTTCCTTCCATGCGCAGTGTGCTGCACAGTGTGGACTTCTGAAATACCTGAACACATCCCTCTAATCAATTCTTTCACCCTTCCAACAGGATCTTAAGACATTGCTGAGGACTCACAAATGTCAAGAATATATTTTTATAAAGGGTACTTCCACGTCCATATTCGCTGCTGATAAATTTAAAATAGCTAAGAAATGAGCAACCTGAAAGACCTTCAACAGATGAATGGACAAAAAAAATGTGGAACATATAAATTAATTTAGTGATAGAGAAAAATGAAACCATGAACTTTGCAGGTAAAATGAATCAAACTAGAAAATATGATAATGTCAATATTAAATTGACAGACATTTTCTGCCTGATCTGTGGTTCCTAGCTCCAAATCTTCAGATTTGGGGTGACAATGCACACACAGAGATAGATTATCTAACAAAAACCCCAGTACCTAGCACAAAAACATCATTTCCAGTTCTTAGCCCATGCAGTTCAAGAAACTTCCAATACAATACAGGCAAATGATGTTGCGTTGGTTGCCTCCTAGAGGTTAAAGGTAATTCCCTTTTGCTATAGACATCATGCACTTTGTACACAGGACTCAGCAGATCTGAACTAGATCTAACCTTAATACCTCCCCATGAGGACTAGCTGCCATAGTCATAGGAAGGCGCTGTGTAAGCTGCCAAAGGAAGAAAACAACCAATATTCCTACCCAGATGTGATGCCTATGAATTACAGCAATGGCCAGCATCACAAGATATCACTAACAGTGTGATAGTGGTGCACATATCTTGGTGGCAAACAACAGCTTTCTAATTGGATTTAAGGTCCACTCGACAGGAAGAAAATGATACCTAATACTGGAAACTTAGCCAGCTACCTAGAGCTAGCAAGTCAAAGATCTTAGAGGAGAACCTTCTTCCATCACTTTGCTAAACCTGTATAAATTGCTAACTGCATTCTAAATATCTGTCCTTACATCTATAAGTATAGTTATCATCCTTGATCAAACAAAATTCTCACTGCAAACGTCATAAACCATTACAGAAAATCACAACTGGTCAAAATATAAATAACGACTGATCATAAGATTTCTAGCCTCAGTTGATACATCTACTTCACAACTCTAACAACTTAGGCTCAGGGAACATCAAGGAAGAAGGAGAGGAAAGATAGTAAGAGCCAGAGGATCAGGAAGTCTGCTGTGCTATTGTGTGTTAAGGTAAGAACAGGGGAACATCACCCATGATACTTGAACAAACATGGCTGCCTAAATAAGACCCGGATGAGAACAACAGCAATAGACATGCTAGCGTGTCTTTCATAGGGCCCCACCAAGACAAAGAGTTATGGGCAACTAGTGAATTTTAAAAGAGGGAGAAATAATCGTCTCCAGGGAATGGGTTTCCTATTTGATTACACAAGACAATATGGTCATCCTTGAAATCATATACATGTAACTAACAGCAAATAGGCTGAACAGATTGTATTGGTAAATTTAGGTATAAGTATATAGCAACAACAATCTAAGAAAAAGAGGTCATGAATTCAAGAGGGAATTGGATGGGATTAACATTGGAGGAGTTGGACAGAGGGAACTGAAATGGAAAATGATATATTTTAGTTAAAAAAGAAATTTTAAAAGGGTAGTAATAATAATCTTTTTAATATGAGTCTATCCCAAATTATTCTAGCTCCTGGGTGTATTTGTCTATAATTTCACTGTGGTTGTTATTAGTTGATGGCCATGAGAAATTTAAAGACAATTATAAAGTATTTCTAGTACCTCAGTAGTTTGATTATATGCAATGTCTTTCTTCCCATTGATGAAGGCAATTCTCTGTAGAGTCTTTATTGCTTGTTCTGTTTTTCCAGTGCTTATTAGCCACCGGACTGATTCTGGGCCCCAGCTGTTTTAAAGATGAATAGAAGGGAAGGTCATATTAATGTTCAAAGACATTTCTCTTGTATCCAGGAAAAGAATAATCTTATAGCTATGATCCCACCTACCAATTGAGAACATTCCAGGATTTAAGCAACCTTCAATGTATCCATGAATCCCACTGTCATACCCAGTTGCTAAGCCTTTTAATATTTATTCATAGCTATAAAAACAACAAAAAATTTGTTCTTATAGAGGCATAAAGATTCCATTATTCAAAATCTAAATGTGTTTCATAGTACTCTAATTCAAAAATTCTGCCACTTCAATATGTGACTCTAAGTTGATTGAGATTCACAATTTTTAAATACAAAAATGTGTATATTCCAAATTAAAAGTATTATTAACTTTTTATATCGCTTATTTAAAATAATACCTTATGTTTTATTCCCAAGAAGACAAATTAAAGTTTGAAAGAATACCAGAATAATTTTTTTCGGGAAAAAGTCTGTTGTACATCTCCCTAAAGAGGTATCTAAAAGGTCTATTTTCAGACTTCTCTGTCCTTGACTGCCATGCAGGTAGATTTTCCTGTGGCTTGAGCTCAACAATCAGGTGAAAACCAAAGTGATACATAAATGAAATTTTGAGCCAACATTCACTTAATTTTATAAATTAACTGAAAATATCCTATCATTGATTTTTATAAGACTTCTAAATTTATTTTTCTGCATATAGCACTTCAAATGGCACAGAGAAAATGAGTAAATGACAAATATTCCTCAGGAGACAAAGCAACACCATCATATGATATAGTCATTGGGCTTTAATTGTTTAGTACATTTGTCAAAGTGCACATACCAGAAAACAATGAAAAAAATGAAGTAGGGCAAGGCAAGAACAAGTTGCAGTATGTGCCAGTCTGAAAGCACATAAGCTAGTCCCCCAAACCCGGCCTGGCCAATACTGAAGGATAGTCCATTGAGTATTATTATTCTGCTGTGCCACTTTGGTGAGGTTTCTTCAAAAACTAAAAGAAAAAAATAGTTCTGTATTAGTTTGCAGTTTACTGGTGTGTTTATCAATATGACCAATAGCGACTTGGGGAAGGAAGGGTTTCTTTCATCTTAGAGCTTATAGACAATCATGAAGGGAAGAAAGGGCATGAATTTGAAGGCAGGAACTGATACAGAAGCCATGAAGAAGGACTACTTCCTTGCTTGCTCTCGATGACTTGCTCAGCCTGTTTTCTTGACTAACCCAAGACTACCTACTCCATGGTGTTAGGACCATTTGTAATAGGCTAGGCCCTCCTAGCCCATTAACTGATCATGAATTAAAAATATATCCTTCATACTTGCCTACAGTCCATTCTGATGGAGGCATTTCATCTGAGGTTCCCTCTTCCCATATGAGTCTATCTTGTGTCAAGTTAACAAAAACTAACCAGCACACTATCCAACACCATTTAAGAAAGATAACTTCAAAAATGAAAGACAATGCATGTGTACAGATTAAGGCAAACTTACCAAGGATAGGACAGTTGATTACAATATTACTTATGGATGCAGACAGCAGGAATCTCAGAACACAGTAAAAAGAGAAATTGGGGGCAAAGGCACAGCAGGACCCCAAAATCCCATAGGCTAAGCAAGAACACACCAACAATGGTTTCCTTCCAAACCTATGGTAACAGTAGTTAAAATTGTAAAAAAAATCTACAACTGGTTATTTACACATCATTAGTATATCTCCAGAGAATCCTCATTGCTCTTAGATCCTTGTTTTCTGACATCTATACCACCATAATAGAACAATTAAAGTCACATATCTTTACATAAATGTCACTGTATAGTCACTACCTTTATGTATATAATAAAGCACATTTCTCTATTTCTTATGTCAACCATCACACTGAGCATATTCTAGGTTCTTTTAAACAATTTTATTGGTTAGTTTGTGTGTGTGTGTGTATGCAAGTGTTCGCATGCCATATGCATGCAGGCACCCATGGGGACCAGAATGGGTATCTGAACTGAACTGAGGTCCTCTGAAAGAACAGCAAGCACTCTTAACTACTAAACCATCTCTCTGGCCTCTTCATTTTTGCTACCATTTCTTCTGACTTGCAAAGCATATCCACACACATTAATTGAATTATATCCTTCCTCATAAATAGTAATAATTAGCATAAGTTAATAATATGTTATTCATAACCCATTTATTTTAAAATCTGTGTCATCATTCATCTGGTTGTGAAGTGCTTATCTATTGTTAACGCTATATTTTGCTTTCTAGAAATTTCCCTGAGCAGTCATCAAACTCAAATGTTTTCAACCTCCTGTCATAAACTTTCTTATAGACTTCAAGCAAATTAATTTTCATGAGTGAATAATTTAACTACACTATATAATTTTTAAATATGAAAATGCCCATAAGTTTTGAGTTGCCACAATCTTCTGGCCATATTGTATACCAAACTTAGGAAGAAAATGAAGATTTAGTTCTTACAAATTTAGCTTCTTAACTTTGTCTCTCATTGCTAAGTCTATGCTATTGTTTTCATTAATCATGTTTGCTACATGACATTTTGTGACACTTTTGTCCTCTTTCCTTTTTTTCATCTATCACTTGTTAATTCTTTATGGGTCAGTTCAATATTCACACCAATTTGGAGTCTGCAACATTGACTTCAATCTTCCAAAGTATTTTATTTCTTTGAAACTTACCTATCACATATACTGTATTAAGCCTCCTAGATTCTTTCAATGTTCATAATTTAATAAAACTGTATAGTCTTTAAAATCAGTTTTATAGATTATTCTTTGTCCAAAATAAGAGAGAGACTTACCTGTCAGAAAAAAAACCACACACAAGACTAGCCACCAAATACCCTGCCATAGTGGTGGCTTGTGCATAGTATTTGAATGATTGGAAATCACATACTAAATCCCACTGTAAAAGATTGAATAAAAAATATCATAACTTGAATGGTTATACATAGTATTTGAAAAGAAGCCTCAATTTTATCTAGAGAATACACTTGCTGGATAATGAGAAAGTCTGTGATTATTTTTTTAACATTAACAATGATTGCATCCTTGGTAACTTATGATTAGACATGTCATTGCCCCTAGAGGGGAGCTTACTATTATTATTTTGCTAAATGTACATAGTATTAAACTGGTTCCTAATAACTACATTATACCCATAGATTAATTAGTGCATCTATCACTTATTTTCAGAGCAGTTTCTATTTACTAGTAGTAGATGGTGATCAAGAGATCCAAAATTGGTCAACACAGAAAATAAGGGACTACAGAGTGCTTAGCCTTAAATGAAACATACATTCCATATACCCCAGCTGGGTATCATATATTACTATATTTCTGTAGTAGTAGGTATCCATGGAACATTTTCTAAATGTTTTTAGAGTTATTTCTCCCTTCCTTTGTTCCATCCTATCTACCCTCCCCTCCCAAAACCCCAATTTAACCCTTTCTATTCTATTACTCATTTTTACTTTTTTTTTCAGTAGAAGTCATTTAATAATAAAACAGTCATCTCAAATTGTACCAATTCAAGTCAATGGATGAATAAAATAAAATGGATGCTAATCTCAAACATACTTTTTCACACAGAAACTAAACCCCAAAGAATTCATACAGCTAGAATTTAAAGATAAAACTATAAAATGTATAAAGTAAAACAGCCAAAAATCTTTGAGACTTTGAGGTAGACAGATTCCAGTGTGAAAGGGTCAACCACAAAAATAAAAAAAAGTTAGAATCAGTTTTATCAAAGTGATTAGCTTTTGATTGGTAGTACTGGTTAAAAGCCCAGGGTTAAGGAGGTCATAGGCTCTAGATTGGAACCTCTTATTGCCACTTTGTTCAATGGTTATAATGTCAAAATTGCCTTCTTGTGGTAGTTTGAATAAAAATGAGTCCAAAGACTCATATGTTTGAATATTTGGATCCAAGTCAGTAGAACGGTTTAGAAAGGATGAGGAGGTGTGGCCCTGTGGGAGGATGTGTGTCATTGGGAGTGGAAATTGAGGTTTTAAGAACCATGAAATTCCCAAAGCTTTTCTCTGCCTCATGGTTATGGATCAAGACGTGAACTCTCAGATATTCCATCACTCCTCCATTATGGAGTCTAACTTTATGAGATCATAAGCCAAATTACACACTTTCTTTTATAAATTGCTTTGGTTGTGTTTTATCACAATAAAAATTAACTAAAACACATCTAAATATGTATGTATATACCTATAGACCTAACTGCTCTCAATCTGGCTCAGAGAACCTTCTTCTGGCAGTAGGCAGCTATCAAGGAGAGACACATAATTAGCCAATAGCTTAGAAAAGGAGACTGATTGTTCAGCCCTAAATATAATATTTTAACATCTTTATTAACCACCATCTGCCCCCAAAGATTAGGGAAAATTCTATATTCTGAACATATCATAGCTATCCAATTTCATGAAGTCATAGCAGCTGTGGTTACCTACTCAAGATATGCAAAATATCAAACCAGCCCAAATTCCATATAGATATGGGTAGTATACTCCTGAACTCACTCCCCGCAGAGGATTTATTTATGAGAACTTCTGCTTTAAATGTTTTATAGATGTTATTCATTGTCATCCTTGAAACCACTCCAACCCTACTTATTAATTTGTATGGAAAATTAGAATTTCTAATGATTATGTTCAGATGATGACATTAACCAGAAACTTCCCTAAAAACACTGCCTTCAATATTAATAAACTGAAACATAAAGCTTCATAACAGTAAATAATAGACCTAAGATTTTTCGCCCAAATAAGCCGAGTCTTGAAGATACACTACTAAGTGTAATATTTGAATGCAATCAGCACATTCAGTTAAAATTTTTGTAAAATGATGGTATTATTCTCTTTTTAAATATATGGGGAAAGATTTGTATGAAGTACAAATATATGGGCATAAAGTATGTATCAATGATAAAAAACTGAAAATCTTAACTTTGAAGCTATATCTCTCTTGAAAAACTACATATATGGATGCAAACACACACACACACACACACACACACACACACACACACACACACACACACAGATTCACATCTCCTTCCAAGGTCTCAATATTTTGTGAAAACTGTCTTAAATCTCATTACTTGGTGCCAGGGCTCCATAGTCAATTCACTAGACATCACTAGATGTAACTTACCTCAGTAACAATGGTAGAAGTAAAAACACTGTGGTCATATGTCCATCCATCCAGGCATGGCTCAGTCTCCAGCTTGGTGTTGTTAAAAACTGATACATTGGAATCTAAGAATTGCCACTGGGTATGCCGGAAGCGTCGGCATTGCTCAGGTTTCTGATTGGGGCCCATTGGGATGGAGACCTTTAGCAGAGCTTCAGTAGTTAAGTTTATGGTGATATTAATTTCAGATCTTGGATTGTCAAGAAGGTTTACACGGCAGTGATGATCAGGGATGGCAGCTGTAAAGTTCTCCATGATGTCATGACAGGACAACAGCAAAGTTAAGATGATATAAAGGACAGTCCTCGCAAGCTGAAATCTTCCACTGTCACCTACATGACGTAGAATTTCATCCAAGGCCATGGCTATTCCTGTAAAAGCTGGCTGCAGAATCATAGGTATTGTGGTATAGAAAACAAATTGAAAATTGTGACTTAATTGATTCTTTTTAATATTTGTATTTTATAAGTAACTTCTTAATTGATTTTTTATTTACTTTTCTGGGCCAGAAATTTAGAAATTTGAAATAGTCATTCTTTTCTTAACAAAATGCACATTCTTTGCCCGCATATTAAAATATAATAAACCACTTGGATTTTTCATTCTTTCTTTTCATTCTTTCACAACAAAGACAGTAGTATGTTTTATTCCATAATGACAGAGAATTCAAATAAAAAAGGCCCTAATTTGGCAACTGCATTGAATTAATACCAGTTTGTAAATACAGTTAAAATGCAATGTGTTGTATTCTGCTTAGCTCTTGAGAAGTAGGTTTTAAAGGATTATCATAGCTATTACAGTCTTTCTGCTCCTGTGAGACTGTGTCTCCTTTATGGGACAGGAAAGCTACACCATGTCTCAAAATTATGGAAGTCTAAACAAGATCTGAACAATGACAATATCAGTTACCATACCAACATGCGTGGTGAAAATCTCACAAGGCCCCACCCCTGGTTAAAGAGCTTTATGCAATCAATAACCCTGCTTAGAGTGAGAAAATAGGTCCCTTCCAGGGATTAACCCCTAAGCAGTCATGCAGTGCAAAATGGTAAACCCTAAAATCATCCATGTGAGCAACTGTAAATGGACTCAGCAGGTTTTATTTATATGTGTGTGCATATATAACAACAATATTCAAAGAGAAAAAGAAAAAGTAAACAACAGAGAAGAACTGATGGGTAGAGAAAGGGGAAGAGCAGGTTGTAGGGACTAGGATATAACAATAGGGAATTGAAGATGACCAAAATATAATATTTGCATAAATAAAATGTCATAACAAAATCGTTATTTTGTACAATTAATGAATGCAAATAAAAATGGAGAAGAGATACTAATATGCAAATAAAGATTACATATATTCAAGGCCTAAAAATGTCATGGTTGCATAATACTTCTAATCAGATTAATTTCTATTTCTATCATCATGTACATGTGCTTTATATACTGACAGTTTGCCTGTCTCATCATTGTGGTATCACCCTTTCAACAACAGCTTCCCAACTTCCTTCCCCAATCACCTGAAAACATTATTCTACCTTTGGGTTCTATGAGTTCAACAGTTTTGGGTTGTATGTATAAGTCAAATCAATTTGTGTTTTCCTTTCAGTGTTTTGTTGCTTTCATATAGAATACTGTCCTTCCATGTTGTTTATGATTTTAAATGTAGCAAGAATTTCTTTTTCTTCTACCTGGATAGTAAAAATAATTTTCAAAAAATAAAAAATTGCTTATATGTGTATATATATATCACATTCTTATATATATATATATATATATGTATGTATATATATATTATATGTATATACATTTTTACCACATTCTTTTTATAGCTATGTACCTTTAAAAGAACCCAATATCCCAAATCATCTGCAAAATGAAAATCACAACCAAGTCTAGCAACAATGACAACACATCCCCTCACATTTTAGAGCATCCTTTATAAAAAAAAAACTAGTAGAGCCAGGCTGTGGTGGCTCACACCTTTAATCCTAGCACTTGGGAGGCAGAGCAAGGCAGTTCTCTGTGAGTTCAAGGCCAACCTGGTCTACAGAGTGAGATCCAGGACAGGCACCAAAACTACACAGAGAAATCCTGTCTCAAGAAATAAATAAAAAAAAATAGATAGATAGATAGATAGATAGATAGATAGATAGATAGATAGATAGATAGTAGAAATGCCAATGTAGGAGAACAGTTTAAGAAAAGTCATTACATAATCCTCACAAGAACACAATGCAAATCAGCATATCAATTAGGAATAATATAGTGGGGATTCCTCAAGAACATTTAAAAAAAATTGTCAATCCCTCTTCTGATTCTAAATCCATGGAAAAACACATAGATATTTGTCTCTTATGTCCACAACAGAATTATTCACAATAGAAAGCTATGGGAAAAGGTAGCACTCATCATTGAAAAATCATTTTGTTGAAAACTGTTTACCCTTGGCTTTCTCAAATGATGTGTTTGTACAAATGATAAGCATGTATGTTTTAAATAATAGAAATTATTAGAAAGAAAACAAAAATATACTCTCAAGGTATCCCCTATCATGGGCTTTACACTAGGGTCCACAGTCCTGGCAGCTTTACCGGAGGCAAGAGTAGTCCTAGGGACCCTAGGGATTATACTGCTCACCACCAGCTTAACCCCTTTAAGCCTATCCAATGACCCTAGAGCACACTCACACCTTGGGACTCATATCCCATTCTATTACTTTGAAGTACTCTTAAGCTTTACCAGAAGGCAGGCAGGATCTAGGAACCCCAGATTGTACCTCCTTACTCTCTTTGGCTCCATATCAAAGCCTACAACTTCAGAAGCAGATTTTGGCTTTATAATTGCACAGGCTGGATCCAGAGCCCACAGCCCTGGCAGATATACTGGAGTCCAGGCTGGTCATACGGTCTTCAGAGGCCAGACTAGAACTAGGAACTCCAGACTATACCCTCTCCCCTGAGCTGCATATCCTGGTCTATAACTTTGGAAGAAGACTTCAGCTTTACCAGAAGCCAAGCCAAAACCCCCCAAACACCAGAGAAGACACAATACTAGACTCAAAAACATGCTAGTCACCAGAACCCTTGGCCATTTAGGTCAAAGGACCAGAGAGGAAAGAGAAACCAAGGAATAAAACACAAATCTAACAAAGACAAATGCAGGAATCAAAATCTAGACCTATAATCATCCAAATCCAGATGGCTAAACTCCAGTGTAAGAACACAATCAATAACAGAAAAAGTAATAGGGCATCATTAGAGCCCACCTATCCTACAACAGCAAGACCTGGACAACCCAAAACAGATGAAGCAAAAGGAAATGACATTAAAAATTAATTTATAAAGATGATAGAGATCCTTAAAGAGGAAATGAAAAAAATCACTTAAAAAATTGAGGGAAAGACAAACAAAAATTGGAATGAATCAATAAATCCCTAAAAGAAAGCCTATGGAAAAAAAACAACAAATACTTGCATGAAATGAACAAAACTACTTATGACATGAAAATGTAAATAGAAGCAATAAAGAAAACAAAAACAGAGGGAATCCTAGAAGTGGAAAATCGGGGCAAATGAACAGAAGCAAGCATTATCAACAGAATACAAGAGATGGAAGAGATAATCTCAAGTGTTGAAGACATGATAAAGGAAATAGATTCATTAGTCTAAGAAAGCATTAAATCTAAAAAATCTCTGATACAAAATATCAAGGAAATCTGGAAAAATATAAAAAGACCAAACATAAGAATAACATGGATAGAAGGAGGAGAAGAAACAGCTCAAAATCCCAGAGAATATATATAACAAAATCATAGAATTTTCCCAACCTAAATAAGGACATGCCTACAAAGGTACAAGAAGCTTAAAAAACATAAAAAATATTTGATCAAAAAGGAAGTCCTCTTGCCATATAATAATCAAAACACTAAACATACAGAACAAAAAGAAAATATTAAAAGCAGCAAGGGAGAAAGGGCCAAATACCATATAGGCAGAACTTTTGGAATTATACCAGACTTCTCAATAGAGGCCCTAAAATCCAGAAAAACCTATACTAATGTCTTGCAGACTCTAAGAGACCACTGATGCCAGCCCAGACTACTATACCCAGCAAAACTTTCAATCATAATAGATGGAGAAAAATAGATATTTCATAACAAGTCAAATTTAAACAATATCTATCAATATCTATGTACAAATCCAGCCCTTCAGAAAGTAATAGAAGGAAAACTCCAATCCCAGGAAGCCATCTATCCAACAAAAACACAAGTAATAGATAATCACAGACCAGCAAAACCCAAAGAAGGGTAACACACAAACATACACACACACACACACACACACACACACACACACACACACACTACCAACAAAAACAAAGTAACAGAAATTAATAAATCATTGGTGATTAATATCCCTCAATATCAATGGACTTGATCTCAATTTGCCAGTCAAAAGACACAGGCTAACAGAATGGGTAAGGAAACAGGATCCATCATTCTGCCACATACAAGAAACATGCCTCAACATCAAAAACAGACATTATCTCAGAGTAAAAGGTTGGAAAAATATTTTCCATTCAAATGGACTTAAGAAGCAAGTTGGTATAACTCTCCTAATATCTAACAAAATAGACATCCAACCAAAATTGATCAAGAGAGATGGAGAGGGGCATTTCATATTAATCAAAGGGAAAATTCACCAGAATTATCTTCAGTTCTGAACATCTATGCCCCAAATTGAAGGGCACATTTGTAAAAGAAACATTACTAAAGCTTACATCATGCATAGGATGCACACAATAATAGTGGGAGACTTTACACCCCACACTCACCAATAGACAGACCATCTAGATAAAAACTAAACAGAGAAATAACAGAACTAAGAGATGTTATGATTCAAATGGACCTAACAGATATTTACAGAACATTTTACCCAAACACAAAAGATTATACCTTCTTCTTAGCACCACATGGAATCTTCTCAAAAACTGAGCATATATTCAGCCACAAAGCAAGTCTCAACAGATACAAAAAAATTGAAATGACTCCCATGGATTAAAGATGGATTTCAACAACAGAAACAATAAAAAGCCTACAAACTCATGAAAACTGAACAATGCTCAACTGAATCAACACTGGGTCAAGGAAGAAATATAGAAAGAAGTGAAAACCTTCCTAGAATTCAATGAAAATTAATGCACAACAAACCCAAACTTATGGGACACAATGAAAGCAGTCCTGAGAGGAAACTTGATAGCACTAAATGCCATCATAAAGAACTTGGAGAGACCTCATACTAGAGACTTAACACTTGAAAGCTCTATAATAAAAAGAGGCAGACAAACCTAAGAGGAGTAAACCACAGGAAAAAAATCAAACTCAGGGCTGAAATCAATAAAACAGAAACAAAGAGAACAATACAAAGAATCGATGAAACAAATGTAGAGTCTGAGGAAAAGCTGAAGGAAGACCCCAGACTCAAATAGCATGCAAGAACAAAGAGTGTTTATTATACCAGCATGCATGTGGGGTTGTTCACTTGTCCAAAATGGTGACAACCCAGACAGGGCCATGCAGGCTCCTTTGAAGGATAACTAAGGGGAGTTTCAGGATCAACTACATAATTGGTTATGCAAGCAGCAGTTAGTTACATTAGTATATTTTTAATTGGTTGAAGCTTAGTCTTATCATTTTGGACACATCTGCACAAGCTTGGACATGATTCAGAAGGGGGCTGCTGGGTTTGTCCTTAGATACTGTGAGGTTGACCTAGGCCCTCTGTGTTTCTTCTCCCCCTTGACCCTGAATGTAATGGCCTTGGAGATAAATGGCCCTTTGTTGGAAAAGGCACCTGTTGGCCCTTCTCAGAGAACTGAAACCTAACTTCAGTTGTGAAAGCGGGAAATTTTAACCCCTTCACAGAGGTGGTTCTTCAAGAAAATCAACAAAATAGATACAGCCTTATCCAAACTAACCAAAAGGTAGAGAGAGAATATGCAAATCAACAAAATCATAAATGAAAAGGGGGACAAAACAACCAACTCTGAGGAAATACAGAGAATCATTAGGTCATATTTCAAAAACCTGTACTTCATGAAATTGGAAACTCTAAAAGAAATGGACAAATTTCTTGATAGATAACACTTACCAAAGTTCAACCAAGACCAGATAAACAACTTAAATAGACCAAAAACCAATAATAAATAGAAGGAGTCATTAAAAGTCTCCCAACCAAAAGATGTCCAGGTCCAGATGGATTTAATGCAGAATTCTACCAGATGTTCAAAGAAGAGCTAATACCAATGTTCTTCAAATTATTCCACAAAATAGGAACATAAGGAATATTGTCAAATTCTATGAGGTCACATTCACCCTCATACATAAACCACACAAAGACTCAACAAAGAAAGATAATTATAAACCATTTTCACTAATGAACAATGATGCAAAAATAATCAATAAAATATGGCAAACTAAATCCAACAATACATCAAAAAGATCATCCACCATAACCAAGTAGGTTTCATTCCAGAGATGCAGAGGCAGTTCACTCTATGAAAATCTTTCAATATAATCAGCCATAAAAACAAACTGAAAGAACAAAACCAATGATATCTCATTATGTGCTGAAAAAGCCTTTGACAAAATCCAACACCCCTATATGATAAAAGTCTTGGGGAGATCAGGGATATAAGGGACATACCTAAACATAATAAAAGCATTATACAACAAGCCAATTGTCAGCATCAAATTAAATGGAAACTGAAAGCTATTCTACAAAAATCAGGAACAAGACAAAACTGTCCACTTTCCCGATATCGATTCAATACAGTACTTGAAGTTCTAGATAGAGCAATAGGACAACAAAAGGAAATCATGGGATACAAATTGGAAAGGAAGAAGCTAAAGTTTCATTATTCACAGATGGTATGAGAGTATACATAAGAAATCCAAAAACTCTAACAGGGAATACCTACAGCTGAAAAACTCTTTTAGTAAAGTGACTGAATATAAGATTAACTCAAAAAAATTAGCAGCCCCCTATATACAAACAATAAATTGGCTGAGAAAGAAACCAGAGAATCAATAAAATCCTTTACAATAGCCTCAAATAATATAAAATACCTTGGTGTAACTCTAACTAAGCAAGTAAAAGATTTGTATGAGAAGAACTTCAAGTCTTTGAAGAAAAAATAAAGAATATATCAGAAAATGGAAAGATTTCCCATGCTCATGGATTGGGAGGATTAACATAATAAAAATGGCCATCTTACCAAAAGCAATCTACATATTCAATGCAATCCACATTAAAAATTCCAATACAATTATTTACAGATCTTGAAAGAACAATACTCTTTTGGAAAAACAAAAACCCAGTATAGGTAAAAACAATCCTGTACAATATAAGAACTTCCAGAGATGTCACCATCCTTGATTTCAAGCTCTGCTACAGACCTATATTAATAAAAAAAAACATATGGTATTGCCATAAAAGCTGACAGGTGGATAAATAGAATTGAATCAAAGACCCAGACATAAATCCACACGCCTATGAACACCTAATTTTTTACAAAGAAGCCAAATTATACAATGGAAAAAATAAAGCATCTTCAACAAATAGTGTTTGTCTAACAGGCATGTAGAAGAATGCAAACAGTTAAAAATCTATCACTCTACATAAAACTCAAGTCAAAGTGGTTCAAAGAACTCGGCATAAATCTAGATACCCTGAGTCTGATAGAGAACAAAGTGGGAAATAATCTCAAACACATTAGTATGGAAAAACAATTATTCTGTCCTGAGCACAGGCACTAAGATCAATAATTAATAAATGGTACCTGCTGTGGGATGGTCTGTATGTCAAATTGCTATGGTTGGTCAATAAATAAAACACTGATTGGCCAGTGGCCAGGCAGGAAGCATAGGCGGGACTAACAGAGATGAGAATTGAGAGAATTCTGGGAAGTGGAAGCCTGAGGAGGGAGACACTGCCAGCTGCCACCATGACAAATAGCATGTGAAGATGCTGGTAAGCCACGAGCCATGTGGCAAGGTATAGATTTATAGAAATGGATTAATTTAAGTTACAAGAACAGTTAGCAAGATGCCTGCCATGGCCATACAGTTTGTAAGCAATGTAAGTCTCTGTGTTTACTTGGTTGGGTCTGAGCGACTGTGAGACTGGTGGGTGACAGATTTGTCCTGACTGTGGGCAAGGCAGGAAAACTCTAGCTACAGGTACCTCATGACATTGAAAAGTTTCTGTAAGACAAAGGACAGCACCAAGAGGACAAAACAGCAGCCTACAGAATGGAAAAGGATCTTCACCAACCCAATCCAACATCCAACAGAGAGCTGATTTGCAAAATATATAAAGAACTCAAGAAACCAGATATCAACAAACCATATAATCCAGTTAAAAGTGGGGCATAGAGCCAGGTGGTGGTGGTGCAAGCCTTTAATCCCAGCACTCAGAAGGCAGAGGCAGGTGGATCTCT
Source organism: Peromyscus maniculatus bairdii (assembly GCF_049852395.1). Classification (NCBI taxonomy): domain Eukaryota; kingdom Metazoa; phylum Chordata; class Mammalia; order Rodentia; family Cricetidae; genus Peromyscus; species Peromyscus maniculatus. The sequence goes on along the minus strand of NC_134871.1, from coordinate 6,669,402 downwards.
ATGGGTTCAAGGCCAGCCTGGTCTACAGAGTGAGTTTCAGGATAGGCTCCAAAGCTACACAGAGAAACCCTATTTCAAAAAAAAAAGTGGGACACAGATCTAAACAGAGAATTCTCAACAGAAGAATCTCAAGTGTCCTAGAAACAGTTAAGGTAAGGTTTAACATTCTTAACCATCAGGGAAATGCAAATCAAATGACTCTGCGATTCCATCTTATATCTGTCAGAATGGGTAAGATCAAAAACACTAATGACAGCTTATGCTGGAGAGGATGTGGGGCAAGGGGAACATTCTTCCATTGCTGGTGGAAGTGCAAACTTGTACAGCCACTTCAGAAGTAAGTATAGAGCTTTCTCAGAAAACTGGGAATCAATCTACCACAAGACCCAGAAATACCACTCGGGTATATACCCCAAGGTTGCTCAATCCAGCCACAAGGACACTTGCTCAACTATGTTCATTAACAGCTTTATTTGTAATAACCAGAACCTGGAAACAACATAGATGTCCCTCAAGAGCGAAATGGATAAAGAAAATATGGTACATTTATAGGATGGAGTATTATCCAGCTGTTAAAAACAAGGACACCAGAAAATTTGAAGGCAAATGGATAGAACTAGAAAAAAATCATCCTGAGTGAGGCAAGACCCAGAAAGACAAACATATTATGAACTCACTCATAAGTTGATATTAACTGTAAAAGAAAGAAATGATAATTATGCTACAACCCACAGACCTAGGGATACTAGGTAACAAGGAAGGTTCATGGGAAATAGTTGATCTCCCTAGGAAGGGGAAATAGAGGAGATTTTGTTAGTGAACTGAAGGCAGGTGGGGATGGAAACATGAGTGATCAGGTTGTGCAGGGTAGGGCAAGAGTACTAAAAGAAACTACTGGAAGGGGGTGGCCATTTTGGGGTCAGGTAAAAACCTGTCCCAAGGGAATCTCCCAGGAATCTACAAGGATGGCCCCCAGATAAGACTCCTAGTGATAGTGGATAGTGAACTGGCCATCTCCTGTGACCAGATTGGTGCATAGCCCAATTGTCATCAGAGAGGCTTCATCCAGCAACTGATGGAAACAGATGCTGACCCACAGCTAAACATTAGGCAGAGTTCAGAGAATTCTGCAAAAGAGGGTAGTGAAAAGATTATAAGAGCTAGAGAGGACAAAGACATCAGAAGAAAATTCACAGTATCAACTAACCTGGCTTCATAGGTGCTCACAGAGACTGAACTGACAACCAGGGAGCCTGCATGGGACTACTGATCTGGGCACTTTGCATATGTGTAACAGTTGTATAGCTTGTTCCTCTTGTGTAACTCCAAACCGTGGGAACAGGGGTGTTTCTGACTTTTTTTTACTGGCTTTTGGGACCCTACTCCTCATGATTGCACAGCCTTAATACACGCGGAGGTGCTTAGTGTTACTACAAGTTGATATGTCATGTTTCATTGGTACTCACGGGAAACCTGCTCTCTTCTAAACAGAAATGGAGGAGGAATGGATTTGAGAGGCAGGTGAGGACAGAGGGAAGCTGAGGGAGAGGGACTGGATGAGAGGAGAGAAGAGAAACTACTGTGGCCAGGGTGTAAAATAAATAAGTAAATAAATCTCAAATGATTTTTTTTAAATAACTAAGTTTCTCCTGAACATTATGAGAGCCTTACTAATGTGCTGGTTCAAGGTGTGGTCGTTGTAAACTCATGCCAAAAAAACTTCCAGATCTTGTCAAGTGGTAAAGTTAAGGAAAGGGAAGTTTGAGAAAGAAGTGTTCAAAGAGTATGCTGAAAAAAAATAGTTAATAGTACTTACCAGGAATGTATCTGACTAGAACATGACAAAAATGAACAACAAAACACAAACCATGAGACAGGCTGAGCGGGAAGGGTTAAGAATTTTGTCAGGGATTAAAAGAGTTAGATAACTTTAAAATGCCTCTTTTATTCTACTCCATCATTTTAGTCGACAAAACTGACTGAGTTAGCTAAAACTTCTATATATTTTAGGTGGAATATATTATATATATATTATATATATATATATATCTGATATATACTGAATTACACTTCTATGCTCTACTTTGTGGATAAATTATAAAACCAATCCATAAACCATTAAAACATAGCATTGTAATTTGTTAAATTATAATTTTTAAAAAGTAAAGATAGAGAAGTACAATAAAAAATGCTACTGCAGTTCAGCAGGAAACTGATAATTGTATTCACAATGCCCAAAGACAATAATATAAGATCTTCAAATAGGAATTCTCATATTTCTGTTAATTGCTTCATATTCATTATGAATAGGAAACACATGGACAACCAGTAATATTTTTCTCTTTTTTTACATTAATCAAGCTCATTTTGCTTTCATGACTCAATTATGTACTCTGTTAACCATGATTTTGCATGCTATTATAAAAAAAATGGAAACTTACCTATATAAAATTTGTGTTGCACACAGCCAAATCACCCTTAGAGAAAGAATGTGTGTCTGCACCAAAGAGAGAGGTTATGTAGTCCAAGTTATTAAGTTACCTCTGGTTAATAGACATGTCCATTGGAACTAAGTGACTGAAGTGGACTTTAGTGCATGGGGTTGCTTATGTTTTTCTGCTTAAAGTGAACACTCTGTTCGTGAGTAATGTTGGTATCTAGAAGCCCTATGGAAAAAGCAAAGTAGAGTCCCACGAGACTTTCAAGATGGTCCCAGAACAGCGATTAGAACAATGCCAAGTATCTTTTCTCCAGAATCTGTATTTCTGTGTGCACCTTGCTGTCTCTCATCACCATCGTGGTCCTCCAGCCTTGTCATTTCTGCCAGAATAAATTAAAGACTTTAGAGAACATTTGCCTAAGGAAACAAATCATTTTATCTGAAAATAACTACATTTTTCTCTAGTCTTAAATATTTCATTTAAGCATACACTGAAGTATAATCATATTTATCCACACTTTCCCCTTCCCACTCATTCGTATACTGCCAAAAGGTCACCTTTCAGCTTCATGAGTTTAAAAATAACCCACTAAGCCCATTTAGTGCTGCCCATATGTGCATGGTTATGTGGCCACTCACTCGAGTATGGTAACTGTACCAATGACCACATAGTCCAAAAAATGATTCTCCTACAAGATAGCTCCCACAGGATACTGAATCTTAGAAAAATCATTAATTCAGCATGTATCTATCTATGACACAGATCAACCACACATTTCATAAGAAAATAATTTATTCCATCCAGTTAATGATCTCTCAAGTTTTAACTTGGGAATCTTTAACAATTCAACTAAATGAACCCTGACAGTGAGTGCAACATCACATTCCAGCAGACTTGCTGACATCAGCACACAGCCACAGACGTGAGCACGAGCAAAGAAAAGTGTAATGATGTTCTCTGTCTCCATATGTGCCGCATCTACTGATATTTTGTAGGACAGAGCAAGAAACATAACAAAATAAGAACAAAGATCAGACATGTAATCTTAGCTTGCTCAGTAAAAGAAATTACAAAGCAATACAGCAAAAGTCACGGATATAGAAATGGCTAACAGAGCCAGGTGGTGATGGTGCACTCCTTTAATCCCAGCACTCAGGAGGCAGAGCCACGTGGATCTATGTGAGTTCAAGGCCAGCCTGGTCTACAGAGGGAGATCCAGAACAGGCACCAAAACTACATGGAGAAACCTTGTCTCAAAAAAAGAAAGAAAGAAAAAAGAAATGGCTTACAGATTTGATACATTAAGACATAAATTTAGCACAGTAATTTTATTAAATATAAGCATGATTCTAAATTACTTGCTTTTCTTGTACTAATTTTAGTTTAGATTTTTTACCCTCTTTCAAATTAAGTCTTTATTTTTGTTACTTAAAATATAGATAAATGGAATATTAAGTGTTTTCCTTCACAAAAAAAATATGATGACATATGTCCAAATCTAGTTTCAGTTCTTTTTGTTGTTGTTGATATACTGACAGCAAGATAGATTCATGAAGAAAATTACAGGACTTGAGGATGCAGCTCAGTGTACATGCCTAATATATAAGAGGCCTGGGATTTTCTCACAACTTCAAGAAAAGAATTTATTTAACTCACAGTTCTATAACTTCAAGAAAATGACTCTGTCACAGCTGGCACATGGCTCTGGCAGAGTTCTGATGATGATCTCATAGAAGACAGTGTCTAAAAGAATATTTAAGAAACTCAGAAGGTGAAGATACCAAAAAAAAATGACCCATTCAAAAAATGGGCCTGGGACCTGAACAGAGTCCTCAAAATAAAGAAGATATGGCTAAGGAGTGTCTTAAAAATGTTCATTGTTCCTCACAATTAGGGAAATGCAAGTCAATGCAACTTGTGAGGTTCCATCATACCCCAATCAGAATGGTAAAGATCAACAACCTTCGACAAATGCTGGATGGAGATAGGGGAAAGGAAATGTCCATTCACTGTTGGTGCGATTACAAACTGATCCAGTCATTCTGAAAATCAGTGTGGATAGCTCTCAAAAATGTAGAAGTAAATCTACCTTATGAGTCAGTTCTACTACTCTTTGGCATGTGCACAAAAGACTGGAGTTCCTACTCCAAATATGCTTGCTCAGCCATGTTCATTGTTGCTTTATCCACAATAGCCAATGGATGGGTAATAAAAATGTGGTACATGCACACTCTGGAATACCACTCAGCTATGCAGAAAAATAAAATCATGAACATTTGTGTAAATGGATAGAACTAGAAAAGATCATGTTGAGTGAGGTAACCCAGACCAGAAAAATAGATATGGCATGTTCTCTCTCATCTAGGACTCTTAGCTCCAAATCTTCAGATGTGAGTGCATGGTGTAACTGCAGAAACTTGGAAAGTAAAAAGGTACCATTGCCAGGTAGGAAGATGAAGAAGCGGTAGAGAGGGAAAGGGCGAGATACATGTGATCTGAGAGGGGAGATGGGAAAGAGTGGGGCTCTTAAGGATAGGTATTGAAGTAAAGACAGAAGAAGGTAGGAGAAAGTTGTATTTTCACGATAAGAGGAGAAAACTTAAAATATACAAATGTTTCTACATTGGAATAGTAGAAGAAAAACAATACCTATGAATACAGTGAGGAAAATTTGGGGATAAGTGTGGATGTGATGAGAATAAAAAGAGGAAGTGCCGGGCTCCATTTTAATCTGCTGTGCTTTACTATTTGTCACTCAGCAGTTGGTGTACAACATGGAGATGGATCAGCTCTCTACAGGAATGTTGCATCTTGGGTAACAGGAGAAAGCAAAGAAATGACGATAACAATGTTAGAAGCAGCATTTATGCCTGAGTCAGGTTTGCTAAGCCCCTTCACTCAAATTAGAAGACTACCAAGATGATGGGAGTCACTGTAAAATAAATTTTATAATAAAAATAGATCCTGAAATGTTACAGGATTTGGGGGGAAATGTTTGGTTTTCGTCTAGTTTTGTTTTGTTTTTGTTTTCTCTAACTCCAATGCTCTGTGGCATTAACTTCTTCTAGATATTGTTTTCAAGAACAATTTCTAAGATTCTTCGAATTTTTTAAAGTGTTGAGACTGTGTGTGTTCATTAATACAACCTCTGTTGAAAGTCAACAATGGCTCATATTGCTTTGTGTGAGTATTTTTTACCTTACTGGTCTTTTGCTTGTATATTTTGGTTTCCAGTTGTGTTTTTATTGGTTTTGTTCGTGTGTGTGTGTGTGTGTGTGTGTGTGTGTGTGTGTGTGTGTGAATGTGTGTGTGTGTGTGTCAGAAAAAGAGAGAGAGAGAGAGATGAGTGGGTTTGGGGGTATATACAGTTTCTTGTGTTCTTTTTCTTTTGTAGTTGTTTGTTTTATTTTCTTTTCTCTTATAAAAGAAAAAAGGCAAGGAGTTAGAAGGGTAGGGAGGCAGGGAGGATCTGGGAAGAGATGAGAGAGGGAAAACTATGATCAGAATATATTGCACAAAACAGTTATTTTCAATTAAAAAATAACAATAAAGTTAACAGTGGGGTTAGGAGCAGGAATCAATGTTAAAGTTCTTATGGATAATGTGTTGGGCCCTGGTTTCAGTCCCCAATGAAGGAAAAAAGAAAGGGACGGATGGAGGGAGGGAGAAAGCAAGTCAATCAAAAGGATTTAGTCTGCTGGGTAAAGAGCTAAATAAAGGTCCAGGTAGATTTTCTTTTACAGATGCCAAGCTTTAATCTCTTCTCCTTACTGGTTCTCTAAAATATGCTCTAAAGAACTGAACAAGATTCAATTACCCAATTGTATCTTGATGATACCACTAGTTCAAGTGGCAAACAACAGAGTATAAAAGTAGAAGCTTGAATCTTTTTTTTAAGATTTTTGCTTTATTTTGAAATTTCAAACATGAGTACATCATTTCCACCTCTCAGTCTCCCTTCTCCAACTCCTCCCACATGCCCCACACTTGATTTCAAATTAGTGGCATCTTCTTTAATTACCATTTTTTACACACACACACACACACACACACACACACACACACACACACACACACACACACCCTTCCTTTCTGAGTTCATTATTGAACCTCATTTTCTCTTTTGTAAGTATATGCTATAGAACATATTCAAAATTATTATTTTTATCCCTTTCCATAGCTGTTGGGTTTTAAAAAAAAATCATGTTTTGAGCCTGGGAGAATAGTGTGGTCAATAAAGTGATTTTTTGCCGAGATCATGATGGGAGGACATGCAGAGATGACTGGCCACACTAGTAGAAGCCCATGAACTGTGGACTGGTGGCTGTGGAGCCCCCATGGGTCTGGACTAGGCCCTCTGGATACGGAAGACAGTTGTTTGGCTCGAACTGTTTGGGGGCACCCAGGCAGGGAGATCGGGATCTGTCCCTGGTGCATGGGCAGGCTTCTGGAACCTGGTGCCTGTGGTGTGACACCTTGAACAGCCTTGATGCAGTGGGAAGGGGCTTGGACCTGCCTAGGCTCAGTGTGCTGGACTCTGCTGACTCCCCATGAGAGACCTCAATTTGGGGGATGTGGGGATGCAGGGTGGCTTGGGAAAGAGGGCTATGGGGTGGAAGGAGGGAGGAGAGGGGATCTGTGGATAATATGTGGAATGAGTAGAAAATTTCTTAATAAAGAAAAATGAAAAAAATAAACTGATTGTTTTACAAGTATGAGGGCCTGAAACTAATTTCTCTTAACCTACGTTTTTTTAAAAAATCCAAAAATTAGTCATAATGTTAGTCTTAAATTAAGTTGGACAATGTTTCCAAGGAATAACAGTTAAGGTTGTCCTAGCCTCTATACACATATACATATGTACATGCAACCACACACATACACCCTTACACACTTGGACAGCCATTCATATATTCACACATACACACACATATGTGTATATATATATATATGTATATATATATGTATGTATATATATACATAAAAATATAATAGTCCATGATTCATTTACCTATTTGTTTATAATTACCAAGACCCCAATGATAGATTCTGTGAGATCATTGACTAATTATTCTGCCAAAACTGCTACAAGATATAGCACATAGTGTTTAACACACACTAGTTCATGTACAAAAGAAATATTTGTTTCATAACTTTTCTTTACCAGCCTTACATGTTTCTCTAGTCTATATTCTGCTGCTCTAGGAAAGTAGAGAAAGCTGATTGTAGTGTTGACTTATCTGTAGAGTTCTGAGGATTTATAAATACTTAAGACTTAAAGGCCATAAAGGACATTTTTTTATTAAATGAAAAAATAATAATCTATGCCTTGGCCTTGGCCTCATAATTTTATGCACTGTAAGATTCTCTGCTCTTCTTCTAGCCCTCTTGGAACCTGGGATTCTTCACAAGACTATCTGGATCTACAGACGTGGAACCTGAGGGCAAATCAGTTTAGCTATAAGAAGAATCTTTGTCATCCAACCTCTAGCTTCTCAGAATCTCCATCTGTATTTGAGGATAATTGTGCAGAAGAAATATTCATACAGTATAACAAAATTAACTTTAAATTTGTAGCAATAAACCAAAATCCATAGCAAAGTAAAACATTTCAAAGTTGTTGCTGTTTAAAAGAAGATTCAGTAATCTACTCCTTTATCATATCATATGTATATCCCCTTTTCTTCTTTAGAAAGAGATTGTATTTATAATCAACCCCCTTTAAATAAAAATAAACATTTATAAACAATATTTTGGTAATTTGGATGTAGCTTCTCTTACTACTACCCACTGACTGGGGAGGGAGTGCTGGAAAGCTTATGGGCATCCTGAGAAAATTCAAGATAAGAGTCAAGTCCTGGGAAGATCAGTTATAACCTTTGTTGATCAAACTATATTAGACTGGAAGCAATCCACAGGCTCTCATCTTCTATGGAAACAAAAAGAGAACCTCTTTTCCAAAGCAATGCATCCTTAGACATAAATTTTGAACTCAAGATATTTAATATTTAACATAGCAGCCTTTACAATCAAATGTCTTTCTGCGGTTAAAAATCCCAAAGACAACATAATTCAGACTATCTGTAATTTCCATTTTTACATGGCTTATTATATTTTTATATATTATTTTATTTTTAAGACTTTATTTTTATGACTATATCCTTTCTCTTCTCTCAAACCTATGTATCATATATATAAATAAATTTTTATATATTATATATGTTTATATATATAAATATTTATATATATAAATAAATATATATAAAACAATTTAGAGTTTTATTCCATCTGAATCTGTCTTTTTGTTTATCTATAATCCTTTTCTCATCATTGCAAACTGCAGTGTGGCTAACTAAGATTGAAGTGGCAGCCCTAGTTGCTGACTCTGCCCACTTCAACTTCCCAACGCGGTGGAGGTACCCAGGAAAGTCATGCTTACCCCACTAACTCTGGGGTCCATGCTGCCATCAGGTATCATGCAGCTGGCTCATAAACCCTTTTTGTCTGTATGAAGGATTAAATCCATCATGCAGTGTTCTGCACAGCTTGGAGACACCTCTTTATATGGAGGCAGGAAATCTACCATGCTGTGCTCAAGCCCAAATGCTGTGGCATCTCATGGCCCAAAAGAGACATGAAGTAGGAAGCTGCTCCTGGAGTGCCAGATGTAGCACAAATTGTTAAACAGTCTTACTAATAAAAAACCCAGAGCCAGATATTGGGGTAAAAACTGAAAGATCAGAAAGGCAGAACAACAAGCCACTAGTTCTTATTCCTATGAAATCCTCTGCCAAAAACGAGTTAGTTTCTCTCTCTACCCCACCTTATCACTTCCTCTCTCTACCCAGCTCTATCATTTCCTGTCTGTCTATACGGACCTCTGGAACCTCTATGGTTAACGAGTGGCTAGCTCCTTCTTCTGATTTTCAGGCAATATTGTTAGAGCACAAATAAACTATCACCACATTAACTACTTCTAATGGTGATAGCTGTGGAAAGAAATTAATCCTTCCAATGTTAGATAGTGATGGTGCCCCAGATGGGGAAATTTTTCCCTGTTCAACACCAAACGACAGCTACTTGTATGTAAACCCCACTCAGACATTTTTCCTTTCAGTTGTAGCACTTTACCTACTCAAAATTTACCCTTCAATCTTGATTACATTTTCAGTGTGTGTGTGTGTGTGTGTGTGTGTGTGTGTGTGTGTGTGTGTGTGTATGTGTGTGTGTGTATGTCAGTGTCTATGTGTAAGTTCAGATGAGCCGATGTCATGGTGCACATATGGATAGAGGTCACAAAAGTATAATTTTTGACACTTAATTCTTTCCTTCTACTGAAAGGTTCAGAGATGAAATACTGATCTTTAGGCTGGCATGACAAACAGTTTTATTCAGATAACCATCTCATTAGCCCATGAATTTGACGTTTTAACAACTGCAATAGATAGTCTCTAAATACTCCCTTAATTCTTTTGCATTTAACATTTTGTTCATGTTGTTTAATGTCATTCTCTTTGTGAGCAGGTTTTCTTAAAAAAATTGATCATATAGTCCATGTCTTTAGTTTGTCTCTAAAACTAATGTAATCAGATATTTGTCCATTTGATTTCATCACAATTGCTCATTTGTAGTGGTAAATTCCATCATTGTTCCTGACTTAATAGGGGATTTGACACCCTGATTACTGCCTCTTTGGCAGTTGCTCCTAGGACATTACCTTCTCGTGACTATCCACCCTTTTTGTTACTCCTTGGAAGATTCTTCATCTTATATTGATTGGTTTCTGGCTTTCTTCATTCAAATTCAAATTCATCTCTGGTTGCATGCTTCTAGGTGCGTATCTTTAAATACTCTATCAAAGCCCATCTGTTTTCTATAAGTCCTTTATCTACCTAAAAACATTTCAGTAGCATGCACATAAATACCATATCACAATACCATCATCAAAGCAGAGGGGCTATGTGCCAAGAGAAAAAAGGCAAAACAAGTCTTCATAAAACCAAGGATAAGAGTGTGCATTTTTTGAACCAGCAAGTCCTAATGTGACCTTCAAGAAGTTACTCAAATGATTAATTCTGCAATTTGTTCAACAGAGAATGGAAATATAATGAATGCCTCAGTGGCTCCCTGAGACATAGAATCCAACAGCTCTGACTGGATCAAGAGGTAAGTGACTCTTCTCCCAGCCAGAGAGTCCTATCTCTAGGACCTAGACCATGAGGCACAACCTGTGGCCCCCAACCCCCACACATCACTGCCCCAGTTGCAAGCCAGCAGAGAAGACTCCCAGCAGGCAGACCTCCCCACCAACAAACCCCATGGGACCTGCAATATACAATACCCACTCCCTCCCCAAAGCCATCTATCCCTCTACAACCTCAGTTGCTTCCTATGACACAGAATCTGCCAGCTCCAATTGGACCAAGAGGTGAGTGACTCTTCTCCTACCTGAAGAGTACTTTCTCTATGACCTAGCCCCAGGGGCACAACCCATGATCCCCAAACCCCACCTATCACTGCCCCAGTTGCACACCAGCAGAGAATGCTCCTAAAGGCAGGCCTCCCCACCAACACCCCCCATTGGACCCTACAATCTACAAGATCCATTCCTTCCCCAAACCCTCCCATGCCCCCAAAACCTCAGCAGCTCCTTGGGACATAGAATCTACCAGCTCCAATTGGACCAAGAGCTCTGATTGGACCAATAGTGCTGATTGTCCCCCTGAGACAAGGACACAGCCAGCCCAAATTGAACCAAGAGCAGCTCCCTCAGACACAAATACTTCTTGCACCAATTGGAGGAAGAGATGACTAGATTCCAGTGCAAGAATAGCACAACAACATAAAGAGCATATGGCATCACCAGAACCTAGCGGTTCTACAACAGCAAGACCTGAACATCACAAGGTAGAAGAAGCAGAAAACAACTTTAAAAATAACTTTATGAAGATGATAGAGGCCTTTTAAAAGGAAATAAAAAAATTTCCTTAAAGAAATTGAGGAAAACAAAAAATTGGAGGAAATCAATAGACCCCTAAAGAAAAAACAAAGAAAAAGCAATCAAAGAGGTGAAAGAAGCATTTCAAGACTTGAAAATTGAAACAGAAGCAATGAAGAAGACACAAACTGAGAGAGTGCTGTAAACGGAAGATCTGAGTAAAGTAACAGGAGCTACAGATGCAAGCACAACCAACAGAATACAAGAGATGGAAGAGAGAATCTGTGGTACGAAAGATATGATAGAGGAAATAGAGTCAGCAGTTAAAGAAAATGTTAAATACAAAATGTCATAACACAAAACATCTAGCAAATCTGGGACACCATGAAAAGGCCAAACCTAAGAAAAATAGGGATAGAAGAAGGAGAAGAATACCAGCTCAAAGGCATAAAAAACACACTCAATAAGACCATAAAAGAAAACTTTCCCAACCTAAAAAAGGAAATGGCTATGAAGATACAAGAAGGTTACAGAACACCAAATAGACTGGACTGAAAAAAAAATAAGTCCCCTCACCACAAAATAATCAAAGAACTAAACATACAGAATAAAGAGAGAATATAAAGAACTACAAAGGAAAAAGGCCAAGTGACTTATAAAGGCAGACCCATCAGAATAACACCTAACTTCTCAATGGAGGTTCTGAAAGCCAGAAGGTCCTGGACAGATATTATGCAGACACTAAGAGACCATGGATGCCAGCCCAGACTACTGTACCCATTAAAACTTTGAATCATGATAGATGGAGTACACAGGATATTACAAGACAAAACCAGATTAAAACAAATACCTATCCACAAATCCAGTCCTACAGAAAGTAATAGAAGGAAAATGTCAATCTAAAAAAGTTAGATGCACCCACAAAAACACAGGCAATAGATAATCCTACAGCAACAAATCCCAAAAAAGGAAAATACACACACACTACCACCAATAAATAAATAAATAAATAAATAAATAAATAAATAACAGGAATTAACAATAGCTGGTCATTAATATACCTTAATATCAATGGACTCAATTCACAGACTAACAGATTGGATAAGAAAACAGAATCCATCCTTCTGCTGCATACAAGAAACACACCTCAACTTCAGAGACAGACACTACCTAAGTGTAAAAAAAACGGGAAAAGACTTTCCAATCAAATGGACTAACAAGCAAGCTGGTATAGCTATCCTAATATGTAACAAAACAGACTTCAAACTAAAATTAATCAAAAGAGACTGAGAAGAATATTACATATTCATCACAGGAAAAATCCATCAAGATTAAGTCTCAATTTGAACACTTATTCCCCAAATACAAGGGCACTAACATTTGTAAAAGAAACATTACTAAAGCTTAAATCACATATCAAACACCACACACTAATAGTGGGGGACTTAAACACCCCACATTCACCAATGGAAAGTTCTGCCAGACAAAAACTTAACAGAGAAATAAGGGATCTAACAGATGTTATGAGTCAAATTGACTTAATAGGTGTCTACAGAACATTCCATCCTAACACAAAAGAATATAACTTCTTCTCAGTACCATATGGAACCTTCTTTAAAATTGGTCACATTCTTGGTAACAAAACAAATCTCAACCGATATAAAAAAATGGAATAACCCCCTGTATTCTGTCACATCACCATGGCTTAGAGTTAGCATTCAACAACAACACAAATTACAGAAAGCCTAAAACTCATGGAAACTGAATAATGCTCAACTAAATCACCACTGGGTCAAGGAAGAAATAAAGAAAAAATTAAAGACTGCCTAAAATTCAATGAAAATGAATGTACAACATACACTAACTTATGAGACACTATGAAAGCAGTAATAACAGGAAAATTCATAATACTAAATGCCTACATAAAGAAGTTGGAGACATATCACACCACTGACTTAACAACAGCACACCTGAAAGCTCTAGAACAAAAAGAAACAAACTCACCCAGGGGCAATAGATGACAGGAAATAATCATATTAAGGGCTGAAATCAATAAAAAAGAAAAAAGAGAACAATACATAGAATCAAGGAAACAAAGAGTTGATTCTTTGAGAAAATCAACAAGATAGATAAACCCTTATCCAAACTAACCAAAAGACAGAGAGAACATCCAAATTAACAAAATCAGAAGTGGCAAGGGAGACATAACAACAGACAACAAGGAAATCCAGAGAATTATCAGGTCATACTTCAAAAACCTATACTCCACAAAATTGGAAAATCTAAAAGAGATGAATGATTTTCTTGATAGGTATCACATACCAAAATTAAATCAAGACCAGATAAGCAATTTAAATAGACCTATAACCCCCAAAGAAATAGAAATAGTCATTAAGTCTCCCCACTACCAAAAAAAAGGCCTGGACTAGATAGTTTCAACACAGAATTCTACCAGAATTTCAAAAAAGACTCTTTGTTATTATACAGTGTCACTAGACTGTGTGTGTGTGTGTGTGTGTGTGTGTGTGTGTGTTTTACTTTCTTAGGTCATAATCTCTTTAAATTATGCCTCCTCCCTGTCTCACTATACACACAATGATATCTCTGTCTTTTTCTAAATTTTAGCTCTAAGTAGATTGGACCTTCTTTGGTTATCATTGACATTTCTTGACTGCTCTCTCACATTTCCTTGTCTTGGTGGTTGTCTGCTGCCTCATGTGCTCTGTTCTTCAGCTGCCTCCAATGTGCTGCTTTATGAATTGCACTGCATTTACTCTTTTTCAAAAAAGATTTTTACTAATTCTTTTAAAATTTCAATGATATTCATCTCCCTCCCCAAACTCCTCCTCTTATTTTCTCCCAATATCTTTCCTACCCATCCAACTTTGAGATTTGTCGTTTTTTTTGTTCCATTGCATCTAGTTTGTGTTGCCTAATTAACTACTCTGGGAAGTAGAACCTTCTCTGGGTTGTAGTTGACTTACTAGGGTTTATATCACTAAAGGGGACTGATTCTCAGTCTCCTAGCTGCTATTTCATTCTAGTACCTCCTCAGCCAGGAGTGAGGTTTTGTGCTCACCTCCGTCCCTCCCTCTATGCAGGATTTTTGTTTTGCTGGAGTTTGTATAGGTCTTGTTCATGCTCTCACAATTGCTGTAAGTTTATGTGTACATCCACCCTGTTGTATCTGAAAAAAAAACAGTTTCCTTGAAGTTATCTACTTCCTTTTGGTTTTGTACCCTCTTTGAGAGGATCCCTCCATCTTAGAAATAGGGGTGTGATATCTATGTCCCACTTAGGGCCAAGCTCTCTTATTCCCTTCATGTGGACACTTTACTTGTCAGTGACTTCCAATATGCTGTTTTATGAATCTCATTATAATCCATTCTAAAGTATTTCTATTTATGAAAATAATGATGTATGAAAGTTTTTAAAATATATTTTTAAACTGTAAAAAAGACCTAATATCAATACTTTTCAAATTGTTCTACACAATATAAACAAAAGGAACACTGCCAAATTCTTTCTCTGAGGCTACAGTTACCCTGATACCTAAACCACACAAAGATGCAACAAAGAAAAAGAATTACAAACCAATCTCCCTCATGAACATTGATGTAAATAAAAATACTCAATAAAACTGTAGGGAAAGGGGGCTGGTTAAAGAAACCCACCCTGACCCTGGATCCCAGAACTAGGGAAACATCGCTCAGATAAGGTCAGTGAAAGAAACACAGTTAGGTTCAAATCAGAGCCACCTCTGCCCATAACCAACTGACTTGTGAAACCAACCAATCACAGAGTAGTACAGTAGAATCCTGGCCCTGGTGCCCAGAATCAGGAAAAGAAATACAGCATGAGTTTGGGTCCTGAGTCAGAGAAATGAACCAAGGAAACATGCCCTGACTCTGAAACTAGTGCCAAAATAACACTCTTGGTCCCTAAAATCAGAAGCAGTAAAAGAAATGTGTCCTGACCTTAGAATAAGTGTCAAAAAGCTAAGTAGGGCCAGTGAAAGAAACACAGTTTGGCTCAAATCAGAGCCATCTCTGCCCCTGGCCAAGGGACTTGTGAAACCAACCAATCACAGAGCAGGACTGTAGAACCCTGGGGTCCAAGTCAACCCCTGGTGACTCCAATTCCAAGACTTCCTATGTAAACTGCCCTGCCTGGTAAGTTAGAAAAAGAGCTCTTCTCTCTACCGGGTAGAGGCAGCTACTCTCCTGGACTCCTCCTTTCCAAATTAATATCTTTCTCAAAAGAATTTTGGGTGTGAAGATTTTCATTCACTGGTGTAGAGAAGACCCTTGCTGAGAAATCCCTCAGTGGACAGAGCGAGGAAGAGCTGAAAGAGCTGAAAATAACACTTTTCTCTTGAGCCAGAGGAGACTGCTACACTTTTGCAATTTCTTAGGCCAGAGAAGCAGAGCTCTGCTAGGAAGCCCCCATAAGTGGGGGCTGAGCAAAGTGCAGCTGTAGTGACTCTCCAAGAGAGGATCAAGATTGCTATATCCTGTGAGGAGACCATCCCCCTCACACCAGCTATACTCTGACTTTCCCAAACAGTCAGAATAACCTCCCCTACTGAAGCAGTTTCAGGCCTGACTTTTCTAAGAAATCAGAAAATTTTCTCTTCCAGAATTGGGCTGCTTCCTTGCAGTTCCAGCTATCAGGTAAGCATGAACTAAACAGCTCCAGGTGTCGAGGATACCTCCAGGGCATAGCTGTTCTGAGCAGCTTGAGGTGTCCAGGATACCTAGTCCTGGATACCTCAGCCTCCAGGGCTGAACTGTCTCCTTGCAGCTTCAGCCCTGCAGCTCAAGGTGTTGCCCAACTCTCCAGGTAGTCAGGACTCCTTTCCCCAGAGTTGCAAAACTCATGTTTTGGTGCCAAAATCTGGGACCAAATCCATAGAGTTGCAACAAATTTACTTACAAAACACCGCCAAATCAAATCCAAGAACACACCAAAAAGTCATCCACCATAATTAAGTAAGCTTCATCCCAGAGTTGCAGGGATGGTTCAGCATATGAAAATCTGTCAATGTAATACACCATATAAACAAACTGAAAGAAAAAATCCACATGATCTTCTCATTAGATGCTGAAAAAGCCTTTGACAAAATCCAACACTCCTTCATGATATATGTCTTGGAGAGATCAGAAATACAAGGAACATACCTAAACATAATAAAAAGTAATTTACAGCAAGCCGACAGCCAACATCAAACTGAATGGAGAGAAACTCAAGGCAATTCCACTAAAATCAGGAACAAGACAAGGCTGTCCACTCTCCCCATATTTATTCAATATAGTACTCAAAGTTCTAGCTAGAGCAATAAGACAACAAAAGGTGAACAAGGGGATACAAATTGGAAAGGAAGAAGTCAAACTTTCACTATTTGTGGATGATATGATAGTATGTAAAGTGACCCCAAAAATTCTACCAGGGAACTCCTACAGCTGATAAACAACTCAGTAATATGGCAGAATACAAGATTAACTCAAAAAAATCAGTAGCCCTCCTATATACAAATAATGAATGGGCTGAAAAAGAAATCAGAGAAACATCACCCTTTACAATAGTCACAGATAATGTAAAATGCCTTGGGGTAACTCTAATTAAGCAACTGAAAGATCTGTGTGACAAGAATTTTAAGTCTCTGAACAAAGATTTTGAAGAAGATGTCAGAAAATGGAAAGATCTCCCATGCTCATGGATAGGTAAAACCAACATAATAAAAATGGCAATCATACCAAAAACAATCAACAGATTCAAGGCAATCCCCAACAAAATCCCAACACAATTCTTCACAGACCTCAAAAGAACAATACTCAACTTCATATGGAAAAAAAAAACCCAGGATAGTTGAAACAACCCTGTACAACAAAGCAACCTCCCCACTGGAGTGGCCAGTCCCATGCCCCAGTGACCTCTACTGCCAGGTTCCACCCACAGAACACTCTAACTGGCCTAACTGCTGGACCCTTCCCCTACCCTGCAGGACAAAAAGCCCAATCTCTGGATTTGAAATACCACCAATCTCCACCATGGAAATCTCCACCCTGAAAAGTTCTACCCCCTTCCCAAGAAACTCTATCTGAGCTCTCTATCTTGTTCAGTTTGCTGCTGTTTCTTGCTGGAGCAGAGGCAGCCACCATCCTGTTTTTCCCCTCCCAATAAATCTCTTATGTGAAGTTTATTGTGTGATGTGACTTCGGGGTAATCTTGGCTTCCATCTGCCAGGATACCTTCCCATTGAGCTGCAATGCTCACATCTACTATAGAGCTATAGTAATAAAAGCAGCTTGGTATTGGCATAAAAACCAATAGGTGGGTCAATGGAATCAAATTGAAGATCCTGACATTAATCCATACACGTATAAGTATCTGTGTTGCACAAATTCTAAAATGGTCTTTTAACTAAACAAAACAAAACACAGAAGCCAGATATTGTGTTAAATGCTGAAAGATCAGAGAGACAAAGGAACAAGCCACTGCCAAGTCTTACCTCTAGGACTCCTCAGCCTGAAAAGCCTCTATCCAAAAGACTTTAGTTCCTGTCTCCTCATGCTTTATATACCTTTCTCTGCCCACCATCACTTCCTTTTTAGAGTTGGGATTAAAGGCATGTGATTCTCAAGTATTGGGATTAAAGGAGTGTGCCACTACTGCCTGGCTTAGTTTCTCTCCTAGACTGAGTCAATGTCAGGTCCAGGGTGGCTTTGAACTCCTAAGTGCTAGGATTAAACTTGTGTGCCACCACTGCTTGGCATCTATGTTTCATCTAGTGGCTTTTTCTGCTCTCTGATCTTCAGGAAATTTTTATTAAGGTACACAATATATCACCACACACCTGATTTTTGACAAAGAAGTCAAAACTGTACAATGGAAAAAAGAAAGCATCTTCAACAAATGGTGCTGGCATACCCAGATGTCAACATGTAGAAGATTGCAAATAGATCCATATCTATTGCCATGCACAAAACTCAAGTCTAAGTAAATCACAGACCTCAACATAAATCCAGTTACACTGAATCTGGTAGAAGAGAAAATAGGAAGTAGCCTTGAAAGCATTGTAACAGGAGACTACTTCCTAAACAATACCAGTAGCACAGGACACTGAGAGCAACAATTAATAAATGGGACTACCTGAAACTGAGAAGCTTTTGTAAGGCGAAGGACACAGTAAATAAGACAAAATGACAGCCTACAGAATGGGAAAAGATCTTCACCAACCCCATATCTGACAGAGGTCTGATCTCCAAAATAAATAAAGAACTCAAGAAACTAGACATCAAAATACCAAATAGTCAAGTTAAAAATGGGCTACAGATCTAAACAGAGAATTCTCAACAAAATAATCTAAAATGACCAAAAGACATTTAAGGAATTGTTCAACATCCTTAGTCATCAGAAAAATTCAAATCAAAATGACTCTGAGATACCATCTTACACCTGTTAGAAGGGCTAAGATCAAAAACACTGATGACAGTTTATGTTGGAGAGGATGTGAAGCAAGGGGAATACTCCAATACTGTTGGTGGGAGTGCAAACTTGTACAGCCACTTTGAAAATCAGTATGGTGGTTTACCACTATATCTCAGAAAATTTGGAATCTACATCAAGACCCAATGATACAATTCTTGGGCAAATACCCAAGAAATGCTCAATTATACCACAAGAACACTTGCTCAACTACATTCATAGCAGCATTATTCATAAATGAATAAAGAAAATGAGGCACATATACACAGTGGAGTACTACTCAGGAGTAAAAACCAATGACATCATGAAATTTGTAGGCAAATGGATGGAGCTAAAAAAAAAATATCATCCTGAGTGAGGTAATTCAGACTCAGAAAGACAAACATGGTGTGTACTCACTCATAAGTGGATACTAGATGTAAAGCAAAGGATAACCAGAGCTCCAGAGAAGCTAGCTAACAAGGAGGACCCTAAGAGGGATACATGGATTGCCCTGGAAAGGGGAAATAGATTTGATCTCCTGGGTAAACTGGGAGTAAAGGGGTGCAATAGAGGGTAGGGGATGGGGGAAGAGAACATAAGGGAACAGGATGGTCGAACTAGAACAGGGACAGAGTGGGAAAGCAATGAAAGAGGTATTTTGAAAAAAAGATGTGGTGATGTTGTGTTCCCCCAAAATATTGTGCACCTTAATAAACTTATCTGAGGTCAGAGAACAGAACAGTCACTAGATATAGAGGCCAGAAAATTGTGACACACATGCCTATAATCCTAGCATTCCAAAGGCAAAGATCTGTCTGGATTTCTGTAAGTTCAAGGCCACACTGGAAACAGCAAGGTGTGGTAACAAGAGCCTTTAATCCCAGGAAGTGATGGCAAAAAGTAGAAAGGTATATAAGGCATGAAAACCAGGAACTAGGGCTAGTTAAGCTTTTAGGCTTTTGAGCAGCACAGTTCAGCTGAGAAGCATCCAGTCTGAGGAAACAGGATCAGCTGAGGAATTGGCAAGGTGAGGTGACTATGGCTTGTTCTGCTTCACTGATCTTCTAGCATTCACCCCAATAACTGGCCTCAGGTTTGATTTTATTAATAAGACCTGTTAAGATTCATGCTACAAAAAGAGACATCATGGAGATAGGGAGTAACCTGGTGCTAGGGAAGTACCCAGGAATCTACAAGAATGACCCCAGCTTAGACTACTAGCAATAGTGGAGAGGGTGCCTGGGCCCTGTGAATACCCTGTCATCATAGAACCTTCATCCAGTAGCTAATAGAAGCAGATGCAGACAGAGATCCACATCCAAGCAACAGGCCAAGTTCTAGGAGTCCAGTCAAAGAGAGGAAAGAGGGATTCTATCAGCAAGGGGCATCAAGATCGAGGTGGGGAAATGTACGAAGACAACTGAACTGGGCTAGTGGGAACTAATGAACTTTAGACAAACCACTGTGGAGCCTGCATGGGACTGGACTAAGCCCTCTCCATAAATGAGACAGTTGTATAGCTTGGTCTGTTTAAGGGACCTCTGGCAGTGGGATCAGGATCTATCCTTGGTGCATGAGCTGGCTTTTTGGAGCACATTACCTGTGGTGGAACATGTTGCACAACCTTGAGGCAGGGGGAGGGCCTTGACCTGCCTCAACTGAATGTACCAGGTTTTGCTGACTCTCCATGGGAGGTCTTACCTTTTTGGAGGAATGGGATAGGGAGTAGGTTTGGGGGAAGGCTTGGGGGAGCAGGAGGAGTGATGAGAGGGACATCTGTGGTTGGTATGTAAAATGAATAAAAATTTCTTAATAAAGAATTACAATGAATAAGAAATACAATGAATGCCTTGACCTGAGAAATTTGATAGCATTCTCTTTTTTTCTTGTAGGAAAAATGTCTAGTACTTTCTTTTCTTCTCCAGACTTAAATATTGTCTGCCCCAATGTCCCTATAAAACCCAAATAATGAATCATCTTCAGGTCTTCAGAAGTATGGAGAATGTTCTAACCTCTACACTTTCACATAGGATCTTCCTATTGCTCAGTACGTTCCCACTCTGTGCATTACTGAAGTATAGGCACTTTTGATGAAACATTCTGATACTGTGTAGTCAATTCCTAGCTACCTCTTTGCTCTGGAATATTAGTTTAAGATGTGTTATATTCATTTATGCTATAGAATATTTGTATAATGATGTAAAGATGTATGACATTCTTTTATATTGCATTTGCCTCTGTAAAGCTGTGTTACTTTGCCTACCTAAAACACCTGATTGGTCTGAAAAAGAGCTGAATGGCCAATAGCTATGCAGGAGAGAGAAATAGGGAGGACTGGTGGGCAGAGAGAATAAATAGGTTTGTTGGAACATTCTGATACTGTGTAGTCAATTCCCAGCTATTTAAACTTCCCCTAAGCTATTAGCATTGTGGGGAAAGTACCAACTCTGTTTTATCTTGTTATGCCCAATTAAACTCACAGTGTCTAATCAATTCTCTATCTAAACAAAAAAAAAATGAATGGTAAAGTGAAGTTCCACACTAGCAGCTCATCAAGGTTCTGAGATCCCATGATCAAGGTGAATTTCTCTCTGCTCTGATTTGTTCAGATCTCATATAGCTTAGTCTCTGTGTATGTACAAAGTAGAAAAACACAGGATTCAGCTCTAGACTTCCAGGTGGTCTGTAAATTGTCTTAAGATAGAGATTGAGATTGTGCTAGATATGATAATTAGTTATGATAGAAGGAACATCTTGTTTCCAACATGAGCAGAGAAAATCCCTGGAGAATAATGATTGCCTTCATTAAGTCAAAACAGAATAGCTTTGCTTTCCATATGTTGGCTCCAATAACAATCCTCTTACTCAAACTGAAACAAGCCAACTTTCTATCTTAATATATTTTTTTTCAAAACCAAGAAGCTGCTAACAATATATAAATGTACACAGCTCAGGGCTACTTCAGGCAATGCCAACTTAGGCATCCTATACAAAAGATAGTGAATAATGCAAAATGCATGACCATAATGGACAAGAAACATGGTTTACCCATAGCTGAATATTATTCTGGAGCAATTTGGCAAGATTAATTTAAGGTGAATTAATTTCTTCAATTTTGTTCATTTTTTATTGTCTTCTCAAAATTCAATCACATAATATCAAACAGATGGTTTGAACAGTGAATAAATAGGTCATAAGAGTTCTATATACTTCATTGTTCTGGTTTATGACTAAACACAGCAATCAGGTTTTGTTGAAACACGGATAAAGTTGCAAGTTTCACTTTGTTTGAGTTCCAGGTGATCTGGAAGAAATAAAACTTCTCCAGGAGCACGTGTTCTTGGAATCCCTACTTCATGTAATTTACCCAAGAAATTGATTCAGTCCCATGAGGGTTTCAAAGCTATAGGATTTTTTTTTAAGATCTGGAAAAATCATGTCTTTATCACGACTTGCCAAGACTAAACATGTCAACTAATTAATTGCATAGATGCCATGGATTTTAAGTGAAGAAAGTGTAAAGTCAGTTTGAGACACAAAGGCAAAGAAAAGGTAGAGAAGTCTGGCGAATATTGTAAATACTCAGATAAATCAGTAAATACATGACAAACATCTGTCATTTGATTAGCAGCCCTTCTAGAAGGCAGCTGACATTATGTATGATGGCTTAGACCTCCTTATTTCTGCAGTCTGAGAATACATTGCATGCTAAAATGCTCCACCATGGTCTAATCTATACAGAAATAGCTGAGAGGTTTCTTTGTTGCATCTCTGTGAAATCCACAGAGGATTAATTGAACTATGGAACATTTAGTCACAGGCAGTGTATTAGTTAGATAACACAACTGACCCTTGAACAAAAGAGTTCTGAAATACATGCATCCACTTTGAATGCAGAGTTTTTTCATTCAGAGATTTGTGAATACTTGAAGATGAACCATATAGTCCAGAAATTTCAATAAGAAAGAGGTAAGTCACAAGTACATAATATATAAGATGGTCTTTTATCATCTATTACCAGAAATATGCAAGAATATATTTTCAAATTAAAAAAAACTTTTAGAAACATAGACTACACTTGGTGCCATTCACAGTTGAGAGAAGTAGGAAAACATGAAGTTCAGTATAGGCATTCTCTAAAAATGCTAGAAATAGAGCTACCACATAAAACAGCTATAGAATTGCTGGGAATATACTGGAAGGAATCAAGAGAGGATGACATCGAGGATCTTACATTTCCATGCTGAATACAACACTACTCATAACATCCAATGTATGGAATCATTCAAGATGTCAATCAACAGACAAACAAAACATTGTGGAGAGAGAGAGAGAGAGAGAGAGAGAGAGAGAGAGAGAGAGAGAGAGAGAGAGAGAGAATAGTGTTGTACACAACTGTGAAGAAGTCTGAATTAGCATTTAGGGAAATGAATTATCCTGGAAATAATTGTGGTAAGTAAAACAAGTTGGATTTTATGTGTTTTCTATGTGGAATGCAAATCTCTCAAGTACATATATATGGCATGAAGGTTGAAAGGGGACCCTATAGAGAATGAAAAAAGATCAATTAGTGCAAAAAAGAGAAACAATAGGGTGATGGAGGTGTGACTACAAAGTACACGGATACACATGGCTGAAGACACCCTAAAGAATCCCACTATTTTGTATGCTAACTAAAAATATTGATAAAAATAATTTAAAAGCAATGGCATAAAGCTTACTACAGGTTACAGTGTATTAATGTAATAAAGCCCTGGCCATCTATTGCTATTGCTAACCTTTAATCTGCCACATGATGCTCATCTTTGATGGAGCAGTCCATTTTTTTCCATTAAGTTGCATATAAGACTAAAACTATCTCTCATGCTTTATGTGCCTTTTTACCATATGTAAAACATATAACACATAATATGGATATTAGCCCAGTGCTTACACTACTTGTAAGTCTTTGATGAACAGTAGAACATTACTAGCTAAGTATCTGGGGGGTTAAAAGTTAATATGGAGTTTGGGGACTGCATGTGGTTTCATATCTTAATTTCCATACTATTCATGGGCAAATCGTTCAATGAGTTATAAGGTTAAAAGGCCTTATGTGAATCAGTCTCAAAGTAGTGTACGAACTGATTTTGAAAGACATTTTTAGATGTCCCACATTTATGTTTTAATCATATTTCCTAACAAGTATGGAATTCACAAAAGAAGTGTAAAAATTGTTATGTGGATACAGCACTCGGCACCACCATCTTCCCCTGCATTTGTTTTCAATATTGGATAGTGCTATGTTTTAATATGGCTTGGTACTCTCTCTCAGAAGTGAGTCCTCGTTCTCACAGGACTAAGATGCCACAGATGAGACCAACTTAAGGGTAAGGCTTGTGTGTGTCTCTTTGTTATATGCTATTGCTTGTTGTTCTGTTACTTGGGTTGTAACAATGGGAGTCCTACATCAGCCCATGCTTGCTGTAGGATTTTACATTCCAGAGCCATGGGCAAAATAAATACTTTTTTCTTATCAGTTTCCTAGTTTCAGGTATACTGTAAGATCAATTAAAAAATCAGACGTATAATCTCACTTCTTAGATGGTCAAGCTATCTCCTCCTTGTTGCAGCTTTTGTGAGTTCTTTATTGATGAGAGAAATAATGTCCTCCTGCTTATCTAACATCTAGGTAGAAGCGTCTGTTCCAGGTCTGTGTTGTCTTCCTCCTTTTGTGTCATTAACATCTTGATTCTATGTTGCTTTATTCTTCCACTGCACATATTGCCGCTATCAGCTACTTCAAGTGGTTCTTGGATAATGAAAGTTATATTAGATATTAGATTCCATACTAATTTTCTTTTTATTCAGTCTTTGTGTCTTTCACATCATGTATCTCAATCCCATTTATTTCTCCATCCCTTCCTACCTGCCCTCTGCCCTTGCTACCCCCTCAAACAAAACAAAATTTAAGAGGAAAAAGAAAAAAAATAAGAAAGGAAAAGAGGATTGGATTCTTAAGACTACTTTAACAAAAAAAATTATAAATAGCTTAACAGAATATAAAATTGTATATGATAGACTTATATATCCCTAAATGTAACCTGCTCAGTCTGTATAATGTTGCTTGTATGTGTGTATGTTTTCAGGGATGCATGCAACAACTGATTTCTTTTTTGAAGGCCGTGGATTTGAAAGAAAGCAAGGAGGGATACAGGAAAGGGTTTGGGAGAAGGAAAGAAAAGGAGGACATGATATAATTATATTATAATCTCAAAAAATAGAAAAAGTAATTTTAAAGGGTTCAATTTTTAAATTAATATAAATTTATCTCCTTGTGGTTCAAGAAAGCAGAAATTTGAAACCAAGGTATTGGCAAAACTGTAGAAAATCATCCCTTGCATCTGCCTGGCAATGATGGACACTGGCATTGTCCTGAGGTTTGGGTACAGAGTGACGCCATCTAAATTTCTCTCCACCTTCACATGACCTTCGCCTCCATGTGTAAATCTCTATCTCTTTATCTCTATTTGCAGTTTACTCTCCTCTTCCCCACAAAGACAACAAACTTTTAATCACTTGAATATGCTTTCTCTCAACCCTATCTGACCTCACTTTAACTTAATTACACTGGTGAGCAGTGTATTTCCAAATAAGACTATATTTAAAAGTACTAAGAATTAGGTTTGAAGGTACCTTCTTGCAGAGCACAACTAAATTACAGCTTTTGCATACTCATACAGATTCATCTGATCCATCAGTCTTTCAGTTTGCATTATTGTTTGAGTAGAAAATACTCATTTCAGTATCATTTATCAATTCTTTAACTTCACTGGGGAAAAAAAGGCTCTTACAGAATGTTTAATCATTAGCCTAATACAGTGATGTGAAAACCATGGTGGACCTAGAAAGAGAAAATTGGGGTTTTCATCCCAATTCTTAATTATTCTAAGGACCATAAAATGCAAACCATATGTCAGTTGAGTTAAATTTGGCTTGAACCCTGATTCCAACCTCTTGCCAAAGCCCAAAGCCCTCCCCGGGACATCTGTCAATTCCCACGTGCATCCTTCTTCATGTTTCTCTCTGACTCAGCATCCCTGCTTCCATGGTATTGCTCAGTGCTGCTCACAACAACATTAGACCATTGAAAAATATTTTGAAACACTTTAAATAGGTAAATCGATTGTTGGGTGCCCTGCACATACATCATTCCTGGTTGTCTGTGCCTATCCATGCTCTCTCAGTGGTACAAAAATGATGGTAATGCCAATTGTTCCTGTCCATCAAGCACAGTCATATAGAGACAAGGTTTAATTATCCTTCTTCCCAGCCGAATAAACCAGTTTTGCATACATAGTAGCCATTAAACAGTTTTAACCCTTGTAACCTCCCTCATTTTGAATAAGTGGACTTTGTATTTTCCTTTGAATAGCCTGTGGCATCTTATGTATTCTTCTATTAATCAATAAATTAAAAAATCTATGTAAAAATTTGTTTTAATTTTGCACAGCACATGTTTACATTTTTAATGAAATTACCATTTAGTAAGGCAAAGTCTAGTACTTTCAACTCTAACTGAAATACTTAGGTTAGCCACTTCAGCATTTCAAGAATTCAGTAAGTTTTCTAAATCCAAGATAAGAAAGGAGAACACAGAGAAGGGTCCATGGCCTTTCTTTGTATCCTCAGATCTCTCTGGCATTTCCATGTAGTATTCTGAACTTGAAACTATTCATGCACAGTAAAAAAAATTTCCACACATGTTCAAATCATGAAGCTTCAACCACCGCTGTGAAGGATCTTGCCCAATTATATCATACCTGACAAAGACTGTACTAATATGTTGAAAGAAATAGACCTTTTTCTACTACAGAAAGTTGTGTAAATGTTCTGAGCCCTCAATAGTCTGTCACCAAAGGGCACTTGTGGTAACTGTCTCTCTCACAGGAGTATGTAAAATTGAAAGTTGATGCTATGCAAAAAGCCATATACTAAAGAAGAAAAGAAAAGGTTATTTAAAAAATTAGGTTTAAAAAATTAGCTGAACTTCTTACTCCTGTATATCACAGTGGTGATATACAGTAGCCTAGTGTTTAAAGCTGCAGGGTTTTGTGTAAGATCTTTGCTTGCCAATTATTCCATATGAGTTGTGACCTTCTGACTGAAAGGAAATTTGTGTTCCATATCTATTCTTAACCACAAATCGGGAATTTTCCCAAGAACTTCTTCTCTATTGCTCTCATATACACAAAAGCATGTGAGTTACTTTTCTGCCAACCAATGCTTCAAATTTTCTGTTTAGTCTAAGAGAGGTCTTGCCTGACTACCCTCTGTTGGTTACACTATCATTAAAAGAATATGTCCCTATTTGAACCAGAGGCCTACTGTCTTATTCTCACTAAACCAGAGAAACTTCTATAGCAGGAGGAGTTAGGGGAATGGGATAACCACTTGGTATTAGAAAATCAGTAACCCTCTACATTCAACTTTATTTGTGTGTGTGTGTGTGTGTGTGTGTGTGTGTGTGTGTGTGTGTGTGTGACAGGTTAGATTTTAATATCTGCAATACTCACTGTTTAAATTCTAATTCCCAATACGCTAGAATATGCCCCTATTTGGAACTAGACTTATTGAAGAGCCAATTATGATAAGATGTTTAGCTTGGGTCATGATCCAATACGATGGGTATCTATATAAAGAAGAAACATTTGTACATAGACTAAGGAAAATATTACATGATTTTGACTTAAAATATTAGAGATAAATTAATAAAAGTCAAAGAACTTCACAGATTGTCAGGACACCAGCCCAAATATCTGGGAACAGTTTCTTCCCACCAGCTTTAATGTGGAACCAATTTTTCTGATACCATAATCTCAAACTATAGCCCACAAAACAGAATAAATGTGTTGTCAAAATATTCTCCAGTCTCTGATGCTTTGTTATCCCAGCCAATCTGCAGGAAGAATAAACTTGCAAATATGTCCATAATAAAATTAAAATAGTTGTTATTACTAATGATGAAACAAGGACAATGAAGAACAGAGATGCTTTCTAAAATATGAAATTAAATGTGAGACCACTTCATTCAAGGATAGAGAGGAAAAAATGTAAGTATAGTAGGCTCAAGAGAGTATAATAATTAAATGTATTATAGGGGATAAAATATAATATTAAAAACATGAGCTGTATTACCAAACTGGCCCCTTTAGTGAGTCCTAAATGGGCAGAAAAATGGACATTTTCCAGGTGAAGAGGAGGGACATATATATATAAGTAGTGTGTGTGTGTGTGTGTGTGTGTGTGTGTGTGTGTGTGTATAGTGTGTGTAGCTGGAGTTTTCTCCAGGCTTGCCTGTCCCACAGTCAGGACAATTCTCTCTCACCCGCCAGTCCCACAGCCACTCAGACCCAACTGAGTAAACACACAAAGACTTATATTGCTTACAAACTGTATGGCCGTGGTAGGCTTCTTGTTAACTAGTTCTTCTATCTTAAATTAACCCATTTCTATTAATCTATAAGTTGCCACATGGCTTGTGGCTTACCAGTATCTTTACATGTTGTTTGTCATGGCGGCAGCTGGCAGCATCTCCTGCCTCAGCCTTCCACCTTCCAGAATTCTTATCTCCTTGTCCCATCTATACTTCCTGCCTGGCTACTGGCCAATCAGTGTTTTATTTATTGACCAATCAGAGCAACACATTTAACATATAAAACATCCCATAACAAGTGTGTGTGTGTATATAGTGTGTGTATAGTGTGTATGGATGTATGCATAGTATGTGTGTAGTGTACAAGTATGTAGTGTGTGTGTAATATATCTCTATTACCTAACAGGATAAACCAAAATGATATATAAGATCTCTGACACTTATTAATCAACAAAATCGTATAATGATCTATATAAGGCTCATTTTTTATTTTGTTTTGTTTTATTTTATTTTGCATATCTACAGATCAAACTCAGAGTTCCCCGTGCATACTGGATCCACACTCTACCCCTGAGCTACACTCACAGTCCTTCATAAATTGCCATAACTATCACAGGTACAATTAAGTGTGTTCTGATTGGTTTTAAGACCTAATATACAGGAGAGAACCTATGCTTGGTCCTATAATCTATGACAAAGTTATATAGCTAGGGAAGTCATCAACACCAATGAGGAAGTAACCACTATTATTTTGCTTACATATATGATGTGCCTGCCAATTGTTTTCTAGATACTTACATTTATATCCATAGTTACTAATACAGTAAGCCTCAGGTGCTCCTCTTTTTTTTCCAATGAATGTTGGTTACCAGTCAAGCAGCTGAGAATCCAAGATTGTGTCTGGGGTGTAGTGGAACAATGTTTAGCCATAAAAATGAAAGAAAATATTAGGATATATTCAAAGGGAAGGCTCTAAGTTTTGGGCACTATTTCAGAAGAGAAGGAGGGAAGGAAGCAAGAACTATAGATAAGGGTGAAATGTTCTATGGCTGTTGCCTTGAAGGGAAAAACATTCCCTCCTAGAAGTTAGAGAGGAGTTCTAATACTCAGGAAGTCCATAAAACTTACAAAACTCAGGGTCCTTGAGAAGTTACAAGACTTACGAGGCACTTCCCTAGGGTTGTGTGAGCATTAAGGAGTCACTGGAAAAGAGGAGAGCCTTGGTAGAACTGCATGTAAGTGTGGCAAGGAACTCCAGTGACACGGACAGTATGAATCATCACAAAACACAGGTGGATGTTCTGGAGATGCAGCTTTCTGAGTCATCCATGCTCCAGGAAGTGCCTCTAACAAGTTCATTCATGGCTTCCCCAAGCTAGACTTGAGTAAAGCCATTTTTTTGATCTGTCATCAGTGCCCCCATCTTTAATGAAGAGATGTATCATCAAACTTTCCTAGAAAATGTCACCAACCACGTTGATAGCTACAAGTTTATAATGTATAATTGCCAGGGACTGTTTCTTTTCTTTCCTAGATATTTCACTAGACTATGAATTCTGTAATGAAAATTTTTTCACTTATACTTTACATTTTTTCCTATCTCTAGCATCAAAATTTTGAATATTTTTCAAGGTGAAGTCTTGATTATATAAAAGTATATGAAGAGCAGTTAAAGTGATTCAAAATAAAATCATACAAAGAATACTTAAAATGGTCCAATTTCATACTGTATTAAAATGCTAACAGTTGCACATTTGTGTGATACTAGGCAGCTGTCAATTTTGAGTTAGGATGTTGTCCGTTGCTTGTCTTTGAGAGAATGTTCCTGTTCATTCCAGATGGAGTGGCCAGTGACACCAAAGAGCAATCCCAACCAAGTCGGACTTGGTGCACCACGAGTTTATTATTGACACTTACCATGACATGGGTGACTCAGGGTATAAAACGTTTTGGTTATGCATTGAACTTATGTAAAACTAATTAGATAACTCAGCTTTTCTATCTCTTCACAAACCAATTTTGGCAATTCACAACTTTTCTAAGAATATAATGATTTTTCTAACCACACAAATAACCTACTATATGATTTATCTAATATGTCATTATCCTTTTAATACTCTAAAATTTTAATTATTTTTAATATTATATATTTATTTAATATATGATATAAATAAATATAGTTTTAGTGTTAAAACTATAATATTTATATAACATTTTGCAGTGGTATCTGCTGTTTATGAGTTATAGCAACCTGGACCACTTTTAATTTTTTATTTTCAGCCTCTCTTTTTTGTTTAATTTCAGACTGCTCACAGTCATTTTCATTATGTTGGCAAAGGGCCAAGTCTGACTTTATCTACTC
This sequence comes from Peromyscus maniculatus bairdii, assembly GCF_049852395.1. Taxonomy (NCBI): domain Eukaryota; kingdom Metazoa; phylum Chordata; class Mammalia; order Rodentia; family Cricetidae; genus Peromyscus; species Peromyscus maniculatus. The sequence goes on along the minus strand of NC_134871.1, from coordinate 6,638,776 downwards.
TATTAATGTACATTATTATTCTTATACAACATCTGGGTGAGTTTGGAGGTCCTACCTGGGAAATCATCCAGTAAGAATTATTAATTTTAAGAATGCACCCTCAATAGCTCAAGTTTCGAGAAGCTATTGACTAAGATTAACTCTAGGGGAGACTGTAAAGTGGCTGCCCCAAAGACACCTGCGGCCTCTGAAGGATGGAATGAGGAAATCATCTTTGCAATGGTAAACAGCAAGCTGGACCAAATATGAGTAATGCAATTTCTGGAAGCAGCTAAAGTAATGTTCACGAAGTGAATAGACTAGACAAAAATCTTTATAAGATGCTTATAAATGAAAGCAGAATATCTAAGCTGGAAAAGCACAGATTTTTTTGAAATATAAAAAAAAAGAATGAGAGTCTGATAGGGATTTAGGATTTCCAGTTAACTGGGAGATGTAAAGGCTAGTCTTTTGTCTGACCTCCTGAGAAAAATGAGCCACATAAATCTGGAAAGTGCAATATTTATCAGAAATATAATCAAAGAGACTTATATAGTAGGTCCTAAGGCATTATAAACCAATGAGGGACAAAATATCTACCATAAATAATAATAATAAGTGTTAGTCTATTGTGAAAGGTGTATCTACCATTACAGGGAAGCATGAGTTTCTGAGTAAACCCCCAAGTCTTTTGCTTTTCTAAAATATGAAAATTGGGGAAATCAAAGCAGCCTCTCTGAAGGAACAATGCTAAGTTTGCATTAGAAAACTGGCTGAATTTTGAGTCTAGAACTTTCTAATATGTTTCAGAGTTTGATTTGTTTGTTAAACTATGAAACTTGTTTGTGTAGCTAACAAGTTTCACTAGATAATAAAATACCGGGGAGAATTATGTGTATGTGTTTCAAGTTTTCTTGGTAATATATTCATAAATATATATATGTATGTATATATATATATGTATATATATACATTCTACACATATAAGTCTATATGTGATTATTTTTTAAAATAAGGCAGCCTAAATAAAGCTTCTTTTGTACACAGGGAAATGAGTGAAAATGTATTTGAAAATTAAGTCATGGATTGGCATGTGAAGGCAAATAATTAACAAGTTAAAAAATAAAAGAGTTTTTATAAAAACATTTACTATTCCTTAAGCACCAACTTAAAATGGATATTCATATCTAATTCATCACTTTTCTTACTATAAACTTGAAAACTCTGTGTAAATTTTATATATAAATTTACACAGAGGTTATGAATTATATATATATAATTGAATGCTTATTCTCTACTAAGCACCAACAAATAAGCAATCCAGGGAATTGACAAGAGTGTGAGGAACTCCAGCAACTTAAGAAAATGCATCCTTACACAGAAGAGAAGCAGACCAAGTTCAGAGGCCACAAGTGTGCACAAATAAGCCGGTGAGACCTAAGACTACACAGAAGGTGTACCCAAAGGTTCTGAGATCTGGGCAATGTTGAAATTCTCTGCTGGCCTAAACTCTACATTCTGAGTATTTGACGATCCTAGTGAGGTCAATAAGCCATTTGAGTTAATGAGAAAATGGTAGTAAAACTATTTGACACTGGGAAAGAATTTACACACTGGGAATAAAATCACCATGCCTTGAACTTTCTAATAAAACATATTGAAAGTTTCCCTTGCTTCAGGTTTCTACCTGATCCAGAAATATCCTCCATTTTCAATCACCTCTTTCAGTATTCTCCCCCTCCATCCACTCCAACCCAATCCCTCAAGTTCCCATCCCCACCCACCTCCAGTCCACCCAGGAGATCTCTTCTATGTCCCCTTCTCAGGAAGATCCATGCTTCTCCTCTTAGACCTTCCTTGTTACCTAGCCTCTCTCTGGATCTGTGGATTTTAACATAATTACCCTTTACTTTAAAAACAAATATTGACTTATGAGTGAGTGCATACCATGTTTGTCTTTCCTGGTCTGGGTTACTTCGCTCAGGATGATATTTTTTTGCTTCTAGCCATTTGCCTTCAAATTTCCTGATGTCGTTGTTTTTAACAACTTAGTAATACTCCGTTGTGTAAATTACCACATTTTGTTTATTCATTTTTCTATTAAGGGACATCTAGGTTGTTCCCAGTTCAAGGCTATTACAAATTAAAGCTACTATGAAAATTGTGGTGGTATTGTGTTCCCCAAAATATTGTGTACCTTAATAAACTTATCTGGGGTCAGAGAACAGAAAAGCCACTAGTTAGGCAGTGATAGCACATGCCTTTAATCCTAGCATTCCAGAGGCAGAAATCCATCTGGGATCTCTGTGAGTTCAAGGCCACATTGGAAACAGCCAGACATGGTGACTTGCGCCTTTAATCTCGGAAAGCGAGCCTTTAATCCTAGGGAGTGATGGTAGAAAGGAGAAAGGTATAAAGGCGTGAGGGCCAGAAACTAGAAGCATTTGGCTGGTTAAGCATTTGGCTGGTTAAGCATTCAGGCGTTTGAGCAGTAATTCAGCTGAGACCCATTCCAGATGAGGACTCAGAGGCCTCCAGTCTGAGGAGACAAGACCAGCTGAGGATCCAGCGAGGTGATAGCTGTGGCTTGTTCTGTCTCTTTGATCTTCCAGTGTTCACCCCAATAACTGGCGTCGGGTTTGATTTTATTAATAAGAACATTTAAGATTCATGCTACAGAAAATAGTTGAGCAAGTGTCCTTGTAGCAGGATTGAGCATTCCTTCAGTATAGGCCCAATAGTGGTATCACTGGGTCTTGAGCTAGACTGATTCCCAGTTTTCTGGGACACTGCCATATTGACTTCCAAAGCAGTTGTACAAGTTTGCATTCCCACCAGCATTGGAGGAGTGTTCCATTTGCTCCACATCCTCTCCATCATAAGGTGTCAACAGTGTTTTTTATCTTAGCCATTCTGACAGATGTAAGATGGTGTCTCAAAGTCGTTTTGATTTGCATTTCCCTGATGGCTAAGGATGCTTAAGTGTTTCTAGGCCACTTGACATCCTTCTATTGAGAATTATCTGTTTAGGTCTACACCCTATTTTTTAATTGGATTATTTGGTTTTTGATGTATGGTTTCTTGGGGAAACTCCCACAAATATGCAAGGATAACCCCAGGTAAGACTCCTAGCAATAGTGGATAAGTATCCTGAACTGGTTATTTCCTGTAGTCAGATTGGTGACTACCCCAATTGTCATCTGAGAGCCTTCATCCAGTAACTGATGAAAAAGATGCAGAGACTCACAGTCAAACATTAACCAGAGTTCAAAGATCCTGCTGAAGAGAGGAAAGAAAGATTCTAGGAACCAGAGGGGTCAAGGAAACAAGAAAAGCCACAGAAACAAATAACCTGGGTCATAGGAGCTCATAGAGTCTGGACAAACAGCAAGGAAGCCTTCATTGGACCTACCTAGGCCTGCTACATATATGTGACTGTTGCATAGCTTGGTCTACTGGTAGGACTCCTAACAATGGGAGCAGGGGCTGTCCCTAATGCTTTGGCTGGCTCTTAGGATCCTATTCCTCATACTGGATTGTCTTGCTCAGCCTGAATAGAAGGGGAGGTGCTTAGCCTTACTGAAACTTTACATGCCATGCTTTGTTGGTGACCAATGGGAGGCCTGCCCCTTTCTAGACAGAAACAGAGGATGAGTGAATTTGGGGTGGGGCAGTGTACAGAGGGAAGGTGCTAGGAGGGGATGGGAAGAGAGAAGGGAGGGGAAGCTATGATTTGTATGTAAAATAAATAAATAAATTTTAAAATGATAAAAAAAATATTGAACTCTCGCCAGGCGCCCTCCTCGGAGTGACATCGTCTTTAAACCCCGCGTGGCAATCCCTGACGCACCGCCGTGATGCCCAGGGAAGACAGGGCGACCTGGAAGTCCAACTACTTCCTTAAGATCATCCAACTTTTGGATGATTACCCAAAATGCTTCATTGTGGGAGCAGACAATGTGGGCTCCAAGCAGATGCAGCAGATCCGCATGTCCCTGCGAGGGAAGGCTGTGGTGCTGATGGGCAAGAACACCATGATGCGCAAGGCCATCCGGGGGCACCTGGAGAACAACCCAGCTCTGGAGAAACTGTTACCTCATATCCGGGGTAATGTGGGCTTTGTGTTCACCAAGGAGGACCTCACGGAGATTAGGGACATGCTGCTGGCCAATAAGGTGCCTGCTGCTGCCCGTGCTGGTGCCATCGCCCCGTGTGAGGTCACTGTGCCAGCCCAGAACACTGGTCTGGGGCCCGAGAAGACCTCCTTCTTCCAGGCTCTAGGTATCACCACTAAAATCTCCAGGGGCACCATTGAAATTCTGAGTGATGTGCAGCTGATAAAAACTGGAGACAAAGTAGGTGCCAGTGAAGCCACACTGCTGAACATGCTCAACATCTCGCCCTTCTCCTTCGGGCTGATCATCCAGCAGGTGTTCGACAACGGCAGCATTTACAACCCGGAAGTGCTCGACATCACAGAGCAGACTCTGCACTCCCGCTTCCTGGAGGGTGTCCGAAATGTTGCCAGTGTTTGTCTGCAGATTGGTTACCCGACTGTTGCCTCAGTGCCGCACTCTATCATCAATGGGTACAAGCGGGTTCTGGCTTTGTCTGTGGAGACTGAGTACACCTTCCCACTTGCTGAAAAGGTCAAGGCCTTCTTGGCTGATCCATCTGCCTTCGCGGCTGCTGCCCCTGTGGCCGCCGCCACTACTGCTGCTCCTGCTGCTGCTGCAGCCCCAGCCAAGGCTGAAGCCAAGGAAGAGTCGGAGGAATCAGATGAGGATATGGGATTTGGTCTCTTTGACTAATCCCCTCAAAACAACCAACTCAGCCAGCTTAATTTGAGAAACATGGAAATAAATAAAAGAAAAAAAAAATATTGAAAGGTGTTTTCCTTTCAATGCTTTAGGTCATTTTCTGCCAAGTATCATTGCCCAAATGAGAGGACTCTTGTCTCTAATGGCTATTTGCATTTCCTTTGACCTCTGATGTTTTATAAGCCCTTCACAGATAATAACTTTGTAGATAACTGCCTCATTTTTTTTGTCACTAGACTGGCTAGATCTTTCTTTACAGGAAAGAGATATTAATATATTCATAGATGTTTTCTGGGGGAGCGTTTTATCCTCAGGACATGATCAGCAGTGGACACGCATGAAATACAAGGGGGAAAAAACTCATGTTATTGATATTATTGCTTGCTAATATTCTAGAGAAGCAGTCCTTGCTTCAAGAACACATGGTTAGTATTATTGCCAGGTAGATTAAAGGGCATTTGAATGGTGGTCAAACCTGGAAGTACAGACTGTAAATATCCTAAAACTCTGTTTAGGGTGAGTAGAAGCAAGGTGACTGGTTCATTGCCTGAGAATAAACATGTAATGTTAAAGAAAAATAAATGGCATGTCAGAAGAAACAAAGATTAGAAACAACATTAAGAGTTCCAGGAAAGACTGTAAATGAATGATTTTCATTTATTTCTGGCTGTATTACAGAAAAGCATCCCTGGACACTGGTTAAGAGCCAGTTAAATAACCATCACTACTCTGGGTTAGAAGTCCAATCTAAATAATGGATGGAGAGAGCTGTTTATAGGCTATTTCCCTTGGGATACAAAATAGTGCCAAGAATATGCATGTCCTTGGGAGCTAGAAACACCTGCATTTTATTTCCAGCTCTGTAGCAGCTGTCTCAGTCGCCTTCTTAGACTCTAATACCACTGGGGTTAAAATATCTACCACTCATTATTATGTAAATTAAATCCAAAAAGGTTTCCAAAACACTCAATGCATAGCTTGACATGCATTCATGGCTATCACAGTTTATAATGGAAGACTTACTGTGATTTCTCCCTTCATCTCCCCCAAATCACCTAACACTAATTGGACCAATAGTCCATCATGATATGTTCAGCTTACACCTACCGGAAGACACCCTTAGTATGTCTCAACAGTTTTCAGCAAAATTTGAGAGAAGAGCTAGCATAATCATCATTGATAATCATCATTGACAATCCAATAGACAAGAAATGGAACTTTCAAAAATATGCTTCATCTCCCACCCCAAAACCAGATGCATTATACTACCTATTTCAGGAAAGATTAGTAGGCAAGAATATTTGGGAGTCAATACAACAGTGGCTCAAAATAAATGGCATGTTAGAAGAAACAATGAAGAGTTTCTTCTATTCATTGACAGTTTCAAGAAAGGCAATAGGCATAACATATCCCTAGTACATGTCCATTTCAAATGGCATGTCCTGGTCACTTGCACTTTCCAGACAAAGGAACACATTTATTTTTAACTCTTCAATCAACACTTAAAGTTTAAATTTTATTAAGTTGAATGGTTCCCATGCTGACTAAAGTCCTGATGTTTTGTGTCTGGTTCAAAGATTAGGCCAAGGGGCATAAGTAACAAATAGAAAGGGATAAAGTAGAGAAATTATTACATATGGTTCCTTAGTTTAAAGCTGTCCCAGGCAACACTGAAAGTAAGCTCCCTGCATGATTCTTCTCTCCCATATTAGCAGTAACTTCCTCTTCCTTAAGCATGTAGACATAATCATGCATGGAGCACTGTATTTACCATTTCTTATATATTCCCTGAATATATCCTTCCAGGCAGGAAAACTGAAAGTAAATTCCTGTTATCGAGGTGAGATTCATTTCCTCCTTTTCTCAACTATTCACATGTTTGTCACTATGTGGAGAAAAATCAGTAAATGGCCATGTTTTGCATTATCTAATCCACTCAATGGAAATGCAACTGTCAGAATCTGAGAGATACAGATTCAACATACAACTCATTCAAAGCCGGGGTCCGAATGCTGCCTTCCTTAGGGAGAATGTATACATAATCTGATAACAGGCATAGGCCAAGTATTTGCACTTCATTCAGAACCCTACAGAGTAACAGAATGTTTTCTTTTTTTATTTTATGCATATTAATGTTATAACCAAATGTATGTCTGTGTACCATGTGCCTGACTGGTACCCATGGAGGTCAGAAAAGAGCACAGAGTCACCTGAAATTAGATTTACAGATAATTGTCCACAACCATGTGGGTGCTGGGAAGAGAGCTGGAGTCCACTGCAAGAGCAACAAGTGTTCTAAACCGCAGAGCCATCATATGCAACAATGAGTACTACAATTAAACACTGTTGACGTCCCTTATCTTACATTAAAGAGCCTTACATTTTCCTCACAATCAATCATTTTTGTGAACTATTTATTGTCATACATAAATCCAAACAAAATCACGAAAGTAATCATTGTTAATGGTGAGTATCAGCTATGAAAATAATTAAGAGAAAACAAGCAACAAACTAACGCTGACTCTGTCATCCTTCCAGAAAAAGGGGAGTTGCCATGTTGCGGGCTCTCCTTAGGTGATAATACCAGGGAAGATGCACACACCTGCTCTGGAGTCACTGGCAGCAATGTCTTCAATAGCCAAGTCAGAAAAATTCAACGAACTGGAAGAGAATAGACCCAAAATAAACTTGAATAAAAAATCCACCTGGAACAAGATGCCATTCCTATGTTACCTTCTCAGACTCACTTGGTAGTAGTCAGCAGCACCACCCTTCACCAATTCTTCACCATTCAACCTATCTCCACCAGGACTAGAAGCTAAGGAGTATTGGCTTATGGATATGTGACTCAGACATCACTCTCACTGAAAGAAAGACTCTCCTAGATGGTTATGTCTGGTGACTTCTCACTGCAAGATTCAAAGGTCCCGGCTTCATCTTCCATTCATGTCAACCTTTAAGAGCCTCTCAGGTTCCAGGGCATCTGATGGGATCAGCTGAAGCCATAACTGTTACTGCATCACAACTCAGCTACTTCTTTACATGGTCCTACTATAGTATCTTTCACACAGGTGTTGAACTCAAGAATACCTTATAATAACATGGATGTCTGTAATTTCCTGTGTCTGAATCTTTCCATGAACTTCAATTGAAATAGTTTCTTATTCAATCATTGTTCTCCACTGATGGGCCAGACACTTGGCCATCGTGTTAAAAATTATATAGTTATCCACACCATACACTTTATTCCAATGATTTCTCATGAAATTCATGAGATAGAGCAATTTTGTAGTACATTCAAAACTCACCTCAAGTACAGCCTTGCATATGACCATTCCAACAGTAAGACAAAACCTCAGGTTTATGTAGAAACTTCTAAAAGCAAATTTACAAATGATGGAGTTTAAGTAGAGTGACTACATTGGGCTTTGATTAAATCACCCCAGCCTACACACATATTGTCTGATAATAATATTAATAGTATCCCTTTCAACTCTCAATGGCTATTAGTTTGGAAAGCAAAATATGTGCTTACTTCATTGTAAAGAGCTCTCTGTTTCACAAATCAGTGAATGTGAACAACACATAGATAGGAGAAGAGAGAGAAAATATAGGAAAAACGTGCTGGCAGTCAAATCATGGTAAGTGTGTAAAGAACATTGCCTTCCTGTCTCTGAACATCATCAAGACAATGTAGAATGAACTCAATGATTTTTTTAAAGATTGAAGATTTCCAGAGATATATGCTGTGCCTTGGGTTAGGATTCATGGCATGCCATTGATATTACTTCATTATTAACTTGTGCTTTGCAATTTCTTCTCTACCAAGTGCCTACAACTTTTATAATAGTACTGGGAATCTGTTCTTTCCAGAGAATCCATTTGATATCTATTAATGTGCCATCAGTATATAACAACTTCTGAAGCCATTCTCAGAAGTTACCAGAGATGTTAAATTGTTCCATGGTCCAGATGAGCCAATAAGAAACACAGATACTGAAATCAAAGAGAGAAATTTTATTTTGCTGAGGTGGGAGAAAATTACATAAAAGAACCATCTTCTACAGCTTTACTATGCAATACATGAAATCAGATGGATAAAAGTTGGCAGTTTATAATTACAGAATGAAAATCTAACCTAAGGTTAATATCACACAGAGTTTATGTTGGCCAAGTACAAACTCCCTTCTATCCACTCAGCTCTTGGAGATCCTTGAAGACACAGTTTTAAAAACAAGCAAACAAACTGCCCATTACATGTTGACCCAATTAAATTCATTTGGTTACTTGATTATTTCAAAAAAGTTGTGGAATAGTGATCATCATAGGTTCTGAGTTTTCTTCACAAGGTTATCAATTAATCTGGAAAATAAAGGAGTTTATACAAGGGAAGGGGTCAATTAGGGAAGAAAGGGGTCTTCAGTACCTCCATCTTCCTTGCAGTGCCCACAAGAACATTGTGACTGCTCCAGGTGTTTGCCAGAGCCTAACATTAGGGACCAAGTGGACAGAGAGACTCCAAGAGGGAGCAATAAAAAAGAGAGCCTTTTGAGTCTTAAAAGTACTGCAACAAGATGAAGAGAAGAGCAAAGAAACACGTGCAATAAGCCTGAAAACATCAGTTTACCCTATGAAATCAGATCCAAAAATGTTTGGCAACCTTGAAGGAACAGATATGTAGGATTCCAGCTGAATCTGACTCTCTTAGTGCCCAGAATGCAACGTGATGATTTTAAAAAGGCCACTATCCCACTTTCCTCAAAATTGAACCCAGATGATGGCACTGCACACAGTATCATCCAATACAAGGCACGGCTCAAAAGATGATAAGACCAGACTTTGTAATAGTTACCAGTAGTGAACATGGAGACACAACCTTGGAATCACTGGAGGGAGGAGCCTTGGGGTTCTAAAAGAGCAAGAAAGTAAACGAAAAGGCCATTGCAAATTATGATCATAGGTTCATGTCTCTTAGCTTACATTTTCTTTATTTTCTCTGTTTAATGGTAATATAGGAATCTAGGGCACCACAGAAATAAATGTATATGATGTTCCATTCCTTAGAAAATAAGAAAGTGCTAGCAATTCCTGTTGTCTAAAAGACAGGTCTGTCTACTCAAGTTCATAGCCAGAAAGCCCTCACTCAGTGTAGGCGACAGGAGAGAATCTGAGTTTGGCAGTGGCCTTTGTCAGTCATCACAGGTAACACTAGAGACACTCAAGTAGCTCTTTTTCCATATTATTTTAGATAAAGTAGAAACTTCAGTATAAATACTATTTCACTTGGGATCAGAAAACTGAGGTTTGATTCCTATTCCGCCACTTATATATGGTGCTAAGTGCATGATGCATGCAATCTTGCTTAATTGGATGCAGTAAATAACACTCAATTGCTCTCATTGGACATATGAGAAAACTAAGGCACAGAAAGTTCAAATATGCCTAAAGCTACATGGGTAGGTTGACATTCCAGAATTGAATCTGAGATATGTCTATGATCTCCCTCATCAAATATGCTTATCTCATATACGGTATAGAGAGAGCAAATACATATGAACGATGAGCTGATCAGCACCTGTTACATATTAGTTTTAATATTAATAATTGAAGGATATAAGACACTTTATTAAAATGCACAAAAAATGCCAGTAATTTAGTAGCACATGAGCCAAACCTGAGGCTTGACTCATGTTACACATTATGTGAAATCCTCATGGCCTGTCTGATTTTTCATCAGAGCACATTAGAAAGAAATACATGCAATCTCTGAAGTATAGCAAAAGAAAAACTGCACAGGAAGGAAGTTCTGAGGAACTCATTAGTGACCAACCAACAAATGGTTTCCCATATACCTTTATAAGATCAGAGTCATGTATTTAAGTTCATTCTTCAGTGGCAACAAAATATTCCAATCATCATGACATCATTCGTGATGGAGAGATGGCTGGGGTATAAAGCACTTTCCCTGCATACATGAGGAGATGAGGGTCATCCACAACACTCATACAAAAAACATCTGGGCATGGTGGCTCATACTTGTAACCTCAGAGCTGAGGGGCGGACAGCCAGATACTTAGGGCTTGCTGGCCATCCAGTCTAGACTACATGACAAGCTTCAAGCCAATTAGAGACCCCAATGTCAAAAACAAGATAAACAGTATCTGAGGACTACCTCCACCAGTTATACTCTGGCCTCCATGTACATACACAAACATGTGTGCACACCTGTACCCATGTATGCAAGTACAGATATAAACATGTATGCACATGGACAAAATTAAGTTATTAGAGACAGCAAGTGTTGGCACATCATAGAAGCTTAATTTGGTTAAAGCCTTTCATGTCTAGATGGAACAGTCCCTATTTCTGAGGATTTCATAGTCTCCCTGCACTAATATGAGTATTTTCAAAAATTTTGCCTCCTAGAGACCCAAGTCATGATCTGAACAAGAGAAAGCCTATTGTTCCAAAAGACAATACAAGGTCTGTGCTAGTATTTTCATATATTAGCCATCATTTGTGTTAACATCCACACCCATTTGATTCAGCCTAAGAAACTGTCTAGATCAATAAAATAGTATCTTTATAGATGTATTAGATGCATGTATGTACTTTTCAGCTCTGATTGGACAGTGGTCTTCATATCTGTACACTGTACAATATACAAATTATACCTTATTAAACTAACAATGATAGTAATAATATGGGACATGGGATAGCAAAATAAATTCAGTAGATTAAATAAATTCAGAAATGGAATATTTTGATCATTTCTGAAGATCATTACTTTAACAACTAATTCTTAAGTCACTATTGAATGGAAGAAATTAGCCTATTACCAAAGGAATGTGGAACTGAACAGGTGAACTCACCCTTGAAGAAGTCATTCTGCAGCTCTCAGATGGGTGAGGAACAAGGACGGGGAAAGGAAGCACTAGCTTTAGAATCTCCATCTGTGTTGCCCCTGAAGAAACGAGAATCTGGCAGTCTGACACACAAATGAGTGAAACACCGAACATGTTTAGAGAGAAAATAGTAAGGCCTTCAGAATCTATACACAAGATGCCCACAATCTCATCAGCCAAATTTCTCCTCTAAAGGGCTTCTGTTTTGCAATCTGTCCCATGAGATGATGCATAATGCCTTCCGTCCATAGCGCCCCTCTTCACAGTGACTGTTCCAACTCTGTAATGATGATTTATTGCCTAGTGAACCAGATTCCCATGGCTCTGGGGGAACACAGGATGGAAGGGAGCCTACGTTAACTGTGCTAAGGGCTGAAAATCTTCATCTAAAAGCCAGCATCAATTTTAGAGCTCCCACATATTGTGGGTGGCCAGAAATACATTCCTCTGTAGCTGCTAAGCCAAATAACTGCACAGTTTCCCATTAAAGAGTATTCTCCTGTCATCCGTGAACTGGGTACATCTAAACTAAACTAGGTTAAATGAAAGTAGCTTAACTTGCTTACTGGTTAATTATCAGTAAAATTTTTTTGGGAATTTCTGTAGTGTAGGATTGGGGATGTCAAAGAGCTCTAATCACTTGAAAATAACTGCATGCGTTACATTTCTGTTATACTTACAAGGTTATGACCAGATTTAAACAAACTCCTTCTGAAGATAAATTCATAATGATTTCCATTTCCTAAAGCAATGGGGTGAAAAATGGTATATTAGGCTAGACACACATATGGAACTGTGAAGAGAAACAGAATCTGACCATGAATGGGTCCAAGTTCTAGTCGTTCACTGAACACTATCATGTCATTGAGGGTCTTACTTACTTTTCAGTAATAATAAGGGAACAAAATATTTAATAATTTACTTCTAAATCTCATTCCAACATTATTTAATAATTTTTCAGACATGTACCAATTTCATGTGTTGAATTATGCCTTGTTACCTTTTCTCTTATCCCATAATACCCTTTAAGTGTACAGGAAAACAAACAGAAGAAAAAGAGAGAACATGTTTTACTCCCTTACCAAATGATACTTTATTGATTTTTTTACCAATTTAAATGCAATGTCTTTGGATAAAATAACACGTGTATTTTCACTAACCAAAGGACTTGGTGTCATTTAAATCAGTTACTTATCTGAATTTCTAAGGATTTTAGGCTGTAAAATTGTACTATCATCAAAAATTCCCACCATTCGATCATGTTTGTTTCTTGAGTGGGCTTGCCACAAATCTTTTCTCAAAAATAATATTGCATATGCTTTCAGTTTGCAGGGCATTTTATCTTCATTTTTCTATTTAATCACAAAAATCTATGAAGTTAGTGGTGGGAAATTTTACTTCCTTTTATAAGAAAATGCACTGAAGTTTTGGGGGAAATGAAGTACCTTGCACTAAGATAGTGGTAGTAGTGGGACTGGATTATGGATTTTCACTTGCCAACTGTGGTGGTTTGAAAGAAAACAGCCCCCAAATGGAGTGGTACTATTAAGACATGTGGCCTTGTTGAAGTGGATGTGCCCTTGTTGAAGGAAGTTTGTCACTGTGGAGGTAGGCTTTGAGATCTCTTTTGCTCAAGCTTCCCTCAGTGTGACATTAAGACCATTTCCTGTTACCTGCAAGATGTAAAACTCTTACCTACTTCTCCAGCACCATGTCTGCCTGCACATCACTATGTCCCACCATGAGGATAATGCTCTGAACCTCTGAAACTATAAGCCACTACCTCAATTAAATGTTTTTGTTATAAGAGTTGCTGTGGTCATGGTGTCTCTTCACATCAATACAAATCATAACTAAGACACCAACCTAGTGCTCTTTGCTTTAGGGAAATAGAATTTCAAGTTTTCCACTCCTAAAGCCCATGGAATATTATCCCATAAACTGAAACAAATAGTGTGAAAACTTAAAGCCACTAGCCTGGTATCTAGAGTGATCAGAGGCTAAGGAGGTTGTTAGATAGCAGTATAGTAGAAGAGATCCCAGCATGGCAAGACAGGTTAGAAGAGATGACCTCTAAGATCCAGCTCATTCCAAGGCTGATGTGTAATATCATCAGCTGAATGATAAAGATAAGAATACTTTACATTTATCCCAGGAAAATCAAAGTGCAAAATGCATATTAGACATTCACATGTTTAAAAAAAAACCTTTGGTTAGCCCCAGCAAAGTCATGAAGTCATGGCATAAGAACCAGATCCACAGACAGAAAAGATCTTAGAAAGACATGGGTCCTCTTACTGTTCTGTGCCACCACATGCCTCAGGTCCCTTACATTCCCAATTCAAAATAAAGTCTTATAGCAGCAGATTTTTTTGTCTCTGTGACCAAAGAATAGGAAAAGGATCATTTAAATTGTTTGTTTTATAAGAGACTACATGAAAGAGGAAGTTATTATTAGACCAATAGTCAAGTTTAGTGTGCAATTTTCTACATAAGCCTGAGGGCTTTTCTCTGATTAAATGTTCTATCACTATAAAGATGCTGGTTTATATATTTAAACAACTTTTAAAAGACATTAATTTTTTTATTTTATGTCAATGTGTGAGTATTTGCACGTATGTCTGTGTACCATGTATACGCTGGGTGCTCCTGGAGGCCTGAAGTGTGTTTGTGGTTTCTTCAGTTGACAAAACTCCAATGAATATTTCTCTATCACCTGACACAGGAGTCAGGCCATGATCTACACTATCTACAACTATATACAAGAGGTTGTAAGCAACCCATCACCTTTCCCAGAAGACTTTCCAGAAAAGCAATGGAACTGAGTGTTGTCCCAGTCAAGGGTATCTAGGAAAATGTTACATAATTAAATTGCTATTGTACCAAATTAGCTTCTCTGGCCACTTCTCCAGTTGAGTGAGGCATATCCGTGATGATGATATGTACTAAGATGATAAGTCATAGGACATTCAGATGGAGAACATATGAGAGACGAGACTACAGAGACTAGAACTTGAAATAACAGGTACCAAATACAGCTTCATGTCATTTCTAGAAATGTTCACATTTTCAATAATATTCTTGTAAGAATTACTGGAGTCTAGGAATGTTTTCATACGATAACGCTACTAATTTTTCAAAAAACCTTTTGAATTTAGAACCTGTGAAGATAAAACTTACATGGAATTTCAATTTGGGATTTTCCACTGGTCAATACATGACATACATAAATCAGTTTACCTTAGTAGGTCTCAGAGGAAGCCATTAGGGAGCCTTGTAGCTCCAATATAATACAATTCAATGGCCTAATTGGCTTAAATGACAATGGTTAAAACTAAAATGATATATTCAATTTATAGATTCATGAAATGAGACTTGGAAGAGACCTCAAAGATTATCTAGGAAGCATAAAATCTAAACTTGGCATTAGAAAATGATAAATTTGATTTTATAAAGAAAATATTATGCAACAAATAAATGCAGCCAAGGTTTTTAACATAAGAGAACACATGAGAATAGTAGCTTTCCTTTTCCACTGTTCTGCTTCTGAAAACACGAGACAAGGGGGAGAAGGTACCTTGTCTGTCCCTTCAAATAGCCACCATTTGTTTTATGGGTACTACTTTTCAGTTATTTCCATATATACTTTATGACTTTTTATTTCATAAATCATAAATTGATGAGGTAGGTCTGAAAAGCTTCATATAACTAATCAAGAAAATGCATTTCAAAGACTTAGGATAGTGTGTGTAATCTATTTAATATGGGTAATCTAGCAAGCAGAAATCCAATGATATTCAAACTAAGGTTGATTTGACTTTGCACTCTATGCTCATTTCATTCTTCAACATTGTCTTTCCTTGAAATCTTTATAGTTGGACTTTCACGCAGCATATCATCTTGGCAGGGTCTATGTTTGAACAGCAAGGTAAGAATATTATTCTCAGATGAGGTTTATGCAATTGCAGCTCCTTCAATGTAATACTTTCTCCTTTGAAAACCTAAACCACTTCTCAGAAAAGTTGCTCTGCTTCATTAATATATAACTTCCCTACCTTCAAGTGTATGATTGTGTCTATTGAAGCTGTTCTGGGTTGCAGAGAAATGGTCTGAAAATTTCTGCTATTACTCACCGTCAATCAGTTATTACCAAAATACTCACGATTTCAGCTATATTACAATGTTTATGGTGAAGAACCATAAAAATCATGAAGCCAAATCTTTTAACTCCAAAGGATTTATACACTAATTTTTTTCTTAGTTCTATGTGTAATGTTCTTATTTAGCATGCCCCAACAGCACAAGTTACACCATTACCAGAGTATTTCTGTGGTCATATGACTAAAAGAAATTTCTGATGGAGAGGATCATGAATGGAAATAAAGTTTTACTTATCATTGCAACTAAAAAAAAGCAAGTGGGTACATGTAATGTCTAAAATCATATTATATCAATACATTTTCATATAAAAATACATATAATTGAGCTTTTTGAAGATTAACTTGTAGTTTACACAATATGGCTATGCTTGAGCACAATTAAAGTAATTTACATGATGAAGGAACTATATAGATCTACAAACAGGTACACACCTTAATAAATTTTGTCCATACACTAGCAAATAAGATTAAATTACCACCAATTATTAAACAAAACACAAGTATAAATATGCCCTATATACATAGTGGTAAATATATAGAACATTGAAGGAAAATCTCAAATTAAGCAAATTAAAGATGACAGTTGCCTTCTTTTGAGTAGTAACAGAACCTACAGGACAATAAAGTGTGTGTGTGTGTGTGTGTGTGTGTGTGTGTGTGTGTGTGTGTGTGTGTTCACCTACATGTGCATGCATGTAGAGGCCACAGGTCAGCATTTTGGGTGTCTTCCTCAATCACAATTTATTGAGACTAAGTTCTCTCATTAAACTTGATGCTCACTAATTTAGCTAGAGTGGCTGGCAATCTCACCCCATGGATCGTCCAGTCCCTGCCTCCCCAACAATGGGATTATAGGCCCATGTTACTATGCTGGGTGTTTGCATTGATGCTGGGGATCTGAATTTAGATCCTCATGCTTGTACAAGTGCTTTTCTTACTGAGCCATTTACCCATCCTTGAAATGCTACTTTTAATTAATTGAACATAAACCAAATCTACACTATTAAGTATAGGTTTTATTAAGAATGGACTTGAAAGAACAGATATGAGTGAGCCAGCCCCAAAGTTGTAAACATGGGAAAGCTATTCCCATTTCTCATCTGGCAGACCAACCCTACCCAAACCCAGGGTTATGAATTGTCCTGCCCCAACATCCACCCCATCTATGATCTGTTGGAGCATGTGAAAGAATCTGACCCCCATACCCAAAGCTGAAGGATTTCCACAACACAGGGCAACAACAGAATATTCAGGAAGTGTTCTTGTGAGGGCCCAAGATCAATAGTGTAATAGAAGCCAGAGGCCTTTAACCAGACCAATGACTCTTTGCAATGAACACTTACAAGTAAAGATACATGGACAAAGGGGTTTACAGCATGACTGACTGTGTCACACTGCAGCTTCCATGATGAGATTTTTTAACTTTTCTCCCTTTTTTTAAATTTTTTTCAGTTTTTCTCTTAAATTTTGTTTTATTGGGGGTGGGGATACAGGGTCAGGGGGTGAATGCAAAGGAACGGCAAAGTGAATGGGATCAAGATACATGATGTAAAAGACACATCGAATTAAAAAGAAATAAAGGTTAAAAAAAAGAACGAAGCCCATTTCTCAATTGGACTATTGGTCCTTTTGATGTCTAATTTCTTGAGTTCCTTATATATTCTGGATATCAGTCCTCTGTCAGATGTGGGGTTGGTGAAGATCTTTTCCCATTCTGTAGGCTGTCGCTTTGCCTTGTTGACCGTATCCTTTGCTCTACAAAAGCTTCTCAGTTTCAAGAGGTCCCATTGATTGATTGTTTGTCTCAGTGTCTGTGCTACTGGTGTTATATTTAGGAAGTGATCTCCTATGCCAAGGCGTTTTGAATCCTGGGACTTATGCAGGGACACTTGGCTCGGTCTGGGAGGGGGGAATGGACCTGCCTGGACTGAGTCTACCAGGTCAACCCCGGTCCTCGGGGGAGACCTTGATCTGGAGGAGGTGGGAATGGGGGGTGGGCTAGGGGGAAGGGTGGGCGAGAGGGGGAGAACAGGGGATTCTGTGGCTATTATGTTGAACTGAATGGTGTTGTAAAATAATAATAATAATAATAATAAAAATATAACCAAAAAAAAAAAAAAAGAACGAAGTCAAAATAAAGCTTTTTATAGGGCCTAGAGAGATGACTGGGTAGTTAAGGGCAGGTACTGCTTTTGCACAGGACCTAAGTTCAGTTCTCCTAACCCATACCTGGTAGCTCATATTCACTTGTTTACTCCAGTTCCAGGGGATCTAATGCTCTCTTCTGTCCTCTGTGGACATTTTACTCATGTATACCAACACACACACACATACACACACACACACACACACACTTACACAAATAAAATAAATCTTTCTTTAAAAATCTTATTTTTTTATTTTTGAGATTATAATTTGCTTGACAGAAGAAAAGAAAGAGAAATGCTGTAAAATCTTTAAATCTTTAAAAAAGACACTTTTTGAAGGTTAGCACACAGGAAGGTTGTGCATGAGTATTTACAATAGTTATTCTTAAGCATTTGACATTCATGTTGTCATTAAAAATTAATAATCATGGTAGCAGATCCCATCTTTATAAAACGTGAAGAGACATGACATAAAAATGATCACGTAATTTTTTACGTAGCCAGGCACACGCCTTTAATCCCAGCACTCGGGAGGCAGAGCAGGCAGATCTCTACAGTGAGTTCCAGGCCAGCCTGGTCTACAGAGCGAGATCCAGAAAAGGAACAAAGCTACGCAGAGAAACCCTAAAAGATCACGTAATCTACTATGTTAAAAAAAAATAACCTCAATAATTGGGCTGAGATGAAAATTCAACTGGTGGAGTACTGGTTTCCAACCCTCAGAACTCACATAGAAAAGCCAGATATTATTGTACTCCTCTAAAATCCAGTGCTCCTGAGGATTATTAACCAACAAGTTCTGTAACAAATAATGGTGCACACCTACCTGTGCACCCAAATACCACACACACACACACACACACACACACACACACACACACACACACACAAATGCACATCTAAAACAATCTTAATAATTATTGAGAAAAATTAATACTGTTATGACTTTTAACTTTTTGTCCAAACATTATTCTTTATATTCATTATGAATATGCAGAGAAATGAAAAAAAGTAAAATTAATCTTTATTACTCTTATGGTAAGTATCAGAAAGTGGGCAAAAGTAACACTTTTGACAAATATTGTAAACTTTCATTTTCTGGAGGCTTTTAGGGGGAAAAAAGAAATGAAAAGATATAGTTTTCCCTTAGTATCTATGTGCTGTGTGTCAAATTCTGGTAGAAAAAAATAGAGACAGAGAGAGCTAAAAATAAAGAAGGAAGAAAGGGACCATTAATTATCCTTTTCATTTTGTAAGAGAATCCTAGACTTTTAGCAGTTTGTTGAGATTATTCTACATAGCAACGTAGAACTCCCAACTCTCTTTAAGTCATTTTTCTCTGCCCTTTATCCCACACCGAAGGTCAGCTGGGGTGAAGTCCCATTTCTACAAGTGGTAGAATAGTAGACAGCCCAAGCACCATCTAGTACAGAAGTGGCAAACATTAGCTGTAAAGATCAACACAGTGAATGTCATGCTTTGCAGGTCATAGGGTCTCTTTCACAGCTCTGATGCAATTGTTTCATGGGAAAAAAATCATCTTTGAGGTCAAAAGATTGACTGTGGCTGTGTTTCAGTAAGACTTATTTTGTGCACAATGCAATTCTCATTTCATATCATACCTCAGGCTATCACAAAGGATAAATTAACTTTTGAACTTTAACCATCTAAAATAATGTGAAGTGCTCTCATTTTTATGGGCCATACAGAAGGGGAATAGCTCAGAGGTGGCTCATGGACCACAGTGTGTCAATATGTGCTCCAGCAATGACCCACCCCATGGGAGGCCTTTAGACATTGTGGCTTTATTGCCTGCTTGAGGGATAACCAAAGCAGCCATCTTAGCAAGACCCCTGAGTAAAGTCTGGACTGGAGCCTGCTGCAAAAGAAGCCATTTTCATGAATGGAATCCCTTTGTCTTTGGCTGGCAAGGCTATTTGTGCTTAGGCACGTTCTTTGGTTTAAATTTACCAGTTGGCAAATAACTGCTCTAAGCATTGGTCCATTAGCTTCATGCTCAGAAACTTTGGTTGCAAGGACTTAGTAGTTTGAAAATAGCCATTGGCAAGAAAGACTGGGAATTCAGTCACTAATTCTAAATGCTTCCGAAACACAAATGTCTATGTATACACAACTGGCAAATCACTTTTTAAAAATAAATATATTTGGAAACAATATGAGATTTGTGATGCTAAAAGCTTGGCAAGTTTGTGCATACATTAAATTTCAGAGACTGAAAGAAAATAAATTGGTTTCTTAAAAGTCTGAGGATCAGGGACATGTATATCAAAGAAGAACCAAGCACCTGGGTGGTTTTCAGTCCTTTTATTATGATTCCAACAAACTCATTAGCAATGACTCTGACCCTGAGTAGATAAAAGCGGGAAGAAGTCATGATAATTTTAGGTTTAGGAGCTTGATCATATCGCGAAGTTTTTAACAGGGAATCATTGCAGAACTCTTTAACCTTTATTTTATTTTTTCCCAGTACTTTTTAATATTATCTTTGAGATTATAATTACAACATTTCTTCCTTTCCTCCCTTCCCTCCTATCCCTCCCATATACCCTTTTCCTCTCTCTCCTTCAAATTCATGGCCTCTTTTTCACTAATGGTTATTGCATACATGTATGTATATTTATATACATATATATTCCTAAATATAACCTGTTCAGTCCACATAATGTTTTCAGGGCTGATCATTTGGCACTGGACAACCAATTGGTGTGCTCGTCCCTGGGGAGGATCACCTCCCCTACTCTCAGCTTTCTAAGTTGCCTGATGTTCTTCATGTAGAGTTGAGGCCTTGTGGGCTTTTCCCCACCCACTCTGGCATGTCCAGTGGCTTCATCCACATTCAACTTATGTTTGGGCAATCATGTTGGTGAGACTATACAGGTACAGCTTCTGATAGGCCAACTAACAAAAACCCCAATACCAGACATGAAAAGCCCTCTCTTGAGCTGTTGGCCAGAACTGTCCAAAAGACATACAGCTTATTGAAGTTGCCCTTAGTTATACCCCGGAGGTGGAAGATAAGCTCCTATTGATGAAGGCACCATGTATTTCATAAACAGGCCATAGAGACCCCTGGACTGGAATTGAACAGGATGTTCCCTATCTGAGGCCTAATATTCATGGTACCGGAAGGCACAATGTAAACTTCCAAAAGAGAGAAACAACCAATAGTCCTACCCAGCTATGACACCTATGAACCACATCAACGACCATGATGGCACAATAACCTTACAGGTGCAGTAGTGGCACACACACTTTGGTGGTCACCAACAGCTTTCTAATTGGACTGAAGCCTTGCTCAACAGGAAGGTGACCATGCCTGGTACTGGAAGCCTAGCTAACTACTCAACTCTAGTGAAGCCATGCTTATTAGAGGAGAATCTACAACTACTGATTTACTAAACCCTGCATAATCACCAAAAAAATTTAAATGTTTGTCCTTATACCCAAAGATAACTGGAGTCTTCACCCTTCATCAAGGAAACTTCTCTTCGAAACAGAGGCTGATCATTACAGGAAACCATAGCCAATCAAAACTCAGAGAGTTTTGAATCCCATCTACAAAATATTCCTGCACTTAAAGCTCATAGAACATTGGGGGTGTGAACAGATTAAAATAGCTAGATGATCAGGAAATTTGCTGTGAAATCATGTCTAACTTTTATTTAAATCTTCACTATGCATCAAGGAGAGCCTAGACTTACTACTTCTTTTAAATTTAAAGAGTTGAACTCAAAATTAAGTTTATGTTCAAGAGCAGTTAACAGCAATGAGGGCTATCTACTACTTTTTCAATCCAGAAAGAGAAATGAGATGATTCCTCTGCTATCAATGCAACATATACTTCCTTGACATCCTTTGTGCTAATATAGATAATGACAAATACTGTAATTTTATTATTTATACACACATTCATTTTCTCACCTTCAACAGATATTTAGTAATTGTTTAAATAAGTAATTTTATTTAGTGAATGAAAGAGTTATTTCTCAACAAAAGGCATTTTGTTGATTAGAGGTTTCATTATTTAACCAAGGTTTGTGTCAGGATTGGTGTGGCTCCTGTTTCTGAAGAATTATTATGCTTATAAATTGCCAGCAGCTATTGAACAATTTCCTTGTCACAAGAATTCATTTCCTTGTAGGAGACATGCTGATATGATTTCTATTTTATGGAAAGGCAACCAAAACTAATAAAAGTAAACCAGTCACTAAGAAGAAAAGTAAATCAGTCAAGATTATGGAGAGGGGACTAAACTAGGTCCAAGTCCACTTCTGTTTGACTCAAAACTCTAGGCATGTAACCATTTGATGAATTACGTTAATACACAGCCTGTTAATGCTCCTCATGGGGCACTAGAAAAGAAGATGACTGTCTGTAAACAGAAATGCCTTCTACACAATGCCCTTTGACTCCCATGCTACTTCAGGCATCTTCTGGGGAAAATGGATGATTCTCGGACGTATACACAAACCCAAAATGTAGAAGGCCATTGGATTGGCCTTCAGGAACATATTTCCCTAGAAGACATCCTTTGGTTTTACTTAACTGGTTTATCCAATCCATGAGTTTCATTCATCAATTTCAATCTTATGCTGACAACATGCTTGCACTGCCATTGGAGTCTTTATTTTTGGGTGGCAGGTTGTGAGTGGGAGAAAATAAGAAAAACAGTGACTCATCTTGAACTTATACAAGAGATTTTAGAACTAAAAAGCAACACAATTGCAAAGTATAGATGAGCCAAGCATTCAAGATTCAGTGGAAGCAAGAACTACTTCACATGTCAGGGATGAAGCATGTGGGAAAAGGTAGTTGATGTCTGTTTCCTTCAATAACCTCATTCTTCTGCAAGAATCTAGCATAGCTAAATACAATTCAGTTTGTGGTGGTAATCTAATTGTATTGAAATATTATTTTGATTTGTACTGAAATATTAATTTGATTGTATGTTAATAAATAAAGTTGTCTGGGGGTCAGAGCTATTAGAGCCATAGCAAGAGTGTGGCGGTGGTGGCACACGCCTTTAATCCCATAGATATCTGTGTGTTCAGGGTCAGAGCTATTAGAGCCATAGCAAGAGTGTGGCGGTGGTGGCACACGCCTTTAATCCCATAAGATCTCTGTGTGTTCAGGGATACAGCCAGCATTGGAGACATATGCCTTTAAGACCTAGGGGGCTGTACATTCAGACAGTGACGAGGCAGTCATGTGTTTGGGTTTACAACCAATGAGAAGGCAGAACAACATACTTTAAAAATACGAACCGACAGGAAGTAGGTCTCTTTTCGCGAAGCTGGGACAGCAGGAGGAAGGGTGAGATTTTAGCTCTGAGCTCTGACCTCTCGGCTTTCTCTTTTACATTGTTTCTGTGTTTCTTATTTAATAAGACGGTTGGTTACATCTACATCTGGCGCCCGAACAGGGACAAGAATCCATTAAAAACTGCTTGGCTTGGCGGCAGGTCCGCTTTCCCGCAGCGGCGGCAGCGGCGGCACAAGGCGGCCGGCGGCGATAGGCTTCTTAGTCCGAGCTGCTGGCGTCCTAGTCCGGGTAGCAACTTCTAGCCCGGGCCTAGGTCTGTGAGCAGCTTGCCTAAAGCCGGTGCTACAAACAACTCAGACCTGCCCTGCCGAACAGGGCCCTGCCTGTAAACGCACGTGGTCGGAGCTTAAGGAAGCCAGACCCAAGCCTTGACTCGGCACAAGAGGGAACACGTGGCTGCATTTAAGCTTTAGCCGGCTACGCTTTCTTGTGCGTTCTCTCTTTCCTCTCTCTCTCTCTCTCTCTCTCTCTCTCTCTCTCTCTCTCTCTGGATTTACACCTGGGACACTAGGTGGCTGCTTTGAAAATCCCCTCGGATTTCTACTGTTCTACGCAGATTTGGTAAGTCATAATATATCAGATATTTTAAAGGAAACTATCTAAAAGAGAATTTTTTTCCACATTAAAAAACAAATGGGTTTTATGTGTACATAGGAAGAAAATTGGTTTTTGTTCGAAATTTTAGGCAGTCTGGCAATGGAACAACTATATAATATTAGTATTGGTGGAATTATGCACCTCATCACTATAATAATCCACATTTTAATATTTAAAAAGATAGTCAATTTAAGTGCCAGGATAACAGCGTTAGAAGAACTTGTTAAACCTGTAAAAATTCAGACAGAAGAAATTAACAGTGAAGTTGTTTCAAGTCGGGATCATAAGGTTGCAGAAAGAAAGCCTGTTTTCACACAGTCACCCTTAATTTATCCTGTAACAGTACAGCAGATGCCTGATCAAATGGCTACACAAAATACTTGGGCTCCAATTGAAATGTTGGATTTAAAAAGGTTTAAGGAGGCAATAGTATCTTATGGCATGCATTCCCCATATGTAAAGCAAATGTTAAACACTTGGTCAACATATAATAGGATAGTACCACAGGACTGGCGGGACCTCGCACAAGGTGTTCTGGAACCCAGCCAGAGACTTCAATTTCTGACTTGGTTTAAGGAGGAGGCTAAAAACATAGAAAAACAATGGAGGGATAAAGGAGTACAAGTTTGCCAGGATCAGCTTATGGGCGAAGGCCAATATGCTTCAGCACAAGCACAATGTTTATATGATGTCCAAACCCTAATTTTATGTCGAACGGCAGCCTTGAATGCATGGGACAAAGTTGAGGAACCAGGAAAAAAATCTGAGTCATTTACAAAGGTGAAGCAAGGCCCAAAAGAGTCTTTTACAGATTTTTTACAAAGACTGGCTTCAGCAGTAAAGAGAACGGTCTCGGATTCAGAAGCTGGTAAGGCAATAATTGAATCTTTGGCCTTTGAGAATGCGAATGCAGCATGCAAAAGAATAATCAGGCCATTAAGGGCAAGATCTGCACCTATGGAAGATTGGATTAGAGAAACAATTAATGTTGAAGCTGATGAGCATGATGATACATGGGTAGGAGAAGTAATTTCAAAAGGTTTGAGGAGTGTTAGATGTTTTGGATGTGGAAAGCAAGGACATTTGAAAAGGGACTGTAGACAGGTCATTTCCAGAAACAATGTTTCTTCAAGGAACAATGGCAACAGAATGCCCCTTCCTTCTGGAGTATGCAGAAGGTGTGGTAAGGGAAAACACTGGACCAACGAATGTAGATCAACAAAGGACAGACAGGGTAATCCTTTGCCTCAGTCTTCGGGAAACTCCCAGAGGGGCCTCAGGCAGGCCCCCAGTGCAAATCCAGTTCAAACCTTTCCGGCAGCCATAGAGGAAATGCCTGCTCTGGAGAGCGATTAAATAACCAAATGCCTATTGGAATAAATCATGCTGGTCAGAATGATGAAACAGAGAGAATAGAAAATTCAGGAGAAAACATAAAGAAAATTTTTTGGCAAACTTCTATTAATGAACAAAGACCAAAATTAACGATAAAAATAAATGGTGTTTTGTTGTCTGGTCTGGTAGACACAGGTGCGGACGTTACCATAATTGCACCAGAATTTTGGCATCCAACTTGGCCTCTTCAGGAGGTAAACGTTCAACTGTTAGGAATTGGGACATTATCTCAGGTGAAACAGAGTGCAAGATGGCTCGAATGTATAGGTCCAGAAGGACAGAGAGGAAAATTAAAACCATATGTGGCTAACATAACTATGAACCTGTGGGGTCGAGACTTGTTGCAACAATGGAATACTCAGATTAACATCCCTCCAATCTCAGAAACAAATCATAAACTAGCACATGTTACTGAGAGAAATATTAGAAGATATTGTTCTAATGAGTGGTCACCAGCCATCCATATTATACAAGAACAGGGCACAATAACTGAGGATCTTCCAAAGACACCAACAGCTCTACCTTTAAAATGGTTAACAGACAAGCCTGTATGGGTCCAGCAATGGCCTTTAACAACAGAGAAACTCCAGGCTTTAGAAGAGCTGGTAGAAGAACAGTTAAATGCTCAGCATATTGAAGAATCAACCAGCCCTTGGAATTCTCCTGTATTTGTTATTAAAAAGAAATCTGGTAAATGGAGAATGGTAACAGACCTTAGGGCAATTAACAAAGTAATTCAGCCAATGGGTTCTCTACAATCTGGGATGCCTTTGCCTACTCTGTTACCAAAAGGATGGCCTCTCATAGTTATTGATTTAAAAGACTGTTTCTTTTCAATACCCTTACAAGAAAAAGACAGAGAAAGATTTGCTTTTACAGTGCCTACTTATAATAATTCTCAACCGGTTAAAAGATTTCAATGGAGGGTCCTCCCACAGGGAATGTTGAATAGCCCAACTCTGTGCCAATATTTTGTACAACAGCCATTGGAAGTGATACGTAAAAAATTTCCTAAATCTATAATTTATCATTATATGGACGATATTTTACTAGCTGACTCAAATGCAGATACTTTAGAAATAATGTTTGAAGAAGTAAAGAAAATTTTGCCTCGCTGGGGATTACAAATTGCTCCTGAAAAGATACAAAGAGGAGATTCTATTAATTATTTAGGATATAAAATAGAGCTACAAAAAATTAGACCCCAAAAGGTGCAAATTCGGAGAGATAGACTACAGACTCTTAATGACTTTCAAAGATTATTTGGAGATATTTCTCATCTACGAACTATTGTTGGGGTAAAAAATGATGAACTGACTAATTTGTTCAAAACCTTAGAAGGTGACAAGGACTTAAATAGTCCAAGAGAATTATCACCTGAAGCTGAGAAAGAATTAGCCTTGGTAGAAAAGAAAGTGCATGAAGGACACGTGAATCGTATTGATCCAAAGCTGGATTGCATTTTGGTTATCTTACCTTCTAGGCGTTCTCCTACTGGAATATTAATGCAGAGGGAAGATATTATATTGGAATGGATATTTTTACCAAATAAACCAAATAAAAAATTAAAAACTTATGTGGAAAAAATCTCTGACTTGATTTACAAAGGAAAAATGAGACTTCGTCAATTAGCAGACATAGACCCAGCAGAAATTGTCGTACCATTAACTAAGGAGGACATTGAAAAATTATGGACAGAAAGTGAACCTTGGCAAAGAGCTTGCAGTAATTTTTTGGGAGAAATTAACAGCAAATATCCCAAAAGCAATAGAATTGATCTTATAAAGAGAGCTGATTGGATCTTGCCTCGAATTGTACGGCAAAAACCCATATCTGGAGTTCGTACATTTTATACAGATGCCAACAAACAAGGAAAGGCAGGTTACAAATCAGAAAATTTAAGTAAAGTGGTTCAAAGTCCGTATAATTCAGTTCAAAAATCAGAATTGTATGCTATTCTGTTGGTATTAATGGATTTTTCAGAACCTCTCAACATAGTAACTGACTCTCAGTATGCTGAAAGAGTGGTGTTACATATTGAGACTGCAGAATTTATCCCTGATGCTTCAGAATTAACTTCACTATTTATTCAATTACAAGATACAATCAGGAAAAGGAATCATCCTTTATATATAACTCACATTCGATCCCATACTGGTCTGCCCGGCCCTCTAGCACAAGGCAATGATGAAATTGATAAATTATTGATAGGAAATGTGCTGGAGGCCTCAGAATTTCATAAAAAACATCACGTTAATAGTAAAGGTTTAAAAAAGGATTTTTCCATAACCTGGCAACAAGCCAAAAAAATAGTAAAGAAATGTCCTACTTGTTCCTTCTACAATCAGACGCCATTACCAGCAGGATGTAACCCAAAGGGTACTCAGAGAAATGAAATCTGGCAGATGGACGTGTTTCACTTTGCAGAATTTGGAAAATTGAAATATGTACACCACACTATCGATACTTATTCAGGATTTCAATGGGCAACTGCTTTGAGTTCTGAAAAAGCTGATTCTGTAATCACTCATTTGCTAGAAGTTATGGCCATCATGGGTATACCTGCACAAATCAAAACTGACAATGCTCCATCATATGTCTCTGTTAAAATGAAACAGTTTTTTGCTTATTACAATATAAAGCATATTACAGGCATACCACATAATCCTACAGGTCAAGCAGTTATAGAAAGATCAAACAGAACTCTAAAGGATATGCTAAATAAACAGAAATGGGTAACAAAAACCCCCAGAAATAGACTGCATAATGCTCTTCTAACTTTGAATTTTCTGAATGCCAATGAGAAAGGAACAACAGCTGCAGAGAGACATTGGATAATAGAAAAAACTACAGAATTAAATCAGCCTATATACTTTAAGGATGTGCTGACCTCAGAATGGAAACCAGGGTATGTATTACATTGGGGACGTGGTTTTGCTTTTATTTCTACAGGAGAAGATAAGCTGTGGGTACCATCAAAATTGATAAAGGTTCGATTTGAACAAGAGAGACCTCTTAATTAGAGGAGGTGATAGTTCATCAACCAGCATGAACATCCAATTTAAACTAACTTGTATCAATAAAACATGCCTTTTCATTTCATCAGATAATAACTTGCCAAAAAGGAACATCCCCAAAATTAGTCTTGGGGAAAGGTTTTTGTTTTTGTCTTTTAGGAGAATGAAGGTTAAGGAATCTGAAGAACACTGGACAAATGAGACAACTGAAGAAAAGGGACAAATCATCTATCCCAAGAAACAGAGTGAAACGGTGTATGGGTATATATTATCTAAAAAAAATTTTATGTCTTCCTAAATGTTTGTTTCTGCTTTTCTCTAAAGATTTAACACTATTGGTCTTCTAACAGTCCCAGTTCAATTAAAATTTAAAGCTGACTTTGGAGTTGGAGAATGGCTCTCTCCTTCTTTAAAATCAAGCATGTTGTTAAAAGGAAAATGCAAACTCCCTGTATCATGCCAGAATAAGAGCCATCTTCTGCTATGGTACAGGACAAAAGCAAAATTAATTAAGGGACTATTCTATTACTAATCTCAACTCTTTGATTCTATTCTGATTCTTTAAACTTTTCTCAAAGTATAAATTTTATATCAAAATTTACAAGATTAATACATATATATACATTTTAAACTTTGTTAAGATATGAATGGTCACATAGAGTACTAACTAATTCTAGAAAAAAGGCTAGCTGCATATATATGTTTTTGTGTCCGAGTCTCTTATCAGTTTTCTGCAGATAATCACGGCCAGACCTAACATCAACTGAAGTCTCCAGAAAGAAGATGGGGCCCCACAACAACAATTCCACGTGGACAATAATAATATCATTAAGCTGACAAACATCATCCACAGATCAGCTTTGAACTACAAGGTGCTCAGAGCAATTTTGAGATGACTAGCTGAGATGATCCAGTCTCAAAGACTACTTGAATAAGGACTTGAGATAAACCCTGAACTTTGGCATTATACACAGACTGGATAATGAAGGATATAGTTACCTCTCCTAGAATTTGACAATTAACCTAAAATTTTTCTTTCAGGATAAAGAAAACTTCGCCCATACCCAGCAGGAAGCAATTTTAAGAATACGACGCCCACATTCCCAAAGAGGTGGTGTGGGGCGGGTGGTTTTTTGGTCTTTTTAATGGGTTTTGGGTCTGGGATAATTTTCAGTATTTAGGGGGGTTGGTTACAAGTTATTGTCAAGGGTTAGGAAAAAGGCTAAGCAAAGGAGATTAGATTTAAGGTTCTTGTTTAAAAAAAAAGAGAAAGAAAGAAAAGAAAAAGACAATTACTAGTTTTAAATACTTTACATTGGATTGAATTGTTTTATATTGTACACAAATTTGAAACTGATATTGTTAGAAAATGCTATATGTATATTTCTAATTGTATTTATTCCATCCATTTAACAATGTAATGCAAATTTCTGATCCTTGAATGTTATTATTATCAACTATTAGGATATAAAGAAATGAAAGCTAGTAGTTAGACATTATCATAGAACTTGTAGTCATATTAGATATGTTTTAAAAATTGAGCAGAGATGTTTTAGACAGGTCATCTTCAAACCCTTCAGAGATCTACAGAATATGGCATTTACAATGTTTTAATAACTTAGAAAATTTTTCTTTTTTGAGACATGTCGGCTCCTGGCAGTACCAATCTACTTTAGAGAAAATATGGGCATTGAAGAAACTGCATATGGAGTCAACTTTCATTCTGGCAAAAGTTAGCCACTGGACAACAAAGTATCCTCGAATCAACAGGACAAAATGGACAGACAGATCACGAAACAAGGGACTACTGATTCTTGCCAAAACAAGTGTGGTTATGGCTTTATCAAAAGGCATCTTCTGAGGCCAGGACAATATGGCCCCATCCCTGAAGTGGCCTTCGCATCCGGAAAAGGTACGGTGCCCTTTTCTTCGAAGGCAGCTTAACAGGCAGAGGGCCGATGGATTCTGTTGTACAATGGAACAGCAGCTGAAAGCTCATGCCTCTCAAAAGTAGACTGGCATTTAATAGAGGGATGTGGAGAAGAAGGGGATGCTGAGATGAAGCCATATATACACAGCCAAGAAGAATGGACAGCTGAATTAAAAAACTGTCAACAATTTCCAGAATTTAAAATCCTGAATCATGACAGGACACTAGTGGAATTCAGGTGTTTCTGGTACGTGGACTGCTCTCACCCAATGTGAGGTTGAACTGTTGACCTTGTGTACATCCTACTTCACAAATGAGTCTGTCAGATACACTAAGCCTATAGGCTGAAGATGATGCCCCAACACTGCGGAGAAACCTCAGGTGACTGCCCAGGCAGCTGGCTGTTTCTGTCAACTCACAAAATTTTTTGGAAGTTGCTTGCATGCACTTCCTGTTTTTATTTTTGTTAGCTAATATTATTCCCTTCTTGGGTCTCTGAGGGAGTTGAAAATTAGTTAGTTATGGTTGAAGATTAGTTAGTTATAGTTGAAAATTAATTAGGATAGAAAGTACATTAGATACATCTTGGAATTATCAAAATAGGATAGATAATGGAATTATTTTCTCTGATTCGTCAAATACCTGTTTAGGTATTTATTACTTGTATATATTGTATATAGTTATTGTACTTTTGTATATAGTTTTTCTTTTGTTAGTCATAACCTTTTGCTTTTTTTCTTTTTATTAAAATAGAAAAGGGGAAATGTGGTGGTAATCTAATTGTATTGAAATATTATTTTGATTTGTACTGAAATATTAATTTGATTGTATGTTAATAAATAAAGTTGTCTGGGGGTCAGAGCTATTAGAGCCATAGCAAGAGTGTGGCGGTGGTGGCACACGCCTTTAATCCCATAGATATCTGTGTGTTCAGGGTCAGAGCTATTAGAGCCATAGCAAGAGTGTGGCGGTGGTGGCACACGCCTTTAATCCCATAAGATCTCTGTGTGTTCAGGGATACAGCCAGCATTGGAGACATATGCCTTTAAGACCTAGGGGGCTGTACATTCAGACAGTGACGAGGCAGTCATGTGTTTGGGTTTACAACCAATGAGAAGGCAGAACAACATACTTTAAAAATACGAACCGACAGGAAGTAGGTCTCTTTTCGCGAAGCTGGGACAGCAGGAGGAAGGGTGAGATTTTAGCTCTGAGCTCTGACCTCTCGGCTTTCTCTTTTACATTGTTTCTGTGTTTCTTATTTAATAAGACGGTTGGTTACATCTACATCAGTTAGTCACCATAGAACAAAGCCAAACAAGTGTTGAGTAAAGCTTTAATTAAAAAGTAACTTTTAGGGTGTGGAGAGGTTGCTCAGTGGTTAAAAGTACTTGCTCAATCATGAGGAGCAGAGTTCAGATCCTAGCACCTACTTTGATCAGATCACAAATGCCTGAGCTCTAGTTCCAAGAAATCTAATGTCCTCTTCTGGTTGCCATAGGCACTTAGACACCATGTGAACATATATACATATAGATACACTCACACAAACAGAAATAAAACAAAATGAACCCTTATTAAAAATATTAATGGTGTGGTTCCCTATCTCAATTTATCACAACCCCTGAAATCCTTGCTACATAAAGTCTACGTGATTGTGTTTGTATATTTTCTAGATTCAACATTTAAACAAAGTGGAAAAAGTCTTTAACCAACAAAGTCAATGATAGTATAAATAATCATCATACATTAATTAAGTTTGAGAGCACTAATGAACAGCTCACAAGTTTGGATGAACTAAGCTCTTGGATTCAGTGAATACAACATTATTATCTTTTTCTGATTCTGAATTCCTAATATTTAAAAATTAAGTTAAAGTTTCACACCTTTGAAGACAAATCTTTACAGTAATGATTTCTGTGTAGTGCCAATCAACCAAAGCTTCATAGAGATGGTCCTAGTTCAGTCTTCTAAACAGGCTGCTCATACATTCTCTTCAACTGCTGAGCTTCTGAAGAACTCAGGTTCAGAGCAGCTGTTACAAAAAGGCTAACACTTTATTAGTTAGCTTTATCTTATGTGAAAAAAAAATCTAACAACAAGCATCTTCAACGAGGAGGGGCCTGTTTGGGAAACCAGTTCCTACATTCCATCATGAAGAAAGGCATAGCAGCCAGAGCGGGTAGCTAACTGAATGCACTGAAGAGACACTCAAGAAGCAGAAACCAATGGATGTTTATGCTCAGCTCACTTTACTGAATGCACTGAACAGACACTCAAGAAGAAGAGACCAATGGATGTTTATGCTCAGCTCACTTTCTCCTTCCTGTGCAGTGTGAAATGCCAGCACATAGAACAGCACTCCTGACATACAGGACAAATCTTCTAACCTCAGTTAAACCAATTTAGATATTTCCCCACAGACATGCCCAGAGATTTGTTTCCATGGTAGTTCTAAATGAAATCAAGTTGACAATCAAAATTAAGCACAAGTTCATTTTACTAAATAATAACAGACATCAAAAAGAAAAAGTCTTCTTTATTTTATATAAATTTGAGATTTTATGTCATAAAAGAGTTTCCATTTGCCCTTGATTTCCATCTGGTGGTAAAAATGCTACCAAAAGACTGGGTGTAATGGAGCACACCTTTAATACCAACACTTCAGAGACAGAGGCAGAAGGATCTCTGTGATTTTGAGCCCAGGCTGGTCTATATAGCAAGGTCCAGAACAACTAAGGCTACATAGAGAAGCCCTGCCCTGCCTACACACACGCACGCACGCGCGCGCACACACACACACACACACACACACAAGCTTCAGTAAAGAACCACTGTTTTTAATGCAAGAGATCATAAGCCTGAGCCTTATAGAAATAGGATGATCATAACCTTAGATAGTTAAAGCAAATGAGGAACAGAAAAGCTTGAGTATTTGTGCAATATGTAGAAACTCAAGTCAAGGATTATTGATGAGTTTAATTTATAATATTTGATTATACTGTGATAGATCAATGAAACTCTTTGTGTAACAGATTTAACTATAACGCTTGAAAATAATTCCTGTAAGATTAGAGGGTCAGCTGGAGTGATTAACAGAAAATATTCTAATATAGGAAACCATTTAACCCCATAAAGTCTCACAAACTCTTAACATGTAAAACTGAAAACCTTAATTTACTTGAATGTGAGATATTATTTTAAGAAAAGATAGCAAAAGAAAAGAAAAGATATTTAAGAAAAGATAGCTCCTAGGGTAGAATACAACAAATGATATTTTGAAGCCCATGGGAAAACATGTATTATAACTATACAACTCATTCAGCTCTAAATACATATAATCCCTTCAGACATGAGTAACCTCAATTTCTTGTGAAGTCTTTTCATTAACCTTATGACTTTGGACACTAGATTAATTATTCTGAGGCATTTCTTTGGTATACTGGGATAATGAACTTCAACTGTGTGCCCTTTGTATATATGCATGGGTTCTGGGTCTATTACTTCTTCATCAGCAGTCCTATAATTTCAAGCAAAGTTTATTCCAACATCTGGTTCTGAAGGTGATACAACATATGGGCTGAAACAAGAAAAAACACCACACAGAAAGTATCAATATATAGCTACTTTTCTTAGGTCACTGAATCAGTAACACATAGGATAAACGTGGTTATTTACCACCATTTTTGACATTGAGTTTTAGGAACTTATCTGAAAATGATTCTTTTTTTTCCTTTTATTTTATTTTACAATACCATTCAGTTCTACATATCAGCCATGGATTCCCTTATTCTCCCCCCCCCTGCCTCCCACCCCTTCCCCCAAGACCACCCCCCATTCTCACCTGCTCCAGGGCAAAGCCTCCCCCGAGGACTGAGATCAACCTGGTAGACTCAGTCCAGGCAGGCCCAGTCCCCTCCTCCCAGACTGAGCCAAGCATCCCTGCATAAGCCCCAGGTTTCACACAGCCAACTCATGAAATGAGCACAGGACCTGGTCCCACTGCCTAGATGCCTCCCAAACAGATCAAGCCAATCAACTATCTCACCTATTCAGAGGGCTTGATCCAGTTGGGGGTCCCTCAGCCTTTGGTTCATGGTTCATGTGTTTCCCTTCGTTTGGCTATTTGTCCCTGTGCTTTATCCAACCTTGGTTTCAACAATTCTCGTTTATATAAACCCTCCTCTTTCTCACTAATTAGACTCCCGGAGCTCCACCCCAGGGCCTAGCCATGGATCTCTGCATCCAGATTCCTCAGTCCTTGGATGGGGTTTCTGGCATGACTATTAGAGTGTTTGGCCATTCCATCACCAGAGCAGGTCAGTTCCGGCTGTCTCTCGACCATTGCCAGCAGTCTATTGTGGGGGTATCTTTGTGGATTTCTGTGGGCCTCTCTAGCACTTTGTATCTTCCTTTTCTCATGTGGTCTTCATTTACCATGGTCTCCTATTCCTTGTTCTCCCTCTCTGTTCTTGATCCAGCTGGGATATCCCGCTCCCACAGGCTCTCTCTCCCTCAAACCTCGCCCTTCATTACTCTCACTCATGTCCAGGTTGTTCATGAAGATCTCAGCCATTTCTCCATCATTGGGCGATCCTTGTGTCTTTCTTGGGGTCCTGTTTTCCAGGTAGCCTCACTGGTGATGTGAGTAGCAGTCAAGTCATCCTTGTTCCACATCTAGCATCTTCCTATGAGTGAGTACATACCATATTTGTCTTTCTGAGTCTGGGTTACCTCACTCAGGATGATTTTTTCTAGATCCATCCATTTGCCTGCAAACCGTATGATGTCATTGTTTTTCTCTGCTGAGTAGTATTCCATTGTGTATATGTGCCACAATTTATTTATCCATTCTTCAGTTGAAGGGCATCTAGGTTGTTTCCAGGTTTTGGCTATTACAAACAATGCTGATATGAACATAGCTGAGCAAGTGCTCTTGTGGTATGACTGAGCATTTCTTGGGTATATGCCCAAGAGTGGTATAGCTGGATCTTGGGGGAGATTGATTCCCAATTTTCTAAGAAAGCGCCATATTGATTTCCAAAGTGGTTGTACAGGCTTGCATTCCCATCAGCAGTGGAGGAGAGTTCCCCTAGTTCCACATCCTCTCCAGCATAAAGTGTCTTCAGTGTTTTTTATCTTAGCCACTCTGACAGGCGTAAGGTGGTATCTCAGAGTTGTTTTGATTTGCATTTCCGTGATGATTAGGGATGTTGAGCAATTCCTTAAGTGTCTTTCAGCCATTTGGGTTTCCTCTGTTGAGAATTCTCTATTTAATTCTAAAGCCCATTTCTCAATTGGACTGTTGGTCGTTTTGATGTCTAATTTCTTGAGTTCCTTATATATTCTGGATATCAGTCCTCTATCACATGTGGGGTTGGTGAAGATCTTTTCCCATTCTCTAGGCTGTCGCTTTGCCTTGTTGACTGTATCCTTTGCTCTACAGAAGCTTCTCAGTTTCAAGAGGTCCCATTGATTGATTGTTTGTCTCAGTGTCTGCGCTACTGGTGTTATATGTAGGAAGTGATCTCCTATGCCAATGCATTCAAGACTACATCCTACTTTTTCTTCTAGCAGGTTCAGAGTAGCTGGATTTATGTTGAGGTCTTTGATCTACTTGGAATTAAGTTTTGTGCACGGTGACAGATATGGATCTATTTGCAGCCTTCTACACGTTGATATCCAGTTATGCCAGCACCATTTGTTGAAGATGCTTTCTTTTTTCCATTGTACACTTTTGGCTTCTTTGTCAAAAATTATATGTCCATAGGTGTGTGGGTCAATTTCAGGGTCTTCAATTCGATTCCATTGGTCCACATGTCGGTTTTTATGCCAATACCAAGCTGTTTTTATTACTGTAGCTCTATAGTAGAGCTTGAAGTCAGGGATTGTGATGCCTCTAGAAATTGTTTTATTGTATAGGTTTATTTTAGCTATCCTGGGTTTTTTGTTTTTCCATATGAAGTTGAGTATTATTCTTTCCAGGTCTGTGAAGAATTGTGTTGGTATTTTGATGGGGATTGCATTGAATCTGTAAATTGCTTTTGGTAAGATTGCCATTTTTACTATGTTAACCCTGCCTGTCCATGAGCATGGGAGATCTTTCCATTTTCTGACATCTTCTTCAATTTCTTTTTTCAGGGACTTAAAGTTCTTGTCATATAGGTCCTTCACTTGCTTGGTTAGTGTTACCCCAAGGTATTTTATGTCATTTGTGGCTATTGTAAAGGGTGATGTATCTCTAATTGCCTTCTCAGCTTCTTTGTCCATTGTGTATAGGAGGGCTACTGATTTTTTTGAGTTGATCTTGTATCCTGCTATGTTGCTGAAGGTGTTTATAAGCTTTATCAATTCCTTGGTGGAATCTTTGGGGTCACTCAAGTATACTATCATGTCGTCTGCAAATAGGGAAAGCTTGACTTCTTCCTTTCCAATTTGAATCCCCTTAATCTCCTTATGTTGTCTTATTGCTCTGGCTAGAACTTCAAGTACTATATTGAATAAGTATGGGGAGAGTGGACAGCCTTGCCTCGTTCCTGATTTTAGTGGAATTGCTTTGAGTTTCTCTCCATTTAATTTGATGTTGGCTATTGGTTTGCTATATATTGCCTTTATTATGTTTAGGTATGTTCCCTGTATTCCTGATCGCTCCAAGACTTTTATCATGAAGGGGTGTTGGATTTTGTCAAATGCATTTTCTGCATCTAGTGAGATGATTTGTGTTTTTTTTCTTTGAGTTTGTTTATATGGTGTATTACATTGATGGACTTTCGTATGTTGAACCACCCTTGCATCCCTGGGATGAAGCCTACTTGATCATGGTGGATAATTGTTCTGATGTGTTCTTGGAGTCTGTTTGCCAGTATTTTATTGAGTATTTTTGCATCAATGTTTATGAGGGAGATCGGTCTGTAGTTCTCTTTCTTTGTTGCATCCTTGTTTGGTTTAGGAATCAGGGTAATTGTAGCCTCATAGAAGGAGTTTGGTAATGTTCCTTCTGTTTCTATTATGTGGAACAATTTAGAGAGTTGGTATTAACTCTTCTTTGAAGAGCTGGTAGAATTCTGCGCTGAAACCATCTGGACCTGGGCTTTTTTTGGTTGGGAGACTTTTAATGACTGTTTCTATTTCCTTAGGGGTTATTGGACTATTTAAATAGTTTATCTGGTCTTGATTTAACTTAGGTATGTGGTATCTATCCAGAAAAATGTCCATTTCTTTTAGGTTTTCCAGTTTTGTGGAGTAGAGGTTTTTGAAATATGACCTTATAATTCTCTGGATTTCCTCAATGTCTGTTGTTATGTCCCCCTTTTCATTTCTGATTTTGTTGATTTGGATTCTCTCTCTGTGTCTTTTGGTTAGTTTGGATAAGGGCTTGTCTATCTTGTTGATTTTCTCAAAGAACCAACTCTTTGTTTCATTAATTTTTTGTATTATTCTCTTAGTTTCTAATTTATTAATTTCACCTCTCACTTTGATAATTTCCTGGCGTCTATTCTTCCTGGGAGACTTTGCTTCTTCTTGTTCTAGAGCTTTCAGATGTGCTGTTAAGTCACTAGTGTGGGATTTCTCCAACTTCTTTATGTGGGCATTTAGTGCTATGAATTTCCCTCTTAACACTGCTTTCATAGTGTCCCATAAGTTTGGGTATGTGGTGTCTTCATTTTCATTGATCTCTAGGAAGTCTTTAATTTCTTTCTTTATTTCTTCCTTAACCCATTGGTGATTCAGTTGAGCATTATTCAGTTTCCATGAGATTGTAGGTTTTCTGTAGTTTTTGTTGTTGTTGAAATCTAACTTTAAACCATGGTGGTCTGATAGAACACAGGAGGTTATTCTAATTGTTTTGTATCTGTTGAGATTTGCTTTGTGGCCAAGTATGTGGTCGATTTTAGAGAAAGTTCCATGGGGTGCTGAGAAGAAGGTATATTCTTTCTTGTTAGGATGGAATGTTCTGTAGATATCTATTAGGTCCAATAGGGTCATGACATCAGTTAAGTCCTTTATTTCTCTGTTAAGTTTCGATTTGGGAGATCTGTCCAGTGGTGAAAGTGGGGTGTTGAGATCTCCCACTATTAATGTGTGGGGTTTTATATGTGGTTTAAGCTTTAGTAATGTTTCTTTTACATATGTGGGTGCCCTTGTGTTTGGGGCATAAATGTTCAGAATTGAAACTTCATCTTGGTAGATCTTTCCTGTGATGAGGATGTAATGTCCTTCTTGATCTCTTTTGATTGATTTTAGTTTGAAGTCTATTTTGTTGGATATCAGGATGGCTACCCCTGCTTGTTTCTTAAGACCATTTGATTGTAAAGTCTTTTCCCAGCCTTTTATTCTTAGGTAGTGTCTGTCTTTGAATTTGAGATGTGTTTCTTGTATGCAGCAGAAAGATGGGTCCTGCTTTCATATGCATTCTGTAAGTCTATGTCTTTTTATAGGTGAATTAAGTCCATTGATATTAAGGGATATTAATGACCAGTGATTCTTCATCCCTGTTATTTTTGGTGGTAGTGTGTGTGTACTTCTCTTCTTTGGTGTTTACTGTTGTGGCTTTATCTATTGCCTGTGTTTTCGAGTGTGTATCTGACTTCCCTCAGTTGAAATTTTCCTTCTAGTGCTTTCTGTAGGGCTGGGTTTGTGGATAGGTATTGTTTAAATCTGGCTTTGTCTTCGAATGTCTTGTTCCTTCCGTCTATGATGATTGAAAGTTTTGCTGGGTATATTAGTCTGGGCTGACATCCATGGTCTCTTAGTGTCTGCATTACATCTGTCCAGGTCCTTCTGGCTTTCAAAGTCTCCATTGAGAAATCGGGTGTTATTCTGATGGGTTTACCTTTATAGGTCACTTGGCCTTTTTCCTTGGCTGCTCTTAATATTCTTTCTTTATTCTGTACATTTAGTTGTTTAATTATTATGTGTCGAGGGGACTTTTTTGGGGGGTCTAGTCTGTTTGGTGTTCTATAGGCTTCTTGTATCATCATAGGCATTTCCTTCTTTAAGTTGGGAAAGTTTTCTTCTATAATTTTGTTGAATATATTTTCTGTGCCTTTGAGTTGGTATTCTTCACCTTCTTCTATCCCTATAATTCGTAGGTTTGGCCTTTTCATGGTGTCCCAAATTTCTTGGACATTTTGGTTCATGACTTTGTTGGCTTTAGTGTTTCCTTCGACTGATGAAACTATTTCTTCTACTGTATCTTCAATGCCAGAAATCCTCTCTTCCATCTCTTGCATTCTGTTGGTTATACTTGCATCTGAAGTTCCCGATCTTTTACTCAGGTTTTCTATTTCCAGCATTCCCTCTGTTTGTGTCTTCTTCATTTTTTCAATTTCCCTTTTCAGTTCTTGGACTGTTTCCTTTGTTTGTTTCATTGCTTTTTCATGATTTTCTTTCAGTGTTTTATTGTTTTCTTCCAGTACTTTATTGTTTTCTTCCAGGACTTTATTGTTTTCTTGCAGGGCTTTATTGTTTTCTTCTAATTTGTTTGCCCTTTCCTCTAGTTGTTTACAGCGTTCTTCCAATTTTCTTGTCTTTTCCTCTATACAAGCCTCTACCTTCTTCATGATGTTACTCATAAGGCTACTTTCTTCTGCTTCTTCCAATTTTTGATGTTCAGGTCTAGATGTTGTAGGCGGGCTAGGTTCTGGTGATGCTGTATTGCTCTTCATTTTGTTGTATGTACTTCTGCCTTGACGTCTGCCCATCTCCTTGTGGTTCCTTCTTGGTCTTATAGGTGTACTTGTTTCAGAAAGAGCTGACAGATTCAGGAAGTCTGTCTCTCTTGTCCAAAAGGGAGTTCTCTTGTCCAACTCTGGACCCAGATACTCACCTCTGGTCCAGAAGGGAAGTCAGGGGCAGGATGGGAGCTGGGGGCCAGTCTATAAGTCTCAGGAAGTGGTTGAGGTCTTGGGCAGATGGGCGTGGGGGCAGGGCACGGAGATTACAGGGGCTGCCGGGGGGGGGGGTTGGAAAAGGGGATCCTTCCCAGTGGGGCTAGAAGGGGACCCACCCGGTGGTCAGAGCCTGTGGCCAAGTTGGGCAGGTCTTCCCGGAGTGGCTGGTGCCCAGGGATGGGGTCCGGGTTGGACCCGGATACTCACCTCTGGTCCAGAAGGGAAGTCGGGGGCCTTGATGTCTAATTTCTTGAGTTCCTTATATATTTTGGATATCAGTCCTCTGTCAGTTATGGAGTTGGTGAAGACCTTTTCCCATTCTGTAGGCTGTCGCTTTGCCTTGTTGACAGTATCCTTTGCTCTACAAAAGCTTCTCAGTTTCAAGAGGTCCTATTGATTGATTGTTTCTCTCAGTGTCTGTGCTACTGGTGTTATATTTAGGAAGTGATCTCCTATGCCAATGCATTCAAGACTACTTCCTAATTTCTCTTCTAGCAGGTTCAGAGTAGCTGTATTTATGTTGAGGTCCTTGATCTACTTGGACTTAAGTTTTGTGCATGGTGACAGATAGGGATCTATTTGTAGCCTTTTACACTTTAATATCCAGTTATGCCAGCACTTTTTGTTGAAGATGCTTTCTTTGTTCCATTGTACACTTTTGGCTTCTTTGTCAAAAATTATATGTTCATAGGTGTGTGGGTTAATGTCAGGGTCTTCAAATTAAATGGAGAGAAACTCAAATCAAGTCCACTAAAATCAGGAACAAGGCAAGACTGTCCGTTCTCCCCATATTTATTCAATATAGTACTTGAAGTTCTAGCCAGAGCAATAAGACAACATAAGGAGATTAAGGGGATACAAATTGGGAAGGAAGAAGTCAAGCTTTCCCTATTTGCAGATGACATGATAGTATACTTGAGTGACCCCAAAGATTCCACCAAGGAACTGATACAGCTTATAAACACCTTCAGCAACATAGCAGGATACAAGATCAACTCAAAAAATCAGTAGTCCTCCTATATACAATGGACAAGGAAGCTGAGAAGGAAATCAGAGATACATCACCATTTACAATAGCCACAAATGACATAAAATACCTTAGGGTAACACTAACTAAGCAAGTGAAGGACCTATATGACAAGAACTTTAAGTCCCTGAAAAAAGAAATTGAAGAAGATGTCAGAAAATGGAAAGATCTCCCATGCTCATGGATAGGCAGGACCAACACAGTAAAAATGGCAATTTTACCAAAAGCAATTTACAGATTCAATGCAATCCCCATCAAAATACCAACACAATTCTTCACAGACCTGGAAAGAATAATACTCAACTTTATATGGAAAAACAAAAAACCCAGGATAGCCAAAAGGATCCTGTACAATAAAACAACCTCTGGAGGCATCATGATCCCTGACTTCAAGCTCTACTATAGAGCTACAGTAATAAAAACAGCTTGGTATTGGCATAAAAACTGACATCTGAAAATGATTCTTATAGAGAGGGGGAAGAGGCTGTGGAAAGAAGAGGCATACCTCCCCAATCCTATCAGAAACCATCTGGGTCCACCCACATCCAACATCACTCTCAAATGTATTTTCTTATTTTAAAAGCTAGTTCACATTGATTTTTTTCTGCTGCACAAACTGAGAGGAAGGCCCCATTGATGAAAATAACAACTACACAACTCATTGAAGATGGAGATGCTGAGTCAGTCCCCACTTACAGCCTGCATCCCTATGTTCTACCCTCTTTGGTACAGGAACATAGCATGCTCTCCAATGAGAAATGTGCACATCAACCAGGGATGAATTCATTGAGCCTTCACCCCTACATCCCAGTGTCTTTATTACAGGAACATACTCTGTATAGCATGTTCTCAAAAGAGAAAGGTAAACAGTAATCCAGCCACCATCCCGTTATCTGCAATGGTTTACTGTCTGTAAGATATACTAGGGCAATGATTTGATACAGACTGAGAGTAACTAACTAATATGTGATTTGACATAAGGCTGATTCTACAAAATGGAACCCATACCCAACAATTCTTGGGTGACCAAGAACCTGAGATTAGATAACCAGGGACCTGGGGGAAAACCAAATAATACATATCTAAAAAAAACATGTAGTGATAAAATGTCTCCTAATAATATTCAACTACACTCATAGATCTGCACCTTCTTCAGTTATCAGAAAAGCTAACTCCTGCAGAAACTGGAAACAAATACAAAGACCCATATCCAGCATTGCACAGAGAGTGAAACACCCTATAACACTCAGCCCTAAATGGTATTTCTCCACCAAATCCCTCCCCTCAGAGTTCAAGAAACCCCACCAAAGAGGAGGCAGAAAGTGTGTAAAAGCCAGAGGGGATTGATGATACCAAAAAAGCAAGGCCCTATAAACCAACATGAGCAAAGTTCATATAAACTCACAGAGACTGAAGGGGCATGCACAGTCTGCACCAGTTCCTCTGCAAGTATGTTATAGCTTCCAGTTCAGTGTCTCTGTGGGATTTCTGAGTGTGCAAAGGAGTAGGTCTCTGATTCTTAGGCCTTCTCTGGGCTCTTTTCCTTCTGTTAGTTTGTCTTACCCAAATGGTTTTTGTTTTATCTTATTATATTTTATATTGTTATATTTTTAATGAATGAATGAAAACTAGCTACTAGGGTAAAATGTAACAACTGAATTGTCACTTACACCTGCTGGGATAGGGAATATCAGTTTTCTCCAAGAGTGACGCTCGCTAGGTATCAACCATCTCAGGAAAGGCTTCACATTCAGAAGTAGCTCATCAAAGTATAAAAGTATAATGAACTCCATAGTTTTGTGTGTGTGTGTGTGTGTGTGTGTGTGTGTGTGTGTGTGTGTGTGTGCTTTTATTTGATTATAGTTTGTTGTTTTGTTTTGTTTTGTTTTCATCTTGATTGTGGTTTTATTTAGTTTTCTTGTTTTTGGGGGCTTTGTTTTTGTATTGGATATTTTTTAAGAAAGAACATAAAACTGGGTAAGTAGGGAAAGGGAGAGGATCTAGCATGACTTAGGGAGATGAAGAATATGATCAAAATATATTTAAATTTAAATATTGTTTTAAATAATAAAAATAAATAAAATAAAAAGAAAGCTCGACTTCCCATGTTTTCCTTTCACGGATTGAATTTTTGTGCTATTTTAACAGATCACAAATCCAAAGTTACATAGATTTTCCTGTGTTTTCTTTAACACTTTTATAGTTTAGCAATTTGACCTGGAATTCTTTTGCACTTTTA
Organism: Peromyscus maniculatus bairdii; assembly: GCF_049852395.1. NCBI lineage: Eukaryota > Metazoa > Chordata > Mammalia > Rodentia > Cricetidae > Peromyscus > Peromyscus maniculatus. The sequence continues at coordinate 6,595,324 of NC_134871.1, read as the reverse complement.
TTGTAGTATAGTTAATTTTAAAAAATCATAATTTTTTCTGCCCTTTGTAAACAAAGAGTGATAAAGTGATCTTAACTATGAGGTGGCTCTTTTTTTTAAAGATTTACTTATTTATTATGTATACAGAAGAGGGTGCCAGATCTCATCACAAATGGTCGTGAGCCACCATGTGGTTACTGGGAATTGAACTCAGGCCTCTAGAAGAACAGTCAGTGCTCCTAACCTCTGTGCCATCTCTCCAGCCCCTGGGGTGGCTCTTAAAAAACTTAATGAACTTAGCAAATGAGAATAATGTGTGACTGAATTGCTAACTTATATTTCCTCAAATCAATATTATATGATTCACAATTCTCATTGCAAGAAGAACTTATAGCTTTGCCATGAAATTTTATAAATGCTACTATTTCTGTGTGAAGATGAGCAAAACAATAGTGTAATGTTTATGTAGTTGTTCTTTTTAATCAACAGGAACAGTTCCTTCAAACACTTCCAAACAGCTGTAGTTCTGCTCGTCTAGAAACATATTACCAATGTTTGCAGCTAGCAAGAAAATCATGGATGCTAGAACACTGCAATTTTTCAAGTCATTTTTGATACATTGATAGGAAAATTGTGTTTCTAGATTGTCAAATATTTTACTGGAATTTTCTGGGGATGTCTTTCTGTATGCTGTGAATGTGTGTTGCTCTGATTTGGTTGATAAATAAAACTGTTTGGCCAATGGTGACACAGAATAGGATTAGGTAGGATGTTCAAACTAGAGAGGAGGAAGTTGAAAGGCAGAACAGAGAGGACACTGCCAACCACTGCCATGAGAAGCAAGATGTAAAGATACTGGTAAGACAGGAGCTACATGGCAAAGTATAGATATATAGAAATGGGTTAATTTAAGACGTAAGATCTAGCTAGTGAGAAGCCTGAGCCAATCAGCCATACAGTTCATAATTAATATAAGCCTCTGGGTGTTCAATTGGGTTCTAGCAGCTGCGGACTGCGTGGGACACAGAAAAACCTCAACTATGGGAATTCTGCAGTGTTTTGCAACACGGAAATAGAGATGGTCTGGAAGAAGTGTGGAGAGTGAGAAATGAGAAAAAGACTATGATGGTTGATTACTTAAGAGTAAGCAGGGTGTTGGGAAGAATATTTCAGGAACTTAGTAATAGCATAGAAAGTAGGTGAGGAGACTTTCAAGAGGTTCTATATGCACAACACGGAGGAATGAAGATGGGGAAATGTGCAACATACTTGGAGAGCTTTGCCAGAGCATCTCCAGTACAGTTAGCAAGGCAGATGCATGGAAATGCAATACAAGTGTCAGAGAAATATCAGGAAGTAATTATGTAAATGGAAAGAAGACTGAGTTAAAAAAAAAAGTAAGTTTGATTAGAAAAGTGAATGGAAATTGACCCATAGCAGTATATTAATCTAATTTCTTACACATAGAATAATTGGGTTAAAAGCTGAATTACCAAAACAGCCTTTGGACTGACCTGGTAATTCATGAGTACAAATAGTCAACATGTCTCTTGTGGAAAGAGATTAAAGCTTCTAAATCTTTGAAATCATTGCTTTATCTAGCTCTGTGAATTGAACTATGGGATGGGAACAATTATGTGAAAAACAAAACAAGTTTAAAAAGCCAGTTTTGTCAGCAAATTAAAAATATTTCAGGGCATCTTATAACTACTGTGTAAGAACTACAATTGAATATGTGGATCTGTACATATTCTATACATAATGATATGAGTGATATTAATGACATTGGGATTGTTTTTCTTCTTTTTTCTTTTTTTTTTGGATTTTTTGTTTGTTTGTTTGTTTTTCAGTTTTTTTGAGACAGGGTTTCTCTGTGTAGCTTTGCGTCTTTCCTGGAACTCGCTTTGGAGATCAGGCTGGCCTTGACCTCACAGAGATCCGCCTGCATCTGCCTCTCGAGTGCTGGGATTAAAGGTGTGTGCCACCACTGCCTGGCAGGATTGTTTTTCAAGACAATTTAATGGTTAAAAAAGCAAGCAGCAGATATGCAAACAAAGCATGAAAGTATTTCTCTTCAAGAAAGAAGATTCTGAAGCAATTAAATAATGTGATTTTTTTCTTTAAGCATCCAGAGAATAATATACTTGTAATTGGCAAATACTAACTCACAAAGTGTGTATGACCAGAGAAAACAGTCTCTCTTCTTCTAATTGAAGCACTGGAGTTGTCCAGGAAGCTACATGGGACACATATTGGCAGTTTTAATAAATCATTATATGGAGACGTGGTTCCAAACCTGAGTGCAGATCTTTCTTGGTTGCTCTAAGCCGCTCTGGGCTTTTGTGTATCAAGTTCTTGGAAACAGAGCCTAAGGAAAGAGGGTATGTGCCCAGTACTTATTAAGGAAGTACTCCCAGTGGTTTTTAAGCAGTAGAAGAAAGCAAGAAAAGCAGGAGGAACCAAGTAGGTAGTCATAAAAAGATACAATTTAAGGATAGTTTGTAACAATTTCCATTGAGCTGCTCTGGTCCTGAACCAGCCAGCAAAGCTACAGGTCTCTTACAGGTCTTTCCAGGTAGGACTGCTGAGGCACTTGCTCAGTTTCTCAGAAGGAAATCTTGAGAAAATTGAAGGTTCCATCTCAGCAGTAAGGCACACATGACAAAGGCTTCTAGAACCAGAGTGAGGGGTCAGAGTTTATCTGGAGGGAGCATAGCACTCCTCTTACACACCTGCTCGCCCAGCCTCTGCTTACAATGGCCCAGAAACGGAAATAGATGTCTATCAACCAATGAAATGTGGTGCATATACACTGTGGTGGTAATCTAATTGTACTGAATTATTATTTTGATTGTATGTTAATAAATAAAGTTGTCTGGGAGTCAGAGCTATTAGAGCCATAGCAAGAGTGTGGCGGTGGTGGCACACGCCTTTAATCCCATAGATATCTGTGTGTTCAGGGTCAGAGCTATTAGAGCCATAGCAAGAGTGTGGCGGTGGTGGCACACGCCTTTAATCCCATAAGATCTCTGTGTGTTCAGGGATACAGTCAGCATTGGAGACATATGCCTTTAAGACCTAGGGGGCTGTACATTCAGACAGTGACGAGGCAGTCATGTGTTTGGGTTTACAACCAATGAGAAGGCAGAACAACATACTATAAAAAAACGAACAGACAGGAGGTAGGTCTCTTTTCGCGAAGCTGGGACAGCAGGAGGAAGGGTGAGATTTTAGCTCTGAGCTCTGACTTCTCGGCTCTCTCTTTTACATTGTTTCTGTGTTTCTTATTTTATAAGACGGTTGGTTACATCTACATCTGGCGCCCAACGTTTGTGTTACGAATTCATGAAAAAGCTTTTTGCCTGTGGCCTTGTGAGCCCCAGCTCAGGCCCAAGCTACATTCAGTGGGTTGTGGTGGCGCACGCCGGTTGGATTTGCTGAAGGAGGCAGAGGCAGGAGGATCCCGAGTTTGAGGCCGGCCTAGGAGGCTTGGGAGAAGCTTTGGCCCGGACTGAACCACAAACAGTGGTGGGACCATGGAAACAGTGGCTACTGCTCCACGTTGCCAGCTCCTTCTCATCATGTTGGTGACTATGGTGATGCTGCTACCTGGGATGAAGGGTTTAATGCTGCTATTTCAGAGAAGAATTGCCAGGACCATCGTGTTACAAGAAAGCATCAGCAAAGGTCAGTTTGGAAAAGTTTGGCAAGACAAATGGTGGGGAGAAATTGTTGTGAAGATTTTCTGTTCTAGGGAAGAATGTTCATGGTTCCGAGAGACAGACATTTATCAGACTGTGATTGCTCCAAACCACAGAGGAGGAAAAAATAAAAAAATTCTGCAGGAAATCATGACCATGCCTAACAGTGACTTTGAAATCTTCAAAAAGATGACAGGATCCTACAACGGTGATTCCACATGGACTATGATAAAGCCATTAAGCCGATTAACACCATGGAAAAATCGACTTTGGACTACAAACTGGTCAGAACAATTTCGAGAGGACTAGTTGAGATGATCCAGCCTGACAGACTACTCAAACAAGGACTTGAAATAAGCCCTGAACTTTCCTATTATCCAGAGACTGGACAAATGATACAGGACTTGATGATTAACCCCAAAATTTTCTTTTCAAAATTCCCTAAAGATATCTTCACCCCTAGAAAGCAAAAAGAAAAAGAGAATATAGATATGAGATAGATCATCGAATCTACTCTGAGAAAAAAGATAAAGAAATAATAGGATAAATAGGTAGATCATTGAATCTACACTGAAGAAAAGGGGAAGATATAAAAATGACAAAAGGTAGACTACTGAATGTATTATGAAAAGAAAAAAGAGAATATGGATATGATAAGATAAAAAGGGAGATTATGGAATCTACTTTTAAAAAGGAACTACTTGTTTGAAATAAGATAAGTAATGAAAATTTTTTGGTCTGAGTTTATCAGATGTTACTGGACTGGACATTGTTATATATTAGTGGAGTTTTTTATCTGAATCTGTCAAATGTTAATGGACTAGAAATCATTAATGTAATTTTTGGCTGTATATATTGTATATACTTATTGGATAGTTTTTCTTGTACTAGTTATAAGCTTTTTTAATTTTAGACAAAAAGAGAGGAGATGTGGTGGTATTGTGTTCACCAAAATATTGTGTACCTTAATAAACTTACCTGGGGTCAGAGAACAGACAAGCCACTAGTTAGGCAGTGATAGCACACGCCTTTAATCCTAGTATTCCAGAGACAGAAATCCTTCTGGATCTCTGTGAGTTCAAGGCCACATTGGAAATAGCCAAGCATGGTGACACGCCTTTAATCCCAGAAAGCCAGCCTTTAATCCCAGGGAGTGGTGGTAGAAAGTAGAAAGATATATAAGGCGTGAGGACCAGAAACTAGAGGCATTTGGCTGGTTAGGCATTTGGCTGGTTAGGCATTTGGCTGGTTAAGCATTTGGCTGGTTAGGCATTTGGCTGGTTAAGCATTTGGCTGGTTAAGCATTTGGCCTGGTTAAGCTTTCAGGCTATGGAGCAACACAGTACAGCTGAGATTCATTCTGGATGAGGACACAGAAGCTTCCAGTCTGAGGAAACAGGACCAGCTGAGGAACTGGTGAGGTGAGATAGCTGTGGCTTATTCTGTCTCTCTGATCTACCAGCATTGACCCCAATAACTGGCCTCGGGTTTGATTTTATTAATAAGAACTTTTAAGATTCCTGCTACAATACACAATGAAATATTAGTCAATGACAAAGACAACTGAAATTATGGAATTTGCTGGTAACAGGTGAAACTGGAAATAATCATTATGAATGGGGTAACCTAGACTAGTATGCACCTCACTCTCTCTCTCTCTCTCCAATCAGAGAAGCTTCTTTATGCAGTAGATGGTGTTTAATACAGATGCCTACAACTGGTCAGCACACAGAGAAAAAGAGACTGTGGAATCTTAACTCTAAGTGAGACATCTATATCATGCCTTCTTCCCCTGAGGCTCATGGATAATCATATATAGCAAAACAATACTGCTTGGCATAACAGGGCTGTCTCACATTCCGTCCTCCACGGAGAAGTGCCCACAAGGCTCCACCTCACCCTGAAGGTTTACTGGCTGCTAAGGGAGGTTAGAATCATTTTCCTCAGTGATGTCGGCATTGATCATTGTCTGTGCCCATGTCAATAGTCCCCAGTCATGCTCATAGCAGCAGCCATAATTAATCTCCGTGAGTCACAAAGAAAGAGACACAAGTAGGACGGGGCTTGAGAAGGAGAGGAGTTTGGGTTTGGTTTCATTGGGAGAAAGAAGGGAAGGGGGAAAGGTATTGGGGTTAAAATAACTAAAACCCACTCATGCACACGCATGTGCGTGTGTGCACGTGCGCGCGTGTGTGTGTGTGTGTGTGTGTGTGTGTGTGTGTGTGTGCGCGCGCGCGCGCGCGCGCGCACGCGCGAACTACAAAGGAGACATTAAGAAGGGAGAAGAGATCTTAAAGAAGTTGGAAGAAGAGACAGTAAAGAAAAAAATATGACATAAAATCAGAAAGTGGGAGTCGGGCAGTGGTCGTGCACGCCTTTAATTCCAGCATTCGGGAGGCAGAGCCAGGCGGATCTCTGTCAGTTCAAGGCCGGCCTAGTCTACAGAATGAGATCCAGGACAGGCATCAAAACTACACAGAGAAACCTTGTCTTGAAAAAAATCAGAAAGTGTAATAATTAGAGGGAATTCCTAATAAGGAAATAAAAATTAACAGTAATAAGTAGCAAGTGGTGGCCAGCAAGTTGTGAAGTTCTGCCTACTGACCCGAGGAGGTTTTACATTAAACTTTATTAGAACACCAACTTCTATTTTTTAAACAGATGTGTGTTTTATTATTTTTTTAACATTTTTTCTTTTATTTTACATACCAACCACAGTTTCCCCTCCCTCCTCTCCTCCCACTTTCTACCCCCTCCCTTCTACCTTCCACTTCTACCCACTCCTCTGTCTCCATTCAGAAAGAAGCAGGCCTCCCATGGGCTTGAACATAGCATGGCACATCAAGTTGAGATAGGACTGAGCTCTTCCTCATGTATAAAGGCTGAGCAAGGTAATCCAGTGTAGGGAATAGATTCCCAAAGCCAACTAAGCACCAGGGACAGGTCATGATCCCACTGCTAGGAGCCTTACAAACAGACAAAGCCACACAACTGTCATCCACATGCAGAGGGCCTAGGTTGTCCTATTCAGGCTCCCTAACTGTTGGTCCAGAGTCCTTATGCTCCCATGAGCTCACATCAGCTGTCTCTGTGGGTTCCTCCATCATGACCTTGACCCCTCCCCTAGACTGTACTATGCCTCCTCCCTTTTCTTTAGGAGGACTCCCAGAGCTTGGCTCAGACCTTGGCTGTGGATCTCTGATAATAAAAGACTGAGGTTACCAGGGCAAAAGCAGAAGCTAAGAGAAGCTAGGGAAGAAAAAGAAACTTAGCAACTGCAGAAGCCCAAAGTGACCTGTCAGCTTGCACGAACATTGTCTCTGAGTCGTTATTGCACCTTCCATGGATCCCATCCTTCAGACCCCAGAAATTGCTGAGGCTGGTCCCCAGCAAGTATCCTTTGGATATATGCCCAAGATTGGTATAGGTGGATCTTGAGGTAGATGGATTCCCAGTTTTCTGAGAAACCGCCATATTGGTTTCCAAAGTAGCTGTACCAGTTTGTACTTCCACCACCAGTGAAGGAGTGTTCCCTTTACTCTACATCCTCTCCAACACAAGCTATCATCAGTGTTTTTTATCTTAGCTATTCTGACAGGTGTAAGATGGAGTCATTTTGATTTGCATTTTCCTGATGACTAAGGATGTTGAACAATTCTTTAAGTGTATTTCAGTCATTTGAGATTCTCCTATTGAGAATTGTCTGCTTAGATCTGTATTCCAGTTTTTAATTGGATTATTTGGTATTTTGATGTCTAGTTCTTGAGTTCTTTATATATTTTGGAGATCAGCCCTCTGCCAGATGTGGGGTTGGTGACGATCTTTTCCCATTCTGTAGGCTGCTATTTTGTCCTATTGACAGTGTCCTCAGCCTTACAGAAGCTTTTCAGTTTCAGGGAATACCATGTATTAATTGTTACTCTTGGTGTCTGTGTTACTGGTGATATATTTGGGAAGTAGTTCTCCTGTATCAAATGCATTCAATGCTAGTTCACACTTTCTCTTCTATCAGATTTAGTGTAACTGGATTTATGTTGAGGTCTTTGATCCACTTGGACTTGAGATTTGTGCAGGGTGGTACATATGGATCTATTCACATTCTTCTACATGTTAACATCCAGTTAGAACAACACCATTTGTTGAAGATGCTTTCTTTTTTCCATTGTATAATTTTGGCTTCTTTGTCAAAAATCAGGTGTTAATAGGTGTGTGTATTTACATCAGGGTCTTCAATTCAGTTCCATTGGTTCGCATATTAGTTTTGATGACAATACCAATCTGTTTTTAATACCATAGCTGTTTTTAATACATAGTAGTGATTCATTCCTCCAGAAGGTCTTTGGCAAAATCCAACACCCTTTCATAATAAAGGTCTTAGAGAGATCAGGGATACAAGGAACATACCTAAAAATTATAAAAGCAGTATGTGGCAAGCTAACAACCAACATCAAATTAAAATGAAAGTGGTCTTCATTTACCATGGTCTCCTCTTCCTTGTTCTCCTTCTCTGTTCTTGATCCAGCTGGGATCTCCCACTCCCCCAAGCTCTCTTTCCCTCAACCCTCACCCTTCATTACCCCCACTCATGTCCAGGCTGTTCATGTAGATCTCATCCATTTCTCCATCATTGGGTGATCCCCGTGACTTTCTTGGAGTCCTGTTTTCCAGGTAGCCTCCCTTGTGATGTGAGTAGTGCTAGATAGTAGTGATGCAAAGTAGATAGAGGCACACAGAAATCCACAAAGATACCCCCACAATAGACTACTGGCAATGGTCGAGAGACAGCCTGAAATGACCTACTCTGGTGATGGGATGGCCAAATACCCTAATTGTCATGCTAGAAACCCCATCCAATGACTGAGGGATCTGGATGCAGAGATCCATGGCTAGGCCCCGGGTGGAGCTCCAGGAGTCTAATTAGCAAGAAAGCGGAGGGTTTATATGAGCGAGAATTGTTGAAACCAAGGTTGGATAAAGCCAGGGACAAATAGGCAAATGAATGGAAACACATGAACTATGAACCAATGGCTGAGGGGCCCCCAACTGGATCAGGCCCTCTGAATGGGTGAGACAGTTGATTGGCCTGATCTGTTTGGGAGGCATCTAGGCAGTGGTACTGAGTCTTATGAGGTGGGGCCAAGGGAGACGTCTGGAGACCTGAAACCTGGATGGGCGAGCGCTCTCTCTGTTCCTGGACCCTGGATGGTGGAGATTGACTGAGCAGAGCTCCAGAGAACACTGCTGGATTGCGATACACCTTCCCCAGACCCCCGCAACCTATCTATCTATTCCTTCATTTGTAAGTCACCCACTAAATAAATCTTCCTTTTAACTACGTGGAGTGGCCTTTATAATTTCCCCAATACCAAGTCTTCTATGGTTGGTATTGAGATTAAAGGTGTGTGTCTCCATGATGGCTGTACCCTTGAACACACAGAGCTCCACAGAGCTCTGCCTCTCAAGTGCTGGGATTAAAGATGTTCACCACCACCACCCGGCTTCTGCTATGGCTTGCTATTAGTTCTGACCCCCAAGCAACTTTATGTATTAACATACAAATAAAGTCATATTTCAGTACAAATAAAATATCACTATATTTCCCCTTTTCTATTTTAATAAAAAGAAAAAAGGAAAAAAGTTATAACTAATATAAGAAAAGGTATATACAAGAGTACAATAACTGTATACCATATATATATATATATATATATATTATATATATATATTATATATATATAATAAATACCTAAACAATGTCTAGTCCATTTGCATTTGACAATTTCAGAGAAAATAATTCCATTTTCTATCCTATTTTGGTAAGTCCAAAATGTACCTGATTCACTTTCTATCCTAACATATTACTAACTATCTTATAACGTCTTTCAAATTTATACATTTACTCTTTAGTGAGTTTCTTTTCTAAAATTCTTAACAAGGAAAACTATAACTATCTAAATTTAACTATCACTATCTAATATTCAACTCTAACTAATCTTCAGCTCCCTCAGAGACCCAACAAGGAAATAATATTACCTAATAAAAATAAAAACAGGAAGTGCATGCAAGCAGCTTCCAAAAAAAAATGAGTTGATAGAAACAGCCAGCTGCCTGGGCAGTTACCTGAGGTTTCTTCACAGTGTTGTGGCATCATCTTCAGCCTATAGGCTTAGCATATCTGACAGATTCATTTGTGAAGTAGGATGTACACAAGGTCAACAGTTTGACCTCATATTTGGTGAGAGCAGTCCATGTACCAGAAACACCTGAATTCCACTAGTGTCATGTACTGATTCAGGATTCTAAAACAGTGCTAAAAACAGCTTCCTAGTTGTCTCTCTCAAGTTAATGACAGCCTGCAGGTTTGAGCTACTATGGCAGGTTCCTGGTATGTGTGCTTGACCTGCAGTATGGCAGGAATGAGGCATCTACAAGCGGCACATTACAGTGCTGTGTGATGGATTGAGTCTTTGCTAGTACTAAAAAAAAAAAAAAAAAAAAAAAAGAGGTTTCTGGGCTACATGCAGCTTTAATAAAAGCATAGACCCACTGTTTTTGAGAGTTGATGGCTCCTAGAGCTGGTGGTAAACTGTACCACCGCCATGTTGGGAAGCTGAGGTGGGCGGAGCCAACAGCCACAGCAGCTGTTTCAGTCTTAGAAATGCTGCAGTTTAAAACAATAGATTCACGATTAGATAGATTCAGATGGAACAAGACTTTAAATGCTTTACAATGTGTGTAAAAATGTATGTACGCTTGGAAGAGAGAAAAAAATAAATATATACAGTTATATAAAGAAATCGTTTTTAAAAAATAAAGATTTAAAGAGACAGTAAAGGTAGTATAAAAATAAGCCACATAAAGATGGATATTACACAGAGAATCTGGATTGTGTTGTCTTTGGGATTATTAACTACAGAAAAACATTTGATTGTAAAAGCTATTGAGTTAAGTCAAAATGTATATTTTAAAGGTACCTTGACTTCAAAATTTGAATGTAAGGATATGTTGCTTTGGAAAGGAGGCCCTCTTTTTATTTCCACAGAAAGCCAGAGGCTATGGGTTTGTTCCAGATTAAGATACATCATGTTTGACCAGCCAAGACTCCCTGAAAGGTCTCTGATGACACCATGGCCAAGATGATCCAACATCCAGAATGGTTTCAAGGCAACTTGCTCAGACAATACACCCTCACGGACTAACCCATAATCCTAAAATTTTTTTTGTGTCCCCATAAGATACAGTGCCCCCCTCCAGCAGGAAGTAGTAAGAGAAGGTACACCTGAACTTCCAAATATACCAAGCTGGCTTTGGAGATGGAATTGGCTCACTCCTTCTCTAAACCCAAACACATTGATAAAAAAAAAAAAAAGGTTAATTGATTCTTGTGTCCCATATCAGAAGAGCCCTCTGGTGTGGGACAGAGAAAAACCAAAATTTTTATTTAAATCAGGTTGATTATAAATGTGATCTCTTTCTAAATAAGAAAAGAGGATATGATATAGATATGATAGGATGAAGGGGTAGATTACTAGATTACTGAACATACTTTTAAAGAGCAACTTGTTTAAAAATGTTTTACATTGCTATGGATTTTAGGTTATTGAAACAAATTTAAAGTTAATTTTGTTATACTTTCTATATATATTTCTATTCTCATTTGAGGTATTATTTTTATGTAACTCATTTAGATTGTAATGGATAATTAAGAAATACAGATTAATAATTAGTCTTCTATGATAGTCAAATTTATAGTCATGTTGTTATCTAGGTATACATAGATATATTCCAGATAGATAGGTAATCTTCAAACACTTCAAAGACCTACAGAATATGACATTTAAAATGTTTTAAGAATTTAGACTTTCTGGACAATGAGACATGTCTGCTCCTGGCAGCACTAATTTACTTCATAGAGGAGGATGGGCATCGAAGACATTCTATATAGAGTTTATTTTCACCTTGGCAAAAATAGCCATTTGGGCAAAAAACTGTTCTTGCCTGAACTGCTTGATCAACTGGACATGCAAGACCCATAAGAAGGTGACCACTGAACTTTGCTTGGCAAAATGGTCCTTCAGGTTCCTGCTGCGCAGAGGAAACTGCCAGACATTCTAAAGGACACAGAGGGAAATGACTGAGAGACTCTAGGCCTGTGGGCCGAAGACAGATGCCCCAACTTTACAAAGGAACTTTGGATGACTGTCCAGGCTGTCAGCTGTTTCTCTCTGCTCTGCAAGACTCCCAAAAGTTGCTTGCATCTTCTCCTGTTTGTCAGGTAATATTATATCCCTCTGTGGTCTTTGATGTAATTGAAGACTAGTTATAATTTTCCTTAGTTATGATAAAAGATAAGTTAGATATGAAACCTTAGACTTACAAATATAAGATAGATAGGGTACCTTCTTTAATTTTGGTAAATACGAATAGACTAGATATTATAAATAGACATTGTAACTGTAATTCTTGCTTGATAATTGTTTTGTTATCTGTAATTTTACTATGTGAAAATTAAAACCTTCCTTTTTGAAAAAAAGAAAAGGGGAAGTGCTGTGGGATGTTCTGTGTGTTAAATGTGTTGCTCTGATTGGTTAATAAATAAAACACTGATTGGCCAGTAGCCAGACATGAAGTATAGGCAGGACAAGGAGAGAGGAGAATTCTGGGAAGTGGAAGGCTGAGTCAGAGAGATGCTGCCAGCCACTGCTATGACAAGCAAGATATAAGGTCCCAGAAGGCCACAAGCCATGTGGCAACTTATAGACTAATAAACATGGGTTAATTTAAGATAGAAGAATTAGATAGCAAGAAGCCTGCCATGGCCATACAATTTGTAAGCAATATAAGTCTCTGTGTGTTTACTAGGTTGAGTCTGAGCAGCTGTGGAACTGGTGGGTGAGAGAGATTTGTCCTAACTGTGGGCCAGGCAGGACTGGTGAACTCTCCAGCTACATTACCCTTTATTTCTCCTGGACAGTACTTAATAATTATTCCTATTGTATATATTTTTGTGTTAGAGCTTTCTTATTGAGACAAAATGGGAAGATGTAGTGGGTAGCTGTCTAGCTATGACCTTGAAGCACTGCCTCTAGTGAAGTAACAGATAACTGTTACATCTGCCTATGACCTTGAAGTACATGCCCCTGGAGCATGGTCACTTGGGACCCTTAAGACCTGGAATACACTTACACATATCTCTTGTTTTCCTCATGGTTTTGGATGCTGGGACAGACCAGGTAGATCTCAGATAGAAGAACAGTGTGAGGCCACCTCACCTTTTCAGGATCCTGTGACAAATCCCTCTATTCTGTCTTGTGAGTTTTCTTTCCCAAATAAATTCCTTTGCCCTTAAAGGAGACTCCATGGATTTCTCCCATTTAGGATAGCTACACCAGCTTGCTTCTTAGGTCCATTTCATTGGAAAATCTTTTCCAACACTTTACTCTGAGGTAACACGTGTCTTTGAAGTTGAGGTGTATTTCTTGTATGCAGCAGAAAAATGAACCCTATTTTCTTGTCCATTCTGTCAGCCTGTGTCTTTTTATAGATGGATTGAGTTCATTAATATTAAGAGATATTAATGACCAGTTACTGTTAATTCCTCTTATTTTGGGGTTTTGGTGGTGGTGGTAGTGTGTGTGGGATTCCCTTCTTTGGATTTTGCTGATGTGAGATTATGTATTGCTTATATTTTCTTTTTTTTTAAGTGGAACAAAAGTATTTTTTATTTAAAAATTTAAATTCCTGTCTTATTATCATACATTAATGAAAAAATATTATGCTATAGCTATCTTTTTATTTTGTTGAAACTAAGGTTGGATAAAGCACAGGGACAAACAGCCAAACGAATGGAAACACATGAACTATGAACCAAAGGCTGAGGGGCCCCCAACTGGATCAGGCCCTCTGAATAGGTGCTTACTGAGAAGGCTCAACTTTAAAGTCCTGACTGCAGGGTCATATCTGTCACAGTCTACTGCTAAGATGTACTGAAATCTCTCTGCAACTAAGAGGCAAAATAACTCTTCTTACAAGTTGATTCTGTTGGATACTCTCTCACAGCCTTAGGAAAAGCAAATAAAATAACTAGTTTAGATCAAAATATTATAAATCATTGATAGTTCATTAAAAGAAGTTATTTATTAGTATTGCTTGTATTTTCATGGGTGCAGCTAACTTCCTTGGGTTGGAGTTTTCCTTCTAGTACTTTTTATAGGGCTGGATTTGCAGATAGGTATTGTTTAAATCTGGATTTGTCATAAATGTCTTGTTTTATCTGTCTATGGTAATTGAATGTTTTGTTGGCTATCCATGGTCTCTCAATGTCTGCATAACATCTGTCCAGGACCTTCTGGCTTTCAGAGTCTCCATTGAGAAGTCAAGTGTTATTCTGGTAGTTCTGCCTTTGTATGTTACTTGGCCTTTTCCCTCTGCAGCTCTTAATATTCTTTATTTATTCTGTATGTTTAGTGTTCTGATTATTATGTGAAAGGGGGACTTTTTTTTGGTCCAGTCTATTTGGTGTTCTGCAAGCTTCTTATACCTTCATAAGCATGTCTGTCTTTAGGTTGGGAATGTTTTCTTCTATGAGTTTGCTGAATATATTGTCTGTGTCTTTGAGCTGGAATTCTCCTTCTATCCCTATTAATCTTAGGTTTTGTCTTCACATGATGTCTCAGATTTCCTGGGTGTTTTGTGTTAAGAATTTGTTGGATTTATCATTTTTTTTACTGATAAATATATTTCCTCTATCATATGTTCAATGCCCAAGATTCTCTCTTCCATTTCTTGTATTCTGCTAGAGATGCTTGCATCTGTAGTCCCTGTTCACTTACCCAGATATTCCATTTCCAGAATTCCGTTGGTTTGGATTTTCTATATCATCTCTATTTCAGTTTTCAAGTTTTGAATTCTTTGTTTCCTTTACCTGTTTGATTTTTTCCTTGACTTTCCTGTCTTTCTTCAAGGGATTTATTGATTTCTTCCATTTTTTGTTTGTCTTTTCCTTAATTTCTTTAAGAGAAATCTTCATTTCATTTTTAAGGGCCTCTGTTATCTTCATAAAGTTTTTTAAGGTCATTTTCTTCTGTGTCATCTGCCTTGGGATGTTCAGGTCTTGCTGTTATAGGACCACTGGGTTCTGGTGGTGCCATATTGCCCTTTATGTTGTTGAATACATTCTCACACTGGTATTTACCCATCTCTTCTTCCAACAGGAATAGGTGATGCTTGTGCCTATAGGGGCTGATGTACTTGCAATTAGTATGGGTGGTGCTTGTGCCTATACAGTCTGCTGATGTTGCCAGAAGGGTTGCCTGCAGGGAGGATGCTGGAGTAGATGTGATTCGCAGCAGAGTGGGTCATGTGTGAACAGAGATCAGTGGATGGCAGCCATCGTGATGCCATCTGCCAAAAGATCTCTCACCTGCTGGCCTGATGTTGGGGTCTGTACAAGAGCAGTGGAGTTCCAGTAGAGTTGGGGCCAGGGCCCAGCTGCCTTGCTGGGGCTCAGATGTGAAGGGAAGAGCACAGGATCTGCCCTGGGTCTTAGGGCATACTTTCAGGTTATGTTGGCCCCAAAAGGGCCTGTCCCTTCAGTAGAAGTATCAGCAAGCAACTCTGGACTCTGACCCACCATGATTTCATCTATTCTCACCTGAAGACCCACTGAAGCTATATGTGTGGTATAGAATAGTGCTCATGTTCATTTTAGTGTCAAATGGGTAGTAGTGAGGACCACATTCACAGGGTATAGTACATGTTTGCTTCATAATCATTTCTAAATTTTTTCAAGTCCATATATGATAAAGAATATTCTTGAAATTAATCTGTCCAGACAACATAGAGACTGCTACGGTGTGAACATCAGAGTCAGAGATGAGTGTAAAAATATCATCACAGCCTTTATGTTTTTAACTGTAAACTTCAGACCACCAAGCATATAACTCATTTTTTACCAAAACAAAACTGTCATGAAAAGAAAAAGCAAACAACCACCTGATAGAAAGGAAGTTTCTCTTGTTTCCAACATTAAATACAAAAATTTTTGAAAAGACAGTAACCTACATACTTACATAGCCCTTCTTCACAGGCTTCAGAATGGCCTGATATATTGTGCTGAAAAGTATAATCAGTTCTGACATAATTTCAAGTACGTAGAATTCTAGACCTTAACAGATGGACCTCAGAAGCCATCTACAGAGCAGTCCTCAAAGGGAAAGGGATTTCTGTCCACTGAGATGTGTTTTACATGTTAACAAGTAAACAAATCTCATTAACATTGCTGGTATCTCCCTCTGTGGAGTCTAGAAAGATGCATTTTCTCTGTCTCTGTTTGTCTGTCTGTCTGTCTGTCTGTCTGTCTGTCTCTCTCTCTCTCTCTCTCTCTCTCTCTCTCACACACACACACACACACACACACACACACACACACACACACACTCCTGAGATTTTTTTTTTAATATGAGTAAACAGTTATTCAAAATAAAGTAAAATTATCCAAATTGGCACTGCCTGTGAGTGAAACCAGATGTGAATTCCACTCCTCCATCTGAAGGAAAGAGTTTCAGGCCTTGCCCATTGTCAGACGTGTCACAACCCTCTGTGACATCTCATAGTAGCATCCAAGAAAACACATTCCCAAGCTCTAATGCATTTTTACACTGCGTGGGAACATGTAAGTCAAGCTTCATCACATCAGGCAAATTGGATGATGAAATGATGAATACACTGTGAGGTGCAGGATGAATATTAACTAGTTCAGGCCACAAATAGGACTTGAAAGAATATGCTCGCCTTCCCCTGGGCCAGTGCTTATCTGGATGAAGGAGGCAAACCAGCCCTGATGTGTGATTAATCCAAGCAATGGCGTGTACAAGAGTGTACATTCGCCAGCAGCTCCTCTTTGGATGAGGCTTGTGCCCTGTCTGTGCCTGTCAGCCCACCACTACTGTAACCAAATTCCTAAGGAGATTGTCTTAAAAAACAAAAGCTTTAGTTCTGATGACTGGTTTCAGAGGTTTCGGGACATGGTAAAGGGGTCTCCTTGCTTTCAGGCATATAGTAGGGCATGAAAGTTGTTCTATGACCTCCACATGCATGCTTCTGCCCATTAGTATTTACACACACACACATACACACACACACAATGCACATACAACACACACAACACACATACACACAAAATACATCTACATACAAAAAACACATATACACACCATACATACACATTCACACACATCACATACACATACAGATACACAAACACACACAACTGTGATGATATTTTATTTGTGTTGAAATGTGGTGATATTTTATTTGTGCCTCAATAAAGTTTGCCTGGAGATCAAAGGAAATAGCAAGCCATTTTAAGTAAACAAAGTTAGGCAGTGGTAGCACACACCCTTAATCCCTTAGTAGGCAGGATCTCTATGTGTTCAAGGACACTCTAGGGAACAGAGCCAAGCATGGTGACACAGGCCTTTAATCCCAGTACCATCCATAGAGACCTGGAGGTTTGTACAGACAGGCAGTGACAATGAAGTAAGGTATCTGGGCTAAGAGCCAATGAGAAGGCAGAACAGCAAGGCGTATAGACTTGGGTAGACAGGAAGTAACTCATATTTGGAAGCTGCAGAGTTAGTGAGATAAGGTTAGCTGGTGGCTTTCCCTATTTCCCTGATCTCTCTAAGGCTTTAACCCCTAATTCTGGCTCCATGTGTTTTTATTTAATAAGACCACTTAGAAATTCAACTACACACAACAAACATACTAACCACACACAAACACACACAACACTCAGACACACAAAATATAACATACATACACACACCACAAACACCAAACTCATGCATACCACATACACACAAACATCACATATCATACACACCATAGACTCTACACACACTATACTCATACACACAACATACCATACACACACACATACACACTACACAGACATACACGCTCAATACATATGCTAGCACAACACACTATACACACCACAAACACATGCACACACACACACCACATACACCACATGCACACATATACCACACACACATACATACAACACACATACACCTACAACATATACATACATAACACACACCACAAACATACAACACACATAACACACACAATATACACTGCACACACATACCATATACACCAAACACAAATACATAATACTAATCATCCACCATATTCATCACACACATACAGACACACAAATGCACAACAAACATACTAAACACACACAACACACATACAAACCATAAACATCAAATACAACACATACAAATGGCACACACCACATACATGTAAACACTACAAATATACACCATACACACCATACACTCCACACCCACACACACTATACTCATACACACAACTTACCACATACACATACATACTACATATGCACAACACAAATATACACACTCGATACAAATGCACACACAACATGCTATACACACCACAAACATACACACCATACACATCAAATACATATACACACACAAATCACATACATACACACACAAATCACTCACCACAAACACACATCATATACACAACACACACAAACACACAATACAACACACATATACACATACAACACAATACATATACACACAAACCACAGTCAATACACATATACACCCAACAACACACCACACACAAATACCACAAATACACACCATACACCCACTAAAGACTCCACACATCTCCACATACCACAAACACACAATACTCACACATATACACAAAACACACATATATACCACACATGCCAAACACACACACATGCACACACAAACACACATACATGCATACAAACATATGCAGACACACACCACACAATACAACATACATACATGAATAGATATGGTCCCCACAGACTTCTGTATTTGAATGCTTGGCCCAGAGGTGTGGCCTTGTTGGAGGAAGTGTGTCACTGTGGGGGTGGGCTTTGAGGTCTCCCATGCTCAAACCACATCCAGCACACAGACTCTTGCTGCCTGTGGATCCAGATGTAGCTACAGTTTTCTCCAGTCCTGCCTGGCCCAGGGTCAGGACAAATCTCTCTCACCCAACCAAATAAACACACAGAAATTTATATTACTTACAAACTATATGGCCATGTCAGGCTTCTTGCTAACTGTTCTTATATCTTAAATCAACCCATTTCTATTATCTATAAGTTGCCACATGGCTTATGGCTTACCGGTATCTTTACATGTTGGTACTCATGGCAGTGGCTGACAGTGTCTCCTGACTCAGCCTTCCTGTTTCCAGAATTCTCTGCTTATCCTGCCTATTCTTCCTGCCTGGTTACTGGCCTATCAGCATTTTATTTATACAGAGCGATATCCACAGCAATTCTCCTTTTCTTTTTTTTCAAAAAGGAAGGTTTTAACTTTCACATAGTAAAATTATATATAACAAAACAGTTATCAAGCAAGAATTACAGTTACAATGTCTAGTCTATTTATAATACCTAGTCTATTTGTATTTGCCAAAATTAAAGAAGATATCCTATCTATCCCATATTTGTGAGTCTAAGGTTTCTTATCTACCTTATCTTTTATCATAACTAAGGAAAATTATAGCTATCTAGTCTTCAACTACATCAAAGGCCCCAGAAGAATATATTACCTGAGAAACAGGAGAAAGATGCAAGCAACTTTCGGGAGTCCTGCAGAGTAGACAGAGCCAGCTGACAGCCTGGACAGTCATCCAAAGTTCCTTTGTAAAGTTTGGCATCTGTCTTCAGCCCACAGGCCTAGAGTCTCTCAGTCATTTCTCTCTGTGTCCTGTAGAATGTCTGGCAGTTTCCTCTACAGAGTAGGTACCTGAAGGACCATTTCACCAAGCAAAGTTCAGTGGTCACCTTCCTATGAGTCCTGTATGTCCAGTAGATACATTTTTTTCAAGCAGTCCAGGCAAGAACAGTTTCTTGACCAATTGGCTATTTTTGTCAAGAAGAAGATAAACTCCATATAGAGCGTCTTTGATGCCCATTCTCCTCCCTGAAGTAAATCGGTGCTGCCAGGAACAGACATGTCTCACTGTTCAGAAAGTCTAAATTTTTAAAACATTTTAAATGCCATATTCTGTAGGTCTTTGAAGTATTTGAAGATTACCTATGTATCTGAAATATATCTATGTACACCTAGAAAACTTAACATGACTATAAGTTTGACTATCATAGAAGACTAATTGTTTTATTACAATTTAAATTAGTTGTATAAACATAATACCTTAAACAAGAGTAAAAATACACATACAGTATAACAAAATTAACTTTAAATTTGTTTCAATAAACTAAAATCCATAGCAATGTAAAACATTTTTAAACAAGTTGCTCTTTAAAAGTAGGTTCAATAATCTACCCCTTTATCTTATCATTATCTATACTGTCCCCTTTAGTTCTTTAGAAAGAGATTGTATTTATAATCAACCTGATTTAAATAAAAATATTGGTTTTTCTCTGTCCCACACCAGAGGGCTCTTCTGATATGGGACACAAGAATCAATCAACCTTTTTTTTTTTTTTTTAATCAATATGTTTGGGTTTAGAGAAGGAGTGAGCCAATTCCATCTCCAAAGCCAGCTTGGTATATTTGGAAATTCAGGTGTACCTTCTCTTACTACTTCCTGCTGGAGGGGGCACTGTATCTTATGGGGACACAAAGAAAATTTTAGAATTATAGAGTAATCCATGAGGGTGTATTGTCTGAGCCAGTTGCCTTGAAACCATTCTGGATGTTGGATCATCTTGGCCATGGTGTCATCGGGGACATTTCAGGGGGTCTTGACTGATCAAACCTGGTGTATCTTAATCTGGAGCAAACCCATAGCCTCTGGCTTTCTGTGGAGAAAGCAGAGCCTCCTTTCGAAAGCAACATATCCTTACATCCAAATTTCGAAGTCATCTTTAAAATATACATATTTGCTTAACTCAACAGCTTTTACAATGAAATCTATTTCTGTAGTTAAGAATCCTAAAGACAACACAATCCAGATTCTCTGTGTAATATCCATCTTTACGTGGCTTATTTTTATACTACCTTTACTGTCTCTTTAAAGACTTTATTTTTAAAAAATTATTTCTTTACATTACTGTATATATTCCTTTTCTCTCTCTTCCAAATCTACATACATTTTTACACACATTGTGAAGCATTTAACGTCTTGTTCCGTCTGAATCTGTCTTATCACAAATCTATTGTTTTAAACTGCAGCATTAATATGGTGATATTTTATTTGTACTGAAATGTGATTTTATTTGTATGTTAATAAATAAAGTTGCCTGGGAGTCAGAGCTAATAGCAAGCCATAGCAGAAGCCAGGCGGTGGTGGTGCACACCTTTAATCCCGATCACATGACAGGCAGAACTCTGTGTGTTCAAGGATACAGCCAGTATGGAGACACATACCTTTAATCTCAATACCAACCATAGAAGACCTGGAGGTCTGTATAGACATGCAGTGATGAGGAGGTCATGTGGTTGGGTTTCCAACCAACGAGAAGGCAGAACAGAAAGACAGTAAAAAGGCAGACACACAGGAAGTAAATCTCTTCCTGAGGGGAAGGACGACAGCGGCAGCAAAGGGTAAGAAAGGGTTTTTACTATCAGCTGTTAGCTACTGCTCTGACCTCTTAGGCTTTTAACTCTGCATTTGACTCTGTATTTCTTAGTTAGTAAGGCTGTTACATCTACATCCAGATATAGAATTCTCAGCTACCTCTCCAGCACCATGTCTATCTGCATGCTCCCATGCTTCCCACCATGATGATAATGGACTGAACCTCTGAAACTGTAAGCATCCTGATTAAATGTTTTCCTTATTAGAGTTGATGTAGTCATGGTGTCTCTTTACAGAAATAGAAACATTAACTAGACAATGAACATACCCAGATGTGTGTTGAATCTCTTCAGCTGCCCTCAGTCCATTCAAGTTGACAACAAAAGCTATCATAGGCAATATTGTTCATTACCTTGAATCTGTTAGGAAAGATGTCTCACTGGATGCCTACTCCACATTTTGTTCTTATTGTAACAAAACATATTAGCAGTAGTTAAATACATTAGAACCTACTCAAGATTACTTCAGGCATAAATTATTTTTACATCTTGGCAAGGAACATCGAGGCCACATCATCTACTATACCAAACCTTGGTTGCTTTTGTTTACTTTTATTATGTTCTCTGATGATCTGTAGATACTACTGCCTAATTTAAAGGGGAAAAAAGGAAGCAACAACTTTGATTACTCTCTTCTGCTTTCACTGAACTCGTACAGCAAAAGGAAACTTCTTTGATGAAGAGTGAGAGCTCCACTTATCTGTGTGCATAAGGATAAGTATTAAAATTGCAGTCAAGAATTATACTGGTTATCAAAGTGACATCATGATCCCTAGATGTGTGTCTATCAGTCCCTGTTTCTAGTTTCAAGGTCAAATATCTCAGGTTCTCTTTCAAAGGCTCCTTGGACCCTCATTTAAAGATGGCTTCTTACATGTGAGCAGGTATTCTGGTCACAGACGTTTCTCATCAGAGCTCCATTAAATCCTTCCAGTCTGGACTATCAGGAGATGACGTTTTATGAGTCAGAAACTCCTGATGACTTACAGTACCTTGGCTGTCTCCTCTGACAGCAAACTTTGCCTGAGGAGTTATCGGGTTAACACATGTGTTCTTGAATCTCTTGGTTCCTATGAAGAGGCTATTCCCATAGGCACAATCACATGCCTGGGTGGAGATTGGACTCATTTGCAGGTTATCCCCTGCCTGAGGATGCAATTTTAAAAAACAGACACAGAAAAATCACTGGGGTACTATTGCCTTGCTATTCTTGTTCTTTCAATATCTATTTAAAAGACTGTTTTCCTCTTTTAGGGAGGTTACAAAACTAGATGCCACTGTCCAAAAACCACTATGATTGTTAACGGCCTTTTAACACTTATCGTTCTGCCCACAGGTAAGTAGAGTTCTCAATCCTCATCAAAAAAGGAAAAAAAAGAAAGAAAGAAAGAAAATGCTTCTTTTGGCAGCCAGTGGAAACCATGGCAGTAACCCAGAACAACTGACCATGGTATGCCCAATTCCAATGGTTCCATGTATAGCACAAGCCCTGCAGGTACAGCTCAGAGAGCCTGACTAAAATGGGCCAGACAGTGATCAGAGCTGGGGGATCAAGACATCTGCTGAAGTATAGTGTCTTCTGTGTGTGATAGGGAAGCTGCCCCCCGAAATTCCAACAAGACAGCTGCATCAACAAAACTGGCATGATGCCAACACCAGCTGACATGCCAATGGGAATGAAGAAAATCTCACAAGGCCCCACCCTAGATGAAGGGCCACAAACAATTGATGACTGAAGAGGGAGAATCAGTTTCTGCCTTCTGATTGGTTATCCATTCCCAAGTGTTCAGCCTTACACAAACACTCAATGGCCTCACTAAATTACATATACATATATGTAATTTTAAAATATTATTGTTATAATGTAATATTAATATAGTTACATACATAAATTTTTATGTTACAAAAATTTATTTTAAAATTAATTTTACAATTAATATTTTAAATTATGATACAAATACTGTAACATATATATGGTATATATTATAGAGAGAGTGTGAAACAATAATATTTTTATAAAAAGATGTCATAAATTTGAAAGAGGATTGGAAAGAGGACACTAGACAGATTGGAGGAGGGAGAATAAGGAGTGGAAATGATGTAAGCACAATTAGTAGTATATAAAATTCTCAAAAAAATTAAATTAAAAATATCAATGTGCTTTAAACTTGAGAAATAGACCACCTTTATATACACCACAGTAGGTGCTGATAAATAAATTTTAAAAATTTAAAAAAAAAACTTTCCACCCCTGTTCATTTCAGTTCTTTGCTGACTCTCACAGATTGTTTTCACATCAGTTGTTTTGTTTTGTTTTGTTTGTTTTGATCTTTTGCTGTTACCATGTTATTGAGTGCTTTTTCTCAGTCTATTTTCAAAGAAGGTGGGGACCCAAATGTGGGAAAGGAGGAATGATTTTTTTTCCATTATATCCCAGATAGAGGCATTTTCTTATTAAAGTTACTAAGCCAAATGTCAAGCCAAGCAGGTATCAAGCCTTCGTTAAGTTTTAAGTATTTAAGAAAATGATAAACTCTATAAATAGGGACTGTTGTGAATTTCTGCACTTCAAGAGAAAGTTAAAAGCAGAGTGTGCATATCAATCATTTCCCGAGTGACCAGGTGTTGCTGACAACAGTGGTGAAGTTGTGGTGCTAGGGAATCCCATTTCGTTTCTTAGCAACCCTGTAGGGCAGGAGCTCACAAAACCATTTATGTGTAAAATGAGAGTGATTGTCCATGAATATTATAGATACAATTTTATATTCCATAAGAATTGAAGAGGAGGAGGAGGGGCAGGGAAGAAGGAGCCAGTAGGGAAGGATGAAGAAAGGAAAGGATGAGGGAAGGGAGGAGACAGAGAGAAACAGAGGACTGGACAAGTCAAATTCACTCTAACATCAATTTCTCTGTATCAAGTAACTTAATTTGACATGTATTTGTCTCCCTTTCTTTTGTCTTGTCCCTGAAGTAGGTTGCACTTAATTGTAATATATGGTGATGGGATTAAAAGGAATAGGAAAGTCTAGGATAACACAGACACACATGCATACACATACATAACTTTCCCACTATTAAAATGATACCAAACACTTTTAAAACCTGTTCTGTATGTATATGATATGGTTGGACACAATGGGAAGACAGCCTCTATTCTTTTATTTACTAAAAAATAGTGGTGTGACTCAGAGGTAACTAAACTGAGCTTTGTCATTTCTACAATAGTGATAATATCCATCACACTGGAATAGCTGAGATAATTTCGAATTTGGTGAAACATCACATCAAACAGTTGGTGCAATGTTTTGCAAAGTCTGTATTTGAAAATTCTTTAATAAAATTAAGTTGTAATTGCTGTTGTTATTTACTCCTCCAGGGTTTTGTTTATTGTTGCTTTGTTTGGTTTTCAGGCAAGCTCTCCTGTATCCCATACTGTCCTCAAACTATGTAATAGAAGATAAACTTTGAACTTTGCCTAAAATATCTCATGCTCACTTCTATGAGAGACTAGACATCAAACCCAAGGCTTCAGTATGTTAGGCAAGCACTCTACCAGTTGAATTACATTTCCAATTCTCCTTTCGATCTTCAAGAAATCCTGGAATGCATTTAAAAAAAAATACAGACGAGTATGCAGAAAAAACATCACATTGGGATTCTGAAGTTTGTCATCACTGACCTACAATTGTTTCTTCCAACATTTACACACACAACTGAAAAAGTAGTGGGATCTGGAGAGAGGAACATTTCAGCATTTGAGTCAATAGACTGAAAAGGTACTCAGCATTGCTAGTTATCAGAGAAGCATAATTTAACCCTTCAATCAGATGCCTCTTCATATATAGAAGAGCTAAAATCTAAATAGACATGAATTGCTACTTATAAGCAAAATAAATGCTTTAAGAACATGCTAAGGAGATGGCCTAGTCAACAAAATGCCTACCATGCAAGCATGAGGACCTCAGTTCACATACCCAGCACCCATCTAAATTCCGAGCTTAGTGTTATAACCCAAGGCAGAGACAGATGGATCCCTGAGTGCCTTGAGCATTCAGCTAACTGAAGCAATGGGGTTCACTGAGAAATCATGCCTCAAGTAATAATGTAGAGAGCAATACAAGGAGACACTGGATGTTGTCATCTGATCTAGACACACACACACACACACACACACACACACAAACACAAACACATACACACATGACATTATTGTTTTTAATAATTTCTGACTAAATTAAGCATTGTATTAATAAACTTTGCCTAAAAGATTCCATTATGATTAAAAAATGGTGATCTTCCAATCTCTCATAGCTTGCACATTTACTAGGTAATGTTCATTATTAGTACAATCTTGTACATTATTAGATAATAATACCCTTTTCTAGACTCTGAGGCACCTATATACTCATAGGCACATACTCATACCCAAACACACACACACACACACACACACACACACACACACACATATATATATATATATATATATATATATATACACAGTTGAAAATACAACCAAACTGTCTTTAAAACGGAGACCCCATTGCATCTATAAATTGCCGGAGCTATTTATTATCAGGATGACTCAAAAGATTAGTATTTTTACTGTTGATTGGCTAGTAGCCAGGCAGGAAGTATAGGCAATGAAATCAGACTAGGAGAATTTGGGGAAGAGGAAGGATGAAGTCACCAGTCACCAGCCAGACACAGAGGAAGCAAGATGAGAATGCCACACTCAGAAAATGTACTAAGCCATGTGGCTAAACACAGATAAGAATTATGGGTTAATTTAAGTGTAAGAGCTAGTCAGTAATAAGCCTGAGCTACTGGCTGAGAATTTTTAGGCAATATTAGGCATCTGAGTCAATTATTTGGGAAGTGGCTGGTGGGTAACAGAAAAGAAACTTTCTCCTACATGTGGCACTCAAATGTTTGGCAATAATTTCCACATAAAACCTAAGGAAGCTTTAAAAAAGGAGAGTAATTCTAAACACACAAAAACAGAGTTAAATGCAACTTCTTGGTAACCGTCTTTTATCCAGTAGGCTCTGTTTGCTAGCACCAAGCAGAGGCACAAATCCTTTAAGAGATGGCTTCCTGACTCAGAATTATCAGCAAAACTGCATGGCTCTTTTGAGAGGCCCTACTACCAAGCACTTACATGGTATTTATGAGCAGCTGATGGCATGCTTCTTGGTGGTGGCATGGACCTAGAAACTACCCAGAGTTGTGGCTCCCACCAGTATCTCTGCCATGAAGCTAGACTCTCAGGAAGTCAAGTAAATAGGGCAGAACCAGCTACCAAAGCTGCAGCTTTAGCCCTAGCCATGCCCACTTAGCAGCTTAAATGCTCATGTGGTCAGTGTGTTTAAAAATATACTTAGGCTTGGGAGAGCAAAGAGAAGGTATAGACAGTCATAAAAAAAACCAAATATATAGTTTTAAAGTAATAAAGTCCTTAAAAAGCAAAAATGTAATATAAAACAAGCCACACAAAGAAGGAAAATACATAGAGAACCTGGATACTGTATGTTACTGTGTTGTCTTTGAATTGTTTGACAGCTGAGAAACGAGCAACAGCTGCTGAGAGATATTTGATTATAAATGTTGATGGATTAATCCAACCTATATATTTTGAAAATGCCTTGACGTCAAAATTTAAGTCAAAAGATATGTTACTTTAGAGAAGAGATTATGCATTTATTTCCACAGGAATTGAGAGGCTCTGGATTCATTCTGTATTAAGAAAAATCAGATTTGATTGAGGAAAATACCCTGGAAAATCTCCAAAGGGAAGAAATGGCCCAGATGTTCCAATGTTTCAGAGCACCTCTGTTGCAGTTTCCTTTGAGTTCTGCATCCAGAAAGGCTTCAAGGATGCTGGCTGAGATGATCCAGCCTCACAGAGTACTATAGTCAGGACTTGACCATAATCCTAAATTTTCTCAGGGTCTTCATAAGATTAACAGTGCCCCAAATCAGCTAGAAGTAGCCTAGAAAACTATATCCACATTCCCAAATAATGGATGATGGGTGTTTGTCTTTGTTTACGGTGTTTGGTTATAAATTGTTATAGATCATAATCAATCTCTTTTTAAAAGAAGAAAAGGGGATATGAGATAGAAATAGTAGAAGAAAAGGGTAGATTATTGAATCTACTTTAATCCAAAATACAACTATTAATTTTACATATTTTATATTACCATGGATTTTGGCTTACTGATACAAATATACTGTATATATATTTCCACTCTTGTTTATGGTATTGTGTTTATGCAGATAATTTTAAAATGTAATATATAATTAAGTAGTACAACTTAATAGTCATCTTAATAGTCAAACTTATAGTCATGTTAATTAGATTTTATAGATATGCAAAGATATATTTCAGGTGGATAGGTAATCTTCAAACACTTCAAAGACCTACAGAATATGGCATTTAAAATGTTTTAAGAACTTTGACTTTTCTGGACATTGAGTCATGTCTGCTCCTGGTAGCACCAATCTACTTCAGAGAAGATGATGGGCATCAAATAAATGCCATATATAGTTTGTTTCTTTGTGACAAATTTAGCCATTTTGGCAAGAAACTGCTCTTACTTGGACTGCTTGACAGTATGTTGCAAAAACCAGACATGCAGGATCCATACGAAAGTGACCAATGAACTTTGCCAAATCAAGGTGAGATGGTCCTTCAGGTTCCTGCTTCACAGAAGAAACTGCCAGACATTCTACAGGACACAGAAGAAAGCAACTAATGAACTTTGCCAATATGCAAGACAATACTTCAAATTTTCTGCTTCACTAAAAAGTCTGCCAGAGACTCTAGACCTATAGGCTGAAGATGGAAACCCCAATGTTTCAGAAGAACTTTGGGTGACTGTCCAGGGAGCCAAATGTCTGTGTCATTTCTGTTGGAAGTTGCTTACAATGTACTTCCTGTTTACTTAGATAATCTATCCTTCTGGGGTCTTAAATGGAGTTGAAGACTAGACAGTTATAATTATAGTTTTCCTTAGTCATGATAAAAGATAAATTAGATATGAAACTTTAGACTCACAAAAATAGGATAAGTGATAGAATATTTTCTTTAATCTTGCCGAATGCAAATGGACGCTATAACTGTAATTCTCACTTGATAACTTTCCTTTTATAAATAATTTTACTGTGTTAAAATTAAAATCTTCCTTTTTTATTAGACAGAAAAGGGGAAGTGTTGTGGGATTGTCCTTCTGTATGCTATGAATATGTGTTCCTACCATTGGTTAATCAAAAGCTGCTATGGCCTAAGGCAGGGCAGAATAGAGCCAGGTGAGGAATCCAAGCAGAGAGACAAGGAGAAGAAGGCAGAGGAGACATTGAGTGCTGCTGGGGGAGCAAGATGTAATGGAACACAGGCAATACCACAAAGCCACATGGCAAAACATAGGTTAATAGAAATGGGTTAATTTAAGATGAAAGAGCTAGCTAGCAAGAAGCCTGAGCCATAGACCAGTTTGTAATTAATAGTAAGCCTCTGAATGATTATTTTATAAGCTGCTGTGGGCCAGGCAGGATACAGGGAAACTTACATCTACACTGTTACTAATTCTTTTCAGTCTATTATTTTGTATTCAATATTCCCAGATTTACTCAATAAATGTCTATGTGAGTTGGCACCCATGTCATTAATATATGCCCTGTTGTTGTTGTTAAGAATTTGCTCTTGCATTTTATTCATCTCTAAAACCTTGAACAGTCAATTCAGCTAGAGTACATCTTTAGTTTATGAACTATTTAATATACAAAGCCTTCCACAGCTTCCTGTCTTAGTCCTACCCACAACCAGCATTCCAGTATAAATCTCACATCTAGTAACCGTCTTTTATATTGCTATTTCTCTGTTTCTCAGTGAAGTACGTCTCATACAAGGCCTCAGAAAACCTCTGTTGAATGGATTGGGAGAGAGAGGTTAAGCACAGATATTGAAAGTATTGCTGGCACTGCTGGGCAACGAGGCGATGAGGTTCAGGGTGGTGTGAAAAGGGACCAACTGAACATGTGTTTTTTTCAATCATTTGGCCCTATGAACTCTGTCTTTTGCACATTGTAATAGCAGTGATTTCCGTGGCCAATGCCCAAGTTTCCTGAGCAACTTTCTTTGTTGTCTCAGCACCTGCCAAGACCTAATTGCTTGTCATACTGTTCTGTCCAATAGTAATGACATGTACCAGGCAGGGAGCTGGGTGGTGACCCTCCTTCAATCTGATCCCTGGGCAGTAATGGGAGCCAAAGAGTGTGCTATTATGTGCTCTCAAATTATAAACATTAAAGTCAAATTCCTCAGAAAGTCTTTTCCCTGGTCATTTTAATGGAGGTAGTTGTCTTCCATGGTTACTTAGTGAAAGTGTTGTCTGTCTTCACAGATATTTGTAGAAGGCTTTTTTGATTGCAGTCCCCAAATCAAAACACAGAAACTTATTATTAATTATGAATGCTTAGCCTTATCTTAGGTTTGTTTCTATCTAGCTTTTTATCCTAAATTAACCCATTTTTCTATCCATCTCCTGTGCTACCCTGAGACTCATTTATCTCATCTACTTACTGAGTATCCTGCTTTCCTGCATCCTTTGTGTCTGGCTGGCTGCCCCCTGGGTGGCTTACTGGCTGACTCCCCTTTTCTTTCTGCTAGGCAGCCCCTTCTATCCCTTTCTCTGACTAGCTATTGGCCATTTAGCTTTTTATCAGACAAATCAGGTGCCTTCAGCAGGCAAGGTGAAACAGCAACACATCTTAACATAGTTAAACAAATGCAGCATAAACAAAAGCAGCACACCTTTACATAGTTAAACAATTATTCTGCAACACCAACAAATGCAAAACATCTTTACAGAGGTAAAAAAAATACTCTATTCCACAACAGATGTTGAGTGCTAATGAGCAGTGCCATTTCTGCCCTCTGTACCATGGAATCTAAGGCCAGACCAAGGAAGCAATCAACCAAGCTTCCTTATCAGAAACATTCAGATTCATTCAATGACAGAGAGTCCCTAGTGTAAAAAATGAAAGACAGAAAAAAAGCAAAAGCTGTTGTCACCTCTCAGTACTCTCATACACATGTGAACCTACACATACATGCACACACTCACATAGATGCATGCATGCACACACATATGCAAATATACTTTCACATGTACACAAACACATATGCACTTACACACATGTATATGCACATGCACACTCACAGATATATACATTTCCATGTACAGATATGTGTAAACACATACACTTCATACAATAGGCACAAATGTACACATATAAACACATATAAAATCACACTAACAGGTACACATGCAACATACAAAATATATACACAAATGCACACACACAGACAGAACAAATCTGCATCTTTCTTCATGTGAACATCACATTTTCCAAAGACTACTTATTCAAAAGTCTACTTTTCTCTAAAGTCTGTTTCTGGTATGTCTGTCAAATTTCATTTCCAAGTTGACTCACCTATAATGACATCAGAATTCTTAGGAGAAACTGCAAGAAAGATCAGGACAAAAGCTCAGGAAAGGAATAGAGATGGCTGCAGTAATAAAAGGGAAATTTTATGAAGGGAAATCAGAGTCCCTACGTACACAGCCTCTAATTAATTAATGTGGCGGCACATTTCATTTGAAGGGTGCACAGTGTGGAAGAGTTGTTTCACCTGAGTCGTGAAGCCCTTTGGTAACTACTTCATAAACATTTACCAAAATGCACTCTGACCTAGTGACCAGACTAGTTTCTAGGCAGAAAAAGATTACAACAGCATATTCTTTCTGCTGAGGGAAAGCTTTTTAGCCCATTCCAACAAAACAATGCTGAAAGAAATTGAAGATTGTTAGAGACTGAGGTCTCTGGTCAACCAAAGCTTACACCTCAGAATGAAATATCCATCTCCTGACCCTCTTTTATGGGCTTCCATAAACATTAGCAAGAAATGAAATAGCTCTAAAATTATTCATTGACTCATTGAACTCGTTACATAATTAGTCTTAGAATCATTTGTGTTCCTTTCTACACGTGAACAAAAGTCAAAGAAAGCAATACAGCAAGACAGCCATGCAATGCATTGCCCAGATTTGAAAATATAGCCATCCCACTGCTTATGAAGTTTGGTCCTTTGAGACAGGGCTGAAAGGTCTGTTTTGAAGTCCTCTAATTTACACTAAGGCTCAGATTTTCTTCAGAACATTCTGTGCTCTAGTTTGATATACTATGGCAAAATTCAACAAAGTATCTTCCCTGAGAACACAGAACACCGCAGAAAAGTTACTACAGAAGCATATTTATCTATACTGAAATCACATTTGAACTCTTTAAATCATGCCAGGAATCGTGGATTAAAGGTTATTTATGAAAATCTAAGGTAGAGAAATAAAACCTTTTCTAAAATTCACAAACATCATTACCACAAATGAAACTCTTTAGAAGGAAAATATAATTGCTAGGAATACATATAAGTGCAGAGTGTTTGCCTAAAATTATGGAGCTAAAGCTAGCTATTCAAATTATAAAATTAGAAGTGTGCATAAGTATCTTTGTCCTTAAGAACTATCAGTTTGAGGGATTTTGCTTTATCTTATTGTATCTTGTTTTGTCCTGCTTGCCTGTAGTCTTTTGGATGCCTGCTCTTTCTGAAAAGGAAAGAGAGGGAGAGGGAAGGTTGCAGGAAGCTAGGAGAAATAAGGGGACGGGAAAATGTGATTGGTACATATTGTACAAGAGAAGAATCTATTTTCAATACAGAAATTAAATTAAATTTTAAAAATGAACTATCTCAAAGACATAACTATCTTTATTTCTAAAGATAAGCATATAAACTATGCAGTGCCTAGAAATAGAACTCTGAATTACATTCAGGAGCCTCATGATTATGAAAATATCATTAAAATGACCATCTACTTAGATACAACTTCATTTAAGAATTCTACCCAGATCCTGAACCATTATGATCAGATGTTATAAAGTCTGATCATATACCAGGAAACAGAATCACACTTATCAAAATAGTTATTATAGAAGTCATGTTTGTTCATTTTGGGTTTAAGTACTGTTAGAATACATTGAGCTGACATCTTAAGTACCACAGTTAAGCCATTAACTCTGGGCTCTACTCAGTGTGTATGCAGCCATGCTTAAATAAGGAAAGGTATTTTTTAAAGCATCCTTTGTATAAATGAATTATTTTACAAGTAAAATTGATTCTAGTAAAGAAGCATTAAAATACAATATGGAGAATCAGTTTTCCACTATTATGAGTACTCTGTAATAGCTGTTCTGAGGACTAAATGAAATGTATTTAAAGTGTTCTGTGACAGTATGTGGTGCACACATCAAAATGAAATATCTGTATCCTGTCACAACTTTATGAAGAAAATTTCTATAATGGCCATTCTTCAGCTAATGTGGATAAACTGTGCCCCTCCAAATTTATATATTGAAGCCCTAACTCTCAATGTGACTGATCCAAAGAGCAGTTCACTAGGAGATGGCTAAGGTAAAACAAAGTCATTAAGCCCAGTAGGAATGTCACCTCATAAAACTAGGGCAAAAGAATGATCTTCCTCCATCACATATGAGCACATAGGAAGAAAAAAAAAAGGTGGCTTCTGCAATGCAGAAACCTCTCAGCAGAAACTAAATCATCCAACACCTCAGTCTTGGGCTTCCAAACCTCTAGAACTTTGAAAAATAAATGGCCATTGTTTAATCCACCCAATTTTGTTACTTTGATGGAAAGTCAAATAAATTGATACAGTTCCTACAATTAACATCCCATATGAATAAGTTTTCCTCTCTTTATGTTCATTTAGCTTGCCTTACTCTTATCAGGAATCAATCCTACCCTTTGTATAAGAGTGCCTCTGTCTCTCCTACTTAATTATGAGTATACTCGTGTAAGAGAATGAATATTAGAAGATTCTAACAGTTGATAGCTATCAGTTCATTCTCCTTTGGCGTGTTCTTAACATATTTCACGGCTTAGCTAAGCCCTTGGCTCTATAAAAGCAGGAATCACCACTTTCCTATCTACTGCTACAGTTCCACACCTTAGCACAAACCCTGTCCCTGTCATATAGCAGGTACCCACTAAATCCACTTTGGATTAATTAACTATGGATGTAATCTAAGTAGATGGTGGCATTTATAAGCCATTTATTCTTCATAGTAGGTTTCTAGTAACATCAATTCTGAATTGATGGAGGTCAAAAATGAGAGATCTTATCATCTTTTTTCTCCTATATTAGAAGTATACCTAAAACTGAGTATTAGAAATAAAGACAATCTTATCCAAAGCATTTGCAATTAAACCAACATACAAAGACATGTATCTCCCCACCTCTCTTCCTGAAGTGGGCCAGTTTTCGTCTTTCTCAATAGTTTCTCAGATTCTACTTCTAGATCTCAATTTAATATGGTCATTCTATGCATACATGGAGCCCAGGTTTCAATATTGCTTCTCTTCAGATTGTAGGAGAAATAAATTCTTATTTACTTGGTAACCTGCAAAGGCATCTTTAAGGTCTATCAACACAGATGTAGCATACTTCCCAGAGTGGATGTATCATGCTTTAATACTACATTCGCTCAGTTTCTAATGTTTGCACTGAAAAAGGTCATGAGAATAATCTTTAACTTTTTGTCCCCTCTGTAAAAAAAAAAAAAAAAAAAAAAAAAAAAAAAAAAAAAAAAAAAAACTGTGACTCCACTCACATGCATAAGTTATGACCACTCAATTAGCTAATTAGTACACTATAAACTGGGCTGCTTCACCATGCCTGTTCTCTCATGGTGGTCTTGAAACCCTGAGAAACCATGACCAAATTAAATCCTTCCTCATGAGATTTGTTTCTCTAAAAATAACAAATAATAAGTAACTAAAAAATAATGCTTTATAATATTTACTTGTGAATACACTGGAGAAGATAGTATGTTTAAATCTATTCTTGTACAGTGGCCAAAAAATATAAGCTGACATACACATAATGTATAATCACAATGAATAATATAAAGAATACAAAACACAGTATGAGAGATCCCTTAGATGGGGCAAATAGAAAGATATGGAAGCCAAGATCTTAAAGGACAAAAACAATTTTCTTGCCAAGATCTATGTGAGATTGTTGTATGGCACAGTAAAGCAGAAAAAAGGCCAAACCTCTGCTTCTAGAAAAGACCATTTGTGTTTGAAGAACTGGCTACAACTGAGTCCAATGGGGGATTAAAATGAGATGATGATAGAGAGATGACATGGAATTTTGAAGAGCAAGACAATGAATTTATTGTTGTTGTTGTC
Organism: Peromyscus maniculatus bairdii; assembly: GCF_049852395.1. NCBI lineage: Eukaryota > Metazoa > Chordata > Mammalia > Rodentia > Cricetidae > Peromyscus > Peromyscus maniculatus. The sequence continues at coordinate 6,560,666 of NC_134871.1, read as the reverse complement.
GATCTGATTGCAACTGGAAATATTTGGGTACTTTAACCAAGAACATTTTAGATTAATGTTTGGTAAGATCAGTGTGGTTGTCCTTCCAGAGTAGGTTGTTGTGATAAGAAAATAATTCTTTTACCAGACAGTAAATTTGAGTGAAAGCAGAAACTGTGGGCTTGGCCCATGCCATCACCACTTACTAGCATGCTCTTAAGTCAAGCCTCACTAACAAATGAAAAAGGAATTGAAAGAAACAGAAAGTCACGGATAGGCCATGCCCATTGCAGTATGAACATTCAAAACTGCTGCATTAATAAATAAACTAAAAATTTGTTCTAGTTTATTTCCTTTCCATATCTAGCTTCTCCATGAAGACTAAAGAGGAGTACACTGCTGTGTGGTGGTAATCTAATTGTACTGAATTATTATTTTGATTGTATGTTAATAAATAAAGTTGTCTGGGAGTCAGAGCTATTAGAGCCATAGCAAGAGTGTGGCAGTGGTGGCACATGCCTTTAATCCCATAGATATCTGTGTGTTCAGGGTCAGAGCTATTAGAGCCATAGCAAGAGTGTGGCAGTGGTGGCACACGCCTTTAATCCCATAAGATCTCTGTGTGTTCAGGGATACAGTCAGCATTGGAGACATATGCCTTTAAGACCTAGGGGGCTGTACATTCAGACAGTGACGAGGCAGTCATGTGTTTGGGTTTACAACCAATGAGAAGGCAGAACAACATACTATAAAAAAACGAACGGACAGGAAGTGGGTCTCTTTTCGCGAAGCTGGGACAGCAGGAGGAAGGGTGAGATTTTAGCTCTGAGCTCTGACTTCTCGGCTTTCTCTTTTATGTTGTTTCTGTGTTTCTTATTTAATAAGACCGTTGGTTACATCTACATCTGGCGCCCAACGTGACAAGAATCCATTAAAAACTGCTTGGCTTGACGGCAGGTCCGCTTTCCCGCAAGGGCGGCAGGCGGTGGCCGCAAGGGCGGCAGGCGGTGGCAGGCAGCGGAGGAAGCGGCAGGAAGCGGCCGGCGTCTTAGTCCGAGCTACCGGCGTCCTAGTCCAAGCTGCCGGCTTCCTAGTCTGAGCTGCCGGTTTTCTAGTCTGGGTAGCAACTTCTAGCCCGGACCTAGGTCTGTGAGCAGCTTGCCTAAAGCCGGTGCTACAAACAACTCAGACCTGCCCTGCCGAACAGGGCCCTGCCTGTAAATCCAACGCACGTGGTCAGAGCTTAAGGAAGCCAGACCCAAGCCTTGACTCGGCACAAGAGGGAACACGTGGCTGCATTTAAGCTTTAGCCGGCTACGCTTTCTTGTGCATTCTCTCTTCTCTCTCTCTCTCTCTCTCTCTCTCTCTCTCTCTCTCTCTGGATTTACACCTGGGACACTAGGTGGCTGCTTTGAAAATCCCCTCGGATTTCTACTGTTCTACGCAGATTTGGTAAGTGATAATATATCAGATATTTTAAAGGAAACTATCTAAAAGAGAATTTTTTTCCACATTAAAAAACAAATGGGTTTTATGTGTACATAGGAAGAAAATTGGTTTTTGTTCGAAATTTTAGGCAGTCTGGCAATGGAACAACTATATAATATTAGTATTGGTGGAATTATGCACCTTATCACTATAATAATCCACATTTTAATATTTAAAAAGATAGTCAATTTAAGTGCCAGGATAACAGCTTTAGAAGAACTTGTTAAACCTGTAAAAATTCAGACAGAAGAAATTAACAGTGAAGTTGTTTCAAGTCGGGATCATAAGGTTGCAGAAAGAAAGCCTGTTTTCACACAGTCACCCTTAATTTATCCTGTAACCGTACAGCAGATGCCTGATCAAATGGCTACACAAAATACTTGGGCTCCAATTGAAATGTTGGATTTAAAAAGGTTTAAGGAAGCAATAGTATCTTATGGCATGCATTCCCCATATGTAAAGCAAATGTTAAACACTTGGTCAACATATAATAGGATAGTACCACAGGACTGGCGGGACCTTGCACAAGGTGTTTTGGAACCCAGCCAGAGACTTCAATTTCTGACTTGGTTTAAGGAGGAGGCTAAAAACATAGAAAAACAATGGAGGGATAAAGGAATACAAGTTTGCCAGGATCAGCTTATGGGCGAAGGCCAATATGCTTCAGCACAAACACAATGTTTATATGATGTCCAAACCCTAATTTTATGTCGAACGGCAGCCTTGAATGCATGGGACAGAGTTGAGGAACCAGGAAAAAAATCTGAGTCATTTACAAAGGTGATGCAAGGCCCAAAAGAATCTTTTACAGATTTTTTACAAAGACTGGCTTCAGCAGTAAAGAGAATGGTCTCGGATTCAGAAGCTAGTAAGGCAATAATTGAATCTTTGGCCTTTGAGAATGCGAATGCAGCATGCAAAAGAATAATCAGGCCATTAAGGGCAAGATCTGCACCTATGGAAGATTGGATTAGAGAAACAATTAATGTTGAAGCTGATGAGCATGATGATACATGGGTAGGAGAAGTAATTTCAAAAGGTTTGAGGAGTGTTAGATGTTTTGGATGTGGAAAGCAAGGACATTTGAAAAGGGACTGTAGACAGGTCATTCCCAGAAACAATGTTTCTTCAAGGAACAATGGCAACAGAATGCCCCTTCCTTCTGGAGTATGCAGAAGGTGTGGTAAGGGAAAACACTGGACCAACGAATGTAGATCAACAAAGGACAGACAGGGTAATCCTTTGCCTCAGTCTTCGGGAAACTCCCAGAGGGGCCTCAGGCAGGCCCCCAGTGCAAATCCAGTTCAAACCTTTCCTGCAGCCATAGAGGAAATGCCTGCTCTGGAGAGCGATTAAATAACCAAATGCCTATTGGAATAAATCATGCTGGTCAGGATGATGAAACAGAGAGAATAGAAAATTCAGGAGAAAACATAAAGAAAATTTTTTGGCAAACTTCTATTAGAGAACAAAGACCAAAATTAACAATAAAAATAAATGGTGTTTTGTTGTCTGGTCTGGTAGACACAGGTGCGGACGTTACCATAATTGCACCAGAATTTTGGCATCCAACTTGGCCTCTTCAGGAGGTAAACGTTCAACTGTTAGGAATTGGGGCATTATCTCAGGTGAAACAGAGTGCAAGATGGATTGAATGTATAGGTCCAGAAGGACAGAGAGGAAAATTAAAACCATATGTGGCTAACATAACTATGAACCTGTGGGGTCGAGACTTGTTGCAACAATGGAATACTCAGATTAACATCCCTCCAATCTCAGAAACAAATCATAAACTAGCACATGTTACTAAGAGAAATATTAGAAGATATTGTTCTAATGAGTGGCCATCAGCCATCCATATTATACAAGAACAGGTCACAATAACTGATGATCTTCCAAATACACCAACAGCTCTACCTTTAAAATGGTTAACAGGCAAGCCTGTATGGGTCCAGCAATGGCCTTTAACAACAGAGAAACTCCAGGCTTTAGAAGAGCTGGTAGAAGAACAGTTAAATGCTCAGCATATTGAAGAATCAACCAGCCCTTGGAATTCTCCTGTATTTGTTATTAAAAAGAAATCTGGTAAATGGAGAATGGTAACAGACCTTAGAGCAATTAACAAAGTAATTCAGCCAATGGGCTCTCTACAATCTGGGATGCCTTTGCCTACTCTGTTACCAAAAGGATGGCCTCTCATAGTTATTGATTTAAAAGACTGTTTCTTTTCAATACCCTTACAAGAAAAAGACAGAGAAAGATTTGCTTTTACAGTGCCTACTTATAATAATTCTCAACCGGTTAAAAGATTTCAATGGAGGGTCCTCCCTCAGGGAATGTTGAATAGCCCAACTCTGTGCCAATATTTTGTACAACAGCCATTGGAAGTGATACGTAAAAAATTTCCTAAATCTATAATTTATCATTATATGGACGATATTTTACTAGCTGACTCAAATGCAGATACTTTAGAAATAATATTTGAAGAAGTAAAGAAAATTTTGCCTTGCTGGGGATTACAAATTGCTCCTGAAAAGATACAAAGAGGAGATTCTATTAATTATTTAGGATATAAAATAGAGCTACAAAAAATTAGTCTATCAGAGAGATAGACTACAGACTCTTAATGACTTTCAAAGATTATTTGGAGATATTTCTCATCTACGAACTATTGTTGGGGTAAAAAATGATGAACTGACTAATTTGTTCAAAACCTTAGAGGGTGACAAGGACTTAAATAGTCCAAGAGAATTATCACCTGAAGCTGAGAAAGAATTAGCCTTGGTAGAAAAGAAAGTGCATGAAGGACACGTGAATCATATTGATCCAAAGCTGGATTGCATTTTGGTTATTTTACCTTCTAGGCATTCTCCTACTGGAATATTAATGCAGAGGGAAGATATTATATTGGAATGGATATTTTTACCAAATAAACCAAATAAAAAATTAAAAACTTATGTGGAAAAAATCTCTGACTTGATTTACAAAGGAAAACTGAGACTTCGTCAATTAGCAGGCATAGACCCAGCAGAAATTGTCGTACCATTAACTAAGGAGGACATTGAAAAATTATGGACAGAAAGTGAACCTTGGCAAAGAGCTTGCAGTAATTTTTTGGGAGAAATTAACAGCAAATATCCCAAAAGCAATAGAATTGATCTTATAAAGAGAGCTGATTGGATCTTGCCTCGAATTGTACGGCAAAAACCCATATCTGGAGTTCGTACATTTTATACAGATGCCAACAAAGAAGGAAAAGCAGGTTACAAATCAGAAAATTTAAGTAAAGTGGTTCAAAGTCCGTATAATTCAGTTCAAAAATCAGAATTGTATGCTATTCTGTTGGTATTAATGGATTTTTCAGAACCTCTCAACATAGTAACTGACTCTCAGTATGCTGAAAGAGTGGTGTTACATATTGAGACTGCAGAATTTATCCCGGATGCTTCAGAATTAATTTCACTATTTATTCAATTACAAGATACAATCAGGAAAAGGAATCATCCTTTATATATAACTCACATTCGATCCCATACTGGTCTGCCAGGCCCTCTAGCACAAGGCAATGATGAGATTGATAAATTATTGATAGGAAATGTGCTGGAGGCCTCAGAATTTCATAAAAAACATCACATCAATAGTAAAGGTTTAAAAAAGGATTTTTCCATAACCTGGCAACAAGCTAAAGAAATAGTAAAGAAATGTCCTACTTGTTCCTTCTACAATCAGACGCCATTACCAGCAGGATGTAACCCAAAGGGTACTCAGAGAAATGAGATCTGGCAGATGGACGTGTTTCACTTTGCAGAATTTGGAAAATTGAAATATGTACACCACACTATCGATACTTATTCAGGATTTCAATGGGCAACTGCTTTGAGTTCTGAAAAAGCTGATTCTGTAATCACTCATTTGTTAGAAGTTATGGCCATCATGGGTATACCTGCACAAATCAAAACTGACAATGCTCCATCATATGTCTCTGTTAAAATGAATCAGTTTTTTGCTTATTACAATATAAAGCATATTACAGGCATACCACATAATCCTATAGGTCAAGCAGTTATAGAAAGATCAAACAGAACTCTAAAGGATATGCTAAATAAACAGAAATGGGTAACAAAAACCCCCAGAAATAGACTGCATAATGCTCTTCTAACTTTGAATTTTCTGAATGCCAATGAGAAAGGAACAACAGCTGCAGAGAGACATTGGATAATAGAAAAAACTACAGAATTAAATCAGCCTATATACTTTAAGGATGTGCTGACCTCAGAATGGAAACCAGGGTATGTATTACATTGGGGACGAGGTTTTGCTTTTGTTTCTACAGGAGAAGATAAGCTGTGGGTACCATCAAAATTGATAAAGGTTCGATTTGAACAAGAGAGACCTCTTAATTGAGGAGGTGATAGTTCATCAACCAGCATGATCATCCAATTTAAACTAACTTGTATCAATAACACATGCCTTTTCATTTAATCGGATAATAACTTGTCAAAAGGAAACATCCCCAAAATTAGTCTTGGGGAAAGGTTTTTGTTTTTGTCTTTTAGGAGAATGAAGGTTAAGGAATCTGAAGAACACTGGACAAATGAGACAACTGAAGAAAAGTGACAAATCATCTATCCCAAGAAACAGAGTGAAACGGTGTATGGGTATATATTATCTAAAAAATTTTATGTCTTCCTAAATGTTTGTTTCTGCTTTTCTCTAAAGATTTAACACTATTGGTTTTCTAATAGTCCCAGTTCAATTAAAATTTAAAGCTGACTTTGGAGTTGGAGAATGGCTCTCTCCTTCTTTAAACTCAAGCATGTTGTTAAAAGGAAAATGCAAACTCCCTGTATCATGCCAGAATAAGAGCCATCTTCTGCTATGATACAGGACAAAAGCAAAATTAATTAAGGGACTATTCTATTACTAATCTCAACTCTTTGATTCTATTCTGATTCTTTAAACTTTTCTCAAAGTATAAATTTTATATCAAAATTTACAAGATTAATATATATATACATTTTAAACTTTGTTAAGATATGTATGGTCACATAGAGTACTAACTAATTCTAGAAAAAAGGCTAGCTGTATATATATGTTTTTGTGTTCGAGTCTCTTATCAGTTTTCTACAGGAAATCACGGCCAGGCCTAACATCAACTGAAGTCTCCAGAAAGAAGATGGGGCCCCACAACAACAACAATTCCACTTGGACAATAATAATATCATTAAGCTGACAAACATCATCCATAGATCAGCTTTGAACTACAAGGTGCTCAGAGCAATTTTGAGATGACTAGCTGAGATGATCCAGGCTCAAAGACTACTTGAATAAGGACTTGAGATAAACCCTGAACTTTGGCATTATACACAGACTGGATAATGAAGGATATAGTTACCTCTCTTAGAATTTGACAATTAACCTAAAATTTTTCTTTCAGGATAAAGAAAACTTCGCCCATACCCAGCAGGAAGCAAATTTAAGAATACGACGCCCACATTCCCAAAGAGGTGGTGTGGGGCGGGTGGTTTTTTGGTCTTTTTAATGGGTTTTGGGTCTGGGATAATTTTCAGTATTTAGGGGGGTTGGTTACAAGTTATTGTCAAGGGTTAGGAAAAAGGCTAATCAAAGGAGATTAGATTTAAGGTTCTTGTTTTAAAAAAAAGAGAGAAAGAAAGAAAAGAAAAAGACAATTACTAGTTTTAAATACTTTACATTGGATTGAATTGTTTTATATTGTATACAAATTTGAAATTGATATTGTTAGAAAATGCTATAGGTATATTTCTAATTGTATTTATACCATTCATTTAACAATGTAATGCAAATTTCTGATCCTTGAATGTTATTATTATCAACTATTAGGATATAAAGAAATGAAAGTTAGTAGTTAGACATTACAATAGAACTTGTAGTCATATTAGATATGTTTTAAAAATTGAGCAGAGATGTTTTAGACAGGTCATCTTCAAACCCTTCAGAGATCTACAGAATATGGCATTTAAAATGTTTTAATAACTTAGAAAATTTTTCTTTTTTGAGACATGTCGGCTCCTGGCAGTACCAATCTACTTTAGAGAAAATATGGGCATTGAAGAAACTGCATATGGAGTCAACTTTCATTCTGGCAAAAGTTAGCCACTGGACAACAAAGTATCCTCGAATCAACAGGACAAAATGGACAGACAGATCACGAAACAAGGGACTACTGATTCTTGCCAAAACAAGTGTGGTTATGGCTTTATCAAAAGGCATCTTCTGAGGCCAGGACAATATGGCCCCATCCCTGAAGTGGCCTTCGCATCCGGAAAAGGTACAGTGCCCTTTTCTTCGAAAGCAGCTTGACAGGCAGAGGGCCGATGGATTCTGTTGTACAACGGAACAGCAGCTGAAAGCTCATGCCTCTCAAAAGTAGACTGGCATTTAATAGAGGGATGTGGAGAAGAAGGGGATGCTGAGATGAAACCATATATACACAGCCAAGAAGAATGGACAGCTGAATTAAAAAACTGTCAACAATTTCCAGAATTTAAAATCCTGAATCATGACAGGACACTAGTGGAATTCAGGTGTTTCTGGTACGTGGACTGCTCTCACCCAATGTGAGGTTGAACTGTTGACCTTGTGTACATCCTACTTCACAAATGAGTCTGTCAGATACACTAAGCCTATAGGCTGAAGATGATGCCCCAACACTGCGGAGAAACCTCAGGTGACTGCCCAGGCAGCTGGCTGTTTCTGTCAACTCACAAAAATTTTTTGGAAGTTGCTTGCATGCACTTCCTGTTTTTATTTTTGTTAGCTAATATTATTTCCTTCTTGGGTCTCTGAGGGAGTTGAAGATTAGTTAGTTATGGTTGAAGATTAGTTAGTTATAGTTGAAAATTAATTAGGATAGAAAGTGCATTAGATACATCTTGGATTTACCAAAATAGGATAGATAATGGAATTATTTTCTCTGATTTGTCAAATACCTGTTTAGGTATTTATTACTTGTATATATTGTATATAGTTATTGTACTTTTGTATATAGTTTTTCTTTTGTTAGTTATAACCTTTTGCTTTCTTTTTCTTTTTATTAAAATAGAAAAGGGGAAATGTGGTGGTAATCTAATTGTACTGAATTATTATTTTGATTGTATGTTAATAAATAAAGTTGTCTGGGAGTCAGAGCTATTAGAGCCATAGCAAGAGTGTGGCGGTGGTGGCACATGCCTTTAATCCCATAGATATCTGTGTGTTCAGGGTCAGAGCTATTAGAGCCATAGCAAGAGTGTGGCGGTGGTGGCACACGCCTTTAATCCCATAAGATCTCTGTGTGTTCAGGGATACAGTCAGCATTGGAGACATATGCCTTTAAGACCTAGGGGGCTGTACATTCAGACAGTGATGAGGCAGTCATGTGATTGGGTTTACAACCAATGAGCAGGCAGAACAACATACTATAAAAAAACGAACGGACAGGAAGTGGGTCTCTTTTCGCGAAGCTGGGACAGCAGGAGGAAGGGTGAGATTTTAGCTCTGAGCTCTGACTTCTTGGCTTTCTCTTTTACATTGTTTCTGTGTTTCTTATTTAATAAGACCGTTGGTTACATCTACACTGCTGCCATATCCTGTATTTATATACCAGAATAAATAAGAATTCATGATAGTTACATGTACCATTAACAGATGTTTAGTGTATGCTCCAGGGGAACAATGAATAGTAACATCAGTTATAACTAAATGACTTATTCATTGTAATTACCAAAGATTTAGCCATGCAGGTAGTATTTTTAGTCATGAGCTACAGTTTCCAGTACATCAAAATGACTACGTTTAATGAGTTCATCAACTGAATAGTTACAACAATTTTTAGACACACATATAACTATGTAGATTTTGGTATCCAAGTGCAAAATTATTTCAAAGAAAGCAATTTCCATGAAAATTCAATTCTACTACAAAAAAAAAGAAATGTAAGAGGAGAGAACATTTTAACAGACTACAGACAAATAGCACTCTTTTCTGTCTCCATGGATCTGAAGTAAATCATTTGAGATATGACTTCAAAAGAGATGAGGTATGTAGAAATGCAAGAAGGGATTGTTATCAACAATGGACTAAGAGACCAAATAAAATACAGAAAATTTGAACAGTAGACTTATGACAAGAATCTAACATAAACATTGAACAAAAATATGATGAAAAAGAAGGTCTTCCCCTGTTCTCTTTGGGTCCATAAACAACAGAGAAAAGAAAAACCTCCTGAAACAGAGAGAAAAAAATTTTTGGATAATATAATTATAAGTTACAAAATTACCCAGTGTCACTGACCCATGTTATGACTCAGGATGACAGAGGAAATTTCAAGGCTAGATAGTCTTTAAGCTATGGTGTGGTTATTGCTAACTGCTCTCATTTATATCTACATTTAAAAAGCCATCATGAGGCAGAAATTAATATATAATATAATGTATTGTTTTGTATAGGTTTTTTTCAAGGAAAAAGGATCAAACAAGGTTAAAGTTGTAGCCAAGACTTCTGTCAAAAAGGTACCATTGCTAAAATTATACCTTATGCTCTATACTAGGGCAATAGTAAATAAGTCCTAGGAAGATGACCCCACCCACCAAAGTCTTACACTTACAAAAGTTCAAATTAGTCTGGAAGATGGGATCTTAAACTAAGTATTCCACTAAAAGGAAATGTTCTGAGCTTCTTGAAAGCAACTGCCTTGAGAAAAGTATTGGCAGGGTCAGCACTCAGCTGCTGCTGAAAGTGTGGTCTGATTGGACCAGATTCATGTCAATCTGGAAGCAGGAATTGAGAGCATGAAAGAGACAAGAATGAGGGATGATGGAGTCATACACCACAGTCCCAGGGAGTCACTGAGGCCAGGCAATGTGTGGAAGGTTTAGAGTTCTTGCAAGAAGCCCTTGAGTGGCCACTGTGTGAATCCTAAAGACGAAGATAGATTGGAGACCCAGGGTTGTTGGAAACTCTAGACCCACAGGATACACAACAAGGAAAGATGCATGTACACAGTTGAACCAACTCTAGGGAAAGGCTGCATTTCTCTCAGGCAACAATGATGCAGAGGCAGGGCTACCCAAGCCCTGAGGATCCTAGTTGATTTTATAATGAGCCCTGGATGCCAAATAGAGAGCTGAAGAATTTAGTGTTTAACCACTGGACTTTTTTAAATCTTGATTTGGTCTAACTATTCCTTGATATGTGTCCATTCTACCTTTTGGAATGAGAATATGTATTCCATGTCATTATATAATATAAGTATGTATGTATGTATGTATGTGGGGGGGTGTATGTGTGTGTGTAATTCTATAGGAACTCATAATTAAGAGATTGCCTTGAGTTTCAGGATTAAAATTTGAGAATTAAACTTTAGACTTTAAAATAGTATTGGATTTTTAAAGATTATTGAGGAATTTTGAAATTTTACTGAATGCATTTGCACTATGAGCTGCTGGTCAGCCTACAGGAAATGGTGTGAAAGGTTATGGCTGAAAGTGGACTTGTGATGGTTTATAATGATTGTTAACTTTACAGGTTATGGAGTCACCTTGGATACAAATTACTGAGCACATTGTGAGGGATTTATATATTTATATATATTAGGCTTATTGATGTTGGAAAACCCATCCTAAATGCGGGTACCACAATTCCCTAGTTTTCAACTGCACAAAAAATAGAAGTTAGCTGTGCACCAGTGTTCATCATCTCCTTTTTTATGATGAATTATGTCTTGTCCCTGACATTACGCCTTCTCTGTCACAATGGAGTATACACTCTTAAAGGACAAGCAAGGATACAAAGTTCTTCCTTTAATTGTTTTAAACTGGCATTTTGCTGAAACCACGAAACAACTATTACACTACTTTACATAACCATTGCCTACTACTACACCAGTTCAAGGAAGGAACAGAACCCGGGAGAAAGTACAACCAAGCTGCTTTGACAGGAAGAGTAGAAAACTGTGCAACTGAATTACTTTTTGTTCATTTACTTGTTAATTCTTTGAGATTATTATCTAATTACAATACATCTTCCTTCGTCTTTCTCCCTCCAAGCCTCCTTTATAACCTTACTCATTCGCCTTCCAATTCATGGCCTCTTTTCTCACTAATTGCTACTGCATGCATGTGTGGTGTGTGTGTGTGTGTGTGTGTGTGTGTGTGTGTGTGTGTGTGTACTTAAATATAACACATTCAGTCCATATTATGTTACTTATTTGTATATTTTTCAGAGCTGAACATTTGGCACTGAACAACCAATTAGTGTGTTATTCCCTGAGGAAAACTATCTCTCCAGCTCCCAGTTGCCTACAGTTCTTTGTGTAAGATTGAAGTCCTATGTCTCCTAGTAATGTCAGAAGCTATACCCATAATGTCTCACCAACATGACTACCCAAACGAGAGCTGAACAAGGATGACACCCATGAACACACCAAACTGGATGGGAGAAATCTTACAACTGACCCTCTTATCTGTACAGTGTGCTAACCCGTTATGCCACTGGAGTTCCACAGCTGAACTCCAGAGAACTCCTTCAAGCAACTAAAATCACAGGACCCAGTCAACCTCAAAACCACATAAACCCAGAACACCTGATGTGAGTTGAAACTCAGAGAATGTATATTCAAGCTAAAACTGTGAATGCTGTGTGAAAGGTAGTCTACAGCTTGCTAAGGCAAGAATACCCAGCGGCCACAGGAAACATAGTTATAGATGTGGGCAAATCAGAATCTAGGACTTTGAAATCCATAAAAACATAGTTAGATTGTGAAGAGCCTGCTTGACTCCATTTTGAAGGCAGGAGCCATTGTGCTGTATTTTAAAAAAATAAGTTTCTATTTATTGTGGGAGTTGAGTTGCTCTCTGTTTCCTGGAACCTGACCTTCTCCAACCCATGACCTTGATTAATTTTTGAGAATAACTTTACCCTCCCTGACCCTCTCTGACCCCTCCATATTCACATGGTGACCACATGATGGGTTTTTTTTAAGATTTTTTTTGTATTTCTTTACTGCCCCATTGTCTCCCTTCTGTAAAACTACTCATGATTTTACTCCTGAAAAGGGGCCCAAGAGATGGATTTGGGGCTGCTCTCTTTAACCCGATTTAGGAACTAATCACTGGCCACCTCTTGGGTACATCGCAACAAAAAAAAAAATCAAGCTTGCTTCAAATTTGGCTCAAATTGTGGTTGTGGTCTTATTCTCATCATTGGGATTAACATTTTCTATAGGTCCCACCAAGATTCAGACCACCCACTCAAATCCTAAACCTGGAGCTTCGCTCTGGAATGAAGCTCTGGGAGACTGGGAGGCTGCCTTAGGAGGCATGTGCCTTGAGACATTCCAAGACTCCAGAGCTGCCTTAAGTTCATGGACTATCGGGGTGAACTTTGTTGCTGAGAAAAGCAGCAAGCATCTGTAGAGGCCTCCTGGTGAGTCATAGTCTGGTTCTGTTTTGTAGGATCCTAGTCTGGGATGTGGAGGGGTTCAATGGGACTCCAATATTCTCCTGTCCAGGGCAAAAAAGTGAGACATCACACCACCCACTTGAAGTTCTTGGTTTTGTTTTGTTATGTTTGTCTTGTCTTTGTGGTCTTGTCTGTGGCTTCATTTTTACTGTCCTCTTTTTGCCTTTTGTACTTTCTGTGTTAATTGGTTTATTTTGGACTTGGGGCATCTGAAGTGATGGACAGTATGGGTAGTAAGACTAGCAATCCTAACAGACCTCTATCCTGTGTTCTATTTGCTCATAGTGCAAATGCATTCAGTAAAATTTCAAAAGTCCTCAATAATCGTTAACAATCCAATATTATTTTAAAGTCTAAAGTTTAATTCTCACCTGAAACTCAAGGCAATCTCTTAATTATGAGTTCATATATATATATATATATATATATATATATATATATATATATAAAATACAATGACATGGAATACATATTCTCATTCCAAACGTTTGATAAACTTTACCCCCTATAGTTAAGGAGGGTTATGATTATCCTATCATCAAAAGTCCCCTCCTAACATTTTGTGAAATTGAATGGCCCACATTCGGGGTTGAGTGGCCCTCCCAGGGTACTTTTGGTTCTCAGATAGCCTGGGCAGTAGTGAATGTCACTCACCCTCAGTAAGCCCAGCCACCTGCATCCAATTGGATACATCTCTATTTGAGCTGGAGCAACTTTCAACCCCCTCCTCCAATGAAGGTCTGTGTGATCCCCAATGGGCAAGGTGGCTATGCCCTGGTTGTTGGCGGGCAGACTTTTTGAGGGCCTGTAGCAGAGACTAATGAGCCTTCTCTGAAGACTGTTCAGCTGGACTCACAGGAGGAAGAATTCCTTCTCCCTCTGCATAACCATCTTTATCATCTTTTCCTCTCCTCACCTCAACTTACACCTTTGCCACCCCAGTCCCTACCACCATGGCCTCACTCTGCCCCCTATCTGTACCTACCCCTACCCCACCAACTAGTTCTTCCCTACCTCCACCTATCTTTTCCCCCCTGGTTCTTCCCTACTTTGCCCTGTCTTTTCCCCTCCTGACACCCGACAGGCCACCCATATGGCCCTCCTGACTTCTCTGGTTCTGGTTCTAGGGTGGCATCTCCTTCAGTCCTCACTCCCCTATGGCCATTTCCTGACAATCATTACCTGTATGTCCCTTTCTCCACCACAGAACTCTACAACTAGAAGAACCAGAACCCTCCTTTCAGCACTAGGCCTGATTCCTTCATTTCTCTAATTGATTCTATCTTTTCTCAGTCATCTCCCCACATGGGAAGACTGTCAGTAGATGTTCTGTACCCTCTTCACTACCAAAGAAAGGGAACAGATTCTCATGAAAGCACCTGAAGCACTCCCTGGAATAGCTTCAGTGGCTGATGACCAAAAGGCAGAAGTGATTGACCATTGACCCTGCTTTGCCAAGAAGGAGACCCCATTGGAACTACAACACACACACACAGAGGTAGGAGGTCACTCAGTGAATATCATCAGGTTCCTTTAGAAGGGATGAAACAGGTATCATGAAAGCCCACTACCCTATCTGTAGCTCGAGTTTTCCTGCCTTGCCCACAGTCAGGACAAATCTTTGTCTCCCACCAGTCCCACAGCCGCTCAGACCCAACCAAGTAAAAACAGAGACTTACAAACTGTATGGCCGTGGCAGGCTTCTATTGAACTGTTCTTATATCTTAAATTAATCCATTTCCACAAATCTATACCCTGCCACATGGCTCATGGCTTACCGGTGCTTTACATCTTCCTTGTCCTGGTGACTGCTGTAGGCAGTGAGTCCTTCTGCCTTCCTGTTCTTTTATTTCTCCTCTCTGTTAGTCCCGCCTATACTTCCTGCCTAGCCACGGCTGATCAGGTTTTATTTATTGACCAATCAGAGCAGCACATTTGCCATACAGACCATCCCCCAACACAGCCAAGTGCAGACCATCTCAGACACCTGCACTCAGGCCCGTGGTCCTAATCCTCCTCTATGTGGACCTGCTGGGTAAAGCCATGAGAACCCAAGAATGGGCTCCCACAGGACATACAGAACATCCCACAGCACCTATCTAAGGTAACAGATGTGAAACAGGGCCCAGATGAATCATATTCAGCTTTCCTGGAGCGCCTCCTAGACACCTATCAGTTATGCACTCCTATAGACAAAGAGGACCTGGCAAATCTCAAAGTGATTAACCTGGCTTTTGCTAAGTCATCCCCTGATGTATGCAGAAAGATATAAAAGATTGGTGGGTTTGTAGGAAAGAACAGGTCAGAAGTGTTGGAGGTAGCTCAAAAAGTGTTTGATGGCAGAGACAGCAAAGATCTTTTGATAAAGATGTGGCATGCCACTGTGTCTGCACTATAAGCCCTAGTCACTCTCAACTCTGCCCATGCACACCATGATTTTTTTTAAAAAGGAGACCTTTCCAGAAGGACCAATGTGCCTGCTGCAAAGAAATAGGTCATTGGAAAAATGAATGTCCATGCCAGAACCAGGTAGGTCCTCCCAAACCCAAGCCAATAATAGCTATGGAAGATTTGCAAAGCCAGGGCTCCTTCAAACTAGGCCCCCAGGAACCTGTGATAACCTTAACCGTAGGGGGTCAAGTTTAAAATTTCTGGTGGACACAGGGACTACTCATTTGGTATTACAGAAGCCCCTGGGACCCCTTATCAAGGAAACAATGGAAGTACAGTGGTCAACAGGGGATTTCAAAGAATACAGATAGACCACTGACTGGCCTGTTAACCTAGGACAGGAACTGTGACTCATTCTTTCTCTGTTATTCCTGAATGTCCCCATGCTTTACTGGAGTGGAACCTTTTGCACAAGCTCCAGGCAACAGTATCGTTCTCAAGAGACTCTCCTAGGTTGCAATAGAGAGGCCTTGCTAAGGCTTTAACTATAACCTTCCCAATAAATGAGGAATATCTACTCCTCCAAAGGTTGCCAATCCAGAAAATTCCTATGGTTTGAACAGAGGACAACCCTCCTGTCTTGGCAAAACATGTGTCATCCATCATAGTGCAACTAACATCTGGGGCAATGCCCATTTGAGTCAAGCAGTACCCCATCAGTTCAGAAGCCAGGGAAGGGATTAAGATTCACATCAGGTGCCTCCTTGAAGCAGGCATACTTATTCCTTGCCAGTAGGCCTAGAAATATGCCCCTTGTGGTCTGCCCAAAAGCCTGGAACTCAAGGCTATAGACCAGTACAAGACTTGAGGGAAGGTAACAAGTGTGTAGAATGCATTTACCCAACTGTCTCAAAATCCCTATACTTTGCTCAGTTTATTACCACTAGAGCATAAAGTTTACACTGTATTGAAGTTAAAAGATGTGTTCTTGGGCTGGAGAGATGGCTCAGAGGTTAAGAGCACTGGCTGTTCTTCCAGAGGTCATGAGTTCAATTCCCAGCAACCACATGGTGGCTCACAACCATCTGTAATGAGATCTGGTGCCTTCTTCTGACCTGCAAGTGTATATGCAGACAGAACACTGTATACATAGTAAATAAATAAGTCTTTAAAAAAAAAAAAGATGTGTTCTTCTCCATCCCTCAGTCAAAATTAAGTTAGCCCTACTTCACATTTGAAGGGCTGACCCTGCACTGGGAATATCAGGACAACTAATCTGGACCAGACTCCCACCATCTTCGATTAAGCACTCACCCAGGATTTAAGTCTCTTCCATAGTAAAAGTTACCTCCATAGTAAGGTTACCCTGAGGTAATCTTGCTTCAATATGTGGATGATTTATTATTGGCTACCAAAGATAAGGAGGACTGTTTGAGAGCCACCAGAGGCCTTTTGGAAACTCTAGCCCAGTTAGGCTATAGAGATTCTTAAAAAATAAAAATAAAAAGGCTCAAATTTGCACACCCCAGGTTACTTAATTGTGATATGAGCTGAAGAGGGGAAAAGACTGTTGCCTCAGGGCTGCATAGCAGCTATACTGCAAATCCCAACTCCAACCACCAGGAAGAAAGTTAGGGAATTTCTGGGAGCTGTTGGATATTGCTGTCTTTGGATACCTGGGTTTGCTGAAACTGCCAAACCCTTGTATTCTGCTATAGCCAGGGGCAACACCCTTTTGGAATGGACTGAGGAACAACTACTTAAAAGAGACCCTGGTAGAGGCCCCCACATTAACTCTCCCTGATATCTCCAAGCCCTTTCATCTTCATATCCATAAATGAAAGGGCATTGCCAAGGGAGTCCTGACTCAGACCCTGGGTCCCTGAAAAGGCCAGTAACTTACACTTAAAGGAGACTGGAGCCTGCAGCCTCTGGATGGTCCCCTTGTTAACGAGCCATCACAGGCACTCCAATTCTAATAAAAGAAACTGACAGTATCACATTGGGACAGATTCTAACTGTAACAGCTCCACATGCTGTGGAAGCCCTACTGAGAGATGCCACCAACCAGTGGATGTCTAATGCCCATCTGACCCAGTACCAAGCTCTTCTTTTAGATAAGGAGAGACTGACTTTTGATAAATCCTTGGCCATTAATCCTGCCACCCTGCTGTTAGTTGATGACCCTAAGGAGTCCATCCATGAATACCTATAGATGCTAGACATTATCCAAGGTATGCAACCTGACCTGACAGGCATTCCTCTCACTACCAGAGATGCAGATCTCCATATGAATGGGAGAAGCTTCATTCAAGGAGGAACCAGGTATTTGGGTTTGGCAGTGTTTACAGGACAGAAGGAGGATATTTGGGCACAATCCTCTCCTGGGGCACATCTGCACAGAGAGCAGAAATAATTGCTCTGACACAGGCCTTAAGGTGGACTGAAGGAAAAAAGGTGAACATCTACACAGACAGCTGATATGCTTTTTCCATGGCTCATGTTCATGGACAGAGGAGCTTACTCACCTCAGGGAGAAAGACTACTAAAAATAAATATGAAATTGTCCAGTTTCTAGAGGCCATATGGTTACCAATCCAACTGGTCATTATTTACTGGCCAGGACACTAAAAAACAAAAGCCCCCAAACTCAAGGTAACAACCATGCAGATCAAGTTGCCGAAGAGGCTGCTCTGGTGGAACCCAAATCCCAGACTATTCTGGAACTATCTGGTGTGCCTGAGCCCCAGCTCTACCTCAATGAAGATGTTCTTGAGTAAGAACCAGAAGACATTAAGTCATATTCTGACTTGGAGGCTTGGGGGAGCCATAATGGATGGTGGATCATGCCTGATGGAAGAATCTGCATGCCAAAAGTACTGGGCCAAAACTAGCAAACTGCCTCCCATCACAACTTGCACTTGTCACCTAAAAAGGTCTCAGAACTCATCTCCCCTCATGCCTGGACACGGAGAAAAACTTCAGAGCACCTCAGACTGCTGCCTGACCTGTGCCCAGGTAAATGCAAAGGACATACTTCCCCCAGGCCAGTGGAGTCAAGGTACAATACCCTGTGAATTGTGGGAAATGGACTTCACTGAAGTCAATCCAGGACTGTATGGCTTCAGATATCTGCTGGTCTTTGTCAATACCATCACAAGCTGGGTAGAGGCCTTTCTACCCAGAACAGAAATACCCCAAGTGATGGCTAAGAAAATAATAATGGAAACTATTCCCAGATTTGGCCTCCCCATATCTCTTGGGTCTAACAATGACCCTGGCCTTCATGGCCAAATTATCTCAATTGCTTTCTAAGGCTCTTAACATAAAATGGAAACTTCATTGTATGTATCATCCTCAGAGCTCAGGAAAAATAGAGAGAATGAATAGAACTTTAAAGAGATTTTAACTAAATATACTCTTGAAACTGGTGGTAAATGAGTTGACCTCTTGCCTTATGCTTTTCTCAGACGGTGATGTACCCACTACCAAGAGAAGTTCACCCCATATGAAATAGTCTATGGGTGACCACCTTCTATGATCCTTCAAGTACATGCCAGACTGTTATCAGATTGCTCTACTCCAGTCTCTGAGACCTTAAAAGGATTGCAATTAAGTTTGGATAAGATTATCTCTCAGGTACAGGCTGTTCAATCTGTTGGATACCACCCACCTGATCACACATCCCAGCCCCAGCCTGGACATGCTATATTAGTCTGCCTCTTCAAAACTGATCAGATTCTGAGGAGCCCCCAACTGGATCAGGCCCTCTGGATAAGTGAGACAGTATATTAGCTTGATCTGTTTGGGAGGCATCCAGGCAGTGGGACCGGGACCTGTCCTTAGTGCATGTGCTGGCTGTTTGGAACCTGGGGCTTATACAGGGACACTTGACTCAGCCTGGGGGGAGGGGCTGGACCTGCCTGGACTGAATCTACCAGGTTGAACTCAATCCTCAGGGGAGTCTTTGCTATGGAGGAGATGGGAATGGGGGATGGGCTGGGGGGAAGGTTGCGGGGTGGGAGGTGAGAGAACAAGGGAATCCGTGGCTGATATGTAAAATTAAATTAAATTATAAAATAAAATTAAAAAAAACTGATCAGCTTCAACCTAGATGGGAAGAAAGACCTTACATTATGATTCTCTGGACTCCTATTGCTGTTAAAGTCATTGATGTTTCTGCCTAATTTCATCACTCACACCTCAAGAAGGCACCAGAGGAACCCACAAAAAAGGAGCCCAACCCCAAGAGGTAGAAAGTGACTAAAAAAGGACTGTTAAAAACCAGACTTTCTAAGGTTTGACTATCTAACATAACTTTGTGTTCTTCCTGTTGAAATTAGTCATCATAAGTCTCCTATGCCTAACAATATGCTTTATTTTCAACCTATGCAAACAGAACCTAAATGCATCTTGAGAGGAGAAATAAAAGGCACCCCTATCATAGGAAACACCCTGATATTGTCTTGCCATGCAAAAGATTGCCTTTATCCACCAGGACCCAGGGCTGTTCTTCAAAATATATAAAGAACTCAAGAAACTAGACATCAAAATACCAAACAATCCAATTTAAAAAATGAACTACAGCTCTAAACAGAATTCTCAACAGGAGAATCTCAAATGGACAAAAGATATTTAAGGAATTGCTTAACATCCTTAGTCATCATTTGATTGAAATGCAAATCAGAATGACACTGAGATACCATCTTACATCTATCAGAATGGCTAAGATCAAACACACTGATGACAGCTTATGTTGGAAAGGATGTGGAATCAGAGGAACACTCCTCCACTGCTGATGAGAGTGCAAACTTGTACAGCCACTTTGGAAATCAGTATGGCAGTTTATCAGAAAATTGGTAATCAATGGAGTATTACACAACAGTAAAAAAAAGCAATGGCATCATGAAATTTGTAGGCAAATGGGTGGAACTAGAAAGAATTATCATGAGTGAGGTAACCCAGACCCAAAAAGACAAACACGGCATGTATTCACTCTTAAATGGATATTAGACACAAAGCAAAAGATAACCAGGCTACAATCCACAACCCCAGAGAAGCTAGGTAAAAAGGAGGACCCTACGAGGGACACACATGGAGGGCCCAGGAAGGGAAAATAGTTAAGATCTTCTGGGTAAACTGAGAGGAAGGTTAGAAGGGAAAGGATGGGAGATGGGGAAAGGAGGGACTGAGATGGCTGAGTGAAGGGAGGGACAGAGAAAGAGAGCGATGAAAGAGATGTGTTGGTAGAAGTAACCATTAGGGGGTTAGGGAGAAATCTGGTACTAGGGAAATCCCCAGGAATCCACAAGGATGGCACAAGCTAAGACTCCTAGCAATAGTGGAGGGGGTGCCTGAACTTAACTTCCCCTATAATCAGATTAGTGACTACCCTAATTGTCAATATAAAACCTACATCGAGTAACTAATGGGAGTATATGCAGTGATCCACAACCAAGCACTGGGCTGAGCTCCTAGATTTCAGCTGAAGAGAGGGAGGAAAGAGATCACAGGAGCAAGTGAGGTCAAAATCATGATGAGGAAAACCACAGAGGCAGCTGACCCGAGCTGGTGGGAGCTCATGGACTCTGGCCTGTCAGCTGGGGAACATACATGGGACTGAACTAGGCTTCTGAATGTGGGTGACATTTATATAGCTAGGTCTGTTTGGGAGTTCCTAGCAATGGGACCAAGACTCCACCAGAAAACCATTAGAGCTGATAATTTTTTTCAGCAAATGAGTCAGACACAAAATTAACATAGAAAAATTCAGTATCTTTCCTCTATGTCAATAATTTAAAAGAAGGAAATTATGGAAATAATCTCATTCACAACAGCTTCAAAAGAAATAAAATATGTTGGAATAAACTGAGTTAAGGAAGTAAAAGGCTTCTACAATGGAAATTTTAAAACACTGAAGAAACTGAAGAAGTTACTTGGAAATAAAAAGTGAAATTGATATTTATAACCAATGTACAATATCGAGTTTTGTAACTAAGCTATTAAGTTTTGAGACTTGTAATTGCAGATAATTATGAAAATGAGAACCCAGAAAGACACTTCATAGTAGAATAAGAACAGTCATTAGTTTTGTGAAATGTTGGAATGATCGTTTTTTTTAATTTTTTAAAATTTGTTTTACATGCTGACTACAGTTTTTCTGCCCCTCCTCTCCTCCCAGCCCCTGTCCTCATCTCTCCTGCCCCTGCCCCCATCCACTCCTCATTTTCCATTCAGAAAAGGGCAGGCATCCCATGGATATCAACAAAACATGGCATATCAAGTTGTAGTAAAACCTCCCCTGGGTCCTGGTGCCCAGGCAGTGTCAGAGGTGGGCTCATTCTTGTGCCATGGATCTGAGGCTAGAATAGTCATTGGTTGGTCACCCTCACAATCTCTGCACCACCCTTAGCACAGCACATCCCATAGGCAGGACAGACAGTAGATAGAAGGTGATGTGCCTGGGTTGAGGTCCCAATCCCTCCACTTGAAGTCTTGCCTGGTCACAGAAGATGGCCAGTTCAGGCTAAGTATCCTCTGTTGTCATCCTTGCAGGTTCCTGATAGGTTCCCTTGCACCAAGATTCTACCTCACCCTGAAATGAACACCCCTTTCTGGTCATTTTCTTTCAGTACTCTCCCTTCCATCCTTCCCCTACCTCGTGTTCCCATCCCCACCCACCCTCAATCCACCCATGAAATCTCTTCTATGTCCCCTCCCAGGGAGAGCTAAGCAGAAATAGCCATATTTTTATTACATTTAGTCCATAGCTTCTTGCCAAACTCTATATGCCAGATTAACCTGACTGAGATTAGAGGGTTATCCTGATAAATGAGGCATTCACCAGAGAGCCAGAGGGTGGGAATTCAGTCTATGTTTCTCTTGGTGACTTGAAATGTCATCAAGATCATTTCACCATGGAAACCTTGGCATTTCTAGTAATGTGGAAACCCATGGGAAATCTCTGTGAAGCTTATTGAAGAGGTGTAATAATCATATCAAACTTGACCTCATTTAGCAAGTGGGACAAGATACATTTTAAATAGATTTTACTGAATGAAGTGAGTATTTCCTCATTGATGTAAAAGCTTATTCCTCGTATTGCAGTACATGTATTCTTGCAAGATAGTTGACAGCAGAGGGGTATGGTCACAGGATGATTTAGTTTAACCTTTAACCTTTCCACACTACTTTCAGTTATAAATGTTTCAGTATTGGTGGCATGTGGACAACTTCTCCATCACTAAAGACGAATGCTAGGAATTGGAATTTTTAGGCCCCCTTTAAAGCTTCCAGGACAGCTCTTATTTTATGGGTACATTGGACATAAGGAGAAATCTCTTCTAATTCAAGCTGATACAACAGCCCTTTGAAATAAGGACTCCTCTGACATTTGTTGGACACTTCCATGGTATGTGAAAAGCAAATGAGGAAGCATTCAATTCCAGAGTTTCTGCCTTATCATTGTTTCCTAAGAGCCATGGGAAAGCTGGTCAGGAACCTTTAAAGCATGTGCCCATTTTCTTCTGTGATTGTATAGATACAGCATCCTAAGACACCAGGTAGCATTAGTAACATAATTTGTGTGTTAACATAGAGAGATGCTGACACCCACCACAAGTTTACATAATTCTTTCTAGTTAATTGAAGGATTTAGTAGCAAGTATTTTTAATAATTCTAATATATTCTCAAAGGTGGCTAAAAAAGCCCCAAAGTTACGATCATGGATGCTAAAAAAAAAATTTCTATTGTCTACAACTTCCTTTAATCAACATTATACATTCCTCCTTACAGATTTGGATTTACCTGCGAAACCGCATTGCCATCTTAGAGGAACTGTCGGCTGGGACTCACATATTGCCACACGTTGGTTGCCTAGACTTCCTGGCTTTCCTTTGAAAATTAGATGGATGCCTCCATGAAACTCTAGTTCTAACAATCTGATCCCTGCTAGAACTGCACCAAGATCTGCCAAAAGCTTGAGTAATATCTGGGTGCCCTTGGACCACTGTTGAAGCAGACTTTTAGTGTATAATTCGTCAATCATGAAAAACATGAATCCCAGAGAAATAATTCCCTAGTTAACTTGGACACTCTTTTCAAAGAAAACTTTTTGGTTTTGGTTTGTTTGTTTGTTTGTTTGTTTGTTTGTTTTGAGGGGAGTAATTAATATATTTTTATCATGTTCTCTTCCAGCTCCTTCCAGAAAAGTTTATATTGAACATCTGCAATAAGTAGGGTTGTGTCAGTTCCTAAACTACCCTCAAGGTATCTTTCTCTTTGTCCGAATGCAAATGACTTGAATTCTTTCCATTGTCACTAATTCCCTTAGCATCTGTCCCTTCCTTGGTTGAAGCTTTAATGTACTCATTTTCTGGAAGAGAAAAAAAAAAAAAAACAGGAAGAGGAGGAAGAAGAGGTGTCTTCATTGACTTTCCCAGGTCCCTCATTCTTCAGTAGAAGGAAAGGAAAGAGTAATAGAACAAGAGGTGGGAAAGGAAGGACTGTGAAGATCCTGAGCATGTGTAGACCAGCCTATCCTATGAGGAACCCAGAAGCAAGATTTCTGTTATGCTCCTGGCTTAAACTGCAGGGGACAAATACCAACTCCACAAATCATGTGACCCTGGGAAACTGATTTGTTCTTCTATTCCTTATTTTACTTCTTTGGAAATTCTGATTAATAAAAGTCTTTGCTACAGGGGTTGTCGAAAACATAGAATGTGTTATTGTATCACATAAAATGCTTAGAAGTGAACCCAACTCTTGTCATTAAGCAAATTATTGCTCCCTTCCAACATTCTTTCCTTCATTACAATAGCCTTTTTGATTCCTTTCTGATTAACTCTTCACTGAAAATTAACACTCTGGGCTTGATGAGACTTGCTTACATTTCCAGCACTCCATGTGCTGAGACAAGACGATCATTAGTACAAAGCCAGCCAGTGTTTTGTAATAACATCCTACCTTAGCAAAAGAACCAAGAAATGTTCTAAAAGAAATTAGTACTCTCAGTACTATACACTGAAAGAAAACCTTGATCTTCTTACTAATCTTCACCCAAACCACAATGAGTTCTTCTTTATATTTCTCATTTCCCTACTAAATCCTAAATTACCACTAGATCTTAGAGTCCCATGTCTGGAGTAGTCCTACAACAGAAAATGCTTGTTGGTTAAATATACATACTAAACATATGTTGCAAATTTAATTTTACAAATGAAATATATTATGCACATTTTATAATAGAAAATTACATTTTAGAAATATTTAAAACATATCAAACTTATTAAAAATTCTGACAGTACCAAATAACAAAACAAAATATGTTTCCATTATTTCTAAAAAAAGGATTTAAACTAGACATGGCTTACTTAGATGACATTTTTATGTGAATTTAAAGGATATGGTACACAATAAAATACATAATAATTGTTGTTTATTTACAAAAATATGGGAAGAAATAGTTTATATGGTACTGGTCAACTCCAGAATTGTAAGCTATATCTAGGGACCAGTGAAGATTTTTCTCTTTCTTGCAGAACAGAAGGAAAAATTCTGATCTTGGGAATTGAGCAAGTGACGGGTGTTGCTTTCAAAGCTGGTCTGATTTTTGTTGTGCCTAAGGCACATTCACTACACCCCATGTCTCAGGTGAGATGCATTACCTTAGCTGTGCTAAGCACTATCTAGGGAATAGCTTCAGCATCCTCAGATTGATAGATTTTTGCAATTAGCCAAAGGGCCTAACAAAAATGTATGTTCTTAATTAGAATCAATCAAATAATCTCAGTTGAAACAGCTGAATGGAAGATTCCCAAACTAATGCTCCTTTCTATTGAGTTGGGACTTCAGGGAAAACCAGAAAGATAATGGAAATTGGAAGAGCTTCTGAGTGTAATAATGAATACAGGGCTGAAGAGATGTGTCTAGGAAAGCACTTCAAAGGTATGACAAAGACCGCACAGAGAAGCAGCACCAGAGGCTCAGTCCAGACATCTGTATGGAAACTATAGTCAGGCACCTGAAAACCATTAATGTTGAAAATTGTATTTAAGAAGGGAGAAGTACGTGTGGAGCACTGTTGTTGTTGTTCAAAGGCAGGGAGGGAAGATGAATGGATATAATAGTCACAAAATCTATTGACTCGTTTATTCAATTATCTGTACTCGTATTCATGAAAACAATAGATGATTCAATTTGCTGCTTTTTAATCCAACTCAACACAATGCAATAAGTTTCCCCCAAAAAAATGAAAATTCAGATAGGTTCTCCATCATCAGCTTTTTACTCATTTCCTAAAAGACAGTAAACATAAATACGTGAAGTCGCCATGTAAATCATATATTCTTGTTCTTAATTTTATGGAAAATAGTAAATGGGGAAATCTCGAAAACTTGGCTTTATCTAAGTCATAATCATAAATGAGTATCTAAAATTTAGAATACAAAATTCCTGTCTGTTGATCCAACTCTTTTAAGACCATGATCAATTATTAATGTTTTTGTTATTGTTACTTAACCCAAGGTGATCAGCACACTAAGTGCATGTTTTAGTGCTGAACTGCACTCCAGCCTTTGCTTTTTATTTCATTTTTTAAGCAGTTTTAGGTTCCCAACAGAATTGAGCAGACAATACATATTTTCTACATAATTTCTACACAAAAGACACACAGAAAGACAGAAAGAGACTCCACTTACCCCTGTTAGTAACACCCCTACCAGAACAGACTATACACAGCAATTGTCAAAACTGTACTGACACAACATTATCACTCATAGTCTATATATATATAAAATGGCCTTAATCCACTATTATAGCGTTATACAAGAAGAGATTTTCTTGTCCTAAAAGCCCTCTGTTCTGTGTCTCTTCAAACCTTCTACCCTCTGAAGCCCTGGAAACCATCCCATCGATTGTTTTTATAATCTCCATAATTTTGCTTCTTTCCTAAAATGACATGTAATTGGATCTTTCAAGATTAGCTTATTTCACTTAGTAAAATATATTTAAGTTTTTTCTCCAGTGAACTACGGTACACACACACACACACACACACACACACACACACACACACACACACCACACACACATGTTTGGGGCCATCCACTAGAGTGTGGTCAACAGGAGCAACACCCTTAAGGAAAACTGACTTTCTCCCTTGGAAGTTTTCTCCTATCCAGAGCTCCTCAGTTGTGTTTGGGGGCTCCTGAGGCCTTCTCTCATCTCCAAGCCCAAATTGGTTGGATTGATCTTGTGCAGATCTCATCAGACAATGCAGGTGCTGTGAACACATGAGTATAGGTGTCCTGTCATATTCAGAAGATACTGTTGTTTCTCTCTGGTCCTCTCTGACCTCTGGCTCTTATGGTCTCTCTGTCCTCTTTTGGTGACCCTCCCTTAGCCTTGTGGGGAGGGAATATGGTATACAGATGTCTCATTTGTGGATCAGCACTCTACAGATTCTTATTCTCTGCACATTGGACTGTTATGAGTTTTTTTAATTAAACACCTTCCACTGCACAAATAAATCCAGGAAACAAGAAAGGGGCCCATGGGATGGGGGCAGGGAGAAATATCTTATTGTTGAGTTTTAAGAATTATTTGCATGTTTCAGTGCATTTTCTTGTGAGATGTGTCTTTCAAATTCCTTATATTAAAACTCTCATTTTCAGAAACTTAATAAATGTATACAAAAGTTCTATAGCATTTTGACTGTAATTTCTGAACAGAAAAACATTTGCTTTGTAGAGCTTAAAATCTAGTGATAATACAACACCCCTTAATAAACCAGGCAAGTCTTGTAGTTCAAGCTGTACAAGCACAAAGGATTGAAGAATGGTCTGGAAAGGAGACCAACAGGTGTGTGTGTGTGTGTGTGTGTGTGTGTGTGTGTGTGTATGTATATGTATATATATAATGAATTGTCTGAAGTGCTATGAAATGTGGTACTGTATGAAGAGCTGACAGTATGTGAGAGCCAAGAGTGGAACTGGGAGAACTCGGTAGGAGATGCTTGCTGGATTCTGGATGAGAGAAGCTCATGTGAACTGAGGCGAAGATGGTAGGAAAAGATATTAGGCAGAATGGTGAGAGGCCATATAGCTCATGTCACAAGAGCTGATGATGGACCCAATATACCTGTAAAGGAGAACAGGTCCAGCATGGCTTTCAGGACTGTGGGTTAAGATGATGAATCTTCATGCTCTTCATTGAAATAGGGGATGATGAGGAGCAGAAGATTGCAAAGAAACACTGAAGTTGTAGATTCGCACGGTATGTTTGACACTTACTACCCTCCTAAGAAGAAAGGAAAATACATGGCCAGATACATGACATGTAAGGCTCTGT
This sequence comes from Peromyscus maniculatus bairdii, assembly GCF_049852395.1. Classification (NCBI taxonomy): domain Eukaryota; kingdom Metazoa; phylum Chordata; class Mammalia; order Rodentia; family Cricetidae; genus Peromyscus; species Peromyscus maniculatus. The sequence goes on along the minus strand of NC_134871.1, from coordinate 6,532,975 downwards.
AAAACAGTCCAGAATAGAGGCTGACTCTAAAGACTCCTTTAAAACAGGCTTGCAGCTGAGCGTGAGTGTGCATGTCTGTAAGCCATAGCATTTGGGAAGTAGAGGCAGGAGAATCAGAAGTTCAAGATCACCCCCAGCTACATAGAAAGTTTGAGACCAGCCTAAGCCACATGAGACCCTGTTTCAAATAAACAAGAGCAAAAACTCTAATCTTGCAGAAATAGAATCACCTTGACTGACAATGTTCAAGGATAACAAAACAAGAGGAGACAACTTTTGCGTTTGATTAGGCAGGGATGTTAGTAGTTTCTAAACAACTCTTTCCCGGTATGTTGGTCTCTCTTGCCTCAATCATAAGTTGTTTACTCAGCTATGTACTGGCAGAAATGTTGATTTATCACCAAATAGAACAAACTTCTGACCTGGTTACAACTAATTCAGAACTCATAAGTAGAATCTTCACAGTGCAAAGGTTTATTTTTGTAATATGTTACACAACCAAATACATTTATAAAGATGCTTGAATCCTTAAATCTGTTTTGTGTCATGAGCATAAAAATGATGATTATTGATTATTTATTAAAGATAAATATAATATAAATATAAATAAACAGACTAGATACTATGCTAAGTTTTTTACATGTGTTAATTTAAGTCCTTATCACATTTTTACTTTGAGAGGGCATATATTATTTATATATAATAATATATTTTTAAAGATATCTTCATACAGATATCTCATGAACATTGGTCATGTTCACTCACCCACAAATCCTCCCATCTTTCCCTCCTTTTAGTCCCCTTTATTCCTCATTTCCCTCCTATTTGCATTATGTGTATTATATTATATTTTATTTTATTATCTGTACAAAATCTAGGGTATGCACATTAGTGAAAATGTGTGTGTGTGTGTGTGTGTGTGTGTGTGTGTGTGTGTGTGTTTCTTAATCTGGTCACCAGGTTATTTCACTTAACCTGATCTCCAGTTGCATAATTCTCATATAGATGATATAATTTCGTTCTTCTTTGAATCTGAATAAAACCCCATTATGTACACAGATGGTATTTTCTTTATCCATTCACATATTCTTGGTTACATTAGCCAATTCTATAAGACATCTCTTATAAATAATTAAACATAGGTGTTCAAATAACTCCATGGTCCACTGACTTGAGTCCTTTCCACATATATCTAGCAGTATATACCAAAATATGGGTCATATGGTAGATTTATTTTTGGTTTCTTGAGGAACCTCCAAACTGATTTCCATAGATATTAAACTAATTTATATTCCACCAGCTGTAAACAAAATTCTCTTTGCTCCAGCAGCGTTTGCAATAATTGGGAATGGTGCTATCCTTAAATCACAGATAGAGAAACTTGACACACACAGGAACTAGGAAATCTCACTAAAAACAGCAGAGCCACTATAGAGGACACATGAACTACAATTCTGGGATCCCATTTCCTTGAGATAAGTGATTTATCTACTTCTAATTCCCAAGATGTTTTAACCCTGTGCCTTCCCAGATAAGTTGAAAGTACAGGATATAGATTTTAGAGCTTTGTGGCTCACAAATGAGAAATGATTTGACAATTACCATTTCAAAGATGAAAAGATTTTTCCCATAATGATATTATTCATTCATGCTCAATTGGGTAAAACCTTAAGAGAGATCAGAAAATGAACATCATTTGGCTGTACACGAAAAAAGGAACTAAATGACTGTTTACTGCTCTAGAGGCATTGGGTCCTGGGAGAATGGAGCAGATACATGAGGTAGACTGAAGTCTCATGCAGTAGCCAACTTTATTCAGAACATCAAGCAATTTATATTCTCTGAGAATTAAGAAGAATCTCATAAGTAATGTGTCCAGTCACAAGCATAAGCCATACAGATCAAAAACATGTTTTCCACAGATGCATAATTGAATAATAACAGCAAGCAATAATGAGTAATCTGAAGTAAACTTGCTCCTATCTGCTACACCTGGGAGAAGTACAAAAACACATCCCATGAACAATTCCATGTTTTGAAGAAACTGAGATCACAAGACTCTCTTGTTTTCTTGGAATTTTCTCACAAGCACTCAGAATTCTCCTCACATGACTCTATTCTTGGACAGTGTTCCAACAAATGATGATTAAATAAGTGAGATTTTATTTGCACCTTTAGTTTAGTGAAAACTCAAATGTGCGTGTATCTCAGTGCTGTGGAGACATTCTTATGAACATCAGAATCTAGTAAGACACATCGGTTCACAAAGCATTAATGTACTCATAGGACTTATAAGTAAAGCTTCTCTTGTCAAGAGAAGGGATGAGAGAAGAAAAGAAAAAGAAGAGCTGTGTGTACTTGATGAAATGTTTCATATAAATCCCTTCCTTATAATGGCAATACAAATCCACTTTTAACTAACTATAACACATTTCCTAAGGAAACATTAAAAGTGAACATTCCTCAAGAATGAACTCATTAGAATTGCTCTTTGTTCTGTGATGGTCCTAATAAGAAGCTGATAACTGATAATAACTTTGGACCCTAATAGTTTATTTAAACATTGAATAGATCCTTACTGCTATGAAATTTCAATTGCAAACAGCATCATCTTTAAGTTCTTTAAAATATATTTTTTACATATAATAAATATCTATATATTCATAATTTGTGAAAAATTAGTAGGTAAACTTTTGTGAGATGACTTGGAACCACTAAAAGCAACAACAGATCAGGATAAAGTCTTTTGGGGTGAAATCTGTACTCTGAATCCCTTAGGTGTTTACTGTTGTGTGGGCACTGACTTCAGTACCAACCATGGATGAATGATGGATTTAGTATGACTCTTTACAAAGATCCACACTCATCATGGCAGTCAAGGTCAAGAGACAAAGCTGGTTGGGTCTTGACACCTAGTGTGTAATTCATGCTCTTTCTTAGGCTCTGGAGATCCCTTCAATGAGGGGGGGACAAGTTTCACATGAAGCCGTGCTTTTCCTCTACACTCAGTTGAGCTATATTCTCATTTAATTCTATGCGAAGCTCATATTCTGGTCACCATGACAAGCATGCCACCTGTGTTCAATGCCAGTATAAAAAAAGGGGATTTTATTTGGCTGAGTTCATAATAACATATTCAAAACCCCACATAACAAACACTGAGTGATTCAGCCATTCCACTTCTTCCCAATCCTATTTTCTGAGAAGTGTACTTTGGCTGAAATGTTATGAACAAGGAGATCTATGTTTGTGGTGACCTGCTCTGAATGGACCCCATTCTTACAGAAAGTCTTTTATTATACCAAAGGAAAAGAAAAAAGCCTGAGATGTTAGGGAGAGTAATTCATAGAGAAAGATGTGCTGACAGGTCTGAATGAATAGCTTTCCTCCTCTAGAGCCTGACTCTACTTGGCCCCCAGGCTCAGGGAACTTACTCACTCACTAGAATCCCAGAACAGCAGTCACATCCAACCAAGTCCTGGAAGTGATTAAGAAAGAGACCTCCTTCCTGAAAGAGCACCCTTTCAACTAGCTCCATGTGGTATTTTCTTAACTAGGAAGGGAGAATGAGATGCAGTTTTCAAACTCCAGGTTTTAATAAGTCCCCGATTTCTCTATCGACAATGGCCTCCTGTGTTTGGTACATTATGAGGCCAATGGAGACACCACATTGGAACACTTATCAGCATCCTAAAAGGGGCATCCTAAAAGCAAAGACCCAGAATAAACTGAGATCAGACCTTTCAAAATGTTGTTTATCATGACTACAAAGAAGAAGAATTGGAAGACAAATATAATTAGGATTAGTTCCTTGCTGCATAGACCATGCAAAGCTAAGCACGAAAGGAAACAAGTTTTTAATCCTAGTTCTAAATACAAATTATTGGGGTGATTTCAGCCTTAATTTTATGGAGACAAACAGGTATCTTGATGAATTGATGTAGCTGGCTTTTCATTTTCATCTTATTGATTTCATTATTTGTTTTTTTTTTATTTTTGATATTATAACATAATTTTATCATTTTCCCTTCCCTTTCCTCCCCCTCAACCTTCCTATGTAGCATCCCATCCTTGCTCTCTGTCTTTAATTTTTGTTACATATGCATATCTCTAAAATAATACCATCAAAATATATGTAATTTTTTTCTACATAAAATTTTAATGGGAAAAACTGCAGAGATGTGGAGCCCAGTCTTAAATGGTATATCTACAGCACAATCCCTGCACCTCAGGCTCAGGGATCATTGTGGAAGATGGGGAACAAAAGACTGTAAGAGCCAGAGAAATGGAGTTTACTGGAGATGTGTCCCCTAGAAATGTCAGGAGCTACACTCCTGAAGTCTCACTCCACGGCTGTCTAAACATAACCGAACAAGGGTTATACCAGTAGAGATGTTAACACGAGCAGGGGCAGGATCATGAGGACTCAACCCTAGACAAAGAACTACAGGGAACTAAGGAAGGCTGAGGGTGGGAGAAATAGTCTTCCCTAGGGAAGAACACACCACAGTTATCCAATACCAAATGATCAGCCCTGAAAACACACACACACACACACACACACACACACACACACACACACACACACACACGTAACATTTATTTTGATTTCTATAAAATTCAATATATAAGTCTGAATGTTGTAGGGTAGTAAAATTTCATCTCCTGTTCTTCACAGAACCCACTTGCTTTTGTATCGCACTCTTTCCTTTGCATTATGAATCAGCACTATTCTGGACCCAGAGGGCACTCTTAACAACAAATATATATTCAAACTTCCGCCTTTCCTGAGGCTCACCATTCATAGCAAAGTGGAAAGAAATTGCAGATCAGACATCTAAGTGAGTAGCATAGTAGACAATGTAGATGTCACAGAAGAAAAACAAGAGGTGAAGTGTGGAGACGGATTGGAACATAAGGCAGAGTTAAGGAAAGGCTCACTGATCTATTGAACACTGGCCTGAAAGAAGAGAGGCATGCTGTGGACATATATGGGGAATATACATTCCCAAAAAGAGCGGACACCAAGTGTGAGGCCTAAAGAGGAAGGCATTTGGAGTACCCAGAACGGGAAAAAAAAAAAAAAAACAGAAGCAATAGGAAAAGTGGAACACTGGAAATAGAAAGGAAAAGGAAGGAGGGCACGTGATGCTGGATAGGAAAAGGAGGAATGCCACATGATGCTGGGTAGGAAAAGGAAGGAGGGCACGTGATGCTGGGTAGGAAGAGGAAGGAGGCCACATGCCAGACAGGAGGAGACAATCCAGAAGATGTACAAGACAGAGGAGACCAAATTATTTGAGAGAGGACGATGGGGAGGGGCAGGCAGATGATGCCACCACAAAGAGGAGAGAGACCGGGTGGTTGTAGATAGGAGGAGGAGTGAGGTAAAATGATGCCAGACTGGAAGAGCATGGAGGTCACGTGATGCCAGACAGGAGGAGAGGAAAAGGCAGAGGATGCAGAACCAGGCAAACTCTAGAACAGTCACTGTATTGTATCTGACAGAGATGTAAAACTTTACAAGGTTTTCTTCAGAAAACAACAAGATTTCTGTTTTGGGCTTTTATTATGGTAAATACACGGAATAAAAATTAAGACATTCATATCATAACTATGGTCACCCTCAGTCCCAAGAAACTTCAAAAATTATCATTCCAAATCCGGTAAACATTCACATGCTATCCTCTCTCCCAGCTTTGGGGATCCATCGTTTTACAATCAATTCTGTGGCATTGACTACACCACGCATTCTGTGTGGTGGAAATCATGTAACAATTGTCCCGTTTTGTCTGGTGCATTCACTCACCATATTTTAATTGACCACATGTTGGAACAAATACCAAAATTTAATTTCCTTCCTATTTAAGGCTCAATAACACTTCATTTTATGAATATATCACATGCTGCTCATTCATTCACCCAGATTGTTTATGCTTTCTGGCTATTACTACCCTCAGTGTATGTACCATGGCTTGTTTTTACAATTTTTAAGCACTCCAGTACTTGTAGAAATCCTGTGTCATACCTAACAATCTAATTCTTCTCTTCCCCTCTTGACATGGCGATAATATTTTAATATACTTCCCCCACTGATTCCCATTTTCCCACCTTGTCCTCAACCAACCAATCATAGAATGTTTTCATGGCTGGTGGTGCCACTGGTGTGCCACAATTCACCATGTGGAATCTCCCATCTCTAATCATTCTAAGTCTGTTATTTTCAACAGTGAAAAGTTATTTTTACTAGTCATTGCTCTTAATACTGTCAATAGGAACTGACACACATTTGTAAGTACTGAGTAAATAGAGAGGTGGTAACCTGTATCTGTTTCCTCAGTTAGGCCCACGGGAAAGAAATCAATCTAGATCTGCTTCATTTGCTCATTGTGATGACTGTAATCATCACCAAAAATGACTTATTTTCAAATACCACACCATGTAAACTTAGTGCCAACTGGCTAACTAATTCAATGGGCAAAACGTTCAGGAACAGCAAGTCTGTAGTGCTGTGTTACAAACCTGGTTTTTTGTTTTTTTTTTTTTTTTGGCTGCTGGTAAAGGGGGTGGGGTGGGACTATTTATCACCCATTATGAAAGTATGCCACTAGTTTGAACTGAAGTGGTCATATTTTCTTTTCTATTGGAAATAATTTTTCATACAATATAGTATGACCACAGTTTCCTCTCCCTCATCTTCTCCCAGATTCTCCCCACCTCCCATCCATCCAACTCCATGCCTTCTCTCTCTCTCTCTCTCTCTCTCTCTCTCTCTCTCTCTCTCTCTCTCTCTCTCTCTCTCTCTCTCTCTCTCCCTCTTTAGAAAACAAACAGGCAAATAAAAAATGAGAAGAAAAAAGCACAATAATTACAGATACACACACACAACACAATATAACACATATAAATGCAAAATCTGAAACAATAATATACAAATAAAAGATTTGCAAGATAAAAAATAGATGCCCAAACAAAAAATATGAGACAGAAAAATCTACAAAAGTACAATTGAGTTCATTTTATGTTGGCCATCTATTGCTGGGTGTGGGGCTTACCCTTAATTGTAGTTAATTGTAGTGAGATTCCATTGAGGGAAAAAACTGCTTTTTTTTTCCCCTTTGCAGATAGTTGTCAATTTGAGATAGCACTTTTGGTTAGGGATGAGATGCCATGTCCAGCCTTTCCCCACTCAGAGCTGGGACCCCAGCTGCCTTGGACTTGTGCAGACACTGTGTATGTTGCCATAGGCTTTATGAATTCATATATGCATTAGTGCATTAGTCCTATTGTGTAGAAAGTATGGAGGTTTTTGTGCTCACAGATAAACACTAGGGGGAACCAGGAATGTTAAACAAATAGTGTTGTCTCTTTTATCTGCCCAGAAGGCTGGGAACAGATGTGGTTAATAGCCTGGTGACCTTTGCACAACTGCGTTTACACTGGATCCTCCCCAAGACACCTTTTCTGAGTTTTTTAATGTATAGGACCTATCTTTGTGGAATGTGTCACATGTATAGAACCCATATTTATTGAAGATGTCACATGTACTATGCAAAAAGTTTCATTGTAGGCATGTGCACATATGACTGAGTTAATGATCACACCGAATATTTTCACCAAATTGTGCTCTGCTTAAATATGCTTTAGTGGTTTGAATAGGAATGGTCCTTATAGACTCAGGTGTTTGAATGCTTGGCCCTTAGGGAGTGGCACTCTTAGGAGGTGTGGCCTTGTTGGAGAAAGTGTGTCACTGAGGGAGTGGGCTTTGAGGTCTCAGATTCTCAAGGTAGGCCTAGTGTCTCAGTCTCTTCCTGCTGCCTTTGGATCAATACGTAAAACTCTCAGCTCCTTCTCCAACACCAGGTTGGCTTGCATGCTGCCATGATGATAAAAGCCTAAACCACTGAATCTGCAAGCCAGCCCCAATTAAATGTTTTCCTTTATTAGAGTTGCTGTGCTCATAGTGTCTCTTCACAGCAATAAAAACCCTAATAAGACATATGCCTAAAATGAACTACTCAAAGTCAGACTCCTGAAGTTTGAACCAACACCAGCTACTGAGTCATGTTGAATGGAACTATCTTTTTGCTTTACATGGATCATTTACTCTGTTGGCCATGGTGATTGCAAAGACCCCTGCATCGTTGTGTCTGGAAGACACTGTTTCCTTTGTACCATCTGTTCTAGGCATTTTTACCTTGAGTATTATGGTTTCTAATTTGTGGTTTGTGGAGTTTTCTACGTGTGTCTCTGGGTGTGTATGTGCTTCTCATGCTTTTTCTTTGTTTTTTTTTTCCTCTGTGTATTTCTTTTGTTCTATTTTCTCCTCTGGTTGTTTTTCTTGTTTGTTTGTTTGTTTGTTTGTTTGTCTGTCTGTCTCTTTGTTTTCTAAAGAAAGAGAGCATGGGAGTTAGATGGGAGGGGATCTGGGAGGAAATGAGGAAAAGGAAGTCATGACTAGAATGTATTGTATGAATAAAAAAAACTATTTTCAATTTAAAAAAGTAGAAGATTCTCACTAGTCTCATTCTTGCTTAATGAAGTCATACAAAAATGAAGAAAAATCCCAAAGGTCAAACATTAATTGAGAAGAGAACCTACGTAAAGCCAGATCAGAGCCAGAGAGTACTGGTCATCTTGTCTGTCCTCACATCATCCCATGCAAGCTACTGGCTATAACAAGAGGAGAGTTTCACTCTTCATAGTTTCCCAAAGTCTTGATTTTATACTTTTATATTTACGCAATTGAGATAAAACGTTAATTATATTATTTGTTTATATGCATATGGGATAAAATGTTTAGAAATTATATTAGCCATCATAGACATAGCAACCCTAGCTTAATTGCCACTTAGAATTTACTTAAAGATACAAATTGCTCAAATTTAAACAAGTTAAAATGATAAATCATATATTGTATGGATAATCAGCAATTGTAATCAGTTCTGCCAGTGAACTTGTACAATAACAAATGCTAATAAATATATTATTTTCCTCCAAAAATATATAATGAATTGCAAGTCTGGAAGCATCTTAAGAAAAAAGAAAGGTGGTTCTAGATGCAATGTTGAAAATTCTAGAGGGAGGAAAATGTAGAAGAAAGAAATTCAGATAGTGGTATTCCTGCATCCCAGTCAGCAGCTGTGGCAGCCTGAATGAAAGGACAGCCACAGCCATGATGAATAGTTATCATATTGTGCAGATGTTGTGAGCCAGGGGCTACAACATTGTTTGAGGCCCATGCAGGGTATGGGAGAGGTTTACAAACCTTTTAGCATGAGCTGGACATGTAGAGCTGTATTTGGCCAAAAAGAAAACTGAGAAAGTTGAGGTATTTCTGACAAGTAAAGTGTAGAGTATCTGTTAGCTTCTCAAATGAAGAACATTAGTAGAGAGTTGGATGGGGAAGTTTGAAATTCAGAGAAATGGATTAGCTGGAAACCAACTTTTGAAGTCTCACCAGAGTGTAAAAAGTACATGGAGTTCTGAGTCTGAATAAGATCATCTACAAAATGGGTGTTGATAAATAAGAAGTGTGACATTAGAACTCTCCTAGGAAGAAAATGAAAGACCGACAAGAACACTGAGCTCCTTGGAATGAACCCAGAGGAGTTGAAAATTTAGTTTACACAAAAACCTGCTAGGGTTTGGAAGCAACCATGATGTTTTTCAATGGGTAAATGAATGGGTATGTAATTGTGGTATGCCTAGACAACAGAATATTATTCAGAGCTGAAAAGAATTAAGTTACTCTAAAAAAAATGCATTGCAGATTCAAAGAATTCAAACTGCAAAGGATATTTATTGTAAAGTTCATTCTTGATATATTGGAATAGACAACATCATGACAATAGGTATAAAACCAAAAGTTTCTAGGAATTTAAAGAATCCTACCCTCCAATACAATTCCCCAGTTTTATCCCTAGCCCTTAGCAGACAACCTGCTGGAGCCTCTCCTACCTCTCTGCTCCATTCCCAGAGGACTACAAAGAACTTTTCCTGTATCCTTTTGTCTTCAATCCGTTCCTTTGTTTCAGCCACCAATACCCAGAGGCACTCTATAACTGAAAACCCTCTGGCCATTCCAGCCTGAAAATCAGGTAGGTGATCTTCACTCTCTTTTGTCTTCTCCCTTGCAAATTCCAGTTCCCCAGTTTCATCCCCAGCCCAGTAGCAGACAACTTGCAGGTGACTGTCTTCTCTTTCTTCCTCCATTTCTTAGGGACTCTACAGATCCTCATGGCATGCTCAGATTCCCCAGTGGACCCTCTCAGTATTTCCCCACCTTCTAGCCTATCCCAACTCTTTCATGTCAGCTCCTACTATCTACAATTATATTACACCTGATAACCTCAGTGGGACACAATAAAGGAAGCTTCTCTAAGAGGAGAGTTCATAGCACTAAGTCTCCACATTTAAAAAAATTTGGAGGGATCTCATACTAACAACTTAAGAGCACACCTGAAAACTTGGGAACAAAAAGAAAAATATCACACCCAAATGGAGAAGATGGCAAGAAATAATCAAACTCGGGACTGAAATAAATAAAATAAAATTACAAAGAATCAATGAAACATAGAGTTGATTCTTTGAGAAAATCAACAAGACTGACAAATTCTTATCGAAATGAACTAAAAAGTGGAGAAAGAAGAACCAAAGTAGAGATGAAAGGGGGACATAACAAACTGACAGCAATGAAATCAAGAGACTTATAAGGACAGACTTTAAAAATCAAATTGGAAAACGAAAGAAAGGAAATGGATAGTTTTCTTGATATATATCACCTATAACATTAAATCAAGATAAGATAAGCAACTTAAACAGGCCTATATCCTCCAGTAAAATAAAAGCAGGATTCTACCAGACTTTCAAAGAAGGATTAATGCCAACACTCCTCAAATCAGCCCACAAAGCAGAAACAGGAGGAACATTGTCCAATTCTTTTCACAAGTCCAGAATTACTCTGATGCATAAGCAACAAGGAGACGCAACAGTGCACACGTGGTCATATAGCTGGGGGCGTGGCTAGGAATTCTAACACTGATTGTGTTCATGGTACTGGAAGATACTCTGCACACCACAGTAACCCTAACCCTAACCCTTGTATTAAATGGCGCTTAACACAGAGACTCCCCTGCTGGTCAGTGTACATAGAACAAAAGACTGTGGAGTACTCAGCCCAAAACTGAATATGCATCGCACACTCCTCTCCCCAGGGTTCAGTAATGTTTGCAGAAGACAGGGAGGAAAGCCTGTAAGAGCCTGAGGTGACTGGTAATATTCAAGGAAATGGTATTTTCAAGGCAACGGGAAGGGTGCACACATGAACTCACAGCAATTTTGGCAGCATGCACAAGACCTGCACAAGTTCTAGCCAGAAAACAAACTCCCAGCACTGAGAAAGGACGGTACATGTGTAATCCTGACAGCGGCAGAGGAGCTTTGGCATTTGATGGCTCCTAGGAGTGGGATAGTCCATATTCTTGAATGATGTTACCCGTAACCTATGGTAGAAAGACTAGAGGACTTGGTCCCAAGAGTAGCTTGGCAACACAAAATGGACTTATGGGGAGAGAAAGGGCAGCCATAGATGGTTGTGAACTACCAAGTAGGAGGTTAGAAAGTGAACTGCAGCCTTCTAGGAAAGTAATATGTGTTCTTAACCACTGAGCCATCTCTACAGCCCCATCATTGAATTTTTGCTTGTTTGTTGGTTTGTTTTTTTCTGACTGTCCTAGAACTCACTCTGTAAGCCACTCTGGCCTCCATCTCACTGAGATCTGCCTGCCTCTGTCTCCCAATGCTGGGATTAAAGGCATGGGTCATAATGCTGGGCTCTATCAGTGAATTTTTAAGCTGAAGGGATTCACATTATCCCAAGACACGTGTATAAACTGAGACAGCTGTTGTGATTGTTGTAATCTCACTATATTTATATAGCCTGAGCTATGATTCTGGTGACTCTATTTATAGAAAATAAAAGTCCCTGTAGCCATTTGTAAACTATGTCAGCAAAGGTAAAGGTAAGAGTTGCTGGACATAAGAGACAAAAGGAGCTACAGTCGTGACTGAAATGTGCCATTTCTGAGCAGGAGGAGCAAGGCAAGACAGCAAGAGGTAATAGAACCTTTGGGATTCCTGTGTACCAGTTTCTTCTAAGTCAAAACATTCTATCCTGGCAGTGGAGCAGGGAGGGGTGTTCATTGTAGCTCAGCACATAAACAAAACTGGCAAGGTTCAGGAAGTAAACAATTCCCACCTCTCCAGAAGCTGCTGAAGCTTACAACATCCACAATGTCATCGCATCCCCAGGATTCCATGAGCAGTCAGGCACGTTGGGGAGATGAGACTCTCCAATCTCACCTACCTAGCTCCCTACAAGTCATCCAAGAAGCTCCAGCATTTCCACTTTAATGGGTATCATTCATGCTGCCTGGAGCTTTTCAGTGATGCAGCTGCTTTTGAGACAGTTTTCCTATAAGTAAGCTTTACCTACACTCCTATAAGTAAGCCCAGTAAACTTGGTGGTTGGCCAAGATGGACACTGCTGGAATCTGCATTTTGGTCTGTAACTGGTGCCTTATCTGGTGTAAACAGATATTTATTTGTATCTACCAGGAAAAGTCACACAATAGGAGTGTCCTGGCTTTGCCTCTAAATCTTGCCAAAACAATGTTTTAAATTATTTAACTAAGTGAGAATTCAATAAATACTTATTATATAATAAGTGTTTACAATGTGCCTGGAATCCTCCAAGTACTTTCATATGTGTTAGTTTACAATCTAATACTTTTTCTTCTCATTATACAAATAAAGATACAGAAAGCAAATCAGGTTAAGTTATAAAACCAAGGTAATACATATTATGAATTTAGAAAGACCATTAGTCCATCTCTTTGCAACATCTTACTCTCCAAAATGAAAGTTACTACATATTTATACATTTGTATATACAATTATGCATGTAAATATGTGTATTTACTATATATACATACATATGATCATTGATCTTTATTATAAGTTTGATGAGATTTATAATCACCACAGGAACACATGTCCAGTTGTGTCTTGGGGGTGTTTCCACAAAGGTTTTACTTAGGACGAAATACCTGTCTTGAAAGGTGGCACAACTCCATGAACTGGAGTCATCGACTGAATAAAATAGAGAAACGCCAACATTCATCTTTTTTTATTTCCTCACAATAAATACAGTGTGGCTAGCTGCCTCATTAACCTACCTCTGTAACCTCCCCATACAACATGCAACACACACACACAACACACACACACACACACACACACACACACACACACACACACACACACTCAGTCATATACTCATAAATAATGTCTTAGAAAAAATAATGGAAAGGGATAAATATAACAAAAACCACATTGAAATAAGAATTATTTGAAGTTTTAGATAAAGTATTGGTAGAGATGAAAGGAAGTATCCAGGTTGGATAAGCAAGGCCCAGGTGGATTCATAGCATAATTTTACCAATCTTTCAAAGAAGAGCTGCAACCAATACTTCTTAAACTGTGGAGGACCTGGGAGGATCTGGAGAGGGGAAATAATACATTTTTTGAAAACATTTAAATAAAAATATTTAATAGTACATGGAAAACTTAAACAAGGAAGGAAGTTTTAAAAGTTGAAAGAGAAGGAACACTTCCAAATGCCTTCTAAGGGATAAGCACAGCTCTAATACAAAAACCCAGTTAAGACAAAAAAATTAAAAAAAAATAAACCTCAGTAGTTATGATAAAACATACAGTTTAAATGTGCTTGGTGATTTATTTATATGGTAGAAATATACTAACATTCAATATTTATGTCAAAAGTTTATTTTATTCCTTGCTTGTATCAGTTGGCTAATCAATTTAGCTGGCTGACAGATGCCTTGCCCAGCAAAGTAAATTCAAACAACTAATCCCCAAGGCTAACTAAAGGTCCTTGGGAGTCCTACAGAAGGAAACCCACTCTCTGTCTGCCCTGCCCCCACTCTGGGTTCCATCTTCCTAGTAGGTGTCCTGTTCTAAGTTTCATTAAAGGACACCCAATGAGCCAACAGTGGAACCATCCACCATCAGATTCTGTCTTATTATAAACATTATCTGTAATGTTTACCACAACTTTATGAGTTACTGTCTTACCTACTTGTCCATCTGGTTAAATCTATTTGAAGCAGTTCAGTAATCACCTTTGTAGATGAGCATCATTCACCATGAGGGCAGAAGGGTAACAGGGAGTCACAGATTTTGATAGAAAAATACCAACAGGCGCAGCAACACTTCTCCAGTGGAAACAACAGAAGTGGTTACAGGGTGAGAATGGCAAATGCCCCTGCCCTCCGTGGCTCTTGTGAGGACATGGAACTGCAAAGGATACGTTTGAACACACAGAGAACCTCATTAAACCCACTGCCAAATACAACAGTACGCTGTGCTCTCATTTATCAAATCCAGAAAATTCTGCTATATCACTCTTACCCGACCTCCCATAGAGCCTCAGGCCCCTTCCCCCTCCAGCTCACTCTGCCCTGAGGTTACCAAGTGCTTTCTTTATTGTTGGACTTTGAGTCATTCTGCTTTGATACTAGCCCTACCACAGCCATACACAATCATTTAGGGCATTTTTATAACCTGTTAGAACAGGGGATCTCAACCTGTGGGTCATGACTCCTTTGGGAGTCGAACAACCCTTTCACAGGGGTCACCTAAGACCATCAGCAAACAGATATTTACACTATAATTCATAACAGAAGCAAAATTAGAGTTATGAAGTAGCAATAAAAACAGTTTTACAGTTGGGGGTCACCACAACATGAGGACACTGTACTAAAGGGTTGCAAAACTGGGAAGGTTGAGAACACTGAGTTAGAGACGTTCCCCTCTTTTATTTCCTGGAGCCATTCTTCAGCATTCTTCTGAGCCAATGTCAATAAGATTCCTTATGCCTTCCTTGGAGGAATGTCTGTTCTAGACTTTCACCTGTTGAAAATAAGCCAGCCACAGACAGACAAACACTGCATGACTCCATGTACGTGAGATGCCCATAAAAGAGGTAAAAATGGGTAGCTATAGTGCCACGAGGTTCAGCCTCCCAAATGAATGCATTCTAGAGAGTTAGTTGGCATAGTTTCTGTAGTTAAGAATACAGTATCATACACTGTAGAATTTGTTCAAATAATGGGTACACTTTATGTCTTACCTGTGGTTTTTTCAGATTTTATTAAATTTTATTCAAATTAAATTTTATTTAGTTTTACTATGATTTCAAATGACCACAGTTTCCCCTACCTCCACTCTTCCCAGTTGTTCCCCCTACCATCCCTCTCCCCCAGAATGACTCTTCTTCCATTTCCCTTTAAACAAACAAACAAAAAAAGACAAGGCCAGGGATATCAACCAAACATGGAATAACAAATTACAATAAGGGTAGGCACAAACCCTTCTATCAAGGCTGGATGAGGTGACCCAGTAGGAGAAAAAGGGTCCTAAGGTCAGGCAAAAGCATCTGAGACACTCCCTACCCCCACTGTTAGGAGTCCCACAAGAATACCAAGCTACACAACCATAATGCAGAGGACCTAACTCAGACCCATACAGGGTCTGTGATTGTTGATTCAATCTCTGTAAGCTCCTATGAGCCCTGCTTAGTTTATACTGTGGGACCTGTTCTTGTGGCCTCCTTGACCCCTCTGGTTCCTAGAATCCTTCCTTCCCCTCTTCGGTGGAGCGCTCCTGGACTCACCTAATGTCTGGCTGTGAATCTCTTCATCTGCTCCTATCCCTGATGACAACTGGGCTAGGCACCAATCTATGAGTATATCAGAGTATCATCTGGAATCATTTCATTGACTTTTTTTTGCCAGTCATATTTGAGTCTATCCTAGGTCTCAGGTTGCCCAGCCTCTGGTTCCTGACCATATAGCAGTGTCAGGCATGGGCTTCCTCTTGTCACAGGTGTGAGCCTCAAGTTGGACCAGTCATTGGTTGGCCATTCCCACAAGTTCTGCACCACTGCTACTCCACCACATCTTGCAGACAGGCCATATTGTGGGTCAACGATTTTGGCTCCGGGAGTCTAATTAGTGAAAAAGAGGAGGGTTTATATCAGCGAGAATTGTTGAAACCAAGGTTGGATAAAGCACAGGGACAAATAACCAAACGAATGGAAACACATGAACTATGAACCAAAGGCTGAGGGGCCCCCAACTGGATCAGGCCCTCTGAATAGGTGAGACAGTCGATTGGCTTGATTTGTTTGGGAGGCATCTAGGCAGTGGGACCTAGTCCTGTGCTCAATGCATGAGTTGGCTGTTTGAAACCTGGGGCTTATGCAGGGACACTTGGCTCGGCCTGGGAGGAGGGGACTGGACCTGCCTGGACTGAGTCTACCAGGTTGATCTCAGTCCTCGGGGGGAGGCTTTGCCCTGAAGGAGGTGGGAATGGGGGGGGGCAAGGGAAGGGGGGCAGGAGGGGAGAGAACACGGGAATCCATGGCTGATGTATAGAACTGAATGGTATTGAAAAATAAAATAAAAGGAAAAAAAGACAACAAAAACAAGCAAAAAAAAAAAAAGATTTTTGTGGTTGGGTTGATGTCCCAGTCTCCACTGCTGGTATCCTTGCCACTTAATTGAAGATGGCCCATTCTGGTTCTGTATCCATTACTAGATTTCTCTAGATTCTTTCTTGTGGACTCCAGAGAGTTTCCACTGTGCTAGGTTTCTTCACCATCCCCAATGCCCCCAAATTCCAGTCATCTCTCCCACTACACCATCCCTGCTGAGTCCTGTTCCCATCCCCACCTGCCCCCAGTCTACCAAAAAAAAAAAATCTATTTTCCCTTCTCAGGAATATTCATGCCCCCCACCTCGCCCTTGGGCTCTCATTGTTACTTAGCCTCTCTGGGTCTGTGAATTGTAGCATGATTATCCTTTACTTAACATCTAATGTCCACTTATACTCGAGTGCAAACCATGTTTTCCTAGTTATGGGTTACCTCACTCAGGATGATTTTTTCTAGTTCCATCCATTTGCCTTCAAATTTCATGATGCTCTTGTTTTTAATGGTTGAGTAATACTCCATTGTGTAAATGTACCACATTTTCTTTAATATTCTTCAGTGGGTGGACATCTAGGTTGTTTCCAGTTTCTGGTTATTATAAATAAAGCTGCTATGAACATAGTTAAGCAAGTGTCCTTGTGGTAGGATGGAGTGTACTTTGGGTATATACCTAAGAGTGGTGTAGCTGGTTTTTGAGATAACTTGATTTCTAACTTTCTGAGGAACCACCATATTGATTTGCATAGTGACTGTACAAATTTGCAAGTTTGCACTCCCACCAGCAATAGAGGAGTGTTCCTGCTTGCTCCATGTCCTCGACAGCATGAGCTGACACGTGTTTTTGATCTTAGACATTCTGATGGATGTAAGATGGAATCTCAGTGTCATTTTGATTTTCACTTCCCTGATGACTAAGGATGTTAAACATTTCTTTTTTTCTGTTTTTTAAATAGTTGTTTATAATAATCCCAAAGATCAATTTTATTGACAATTTTTATTTATTCTATGTGTCTTTTACATCATGTATCTTGATACCATTCATTTCCCTGTCCCTTCAAATCTGCCCTCCATCCCTGTACTCCCCGCCCCCAAAAAAAAAATTTAAGAGAAAAAAGGAAAAACAAAGGGAAAAATTAAAAATCTCATCATGGAAGCTGCAGTGTGACACAGTGAGTCACACAGTAAACCCCTTTGTCCATATATCTTTACTTGCAAGTGTTCATTGCAGAGAGCCATTGGTCTGGTTCTGGGCCTCCGGTATCTACTACATTATCATTGCTAGGCCCTCACTGGGACTCTTCTTGGATATCCTGTTGTTGCCCTGTGCTGTGGAAATCCTACAGCTTTGGTCTGTGGATCAGGTCCCTTCATGTTCTCCGGTAGATCATAGATGGGGTGGATGTTGGGACAGGCCAAGTCCTAACCCTGGCTCTGGGCTTGGGCAGCTGAAGGGTTGGTCTGCCTCCAAGTTCTCCCCTGTCCTCACCACCAGGGTGAATTCTCCAGCATTGTCCCATCTGATTATCCTTCTGCAGCAATGAATAATGGGTGGTGACAGTTCTCCTGCTTTCGTGCCCTCAGGGTCAGCTCTCCCACACCTACACCATGAGGGCCAACTTTATTGTATTGCCCGGGTGAGGTACAGAGACCATTCTCTGGAATGCTGTAGCTGGTGAGGGATAGGGACAGCCCTCTGGCTCTTATAACCCCAAGGCCAACCTCTACCTGTCTCAGGCATTGATTGGTGGGAAACAGGGGGAGGGCATCTCTCTTCTGCCCATGCTACCACATGACAGCTGAGTGATGGGGACAGCTCTCCTTTGCTCATAACATTGGGGCTGGGTCACCCTCACCTCTACCCACCAGGCAGCTCTGCCATGCTTCCTAAGGAAGGGGCAGGGCCCATTTCCTGAGTGCTGCAGCTGGTAAGGAGGAGGGTAAGCTCTCTAGTCTATTGTAGGTGGTAAGGGGTAAGGAGGAGAATCTCTCACCCTCCCACACCACCACATGACAAATGAGTAGTGGGGATGGCTCTCCCATCCACACTTACAACTTCGGGGCTGGCTCACCCACACCTCCACCAAGAAGTCTGGTTCTATTGTGTTACCCAGGTGAGGTGCTGGGCCTGCTCTTCCAAGTGTTGCAGCTGATGGGGGGCAGGGACAGCTTTCCCATTCTTGTGAAGTCAGGGCCAGTTCTTACACCAGTCTCAGGCATTGATAGAGATGAGGGAGGGCAACTCCCCCCACACACACACACAATGCTGCCACAGGACAGATGGGTGATGGGACAGCCCTAACTTGCTTACTGCTTCAGGGCTGTCTCACCCACACCTGAGCCAAGAGGGTTGGCTCAATTGTGTTGCCCAGACAAGACAAGGTGCAGGACCTGCTCTCCTGCGTGTTGTAGCTGGCAGGGGTCAGAGACAGCTCTCCCACTCTTATGACCACAGGGCCAGCTCTCCTACCTGCCCCAGGCATTGACAACTCCCCCCAATCATGCCACTATACAGCAGATGAGGAGTGGGGCTGGGTCTCCCACACCTGCTACCCCAAAGTGGCTCAACTGCACCTCCACCAATAGGGTTGGCTCCATTGTGTTGCCCAGACTAGGTTCAAAGCCTGCTTTCTTGAATGTTGTATCTGGTAGTTGTTAGGGATAGCTCTCCCCCTCTTATGACCACAAGGCCAGCTTTCCTACCTGCCCCAGGCATTGATGGGGGGGAGCTCCCCCACCCATGCCACCACAAGACAAATGGGTTAATGGGGACAGCTCTCCCATGCTTACAATTTCCAGGCTGGCTCACTCACTCCTGTACTCACAGGGTTGGCTCTATTGTGCTGCCCTGGTGAGGTGCAGGGCCTGCTCTCCCAATTGTTGCAGTTGGTGGGAATCAGGGACAGTTCTTCCACTCTTAAGACCACAGAACCAGGCCGGGCGTTGGTGGCGCACGCCTTTAATTCCAGCACTCGAGAGGCAGAGGCAGGCGGATCTCTGTGAGTTTGAGGCCAGCCTGGGCTACCAAGTGAGTTCCAGGAAAGGTGCAAAGCTACACAAGAGAAACCCTGTCTCGAAAACAAAACAAAACAAAAAAAGACCACAGAACCATCTCTCTCACCTGCCCCAGGTAGTAGGATGGGGAAGGGCAACTCTTTAAGTGTTTCTTAGTTATTTAAGTTTCCTTTGTTGAGAATTCTGTTTAGATCTGTGCCCCATGTTTAATTGGGTTATTTGCTTTGTTGATAACTAGTTTCCTGAGTTCTTTATGAATTTTGGATATCAACCCTCTGTTGGATGTGGGCTTGGTATAAAGGTGTCAGCCTCTGTTGGTTTTTTTTTAAATCAGAAATGTTAGAAGTCTAAAGAAACATGGGAAGAATTAGCAAAGACTGTTTCCACAATTGTAGTGTTTGCTTATATACAATGTGTTACACAGTACATATTAAACCCAGACTTTATGTCAATTGTACAATAAGATTGTTAAGCTATAGCATTATGTATCAAGGCTCTGGGCTTAAGAAATTGAGGCATGTATGACCCAGCTCTTCCCCTCTGGGTATTGCAAATCAACATATCACAGACACCCTTCACATCAATATCTATGGCATTACTAGTCACAGTAGCTAAATTATGTAACAACCCTTGGTGTCCAGAAATGGATAGAGAAATGTGGTATATACACACACTGGAATTTTTTTTTCATTCATAAAGAACAAGTTATTCCATTCTCAAGAAAACTAATGCAATTGGATGTAGGCAGACTTTCTTTCCTATATTAAGTTTCAAAAAAACTGACATGGAAACTTAATATAATTACAAATGATCAGCCAATAGCTCAGGCTTGTTACTAGCTAACTCTTACCACTTAAATTAATCCATTTATATTGATCTACATTCTTCCATGTGGCATTACCTCTTTTTTATCTTGCACCTTCTGTTTCTTCCCATGTCTGGTGACTCTTCTGACTCTACCCTCCTTCTTTCCAGTGTCCTTAGTCTGGTTCTCATTCCTAACCTTACCCTGTTCAACTATTGGCCAGTCATCTTCTTTATTTAATGAATTACAATGGCATATAGTCACATGGTGTAAAGGAATATTCCACATTTCCCCTTTTTGTCTATTTAAAAAGGAAGGTTTTAACTTTAACATAGTAAAATTATATACAACAGAAACAGTTATTAAATAAAAATTACAGTTACAATATCCAGTCCATTTATATTTGGCAAATTTAGAGAAAATTCTATCTTTATCTTTGTGAGTCTAAAGTTTTATACCTAATTTACCTTTTATTTTATTAAAAGGAAACTTTAAGTCTAATTATTTAGTCTTTAACTCCACCAAAGAACCCAGAAGGGTGTAATGTTACTTAACAACAGGGACCCAAAGTTCTTCTGTAATGTTGGAGAATCCTACAGGCCCAGTATATCTGATAGATTTTTCTGAGAAGCAAGGAATTTTGAAGTACTATCCTACCTTGTCTTGGCAACGTTTGGCAGTCACATTTTTCTATTCTGTTGGTGTAGTTCAGACAGTATACTGTCAGCAATTGAAGGAAGGGAGTTTCTTTGCCCATATGGCTAGCTTTTGCCATAAAGAAAGTAAACTCCATATAGAGTTTCTTTGGTGCCCATCATCTACTTTTGAAGTAAATTGGGACTGTCAGGAGAAGACATGACTTGCTGTCATTAAAAGCCATAGGTTATTAAACATATTAAATGCCAAATTCTGTAGGTCTTTGAAGTGTTTGAGACCATCTATCTATCTAAATATATCTGTTTAACTTTTGGAACATACCTGATATGATTATAAGTTTGATTGTTGTAGATGACTGTTAATCTGTATTTCTTAATTATACATTACATTTTTAAATGAGCTGCATAAACACAATACCCCCAACAGGAGTAAAAACATACATACAGTATAACAAAATTATCTTTAAATTTGTATCAATAAACCAAAATCCATAGTAATGTAAAATATTTTGAGATTAATAGTTGTTTCTTAGATTAAAGTAGATTCAATAATCTACCTTTTTATCTTATCATTTCTATATTATATCACCCTTTTTCACTTTAGAAAGAGATCTTTGAATTTAACTCTTTTGTTTGCTTTCTTTTTACTAAGACCAACAATAACATGAAATCAACTCCCATTAAATGACAATATATATTAATAACCCATCTTTTGGGAATGTGGACATTGTTTTCTCTAGACTGCTTCCTCTTGTATAGGGGCATTGTCATTTTGGAGGGTACCTTGAGAAAATCAGGATAATTGTTAAGTCTTGGCTGGAGTAGCTTGTGAAGCTAGACTATCTCAGTCAGCAGCCTTGAAGCTGTTCTGGATGCAGAACTCTGAGGAAACTACAACAGAGGCATTCTGAGATGCTGGATCACCTGGGCCATTTCTTTTCACTGGTGTCTAGTGGCTCAAGCCTTTAGGCAGTAGATGAGGGATGCCTCTCTGTACTGCCTCCTGTGAAAGAGACTGCAGGAATCCACCATATGGCTTAGCTCATGGTATACTGTCAGCTGCCAGAAGAGATACCTCTGTATTGTGGTCAGCATGAGAGACATGAGACTAGGAAGCCATGTTTGGCTCCATTTCTGTGTCTTTAGAACCTGTTTTAAGCTTTCTCAGGTCTTATGTGGATGTATCTTCCCCACACTGAGCACCATATGTAGGCAGGCTTTTCTTTCCCACCAGCCAGTTCCCAAATAATGGACATGGAAATTTAATATTAATTATAAATGCTTGGACAATAGAACAGGCTTGTTACTAGCTAACTCTTACAACTTAAATTAACCCATTTATATTAATCTACATTCTGCCACATGACATTACTTATCTTTCATCTTACATCTCCTGTTTCCTCCTGTGTCTGGCTGGCAACTCCTCTGACTCTGCCCTCCTTCTTTCCAGTGTCCTTAGTCTTGTTCTCCTTCCTAATCTTATCCTGTCTGGCTATTGGCCAGTCAGCTTCTTTACTAAACCAATCACAGCAAAACATATTCACATAGTGAAAAGTAATAGTCCACAATTGGAGATAATCACATCAAGTGAATTAAGCCAGTTTCTGAAAGGCAACTATGTTTCTTCTCATTTTTGGTTGCTAAATCTTCTGTAGATATATAAGATTGGGTTTGTATGTTTATGGCATGTAAGTAGAAGCAAAATCATCTAGGAGAACTAGGGAAGAAGGTGTGAGAAAGGGGAGGATAGGGTGAATATACTCAACACCAAATATATGCAAGTATGAAAGCTTAAAATATATAAACAAATGAAATGCTGAAAGATGGGGGAATTTTGGGATAACTTTACATATTCTTCACTAATAAATTAACTTCATGTTTTAAATTCCATTTCTTGGCACTCTTCTATCAATACAATGACTTATTCCATTTACCTGGACCTGAAAGACAGTGGATACTTAGTAAGCATTTATGGAACAACTAGGTTTTTTGGTGGGGTTGGTCTGGAAGTAGTGTATATCACCTCTGCCCACACTCCATTAGGAAGAACTCAGTCATTAACTATGAGGAATATTGAAAATGTGTCTCTGGTTATATTCTCTGGGGAAAAAAATAATAAATTGATTTTGTGAAAGCGAGTAGTACTTACCATACCCAAGTCTTTGCGCTTTCACCTTTAAAGCTCTAACTGAACAGCGTGTAAGTTACTAGCCTTTTCCACTACATGGAAAAAGAGATCACATGCTTCAAAACCATCATCAGAAAAGCTGACGTTCCCTGAACCATTTAAGAAAAACTGTGTGTAATTCAACCAAATCTAGGAAAGCAGCCCCACTACTTCCTTGTGGAAGGAAAACTGATAAAAACTCAGCCACCAGGCCTGAATGGTGCCTGTGTCAAGGTAGACAAAGGTAATCATGGAATATGGTTTCAGAAACTGAAAATAAATGAGTCACATAAAAGTCACTAAAATCACTCTGTTGTTACTTTGCAGTATGAACCACAATGTCTTTATGAGTAAGGTCCATTTGTTTTTCAGACATGCTTAATGACCCTAGCAACCAAGGAGAGAATTATACTGTTTTCCTACTTTGCCTCCAGATTACATATCTAAGCAAAGACTGGAAAACTTTAAGCACAGAAAATAAGACAAAGTAAGGATTCGTCTAGTATAACAAGAGTCATTGTGCAGAAGTGCTAATGAGTCAAGGGAAAAGTTAATCCCAGTGATGGGATCATGAGGCAGCTAATATGACCGTTAATTCCCTAGAGTGATATTACCCCTGCAGAAACTGCTGGGGGTAAGAAGCATGCATCATACTTCCTGTGGAGTGTGAAACTGTGAGATTACCTTATGGTGTGGGTCATAGTGGAACTCTCAAGGATGACAGAGATCAACAGTGTTAAAGAGAGTGGAATGGTGAACAGAGAGTAGTGTTCCAAAATTAAGAAGCATATCCCAACGCTGACACCTACATGCTGTATGAAGTTGAGTGTATTATCCAGCTCTCTTGTTTTCTACATGTGTTAAATAATATGGAAGCCACTTGCCTATTTGAACTTTTATGACTCTAAGAAAACTTCTCAACTGACTTAGCTCCCTCTAAATCGTGAGACAACTACCTTAAATGAATCAATGAATCAAGTGATTGGTTGGTGTGCTACCACCACTAGGAACATAATTTATTTTTAATATATTGTTGTTCAAAGGTATTATTAAGTATTCAGATTACTTCAACAGAAGATAAAATGTAGTGATCAGATATGGAATTTTATGAAATATTATAAGCTTAAGAAAATAATCTGGAGTAATTTGTTATTTATCCTAATAGGAAAAATAATAGAAGAAATAAAATATGTTCAGATAAGTAAAAATAAGAAAAAAGAAGATTTCATTTTTATTCATCAAGTAACCTATTAGACAACTACCCATGTGGCCTGATGACATTCTCTTACCATCTCTGATTTTGTTTCTTCATGCTTAAACTGGTAAACGGGTACAGTAGATAATAACCATGAACAAATTAGCTGTGCATAAGGGTTCACCATGGTATCAGGTGCATACCCTATACAATAATACTCTTGTGCTTCAGTATTTAAGAACTGCTGGGCTATGGCTCAGTCGTTAAGAGTGCTTACTGCTCCATCAAAGGTTGGAAGTTCAGACCCTAGTACCCATATCCAGCCTCTCACAAATGACCATGACTCCAACTCCTGGCAATCCCTTCTGATATCTGTGGGCACCTGCACATCCACATGTACATACATCACACAATTCACACATAAGCAAAATAAAACCCTTCTTAAGGAGGAAAAGTCAGCACACAGATCTACTATTAAATTTGCATCTCTCTCTCTAAATAATTATCCAATATCTAAGGGCAGGTAGGAAAAGCTGAGAGGTTTTGTGCTATTCCTGTGCTCAGTGTTTGCATTGTCTTGATTTAATAATATGCCCCTGTAACGTAAAGATTCATTGTCTGGTGAAGATTAGAAATCCCTAGAGATATCTTTCATTTGAGATGGGTGTGTGTGTGTGTGTGTGTGTGTGTGTGTGTGTGTGTGTGTGTGACGTGATTGTGAAAAGGGGTTCTTTGGGAAATCTAAAGCAAAATGATATAAGGCAGAAATATTTGTATCACATTTAAATTTTGTAGGAAATCTTTGATATACCTGAGCCTTGAGGATATAAGTAAGTAGCTAAAAGTCCAGAAGACATGGTTACTTCTAAGAACACCTCTACTTAATGCCAAGAAATGTCTCAGCTGCAGTAAGTCCAATCAATGCTACTTTGAGAAAAGAGTAAATCTTTTTATGACTCTCTGTAGTAAAAGAAAAAAAAAGAAAATTGAGAAACATGTTAGAATACCCAGGTACTGTAATAATAAGACACCCTAAGTCATCATTCACATGGCATAATTCTTGGCTCTTTAAATGATAAATAAAATCACTGTGTGCAGAATTGCCTTATATAAAACTATTTTCACCTTTCCTACTTGAAAGAAAATATTTTAGTTTTAGTAAAATACAGTTTTCTTATCTAATCACCAAAAAATATTCTCCTTTCTCTTTTCTCTTAAGTGGCTAATTGTGAAGGAGAATAATTAATCCTATTGTGGGACTTACTGGGGTTCTCACTGGGTTAAGGAAATAGACCAACGTTGAATATTAAGATTTTAGTTGGAGTTTTATTTGGGATATGAAATATCTCATATATTAAAAAAAGATGAAGGATCAAATAAGCAAGAAGAAGAAGAATATAAGAAATTCTTAGACTGTGAGTAACCATTGTTTCTGCACCCATGAAAAGGCTGTGTGGATATAGGAAACCTTTACTTATTAACGTATGTAAGCACCTGGGTACTTGTCCAGTTTTCTTCCCATAATGAATGTGTCACCTTGAGGCAGTCCCAAAGCCACTCTACTTCTCCAATTCCTTATGCTGAAAGCTTAGAAAATACCCTCCTAAGTCTGTTATAGCTTTTTTCTTTGATCAAATATGAACATTAGAGTGCCTTGGAAATCATCATGTAAAGTGGAGAGCAGTCTCCTTGTCCTGCAGTGCTCACAGAAAAAAAGAAACTTCATTTTATAGGAAGCTATTGGCAACTGATGGCTGCTGAGAAGGGGAGAGTCCAAGTTTTTCAGGGATGTGGCCCCCAAAAGGCTACCCATACTCCAGTTGGTGGTCCTACACCCACTCATGGACAGGCAGACTAAGTGTGTTCAGGAGGTTTTAACAAAAAGAGCACATGGAATTTAGAGGTAAAGTGGTCTAAGGGTAGGGGAGAAATGAGAGGAGATGTTATAGAGGGGTGGATTTGATCAAAACACAATATATAATGCATGTATGATATCCTCAATCAATAAAAAGAATAAAGAAAATAATTGATGAGAACAATCCTCTGAATCTATTGTATTGCATTCTACATTTGAAATATGCTAAGAGAAATGGACAGTAGTGGATATATAGATTTGTGTAACTGTAGTAAAGATTTTATTGTGTACATTTGTATCAAGTCACGTTGTGACACCTCAAATGTATAAAGTTAAGCAAAGTAGGCAAATGAGATGCACCAAACTTAAAAGCTCTCTGCTTTCTCTTGACTCTATGAAATCACACAGCAATTATATCTTGTTTTATGCACACTCAAACTCCATCTTCTCAACAGATTTTTTTAAATGGCACCAGTGTGTTCTACATCAGTGTAGAATCTTGACTATAATTCTCCTTAAAGTTTTTACCTAGAATTAGAAGTGATAAAAGTCTTCATAGTTTTACCTCTTAGTGAGAGTCTTATGACCTCTCTGGACTTCAGTTTTCCTGTTAGGCAACCAGGGACTTCCAAATTCCCCATCTATTGTATTAGTTCATAGTCTTCTAATCACATACTCTCATCTCATAGCCATGTCCTAATGCTAAGATGCTTAGCTACCCCCTAATGAATAAAGAGCATTGCCAAAGTACATCATACACAATTTAGCTTTGAACTGTTACACTCCCTACATTGCTTCTGAGAAAAATGATGACATGGCAGATTGCTATTTTGGTAGGTCTCCATTAGCTGTTTTCTCAGCTGGATTAAGAGACAAAAATCAGTTCCACATATGTATCACTATGATTTATGCCTGAGACAAACATGGCATTTTTTTTCCTTTAGCAAGCTTTAAATTTTTTTAGGGTCATTTGTGCCACACAATATACGTATTCTATGTCATGAAAGGTTTTTTTTTAATGGCTCTATCGATGTAGGAGTGAAATATTCAAATATATTATAGTGCTACCTGAAATTCTTTCTTTTTAGACACAAAAATGAAGCACAAAAAAAGCAGAACAGCCTTGCACACATACCAACGTGACATATCTCTTTAAACAATTGGTTCTGTACATTGTCATCACAATAACAGCAAATGCTAACAGTTAAAATGTGCAGCCTATCTTTCTGCGGAGGACACGTTTTTAGATAAGCTTACATTTCAGTTCTGTGAGAAAATGCTGAAATGTACACCAGTTTCCCCATGTGGCAGGCTGTGGCCTGTTTTCATAAGTTAAACAATCCCCTGTCTGATAAAACTATAATTTGTTTGGGGGATATTTGTTCATCCCAGTATCACCTCCGCCAGGGGTGAGGAGTTCACAATGAAAAGCAAGAGGCCAGGTGAATCTGCTGGGTGGCTTAAAGAGGTAGAATATTCCCAGGCTCTCTTCATCAAGTCCTTTTTAATTCAATTTTCAAAGGTTTGTCTCAATATTAAAAGTGCAGACCATAACGTTTTCTAAAAAGAGATGTTTGATTAGCATGGCTAATAATTCAGGTACCAACTAGAAATGCAAGGTGGAGTGGGTGGTACAGAAGAGAGTTTGAAATTGTTGTTTGAAATTGGCATGCTGCCCTGGCTGCCTTGAGCAAAAGAACTGCCAGTCAACATCCTATTTTAATTTTTTTCTTTATAAGATAGGCAATTGATTCAATGATGTGGCCATCAATGTTAACGGTGTGGTTCTGAACTATGTCATGATATTGAATGAAATCATGTCAATGTATGCTATGGGATGTGGAAACATCCTCTTTCTTTTAAGTTTTTTTTTAAATCCCAGCTCAGCCATTTACAGATTATGTAAATGTGGTATAGCTAAACTAGTTTCTTTTTCACTGACTATGTAGGGTTTTCCTGCATAGAAGCTAAGAATAATACTATTCCATAAAACATCTATGAAGATTAAGTTATACAATGTGGGATTATTGGTTAATGTATTGGAGTGGTCAATGAAGATAAACTATTATCACTGATGAAACGATTACAGGGTTCTCAGCCTAATCCAGATATCTTTTTTTGGCAGGAATTAGTTTATAGCTACAATTGTTTATAAAACTTTCTTCATTTTCAATCAGGGCAGAGTAGCCCAAGCTGTAATGATACGACACATGAAGGACTTCACAGGTTTGGACCAAGGTGCCCCAGGGAGGGTGAAACATGCCATTGCAGGTGCAGCAGGCAGTGGAAAGATACACTGCAGCTGGGACATCCACATGGCAAGTTTATATTGTGGGGAGGGTAGAGGGAATGGAGGGAAGGAGAAAAGAGAGACAGAGACAGACAGAGAGACAGAGAGGTGTGTGCTAACTCTGCCAAGAGGAGGGAGAGGGAGAGAGTGAAGGGGAAGGAGATTTTTCTTAAAAGGGACATCACACATCACATAAGATGACATCAGGAGGCTGGGAAGGTCCCAAGGGCGGGTTCAGAATGCTGACACAAGCCTTTAATTCAGCACTCAGGAGACAGAGGCAGGTGGATCTCTGTGAGTTTAAGGCTCTACTGGTCTATATATTCAGGTCTAGGCCAGACAAATTCACATAGTGAGACCAAAAACAAACAAACAGACAAACAGAACAGGAAGAGATGGCATTCCAACACAGATAACTCTGTATGTATATTTTAATTACTTGCAAAATAGTTATTTACATATATTATGAGATATATATAACATATTTATATAATCTCCCTTAATAAGCCATGACTACTTGTAATATACTATCATAGCTCATTTATTTCTGCATATTTAGCACCAAGAACGGTAGGACAGTACCAGGCACATGGTAGATACACAATAAAGAAAAATAAAACAATGCACTTGCTCAGAGCAAGTGTTTTCTTTTTTTATTTTATAATTTAATTTAATTTTACATATCAGCCATGGATTCCCCTGTCTTCCCCCTCCCCCACCTTCCTCCCAGCCTACCCCCCATTCCCATCTCCTCCTGGGCAAAGACTCCCCTGGGAATTCAGCTCAACCTGGTAGATTCAGTCCGAGCAGGTCCAGTCCCCTCCTCCCAGGCTGAGCAAAGTGTCCCTGCATAGGCCCCATGTTCCAAACAGCCAGCCCATGCACTAAGGACAGGTCCCAGTCCCACTGGCACTGCCTGGGTGCCTCCCAACAGTTCAAGCTAATCAACTGTCTCACTTATCCAGAGGGCCTGATCCAGTTGGGGGCTTCTCAGCTATTTGTTCATAGTTCATGTGTTTCCATTAGTTTGGCTATTTGTCCCTGTGCTTTTTTCAATCTTGGTCTCAACAATTCTCGCTCATACAAACCCTCCTCGCCAGCCTGGCAGTGGTGGCACACGCCTTTAATCCCAGCACTTGGGAGGCAGAGGCAGGCGGATCTCTGTGAGTTCGAGGCCAGCCTGGGCTACCAAGTGAGTTCCAGGAAAGACACAAAGCTACACAAAGAAACCCTGTCTCGGGAAAAAAAAAAAAAAAAAAAAAAAACCCTCCTTGCCAATTGGACTCCTGGGGGCTGGCCATGGATCTCTGCATCCACTTCCCTCAGTCATTGGATGACGTTTCTAGCACGACAGTTAGGGTGTTTGGCCATCCTATTACCAGAGTAGGTCAGTTCGGGCTTTCTCTTGACCATTGCCAGTGGTCTATTGTCGAGGTGTCTGTGGATTTCTGGGGACCTCTCTAGTACTTCAATAGCACTTTGTGAGAGAAATCAAAGATGGCCACAGATCTCCGAGGAGTCCGAGAGATCCATGGAGGCTCTGGAGGGTGACAAGGTGGAGAAAAAGGAGTCTGCAGAGCCTGCAGTAGTTCCGGAACAACTAAGGGGGTGGGGGGAAGGCAAGTGGTATTGGAAGGTGCTTTTAAAAAGTGAACCCGCCAAACTGGAAAGAAAGATGGCCGAACAGAGCCACTTGTGGCAGAGAATGACCGGTCTACACCCTTAACCACAGAGTCTCAGCCAGAAAGCTGCAAGCACAAAGGTTGTGCCTGATGACCAGGGGGTTGCAGGCACAAAGGACAGAGAGTTGTATGGTGGCCTGGAGCTCCTGCAAAAACAAGTCAGTACTGTAGGGCCAACTCCCAGCACAGAGCCACCACAGTTGGGGCCCATGATGCTTGCCCTGCCGAGAGACTGGAAGTGCAGGTGACCTGGATTCCCAAGGAAACATGTCAGTACTGAATAGGACAGGACAGCCCCCAACACAGAGCCACCCGGGCTACAGCCTGTGCTGCTTACCCTGCTAGAGACAGACACCGTGTGTAGCAGTGTTGCCTGCAGAGGACAGGGTAGTGTGCAGAGGCCTGGAGTTTCTGAGGAAACATGTTATTACTGAAGAGCTGGTCCTAGGCCCGCCAGCCACCTCCCCACCCCCATGGAGCAGTGCTGCAGCTCTGGTTGCTTCTCCTGCTGGGAGATGGAAAGTGTGGGGCAGCAGCACCAGCAGCAGGCTCCAAGCACAACGATCCACCCTGGCATACCTCAGGGTGGCAGATGTGAAGGACAGGGAGAAGCAGCAACCAGGAGCTGGCACAGAACCTGTCCCCATCCCCAATCACCCTGCCTAGCTACCCCATCATCCCACATCACTCTGACTCTCAGCCACAGCAGAATATCCAAGAGGAGTCTGGACAATGGTCCAGTATTTATGGTCCCTGAGGAACCAGAAACTTTGAACCAGACCAATGACTCATTGTAATGAATATTTGCATGTAAAGCTATTTGGGGAAAAAAAAAAAAAAACTAGGTGACACACTATGGTTTCCAATGCCACTACAACAAACAAATATGGTATGGAGAGGGAGGAAAAATGGAGGAGCGTAGCAGTGAGTGGGAGCCATGACTACAGTGACAGGTCTGAGAGAAGGCTGTGGTAGACAGGGGACCATGTCCTTGCTAAGCAAGGCTGGCAGGGTGGTGTGCAACAGCCTGGAGCTTGCACAGACTCAGCTCCCGAACATGCTGCCCAGCCACATGATTACCCTGGTTCTGAGCAACAGACAGGATGTCTAAGATGAAGAACAGTTCATTTTCTGGATTGGACCTCCTCTATGGTCCATGCTGGCCCTAGAAGCCATGTTGGTATCCATGGTCCACTGCCCCAGGCCATGTTGAAGACTGAGGTTCATGTGGATGTTTGTAGTCTTTACAGCAGCTTGGGACCTTGTTGGTGTGGATGGCCTGTGCAGCCACCTGAGTCCATGTTGATGTCCACAATCCATGCTGCCACCCAGGGCCATGTCTGGGTCCATGATCCTACGTGGTGAGGGGCCATGTTGATATCTGCGGCCCATGTTACCACTGAAGGCCACGTAGATGTGTGAGCACATGCTCTGTGGGGGGGGCACAAGTGCCACAGTATGTGTGTGCAAGTCACAGGACAACTTGGTGGAGTAAACTCCTGCCTTCCACCTTCACATGGTTCCTAGATTGAACTCAGGTCATCAGAATGTGCAGTACGTCCCTTTACCCACTGAGCCATCTCACTGGCCTGTGTCTGTCTTTTGTATAACAGATTAATGTTCATTTTAAAGTGAAATCCATGAAGACATTAAACAACAGGTCATTTGAAACAACATGGAGGATGGTAAAAGAAACTCTTAATAATGTGAAATAAGCCAAGCACAGAAAGATAGACACCACATGATCCCCCTTGTTTGTGGGAGCTAAAACACTTGAACTCCTGGAAATAGAGAGTAGAATGGTGCTTACAGAGCTGGGGAAAATAGCAGGTGAGACCAGAAGAGGTTGACAAAAAGGTGTTAATTAGCTAGGGATTGGTGACACATAACTTTAATCCCAGCACTCAGGAAGCAGAGGCAGACAAACCTCTGAGTTCAAGGCCAGCCTGGTCTACAGTGCGAGTTTCAGGACAGCCAGGGCAACACAGAGAAATCCTGTCTCAAAAAGCCAAAAGAGGGGGAGGGGTTAATTACAGTTAAATAAGAGCAAGAAGTTGTGAAGTGACAGTAGGATGTCCACAGGTGACATTAATGACCTGTGTGTTTCACCAAGCTAGAAGAAAAGACTTTGAAGATTTCTTTCCACAAAGAAAAATGTTTTAGAAGTTACCTGTGTTTAGGTTAGTTCATACGTTATTTAATGTATACATTCACTGAAGGATAGCCCATTGAGATATATATATATATATATATATATATATATATATATACATATAAAATAAAGTACTATTTTTAAAATATATTGAAACAAAATAGAAATGTTTTTTTTTTAAAAAAAAAAGGCTCTTTGTTTTGCTTGTTGTTCATCAACCATGATTCTCCATGAAAACAGTGTTTGAAGAAAATGCTTACAAACATCTGTGCTCAGTATAAACCATTTGTCTATACCAAACTAGGTCAAGAAGCTCATCTCTTATTGAGCAGCTGTGTGAAGTCAGTATGGCCACACAATTTTTCATTTTTTCTTCCTGCAAAACTACAAAAGGAAGAATTACTGATGAAAATTCTAGCCTGGATCTTGGTTATTTCTTGGTTCCAATTACTTACCTCCATTCAATAATATTTCAGAACTAGAATCCCTTACTTATAATTTTGAAACCCCAAACACTGAAACTTAGAAGGTTTTGTAAGGACTTGGGGCCTTAATCTATCTTGAGCTGATACAAGCCTATTCCTGCAGCCAGGTTTTCCACTCTTCTTTGGAGAATGCTGAGCTGAGCTAGGGAAGTATTTGATTTTAAGGCACCCCAGACCCTACTGTACCTGTTATATGAAATAAGTGCTTGATTCATAGCATCCTCATAAAACCTGAAAAATAATCTGAATTCACAAACATAATTATACTCAGAGTGTAAAGCAAGAGACTGTGGTGTAGAGGGTCACTTCAACCATGCTACACCAGCACTGTTACATACTCTCTAAATCTATTAACTTGTCCCTTATCACTGTACATTTTCAGATGTGACAACTGAGTCATAAAAAGACCAACTACCTTACTCAGAGCAACAGTCGTCAATGAATCCCATTTTCCTAACAGAGTCAAGCCTGTCCTGTATGCTATGTATGACTTTCCAAACACTGTGCTAGTTCATAAGAATTCATGCATCATGTTCAAACACTCTATGATTCCTTTATCCATAAAAAGGTATTAATAACAACCACCTTTCAGGGAAAACTTAATAGCAATGCTCAATGACTGTGGCAAAGGAGATCCACTTTGAATACTCCTTGGCTTTGATATATTTTATTAGCCATGCCTGGGACTGCAGGAGGGAAGGCAGCTAGCTGAAAGAGGATCCTGCATGGGCCAGTTACTCCTTTTAATCTGGGGCATTCCCGCTCTTCTGTGTAATTTAGAGACCAAAATAAAAATGGTGCTATGCCCAGAGGCATGTTACAAATTACCTAAAAGCACATTACAGTGATCCATTTAAAATTTAAATGAAACAACGTATAATCTCCAATCAAAGCAGTTTAATATCAAGAGCTGTGAAGCTTGGAGCTTGTGGATAATGAAGGCATTGAGGGCCCTTTTACCAGCAGCTGCTCTCCCAGGAACCCTGTGATAAACTCCTAAAAAATCAGGTATACAAACCAGCCTGCCCAAACTGGGTAACAGCTGGACAAGCCACCCGAGGAGCAGAAAGGCAGTAAACTAAATAAGCTTGGTTTATTTTTACACCTCCCTGGGGCTCTGTATATTTTAAGGTTTAAATATACTTTACCATGCAGGTGCATTCGGTTTCCATCTTTGAGTCTGATCTTTGAATCTACTGTGGTCTTCCCTTCATCCTTATTTCCACGCTGCCTTTACCTCCAGTCTGTTCCGCATTACCCTCCTGACCCTGGGCTGATTGTCTTCAATTAAGCCTAAGGATTTCCTCTCCCTTGACCAAAGTCAGGCTATTGCACAAGAATAATAAAAGACTGAATGCTCTGTGCTGTCATAGCTATAGCCACCCCACCCCAACCCACTCCCACCCCCCCACCCCCGCCCCACACCAGCCTTTGAAAAAAGTCCTCACTTTGCATAGACCATCCCAATGGGCTTAGTCAATGGCAGCCATTTTGCAGTCTGTCAGCTTTAGAGACTAGCTGTCTGCATCAAGGAGTGTTTGCTCTGTGATCCTAGTTTCTCATTACAGGAATTGGTCACAAAGAATCAAGATGAAAAAAAAAAACAGCAAATTAAATGAAAATATGATATGAGTTGGTTTAAAATATATAAATCCACTGTGATTAACAGTGTTTAATGTGTTTGGAAGAAATTCAGAACAAGTGAATTCAACAGATTTCAACAAATATTTACTCTTAAACAATAACTGATGCAGAGCACATAAGTTAGGAATGTTCTTCAAAGTCCATTGATACTTACTTTAATAGCTATGAATGCAAATTAGTATAGCATGGAGAAATAATTGTAATTCTGGTTATTTCTTGTCATTAAAAGTTGGATCTTATCTATATTTCACATATAAAAATCACAATTACACATCTATGCTTACCAAAGTCAATGAAAAGCTAAGCAGGCAGTATTTTTAAAGATGCACATTTGAATTCTGTGTCTAAGG
Source organism: Peromyscus maniculatus bairdii (assembly GCF_049852395.1). Lineage (NCBI taxonomy): Eukaryota > Metazoa > Chordata > Mammalia > Rodentia > Cricetidae > Peromyscus > Peromyscus maniculatus. Next base: position 6,498,106 of record NC_134871.1, on the reverse strand, counting down.
CTCTTAACTATTTGCACAGTTTTTTTTTTTAAGTCCTCAGAAGACTCTTGGGATCATAATAAACAATACAGAATAGTTTCTACTCCAAAATTAAATCCTATCTCTGTAGGATTTTCTATAATTACAACTCTGTCTCCTCGCCAAATTCATAACCAAACTTTCCTCAGAAGCCTCAAGATGGAGAAAGATGCTGAGTGTGACGGAGACAGATCTGATCATAGACTGCAAATTTATTATAGTTACCATGCTCTAGAAAATCTCATCTTAAAACACATTTTTTTCTAGATTCATTCATTCCAAAACAATTACACTGTCCAACAAATCCACCATCTTTATTATCTGACTTTTATGGCCCATCACAGTATCACTTGATCTTAACATTACACAAATTTAATATAGAGAAAAATTTTATATAGGTAAGTATAAATGTACCCTTTGCTATACACCTGATTCCACCCATATATGCCTATACCTACCTCAAGTCACACCAATAATAAATCACTCACTGTCAAAAGCAGGCCCTCCCAACCAATAGTTCGCCAAATGGTGAGAGATAGGGTCGATGCTCTTGCCTGTGAAACTGCTGCAGAGTATATCTGTTTGGATGCTTTGTCTCTGCTCTCCGGACATATCAGGCTCTTCTGGGTAGTATTTCATCAACATACTCAACTGTCAGACAGCATGATTTTGAACTTATATTGATGTTGTCCTTAAAAATTTTTATAGAGCCAATTATTAGTCTCTACTTTCACAGATAAAGAAGCACTCTATCCTCCTGCCTACTCTAACCTCAGTCTCACTGTTGTTAGCAAGGCATAGGTTGCCTTACCAGGGAACTTTCCAGGCATAGAGAAAAGCAGGACATGACTCCTGTGACTTAGTTCCATTTAAAAAGGAAAAAAGTATGCTGGACAATGAATGAACTGAACCTTTCAATTCCCTGTAAAGATGCTCAGGGTCATAGAATTCGATGACACTTGGCTACTAGTTAGGAAAACATTTGCAACAATTTAGTCACTCTACTTTTGGGATAGGGTCCATCTTAGCACTTACCTTCTCCACTTTAACTTGATTCTAGTTGATATATTTAGATGGTATAATTACAACATCGACAGTGAGTTGGTTTCATTTTTACTCAGTAGTTGAGAGATGTGCACTTGTTAAACTTCATGAGAAAACAAAAATGCAAAGGAGCTCTGGCATTCAAATTGACCAGCAGTCCTAAAATCTCAATAAATGGAATATTTCAGATCTTGTCAAGGCTTATCTTAAAATACATGTGTTCCTTAAAGCTTTTGTTTTTTCATCTTTATGCATTGAATTTGTACCTCCCTCCCTTTGATTTTGTCAAGGAGCACAAAAAGTTGGTTTATTAGAAAAGAAAGAAGTGGGGGAGAGAGGGAAAGAAGGAATACCAGGTGATCAGCCCTAAAACCATATACACATGAGCAACACTAAATGGACTTGGAAGATTGTACTTACATATTTATCCATATGTATGTAACAATAATAATTAAAGAAAAACAAAGGGACACAGTCCATGGATTTGGACACACACAGTGTGTGTGAAGAAACCACCTTGAATCACTGAAAATCCTTCTTTACAGGCTAGATACAGAGGACAGATCAAATTTGTGAGTTGGTTCCTTTGATGACTAAGTAAGAATATTTGTCACATACAATATAACCTACTAGTAATTACTGATGTCTATCAAACATTCACATCTCCTCCCCAAGGCAATAATTTGGTATTATTACACTTTCCTAAATTACCAAAACTAAGTAGATCTATATGACATGGCCGAAACTTGTGTGCAGCAATGGTATGGTAGCTGTAAAAGTAACAAACAATTTATTCCTTGTTTCTCTCTTCCACAGTGATCAGTCATATTCCAAGCAGTGGCTACTCTCTCATCAGCTTGGGTCTTACAAGGGGAGTATTACAAAGAAACTCAATCAACCAAAAAAATAAAATTTGAAGAAAAGCAAGAAAACACTGTGATCATAAGCCATGGAGCTACTGAAACAACCCAGTCCATTCACATTTTTGTTTTCTAGCAAAGCATCTCCGTAAATAAAGACAAAAGTAATATGTACTGCTGGTGGTTAAAAAAAACTGATGTAGCCACTATGAAAATCAGTGGTAATGTTCCTCCAAAAATAAAACTAGAACTACCATCTGATGCATCTCTACCATTCCTGGGTATATACATAAGGGAATCTAAGTCAGCATAACACAGAAATAGCTCCCATCAATGTTTACTAAAGTACTATTCACAACAGCAAATATTTGTAGCATGCCTTTATATCTAGCAATAGATGAGTAATTAAAGAAAATGTAGTATATTTATCTACAATAAGGATGAATGAAATTGTGTTGTTGACAAAAAATGGATGGAGGTCCATTTTGTGAAGTGAAATGAGCTAAATTTTAAGTTACAAGTATCATTTTATCATATGAAGAATGTATATCTTAAAACATATGCATACATGCACAAATACATAAACAAATATGCATATATAATAAAAGCAGAAGGAGACTATTTGGTGGAAGTGCAGAATTAATAGGAGGAAGAGGTGGCACAGAGAAGGTAATGGAGGGAAAAATAAATATCACATTTTCTCTCATAGGCAGAATTTGTATTGCAATCACATAAACACACACATGTGAAATCAGAAGCATGGCTATTTGTAGAAAGAAAGGGGACCATCGGGAAAAGACAAGGGGACAAAAGAGTAAATATGAACAAATGGCAGATATATATGTACAACAATATCAAAATGAAATCCATTATTTTACATATTAATGTTTAAGAGAATAACTTTTTTTTTTTTTTGGTTTTTCGAGACAGGGTTTCTCTGTGTAGCTTTGCGCCTTTCCTGGGACTCACTTGGTAGCCCAGGCTGGCCTCGAACTCACAGAGATCCACCTGCCTCTGCCTCCCGAGCGCTGGGATTAAAGGCGTGCGCCACCACTGCCCAGGAAGAATAATTTTTCAAAATGGCCCTTCACATAGATGAAGCATGTGCTTCCTCCGTTTGATTAGTGAAAGGCATCCCAAAAGACTTTCTATCATATACCAAACAATACAACAGAACACAGGGAACATTGCCAGAGTCTACAAATTAGCACAATGAAATATCAAAGCAATGAAATATCAAAGCAATTGAATACTGATGTGACTATGCCATACATCAATTAGGCTGCCATTATCTTTTTCAAATTTCAATTTGTCAACATTTCACTGTGACTTTGAACAGAACCTCCTTAATTCCTGGCTAGCAGTGAAACATTTTTAAAAAAGAAGAAAAAAAATCAAAGAATACTTTACACTGCTCAAATTAAAGAAGACATGTCAGCAATTTGGAGGGTACAGAAGATACTGGGAGCCAAAGAGTGTTCCAAATTAAAATGATGAAAAGAGTTTTGGTAGGTACAAAATACAAATACTTTTGGAACAACATAATGGTATTTTTATTACTTCCTTCTCATGAGTTAAAAGATGACATGTTAGATAAGTTTATATAGCTTAATAAATCTAAAATATATTTTTAAAAATATGAATCAAAATGCAAAATGCCAGGAATGTGTCATAGTTTAATAACCACAACATTTCTTCCTTAGTGGTGATATATAAAATCACCATAAGTCTTGAAATCAATAATATCTAAAAGTCAACATACTGGCTAGCATTTGTAGTTCTAGAAGTTCGACAATACTCACTACACAAGGAGAAAAGTAATCATCCATGTCACCCAGCTGTGAACTCTATGAGCTGTAACAATGACTTGCCACTGGTTCAATAGAGGCACAAATGTTATAAGGGTAATCAGCCACCTTTTTATTGGATTTAAGGCACATTCCATGAGCTGGAATCCATATCTGATACTGTCAATGAGGACAAAAACTTAAACTTAGATAAGGTGTGGACCCTAAGCAAAAGCCTACTGTTACTATTCTGCTAAATAAATACAACAATAAAACAACTCCTAATGTCATATTGCTATACCTATAGATCACTCAACCTTCACCAGATAGCTAGCTACTTTTTGCAATAGACGATAATTACCACAGAGACCCACAACTGGGCAACATGCAGAGATTAAGAGACTTTGGAATGCTCAGACCTAAATGGAATGTCTCTATGACCCACCTCCCCTCAAGGCTCATCAATCTATGCTGAAAGGGGGATAGAAAGATGGTGAGTGCTAGATGTGATGAATGACATCAAGGATACAGTGTTCTCAAGACACAACAAGGCAGATGCGAATATGAACTCACAGAGACTGTTACAGCATACACAAGATCTATACAAGCTCAAACCAGACAAAACTGCATCATGAAGGACAGGAGATAGGCCTGAAGTCACAACCTTAACCAAGGAGCTACTGATATTTGATTGTTTCTGGGAAAGTCAGGTTTTGCCAGTGGAGTAACATTTGGTATATCAACCACACTCCAGGGCAGGACCCACACCCAGGAATACTTGGCTAACATAAATGGGACTCCATGGTTTGGGAGGTTTTTAAGAGAGAAAAAAAAGATAACATGAAGTTGGGTAGGTAGGTTCATCTAAGAAGAGTTGAAGGAAGGAAATGAATATGATCAGAATATATTTATGTAATTTTCAAAAGAATAAATGAAAATGTTGGGCATATGTGGTGTGATGTGTGTGTGTGTGTGTGTGTGTGTGTGTGTGTGTGTGTGTGTGTGTAAAAAGAAAATAAAAATGTTCTTCAAACCAAAGTATCATACATTGTAGAAATAAAAGGTAGAGATTGCCTAGTGCTATAGTTCAGATCTGGGCTGTCCTTTATAGAGCCATTGTGTTAAAGTCTTGGTCCTCAGACTGTGAAGATAATGGAAAGTGGTAAAAATATTTAAGAAATGGAGCTTAGTTAGATGGTCTCTTAAAAGCCTCCCCCCTTCCCCCTACCTCTCTCTCTCCCCCCACAAGATCCTATGCCCCAGTGAGGTAAGGATTTCCTATTTTCTTCTTTCATGAGCTCTTATCATCAAGTGGTACCTCATCATTGGCTCAGAACCAATGATAACAAGTCATGAACTGAAACCATGAAACAGTGGGCCAAATAAACCTCTTTTTTTCCTCTTTAATTTTCTTTATCTCCAATATTTGTTACAGCAATGGAAAGGTAATTGACATGTCCAGAGTTGCCTGTCCTCTAACATATAATGTCTTTATTTTGACATGCCATTTGGTTTGTGAAGTTGTCCAAGTTCTGACAGTGCACACTTAATCTAACATGTAATGTGTGAGCTGATGTAGTACTGCTCAGCGAGAGGACATTCAGTTGGTTTTCAACAGTAAATGCATCAAGTCAAACAGTTAGAATGCTGCAGTCACTATTTCCTTGATTCACATTTTTTAAAAAAACACAATTTTTTGAAACAAAGAATTCAGAGGAGTGGCATTATCACAAGCCATGTGCTTCTGTGAAACTTCACTGTACCCTTGTGAAAGAACAAAATAAAATAGGCAAATAATTTCTTAGTATCACTTTTAAATGACTTTGGGTCTTACAGACCCCTGATCGAACTTTGGGATCCTCTGAGGTTCTCAGTATGAGAACACACTATGAAGACATGCCATTTGAAGGGCAAGAAAGCTGCTGTATTTGTGGCTCAAATCTCACTCATGATTGATTGAGAATGAAGAAATTTTCAAAAACCTCATCCTGCTGTGTGTGTAGGTCAGGCATTGTCTGAGTTACTTTTCTATTGCTGTGGACAGATACTATAAAAGAAAGCATTTAATTGAGGGATTGCTTACAGTTTCAGAGGATTAATTAGTCCGTGACCAGGGCAGCAAGAAGGCAGGCATGGCACTGGAGCCATAGCTGAGAGTTTGCATCTTGTCTGCAAATTGGAGGCAGACACACAGAGAGGGAGGAGAGGGAGCCTAGCATGGGCTTTTGAAACCTCAACGCCCATTCCAAGTGGCCCACCTCTTCCAACGAGCCCACACCTCCTAATCCTTCCCAGTACAGTTCCACCAACCAGTGACCAAACATTCAAATATGTGAGCCTATGGGGGCCAGTCTCATTCAAACCGGCACAGGTGTGTTCATACAGCACGTCATAGATGCTTATTACAAAATCTGTGGGACACACCGGACGGTGGTTGTGCACGCCTTTAATCCCAGCACTCGGGAGGCAGAGCCAGGAGGATCTCTGTGAGTTCGAGGCCAGCCTGGTATACAGAGCGAGATCCAGGACAAGCATGAAAACTACACAGAGAAACCCTGTCTCGGAAAAACCAAAAAATAAAATAAAAATTTTGTGGGACACACAGGAAAGAAAAGTATTCAGGAAATAAATGTAATACAGTGACAACAGCTGGAACCCCAGCAAACTTATTTTTTATTATATGTATGTGTATATCCCTGTGTATGTCAATGTTTGTGCCTATAAGATCAGACACATCAGACACCCTAGAGCTGGAGTTATGAGCCTCCTGATATGATGCTGGGAGCTAAATTTATGTCCTCTGCAAGAACAATAGATACTCCTAACTGCTAAGCCATCTCTCTAACCTTCAAGCCTCTTTCATCTGTAGTGTTTAAATTGTTTACACTAAAACTGAAGCACTGTTACTTTCAGCTCCATCCAATCAATGTTCCTTTTGGGTTTTGTCTTCCTAGTCCTCAGAGTGATTGTTCCATTTTTGTTTTTTGGTTTTTGTTTGTTTGTTTGTTTGTTGTTTTTTGTTTTGTTTTGTTTTTGTTTTTTGGGGTTTTTTTTTTGGTTTTTCGAGACAGGGTTTCTCTGTGTAGCTTTGCACCTTTCCTGGAATTCACTTGGTAGCCCAGGCTGGCCTCGAACTCACAGAGATCTGCCTGCCTCTGCCTCCCAAGTGCTGGGATTAAAGGCATGTGCCACCACCGCATAGTCTCCATTTTGTTTTTAATCAGAGTGTTCATTATTACTTTCAGAAAACTATCAGCCTCTCAGCCTGCAGTTGATGAAGGCTCAGATTTCATTTAATAGGGCATGGTTCTCAACTACATCTCTTATGAAGTTTCAGTGTGCTACAGTGTGCCCACAAAAAAGTACAAAAAAAAAAAACTGCATCTCTTACACTTCTAGGTCTAAATGCCTTATTCATCTGCTCCAAAACTCAACCACCATTTTCTCACTTCAATATCCAGTAAGCCCTGTCACTCCACCTCCAATGCAACTTATGTATTCCAGATTGGGTCCAAGAAGACAAGACCTCCTAATTATAAAAAGATAAATTATTCTCTGACTCTAACATTCTACTCTTTGTGCCAGAGGAAGAGAGGGGGGTTTCTAGGTTCTCCCAACACCATTCACAAAAGTAAGAAGTGACACAAGACTCTAGAAATTAGAATAGATGTGTAGGTTCCAAGGGCTTTGCCAGTGCCTAGCCTAGAACAACTGAGCAAGGAAACACCTGAAGGAAATCACCCTTCAGGTCAGTGGTATGCTAGGGTCTCCTCTCTCCAGCTTCTAAGAGCAGAGCGTATGCATGGAATTCCAGAACTGCATTGGCAATGCCTCTCTGGCACTTTGAGATCATCGATGGGAGAAGTAAAAGGGCAATTACACTATAAACATTCACAAACACTAAACACCAGGCCTTTATGTTTTATTGGAGAGTCAGCAGTTAAACATTTACTAGCACACCACACATATGTTGTTCCAACAAAATGGGGCTCTGCTGGCATGATCAGCTTCCTTCTGATCATGCAAGCATCTTCTCTGGGTCTGTATATCCCTAATTACCCAAAACAAACAGCAGCTTCAAAAATGTAGAGACATTAGATGGTCAAATCACAAAACCTCCAGCAATGTGACTTCTAGTACCCTATTCCTTTGCTTTGCTCAGTGCTTGCTAAATACACAGAGATGCATTGGTGATTCCGTCCAAAATAGCATCACTCCTCCTCTCAGAAACTCATCTCATTAATGGAATGTGTTTCAAGAAACATCCTCTTCTTTTTTTATATTTCATTCTAGTGGTGAAGATGTTATTCCTCTTCCTTTCCCCCCCCCTCCAAAAAAAAATAAAACCCTATCCTATCTATGCCAGGACAGAAAGAGCATCTAAGAAGCTCTCAGTGTCCCCTTCACAGCCCCAAGGAGAAGATGCTTCACTGTACTTAAACAGAGGTAAGTTCATGGCTCCCAACCATGTACAGTTGCATTGTTCTACATCAATCAACCCCTAGAATTGCTGTGAAATTTTAAGTAGATAAAGAAATGAAAATGACAGCATAGAAAGCTAGATATGAATGATCAGAAAGGTTCTACACCCTTTTTCACAAGTTCTCCCCCATATGTAAAATACATGGGACCTTGAAGAGAAAGTGTTGGTGGACACGAGGCTTGAAAGACACACAAAGTCACTGACTATGGAAAAGAGCACCCTTGGAACAGGGTGCAGGAGGATGAAGATGGAGAATGAATGACAAGTTTCTATTCCACTGGGATTTCAAACCTCTTATGTCAGAGAAACAGTTGGGGGCTAAGGGTGGCTCTGTGACTTGCTTTCACTCATCTGTGTCTGCTCGCACAGGAAAGACAAAGGGTTCTAAGAAGCAATTTGGCTTCTATCTTTCACTAAATCATGAATTGTGATGTGCCTGCATGGTTGCATGATCAGAAATGGCTGTTCTTCTTTGATCTTGCTGTCAGTGACATAAACCATGAAAAGTGGCTAGGGAGAGAGAGAGAGAGAGAGAGAGAGAGAGAGAGAGAGAGAGAGAGAGAGAGAGAGAGAGAGAGAGAGAGAAAGAAGCCCAGTTTTGAGAATCTTCCCACTGACCTGAATCAATGTTGCAGTCTTTGTCTCCCTCTATAGGCCATATTGTTCATATCTGGGTGCTGAACAATACTAAAAATCACAAGTAATATTATACTGACTGAGCAGGTTGTTTCTACATATTTAGGAATATACACACACACATTCAATTTTTTAAAAGAGACCATTAATTTGAAATAGAACAAGGAAGGGTGTATGGAAGGGTTTGGAGGGAAACCAAACAAGAAGTGAGAAATGATGTGATTGTATTAAAATCTCAACAAAAAAAGGAAAATTCATATTCCCATTCTATAGATGAAGAAATGGAGATTTATATATTAGGTGGTTTTTCCAAGGTCCTAAGTATCCAGCTTCCAAATCTAGTTAGTATTTTTGCTTTTCTACCACTGTCTCTCAATATAAAACTAACAGCAAACATCAGGAAAACTAAAAAAATAATCAAAAACAAAGAAATCGAAGAATTTACTTTGTAGAGAATTTACCTTTAATAAATTACCAAGAACCAGCTCATAAACTATTGAGTATTTCCTACAAAACTATCTGCAACACTTAAACAAAAAGGGTGCACATTAAAGCCAGCATACCCAAACAAGGGTTTGTCTTACATTAGACAACAAACATATATACAAAAATATATATATTTTAAATATATATATTTTAAACATATATATTTTAAACATATATATATATATATATTAATACTAGCAATCATTTTTGGTGACCTACAAAGTGGACCAAAGAAAAGAACCATTTTTTTAATATTTTGAAAAGTATATTTTGTGGTGCTTCCTGGGCATTTGGCCGTGTCTAGACAAAACTGACTATCTCCTTCCCAGGTACCAGCTGTCAGAAACTCACTGAAGTGAGTGATGAATGCAAGCTTTATACTTTCTATGAGAAGCACATGGGCACAGCAGTAGCTTCTGATGCTCTGGGTGAAGAGTGGAGGGATCATGTGGTCTGAATCAGTGTGGGAAGAACAAACAAGGTTTTCCCATGAAGCAAGGTGTCTTGAGCCATGGGACAGTGCATCTGCTGCTGAATAAGGGGCATTCCTCTTATAGACCAAAGAGAACTTGCAAGAGGAAGTACAAATCTGTTCTGAGTGCATTGTGGATGCTAATTTGAGTTCTCAATACCGTTATTTTAAAAGTGGGGGGTGGATTCCTGTACTGACAGATACTATTATGTTTCAGCATTCAGGAACCAAAAGATCTTGCAGAATCCAAAAGCTTTTCTATCTCTATAAGAAAGATGAGGTCTGCCAATATGCTGTTAGAAAGCCCTTCCAGTGCTTCTCAACCTTTACATCTCAACCATCAGAAAATGCATGATGGTCTTAGGAACCTCCAACCATAAATTTATTTTTGATGCTACTTCATAACTGTAATTTTGCTACCAAGCAGTGTCTCAGTTCCTATGACCATCAGAAATGCATGTTTTTGGGTGGTTTGTGACCCACAAGATGAGAACTGCTTTGGACCAAAGAAGGTAAGAAGGCCAGGACCAAAGTTCCCATGATTCAGTATCTTGTTACTCCATATATCCTGCAATAAACACAGAAGTATTGCTCTGGAGAAACAACACCTTAAAAACTAAAATAAGGAGAAAGCTTCAGAATGTACTACATGGTTTCCCAAGAGAATGAAGGAAGCCAAAGAAAAACACCAGGAATAGGCTGTCAAAGGACATGGACTGTCCTCACTGAGAGACTCTACCTTTAAGTCTGAGTCAACTCAAAAATAAGCCAGTAATAGTAACAAATAAATGATCAGAACTTAAAAAAATATTTTTAAAAATTCCTATTGTTCTTAATAAAATATCGATTTAAAATGAGCACGTTCCAAAGGAATTTCAATCAGGTTAGATCTCCCTTCACAGGATTTAAAACTATAATGTCCCCCAGACTTCTTGCCAATTCTCCAGAAATAGGTCTAAGCATAGGGACATTAGATTCAATTTATGTGTCTGTCTGAATGAAGTGAATATAATAACTCAATAAAATAAAATGTGAATGATTCACTGAGGAGTCTATACTGGCATCATGATAGAGGTATAGTGTTGTGTGATACTTTGTTTATGTTCTGAAAAATAAAGCTTGACTTGAGGTCAAAGGGTGGAGCTAGCCACCAGTTAATCATGGCACAAGCCTTTGATCCCAGCACTTGGCAGGCTTATGCCTTTGATCCCAGCACTTGGCAGGCTCATGCCTTTGATTCCAGCACTTGGGAGGCTCATGCCTTTGATTCCAGCACTTGGGAGGCTCATGCCTTTGATTCCAGCACTTTGGAAGCTCATGCCTTTAATCCCAGCATAATCAGGAGGTGGAGGCAGGAATATAAGGGAAGTGGAGACAGGATCTCAGTGTCCATTCGGTCAGAGGACCTGGAGAGGTAAGAAGTCACTAGTAGCTGCTCCTTTGCTTCTCTGCACTTTCAGGTTATTACCCCGATATCTGACTCTTAGATTTTATTCCTAAAACTGAATAGATTCACTCTTCAGTGTAGAGATTCCAATTAAGGACAAAACCAAATAAAAGTTGAGTCCTGAGATTAAAAGTGCTTCTCTTGATCAAAAAATGGGCTGAGATTAACTACAAATAGTACCTCCAGTGGTCATGAGCCTTGGTCCACCCAACCCCTGATATCTTAGAAAATACCAGTGAATAAAAAGGATCTACATATTTGGATAGCAAATGTATTGTAATTTCCTCTACTTTCTTGAACATTATCTTCCTGGTATTCCCAGAAGACTATTCTATCTACTGTGTTAAAAATTTGTGCCATCAAATCAAAACTTCACTGCTTTGATTTTAGCTATTAGCTGTGTTTTGTTATGTTTCATATTTTGTTTTAATGTATTGAGTGTTCTATGCAGATCATTACAGATTCAGGGTATTCACCATCACACACAGGCCTCATAAATGCTAACTCATACTCTCTGTAGAGGTTTTCCATGACTTTTTACAAGGCAACTATCACCTCTCTTCCCTCCTCAGAAAACAAATTGAACTATATTTCTACTTGATAGTACTTATCAGAGCTGCAGCTGTGTTTATGCTTGAAGTCCTAATCTGCCCCAGGGTAAACACAAAGGGAGTCACTGTTTGTATAGAAAATAAACCAGGGAATCATCAGCACCACTATCAATAATGCTACATTTAATGGAGGAAAGGAGAAAAAGTAGGGATATGTTTATAAACTTGTATGAGGTTGCATCTCATTCCAAGAACAAGATGGCTATTCCAACAAATTCAAGTTCAGTTCTGCTTTGCTTTTAAAAGGATACTAAAGTCCTTTATAGTTTCTTTATTCTCTGAGTTCCCAATTCCTCGTTTATCAAACAGAAACAATAGTACTTTCTGCAAAGAGTTGTAATTTCTAACAATGTAATAATGCATGCACAAGGTGAAATGACTATATTATATAATAAATATGTAATAAATGGTAGCTATGGCTAAAATTACTGATGCTGATTAACATATTCATTCATCTATCCAACAAGGAATAATGAAGTTTATGTTATCATTTTATCTCAATTCTGAGGCCAATGTTATGTCACATGTCTATATCCTTAAAATTGTACTATTATATTAAATATACACAATGGAATTACTTTTCTTTAGCAAGGATATCAATTATGTTAGTCATGTGTCCTACAGTGGCAATATTCTAGGTCTGGTTGCTTAAAAGTGAAGTTGAAAAAAAAAACAAGTTTGAAAGCCGAGAACTCCAGGAATTTGTAAACCCTACTGCCTGACAGAAGGGTTACATGACTATTCTTATGAACATTAGTTTTGGGGCATTGTTTATTTTTTGTTTGTTTTTTAATGTTCATCTATGTTTCTCCCTTTTATTTTTTAAGACTGCAATTTAATTACAACATTTATCTCTTCCATTTTTTCCTCCAGACCCTCTCATTAGCTCCTCGTCACTTTCTCTCAAATTTAAGGAAAACTGGTGGCCTTCCAAAGGCAAGCATACACCTATTGATTATCCAATGATAAATCTTCTTGTCAGTTTGACACAACCTAGAGTCAACTTGGAATCCAGAACCTTAACTGAAGAACTGCCTTGATCAGATTGACCTATGAGCATGTCTTTGGAACATTGTCTTGATTGTTAATTGATTCAGAAAGGCCCAGCCCACTGTGGGTGGTACATGCCCAGACAGGTGGTTCTAGACTGTATAAAAATGCTATATAAGCATAAGCCTGCAAGGAAGCCAGAAAGCCAGCTAGTAAGCAGCATTACTTCATGGCTCCTGCCTCAAGGTTCTTCTTGCCTTGAGTTTCTACTTTGACTTCCCTCAGTAATAGATTCTGACCCAATAGTGTAAGCTAAACAAACTCTTTCTTCCCAAGTTACTTCTCGTCAGAGTGTTTATCAATTCGATGAAATGAGGATACCTCCTACATCCTACCCCTATTGTTCCAAAGATTTTAGACATCTTTACTCAATTTGGAAAACTGCTTACTGGCTGAGGATTTAGCTCAATTAGTAGAGTACTTCTCTAGGATGCATGATGCTCTGGGTTTGATTCACAGTATCTCACAAACCAAGCATGGTGATACATGCTTATAATCTTAGCACTCAGGAGATGGACAGAGGGCAGTCAGGATTAAGGGGTTACATAGCAATTTTGAGGCCAGTTTAGGTTGCATGAGACCCTGTGGCAAAAAGAAAGTAACAATTGAAGTCATGATCTTTCTCTTGAAAAATCTGTTTATGTAGAATCTTAAGAGTCTTATAGACTTTCCAAGGATGATAAATGGTCTCCCACAAAAGAATCTATGAAGAGGGGGTAAGAACTCATAGTTGCCATCTATGTAAAATCCTCCACTATTAATCAGCTCATTTTCATGATTCTGTAATCCCCCAGACTTAAGCAGGACTAGCCCTGGAAGATGAATAGTGGAGTGCCGGCCTAGGCATCACTTGCAGAGTCACTAACAACAGTGTAACCTGGGCTGAAATCCAAAAGAATCAAATTAAAAGAGAGAGGAGGGGGGTTCTATCAAGCCTATGAAAACTACATATAACCAGATACTTTCCTCGCTCATTTAGTGCAAATCACACAGTCACAACATCCGTCTTTGATTTACATTCCCACCAGGACAACCAATTTTGTAGCCCAATGTGTGTTTCTCCAAATCTAGACTTGTGGTTTGGCTGTATCTCAAGAATGTAACCATAAATGTCAATGCAAACACAGATTTTCTAGAAGTATGATAAAATCAAAACAATCTATTTTCAGGAAACCAATTGAGCAAATCTACCATTATAATGTGACTCTCCCCCACACACACACACACAGTTTATAAAACTCTAGTCAAAGTGTTTGTCAAAAGTCAATTCTAGTAGGGGTGTTGGTATGGACAGCAGGATCTCTCTAATAAAGACAGTTCATCAGGCTGCACATAGGAGCACCCAAGAGGCTGCACCAGCCTGGATGTAAACAAACCTGTGGAAAAGGAGTCTGTAGGCTGCCATTTTGTCTTATTTACCATGTCCTTTGCCTTACAGAAGCTTTTCGATTTCAGAAGGCCCCATGTATTAACTGTTCTCCATGTCTGTGCTACTGGTGTTATATTCAGGAAGTAGTCTCCTGTGTCAATGCATTCAAGGCTAGTTCCCACTTTCTCTTTTTTCAGGTTCAGTGTAACTACATTTATGTTGAGGTCCTTGATCCACTTAGACTTGAGTTTTGTGCATGGAGATAGATATGAATCTATTTGTAATCTTCTACATGTCAACCTCCAGTTATACCAGCACCATTTGTTGAAGATGCTTTCCTTTTTCCATTGTACAATTTTGGCTTCTTTGTCAAAAATCAGATGTTCATATGTGTGTGGATTTATGTCAGGATCTTTGATTCCATTCCATTGATCCACCTGTCTGTTTGCTTATGTTCCAGTCGACTGGCCAATATCAGGCCCATTTTCCTTTGCTATGCTGTACTGGCATGAGGATGAAGTGTGATACTGTACTTAACGTACTTACCAAGCTCTTGACACAAAGGGAATCAATCCTCTGTAATAGTGACTGTTGCTAAAATTGTTTTCATTTACATCACAACCATTAAGTATGTTCTTGCTTCCCTACCCCATAATTGGGAGATCACTGGTTTTTTTTTTTTTAATTTAGTAAATATTACTTGAACATGTACTGTGTTAGCATCCTGAGAACTCTACAGAATACAGGCATACAGGTAGCTTTCTTATAAAGCTTACATTTCATTTGACTCTCTCTCTCCATTCCTCCCTCCCTCTCTTCTTCCCTCCCTTTCTTTCTCTGTGTTTGTGTGAGAGAGTGAGTAAATGTGGGTGTGAGTGTGTGTGTGTGTGTGTGTGTGTGTGAGAGAGAGAGAGAGAGAGAGAGAGAGAGAGAGAGAGTTAAACTCTTTGTTGTTGGCTGAGTTTCTAACAAGGATAGCCTAAAAATCCTTGGGATTATCTTATGAGAGTACTTTTAGCTACTCATTAGTTTCTTTTGGCCGTATCTGAGTTCTTGTTAAGGATATGACTCATGAGATATTTAGGAGACTGGAGGTTGCACCACTTCAAAATGGAGCTGGTCAGCAGAAAAACCAACTACATGGTTAGTTGAACTTTGAATTTCCAATCTTCTAACTTCAAGGAATGGAAGGTGGCCTAGATAGAGTTCAGACATGAACTACCAGTGACTTGAAAAGTCTCACATCTATACAATGAAACTGATAAAAACCCAAAAGTGAGAAATCTAAGCGGGAGCTTCTGGGTTGGTGACACATCACCATCAAGGGAGAGTAGTGTGCCCAGAAGGTGTGTCACCACCGTACACTTCCTGCACACCTCACCACAACCAAGACTTACTAGGCATCACTTCCATTTGTCTGGTCTGGAACTCTAGTCCTCAAAAATAAACCAGTGATGTTAAGTAAAGTGAAGTTCTGAGTTCAATTCATCTAGCAAGTACTGAACCCAAGAAGGAAGCTGTGGAAAGTCATGAATTTGACTCCATTTCGGGCAATATAGGTACACTGGGCACCCCATTTATAGCTGGCATCTATGTAGGGCTAGTCTTATGTAAATGGGATTTCACTTCAGTCTGTGTTGCAGGGGAGTGGTCATTGTAAAGTTGCCCATGCTCCAGTAAATAAGCTCCCACCCTTGCTCATACAAAGCAATACTAATTAAACTCAGAGGGACACACACACACACACACACACACACACACACACACACACACACACACCTGAAAGTAGGGTAGAGTAGGATAGATATATGTTAAGAAGGTTTTCAGTGGACAAGGGGTGGGAGAAGAATGACAGGATAATGAGGGGTGGAAATACCATATTATATGTATGTGTATATGCATGAAATTGTTTAAGAATAGAACAAAAATCTTTAAAAGGAAATGGTCATTTTATTTGTGGATGTTCTAGAATGGTATTTGGTATTGTTGCTCAGAATTTACAAGGTTTATCTACTAGATGAAGAATTAAACTTTAATTATTCTGAGAATCTACAAAAAGGTCTACACTTAGAAACTGTTATGTACACACCAGGATGTTTACTGAAAACATTATTTATAATAGCCTAAGTATATAAACAACATGAGCATATATTTAAAATTACTAGGTAAATTCAGTTTTCAGATGGCTTCCAGTCAGTCAACTCCAAGGATTACACAAAGACTCTTCATACCAGCAACCCAATTTTACACTCAAGGGTTTGGTGCTTTGGAACAGATTTACCTGGTTTTCCCATTTTAGAAGACACTTGTGGGCAAACTGGATTTGACCCTGAAATTAAGTAAAATAATTATCAGTAGCTTCTCACTTCCTTTCAAAGACCTTTCAGCAAGCTGGTTTTCATTGCACGAGGGGAGTGCAGATGGCTGACTAGAAAACATTATCAGGCTCAGGATACACAATGTGAATGCTTGGGCTGCCTTATTTAATATGAACTGTGTGGTGGTATGTCTTCCGAAAATATTGTGTACCCTAATAAACTTATCTGGAGTCAGAGAACAGAACAGCCACTAGACATAGAGGCCAGAAAATGGTGGCACACACGCCTTTAATCCTATCACTTGGGAGGCAGAGATCCATTCAGATCTCTGTGAGTTTAAAGCCACACTGGAAACAGCCAGGTGAGGTGACTCACAACTTTAATCCCAGGAAGTGAGCCTTTAATCCCAGGAAGTGATGGCAGAAAGCAGAAAGGTATATAAGGCGTGAGGAACCAGGAACTAGTGCTGGTTAAGCTTTTAGGCTTTTGAGCAACAAACAGTTCAGCTGAGATTCATTCTGGATGAGGACTCAGAGGCATCCAGTCTGAGGAAAGAAGACCAGCTGAGGAATTGGCAAGGTGAGGTAGTTGTGGCTTGTTCTGCTTCTCTGATCTTCCAGCATTCACCCCAATAACTGGCCTCAGGTTTGATTTTATTAATAAGACCTTTAAGATTCATGCTACATAACTGCCTCAATAAAAATGATGCTGATGGAACCCAACATCGTTTACTGTCTTATTCAACATGACTTTTAAAGCTATCATCATTCTTGCCTACTCAATGGCAATATTGAGCATAGGATTTTAGGACTTGCCCTAAATCTTTCAGAAGAGTCCCACCATTTCAAACTCTCTGCATTGGAATCCTACTACAACTTTAAAAAAAAAAACTTAGATTTAGTCAAGACCAACTTATATTTAATCAGTTGTATAAAATAAAAGGAGAAGAAAAAGCCATCATTACTTTCCATTTGGTTAGGAGGGAACATGGGCAGAACTTATCTCTAGTTCCCTATTTGACTGGAACAAATCTTGATTCTTTTTCGTGGGGATATTTGGAGTATGGCAATGGTGAGATGGGGTGAAAGTGAAGCTAATACCCTTTGAACTTCCTTTGGGCTCCTCCCACTTTAGAAAGCTTCATCTTAAATATTTCAAAATAAGAAGAGCATTCCATTTAAATTAAACAATTGGAGGAGGTTTGGGAATTTTCCAACTTGAATCAGCATACTCCAAAGGCTTATAATGAGGTTTTCCCTCTGTTTTCTTCTTAATCACTTTAATCAGCAAAACCGTGGATGACAATAACATTTAATCAACTAGATTGCCTACTCTTCCTGTAAGATATGGGTCTATTATAGACATAAAATATCTTCAAAGGTATTTTGAAAATACCCCCAAAATCTGTTGCATTAAATATCTTCAAAGGTATTTTGAAAATACCCCCAAAATCTGTTGCATTGCCCTGACAGTTTTTATTCTTGTCTCCTCTCTATAAACAAATGCAATAGTTCCAATACAAAAAATACAATACTGTAGAGATACCAGTGTAAAGAAAGTGGCTTTGCAGGCAGTGGTAGCACACACCCTTAATCCAATCACATGGCAGGCAGAGTCTCTGTGTGTTCAAGGATACAGCCAAGCATGGTGACACACATCTTTAAACCCAGTACCAAGCATAGAGACCTGGAGGTCTGTAAAGACAGACAGTGATGAGGAAGTGATGTAGCTGGGCTTAGAGCCAACGAAAAGTCAGAACAGCATGGCAATAAAGGCTCAAGTTAGACAGGAAGACTCTCTCTTGTGAAGCTACAGTGATGTGGTGGTGAGATAAGATTAGTTGGCAGCTATTGCTCTGACCTCTATGGCTTGTACCCCTGGGGTGGGGGAAGTGGCTTTGATTTTTCTAACAGTGAGTAATTTGTTTAAGTGCGTTTCTTGTGTTCCAAGTGACTGACCCCTGTCTTCTTTCTGATAGAAGCCTTCAAAAATACACCTCAGGCAAGAATTGTGAACTACAGTTTGAAAAGTCAGACCAAAGACTCATTTCTCCATTAATAATCTATTCGTTTAAGGCTCTGTTCATGTTGTGCATACATGTCTGATGTTCTCTAAATTGTTTGGTGCCCACCAGAGAGTAGACAATACACTGTTGGGTGCTACGTTCTTCTGGTTCTAGGCAACATTATAAAACTCCAACTTTGAATAGCACTGAAGAACTTGGATTCTTTTCCTTAGCTATGAAATAGAGCTTTGATAATGCTCAGATGCAGAAAATTAAATGACCCCATCAATATTCTTTATTCAGGATTTACATGACTCATATCTTGACAGGAGCCAAGAGTCTTATCTATCATTCCTTTTATTCCCTCACTCCTCTACACATACATACCATCAAATCTCATCAATGGGCAAGCCAGTACTAGAGTAGAAAGAAAGATGTCACCACATTGGTATATGACATCAGGGAAGAATTGAATAAGCAAATGAGGGTACTCTTCCTTTATATATGAACCAGATGAAAACAAATCATCATATGTCTTTCAACATTTTAATAAGCATACATCTCTGATAAATCTAGTGCAAATTACTCTCATAAACTCTATTATCTAAGTGTTCTGGGATAGCTACCTTTACAGGGTGTCTTGTGTTAAAATTTTTAAAGGTAGATAAGATAGTCTAGTGGCAATGTGTAAAAAAAAAGTCCCAAAAAGAAATTGTACCTTCAACTGGACCTTCTGCAAGTGAATCTTTTGCAAGGCTGATTGACTGATTGATTGATTAGAACTTCAATGATTGTGAAGAGGTTAGACTATTGCAGGCCCAGAGCCTAATTATTATTTCTCTTGAGCTATCTTTAGTCCCCTAAATATCCATCCATTCCTTGTCTACCTCTGTGACTGCCATAACATTATGTGACTAATAGATAATTTTTTTAAAGTGTTCATGTAATAAAACTATAATTTCTACCAATCAAAAAGCTAAATGTGTCATTAGATATCATATAGCTGAGATTTCTCCACTTTGCTCTGAACCATGTATATATTCCACCAATGTATTTGAAAAATGCCTTGATTTATGACTTTCTTCATTGTATTATAAAAAATGTCATTAAACTGTTACCAAGTGGGAACACAAATTTTGGGGTAATCTAAATCTGTTTTCCAGGGCTGTACTCACTCATATTTGGCTCCAGCATGGATTACCTCTTATCACCTCTAAGGTGAGAGCTATATTTTTGCATAGATATGTATCAAAGTTAAACAATTATATAATGGAATAAAAATGTAAGCACTGGGTAAAAGAGAGAAACACATCTCTTTGGTCAGAACTTATTATACTGATAAATACTCCATTGTGTAATCAAATGATGAATGACAATTGTTTAACAAATTACATGACCTAGAATATAATAATTTATACTATATCATTTTCTCCTTAGATCTATTGAGATTTCTAATGATATTATATAGTTACATAGAGTAAGCCTATGCTACACAGGTAAAGATGCAATCTCATAGTGTGTTAAAGTGGATAAAAGTCTAAAGTCAGCTTATCCACAGTAACAAATGGAAGAATAAGATCTCTACTCTTGGCTGGGAAAGCGGCTCAGTTGGTAGAGTGCCTAATTAGCATGCTTAAGGCCCAGAGTTTGATCCCCAGTACCACATAAAACCAAGTGTGTTTATATATAGGCCTATAATCCTAGAACTTGGGAAGCAAAGGCAGAAGAATCAGAATTTTAAGGCCATCTTCTACTACATAGCTAGTTTAAGGCCAGCCTGGATTATATGAGATTCTGTATTAAAAAATAAAATAAAATAAAATATCTTCCTGTTGGTTCAGTTAATTTCCTCTTGCTTAATGCCAATCCTCTCCCTTTATCTCCCACTTAGTCACTAGGCTATCAGATTTTGGCACTATCTACCAAAAAAAGATTCTAGAATCTTTTATGCATGCCAGATATACATCCAGAAAGTTTTAGAGAGGAGTTAGTTCAGTTTTGGTAGTTCTATTCTGCCTTATCTGTGTTCTATTTCCCATTTTTGAGGTGGAAAAATTGATACAGAAATGATAACTTTTGAGACATCTCATAACCCTGATATACATAAGTTTGTTATCAAATGTATGATTGTCTTTTCCCAAACCATGATATATATGGTGTAAACACTGGATTTGGAAGCAAATGAGCATGTTTCAGATTCTGGTCCCACCTGCTGTCAAGTGTCTTGGCTTGAAAGTCTAACAGTAACCTCAACAGCATAATTTTTAATGCTATTAAATGATATGATGAGGATGAGTACAATAGTTCCTGCAGAAAAGGTGACTACTTTGCTGTGGGATGTTCTGTATGTCCTGTGGGAGCCCTTCTTGGGTTCTTTGTGGCGTTACCCAGCAGGTCCGCATAGAGGATGATTAGGACCATGGGCCTGAGTGCAGGTGTCTGAGATGGTCTGCACTTGGCTGTGCTGGGGGATGGTCTGTATGTCAAGTTGTTCTGATTGATCAATAAATAAAACCTGATTGGCTGTGGCTAGGCAGGAAGGATAGGCGGGACTAACAGAGAGGAGAAATAAAAGGACAGGAAGGCAGAAGGACTGGCTGCAGCCGCCGCCATGACCAGCAGCATGTGAAGATGCCGGTGGGCCACCAGCCACGTGGCAAGGTATAGATTTATGGAAATGGACTAATTTAAGCTATAAGCACAGTTAGCAAGAAGCCTGCCACGGCCATACAGTTTGTAAGCAATATAAGTCTCTGTGTTTGCTTGGTTGGGTCTGAGTGGCTGTGGGACTGGCGGGTGACAGAGATTTGTCCTGACTGTGGGCAAGGCAGGAAAACTCTAGCTACACTACTTTTTAATGGCAATGCACCCAACACTTTCTTCTTCTTTTCTTACAACTCTGAGTGGTGCCACTTCTTTGCATATACCCCTTTCTGTCCTGTATTGTAAAAGTCCAGGGCATTCCTTTGTAGATAGTTACTGTATTGCAGGCTGGTTAGTTAGCCAATTTGAACGCAATGTGCATTTCCTGCTGATACCACTAAGCAGCCTAGGAGTCAATATTCTGAAATGATGATAAGAAAAAACAAAATTTAGTTTAAAAAAGAATAGATTATCTATTGTAGAAAAATAGTTTCTGCTGTGTTCAATAAATGGTGCCCTCTGAACTCAGATTCCTGGCTCACCACTCCTGAGCATGTTTCCCTGACACTCGATTTTCTTGCTGTTTCTCTGACCTCCAGAGTAGTTTGAACACCAGGACCGTTTTTCTCCATGTCCCCCACTTCTGACCATTTCCTGGATTTTCAGTTTTCCTGTCCTATTGTTTTCCTCCCAAACTTTAACAAAACTATCCCTGAAGCTCATTCTGGGTCTGTTTTTAAATCCTTTTTTTATTAATAAGACTGAGAACCCAAGAGAACCTCAGCTTCCCTAAACAAAACCAGCTAAATGGATGTAAGCCACAAATACTGTATCTTGATTTCCACCAAGTAAAGGTGGTATCATGGACCACCTAGCCAATCAGGTAAAATTCCTGACAGCTAGAGTAGACCCTGCCTTCTCTACCTTGTTAGCCATAACATACCTGCTAGACCCCTCACCTTTCCCAGGGAGAGCTGAAAGGGCAGGAGGGTGGCTTCAGTCAAGCACCCACACTGTCTAGACTCCCCCCTCCATGCCTGTTTTGTGACATCAATCCTGTCTACACCACCAGATCCTTGCCTCCTAGTCTAGATCTGTGTTCTCACAAAAGCCCCAACTTGATAATCCCTACTTCTTAACCCTGAATCCAGCCAGCCTTTACTTTAGCTTTTTGTTATTTACACAGACACTTGCTAATACAGTTTGGGTTTTCTTCAGGTAAAACAATGTTTAGAGGCAAGAAAATGGCTCAGGATGGACTGTTGACTTTCCTCTCTTTCCCCACTTTTGAAATAAAATAGCCAATAAGTTTGGGAAAGTATAGGGAAGGACTTTCCACAAGGAAACGAGATGTGATTTTTCAAGTATTGTGTCACTGCCACTGTAATGTGAAGACAGATCCCTATTGTAAAGGCATCCATTGCTGCTACAGAGAATCGGACTTCCTGTGAGTGGGATGTTGGCTGTTTGCTTGTTGCTACAACAAAAGCCTCTGAAAGAACATCATGGGAGGTCAGTGTGAAAGATCCTCCTATGCTTGAGTACAAGTCCTTATTATGTTCTTTTTAACTGGCCAGTACCTTGCCCATTAGCACATGCAGCAAAAATCTGAATTAGAAGAATGTTGAAGGTGGATTTTCTTTGGCTTGTTGTATTGAATCTTTGCTAGACAGATAGAATATCCAACATTTCATTTCAGAAAAGTCCCTTTGAGACAGGCATATGTCACAAGATCTGTTCAAGGACACCCTATCTCCATACTGGCTTCACTATTCCTCTCTTGTTGTGTCTAAGTTGCCTTGTGTCTCACTCTGCCCTGTCCCTGGTACTCTCTTTCAAACTCGTCTATCTCATTTTGTACTCATCTCACTCTATTCTGTTTGTTTCTATCTTATCTGATTACCTACAGGGTTCTACATCCTACTCCCATTCCAATTGCCTTCCCTAAAGATGGCCTCCAGCTGCTTTGCCATGTCATGACTTCTAAAATGTTTCTCTTATAAAGACCCATCTAGCTGTACATAGTATCCTCCAAATTTATCATTCACTGCCTATATTCCCCAGAATGGTATTAAAGATGATAACTGTAGTCATGACTTTGCATATAGAAAAGGCAGGTCATAGTGGGCTTTCTTTTCATCTATTTTGCATGTCCCCTACTTCATCAAGACACACAGCTGCATATTAATTAGACCCCTTCATTAACTGCACATTAGATGCACTCAGGATTTAGTTGCACTTTTCAGTTCAGGTGCACCACTCTTAGTTGTGACTAAGTGACACACTTAATCTACCTAACCTGCACTTTTCATTTATCTAATTCTATTTATGGATCCTAGCATTAAGCCAACTAGTTCTTATAAGATTATATGTGGAAGCACTTTACTAATCTCAAAAATATTTATAAAAGTAAGGAATAAGATTAGTATAAACATTGCCTTCAAGAGGAAGCTGAGAATTGAGGCAAAAACAGACAAGTTATCCTTGCACAGTACTGAAAAGTTGAGGAGGGGAGCAAGGCCCAAGAGCCACTCATCTGAGAATGTTTCTGAGGAGAACTTGAAGGCTGAGTCACAAGACTAGTTTTGTAGCTGGAAGTTTTCCTGTGTCCCGCCCAGCCAGCAGTCAGGACAAAACTTTTCCATTCGCAGTCCCCAAGTAAACACACAGAGGCTTATATTAATTGGAACTGCTTGGTCAATAGCTCAGGCTTATTACTGACTAGCTCTTTCACTTAAATTAACCCATAATTCTTATTTATGTTTAGTCACATGGCTTGGTACCTGTTCTCGGTTCTGCCTTATCATCTTGCTTCCTCTGTGTCTGACTGTGTCTCCTGACTCTACTCTTCCTCTTCCCAGCATTCTTCTCTTCTGCTGGCCCCACCTATACACCCTGCCTGGCTACTGGCCAATCAGCATTTTATTTATCAACCAATCAGAGCAACACATGTTGACAGCATACACAAAGACATCCCAGAGCATAGTTTCTCCACATTCTTAATGATACTGCATCAGCCATAATCCCACCAGAAAGAAGACAGCACACTCAATTGGATGAACAGTTTAGTAAAGGGACTATTTGCAAAACACAGCATGCAGAGAAATGACATGAGAGAGTACCAGGGTTGTGAACTGAGACGGCAGGTCCCACTTCTAAGTCCTGAGGAATGCAAGGCAGGAGTAGTGACCGGTAATATCTGGAGACAGCAGGCCACAGTTATGAAGTGGGTGACTCCCACTTCATGACACTGTTATGAAGTGTGCGTCACCCAACCCATTGAAACATACCAAGATAGAAAGAGGCATAAACATCTCAATTCCATTCTCTTTAGTCCTTTCAGTATCCTACCATGGCTGTCCAGGGCTCAAACTGAGGAAGAAATCAGAGAGTATGGAAGACATTTGTGTGGTCCTTGTAAAACAAGCACTCCCAGAACAGGAAGCCAAGTATAAAAGCATTCTTTCCTGTGGAGCATAGTTCTGGGTGGAAACACAAGATAACTCGCACTCCTGTTTTTAGATAGCTCTTAACATACATACTAAAAGGTACTCCATATTTCTCAACACTCTGAGCAATTTGACATTCCTGGGGCCATTTTACCATGGCAATGAAAAGATTTTCTGACAATGAGACCCAGAGGAATTCCCAAATAATGCTTATTTTAAATGAGTAATGCTGTGGATATGTTCTGTATGCCGTGAATGTGTTGCTCTGATTGGCTGATAAATAAAATGCTGATTGGCCAGTAACCAGGCAGGAAGTATAGGCGGGAGAAGCAGAGAAGAGAATTCTGGGAACAGGAAGGCTGAGTCAGGAGATGCCAGCCAGCCATCCAGGGAGCAGCATGTAAAAGGCACACAGGTAAAGCCATGGAACATGTGGCAACACATAGATTAACAGAAATGGGCTGAGTTTAAGTGTAAGACCTAGTCAGTGGTAGGTCTGAGATAATGGCTGAGCAGTTTTAAATAATATTAGCCGGAGTGTGGTTATTTGGGTCTGAGTGGCTGTAGGACTGGTGGGTGAGAAAGATGTGTCTTGACCACAGGGCAGGCAGGACTGGAGAAAACTCCAATTGGTCAACTTCAAAGATTTCATATGGGCCTGAAGAGGCAGAAGTGCCGTTCATTCCGATTTTTGCTCCCTTGTCTGTGCCTTTCACGCAACATCTTCATCATATCTTGAAGATTCTTATTCTCTTGACCACAGTCATGGGCAGAGATATTCAGACATGCCTGTCTGCCTCTGGAATACCGATGTCCTTAGACTGAAGATTCCACTGGAAACAGATCCCTAGGGAACTGGTTTACCCTTTTTGGCTTTTCTTTGTCCTGAAACCACATTGTTCTAATTACAAAATCTAGTTGTTTTCACACTCTAAACAACACAAAGAAGTAAAAGCTGTAACTGTGTAGTAAAACGGGAAAGTGAATCTTTCTGATTTGGCATACAACTGCCAGACAAATTTCCACAGCAGCCTTTGGGATCTATGGCAAGGCCCATTCTGACCCATGGCGAGGTGCCATATTTTGACAACAGTTTCAACAAGAGCAGCCTGTTGGGAGGGTGATGTTGGTAATGCTGGAAAAAAGCCCTTTAAGAGATGAAGCATGCTTTTTCACTTTCCAATTCATTAACAAAGGGGAGAAAATGTCACACACAGAAACAGAGATGATTTTTTTTGAAACCTTGAACAATGCTGTCTATTGACAAAAGCATGAATGTGGGGTTTTTTGTTTTATTTTGGTTTTTTATTTCTTATTTTAAGGAAAGGAGAGGGAGGCACACTCCTTTCTCCCTTGGTAGAATTTCAGATCACATATTCTCAGTTGTGGAGTGCACTGTATCTTGGTAACTGGATTCTCACCTTAGAGCCAAAATAGTCAGACAAGGAGAATACAGAAATTGGAAGGCAGATCTGTAAAACACACACAGATAATACACACATACACAAACATCATACACATAAGTGAACTCAACTGATTTTTCCTTCTTGGAGGATGAACTTTAGTGAGCAAGTGCCCTACCCATGTACAGCACAAACATCAAGAAACGTTGAATATAAATCTTATCTCTGCCACTTTGTATTAATGGGAACATTATAAAAATGATTTAATCTCTCCAATGCTGGTCTACAAAGTGAAGGAATGAATACCTGCTGCTTTGTCTTTCTATGAGGAGTCAATAAGAAAACATAGTGTTGAAGTAGTGATAATTAAGTCCCCTCCCCTAAGCCTACTTAGGACATGTCTTGTAGGTTTTCAAGCACAGTGTAGTGGTGACATTTTGATGTCAGAGAATGTAGATTCAAATCCTGGCATAGTCAACTCCTACTTCTGTGACTTACAGCAAGGAATCCATTAGTTTTTGATGCCTAATAAATAACCAAAGTCCCTAAGTGGTAGATAGCTGTTGATTTAGGATGATAATCTATAGACCAACTAAGAATTGGTTATGCCAGGTTAGGCTCAACTAAAAGACCATTGTATGATCTGTTATTGACCACTTGCTATTTGCATTAGTCTTCTAATTGGTTATGCAATA
Source organism: Peromyscus maniculatus bairdii (assembly GCF_049852395.1). Taxonomy (NCBI): domain Eukaryota; kingdom Metazoa; phylum Chordata; class Mammalia; order Rodentia; family Cricetidae; genus Peromyscus; species Peromyscus maniculatus. The sequence goes on along the minus strand of NC_134871.1, from coordinate 6,471,330 downwards.
CCAAGTGAGCAGCCCTCAAATGTGTGTGTGTGTGTATGTGTGTGTGTGTGTGTGTGTGTGTGTGCAATCACAAATAAAAAGAAGCAATAAATTTGTGAATCTGATAGGAAGCAAGGAAGGTGGAACATGGGAAAGGCATTAAGGAGGAATGGTAGGAATGAAATGCTGTAATTTTATTTTAATTTTTAAAAAATGTAAAACAAAACAAAATAATTTTTAAAAGAAATGGAAAGGCTAGTTACTTTGACACAGAAACCAAAAGCATTCAGGGCTATCACCAACTGTGCTGGGAGAACACCCTCAGTTGCATAGAACAAAGAGTGGGAAACAAAGGCTAACTCTGTGAGGAGATCACTGTGAAAACCCTAAGGGAGATCTGTGTCTCCAAGAAAACAAGGCACCAGCTAAGAAGCCACTGAGGCAGCCTTGCCTGACCAACCATTTCTTCCCAAGGGCAGTCTTAATGACCCAACCTCTGTGGCTGTACTCTATTCCCCAAGTATCACCAAAGCCTGCCAGAGCCTCTCTGTTGCCTCTTGAACTCATTCATCATAAGGTGAAATCTTCCCTCTGGCTCCTCCGTGTACACCCAGCCTTCCCTGTGCAGCAGACACTTCACTCTGCCTTCCTTGACTCTGAAGTTCAAGGTCTCTGTGACTCTTTCTTACCACTGAAGATAAAGTTCACTCCCCACCTTCATTACCTATAGTCACTCAATTCTCCAACATTCCCAGCTGAAAATACATTTGAAATAAATCAAAGAGAGATTCCCTTTCTGTAACAAAAAGGCAAATGTTACCATAAATCAGAAGGAAATAGAGGAGATGATCCGAAGCATAAATTGAAAGAAATACATCTGGGGTTAATACTCTATTGGCACACAGTCTTCTGTTGTTTTTCCTAAGATCTCTGAAAGAAGAAATGTATGTAGAATCCTCCTTTGGAGACAGACTAGCTATGAAACAGTAGTTTAAAAGACAAAGGGATGGCAAGGACCCTGCTCTTGTTTCAGCCCTTAGGTACCCCAAACAATCATGCCAATTCTGTGGGACTCAAGTTCTGCTTTAGAAAAAAGGCAGTTGGACAACAGGATCCTCCAACACTGAGTCTATGATTTTAACTGAGATCATGACAGAGGACTAATAGAAATCAAGGTTCATAACCACAGAGGAACTCAAACAAATTTTCTATACCAAGTTACATCTTTTCACTGTTTCTTGGCTTCATTTCAGGGTGTTTTTTTATTTGTGATCAATCTACTTACTCTATCACTTTAAGTGTAAAAAGTGTAAAGTTTAAAAGTGAGATGGCTTTTGCCTGCTCTTAAGACTCTTTTCCTCCAATTGGGTTGCCTTTGTCCAGCCTGGATATAAGGGCTTTCACCTTGTCTTATTGTACCTTATTTTGTCCTGTCTGGTTGTCCTCTCTTGGAGACCAGCTCTTTGCTTAAGAGGAAATGGAAGGGGAGTCAATCAGGGAGATAAGGGAGGTAGGGGGAGCTAGGAGGAGTGGAGGCAAGGTAAACTGTGGTTGGGATGTATTGTATGAGAGAAGAACCGATTTTCAATTTAAAAAAAAAAAAGTGAGGTGGTAGAAAAAATGGAATAAAGAAAAACTGCCCTGTTTAGCACAAAGTGAGAAATATAAGCTAATGCATGTGTCCAAGTAAGTCATTGCCAGCAACTGCCAAGGAGGAGACCAGGGTCTGAACCACCCGTAAGTCAGCCCCAGGACTGCTCAGTCCTGTCTCCTTTACACAAAAGCCTGCCACTGGCTTCACATCTCTGTGTCAGTTGCAGCCCCATGTGTTCCCTCTGATACACAGAGGCACATTCAGGCTGTCACTCACATTCTGAGAAGGTCCCTGGATGCACAGAGCCCTGAAAGCTACCTCACAACAAATGCAGAAAGGAACATATTTGATAGCATCTTCAATACATGTCAGGGTCTCTGGAGCTGATCTTGAAATAATCTAAAAGCCATTTTGTTTCCATTCTCCCTGTCTACACACCAGAAAAGAGACCTTAACAGGGCCCCAAATTGGTTAGACATGTGGATTTGGAGAATTTTAACACTAGGGGGTTTAACCACAGAAAATGAGTAACTAGATATTACCTAGATGTAACAAAGATCTTCCTCACAGGAAGAGAGCTCTTATTACAGTGCAATGTATATGCCCTGGGTACCGTGTGAAGCATTTGATCCTCACAGGGTTGTTGAAGGAAGCATTTTTTAAAATGGATTTCTTTTTTGGCAATTTTAAAGAAAGATTAAGCAAAGATGCAGAGTTTTTGTATTCACTTCCCTGGAAGTAATACATCAGGGTAGGGCATTTGCTACAAGGCAAATTAGTGATGATATGTTATTAGAAACTATTAGCCATACATATGACTGGGATTTAGTCTAGGTGGACATGATACAGAATTTGATAAATGTATGCTAGCAGATATCCACCTGAAAAACACCCCATTCTCCCCTGTTTATTCCCTTCCCCAAAGTACTGAAAATTACTGATCTTTTAACTTCCTTAGGAAAGGATTTTCATCTGTTTTTTAATATTTTCTCGTGTACATATTTTAATTAATTTTTTATTTATTTTTTTATACACTGTATTTTGATCATGTTCTTCCATACCTTCCACAACTCTTCCCAAGTCCTTTCCACCTCCCTACCTACCCAACTCCTATTAAAGCAAGAAGGGCAGGCCATGGCAAGGTGAAGGAATCAGCTCCTAAGGATAGAGGACACAGCTCAGAGAGTGAAGTGTCTGCTGCAAAGACATGAGGACCTCAATCCAGATCACCCATATAAAAAGCCAGGCACAACAGACTGTACCTGCAACCACAGCACTACACAGGGCAAATACAGACAGATCAAAGGGTGTGTTGGCCAGAAATCTAACCAAACTGTGAGTTGGAGATTTCTTTGAGAGACCCTGTCTCAGGAAATGAGAGAGTCTGATGGAAGACATCAATGTCGACCACTAGCCTCCACATATGCAAGCATATCTGCACATGAACACACACAGGAAAGTGGTTATCAGAGTCTTGTAGTTGATGCTCTTTGAGCCCTACCCCAGAAGGTGGTAAGACGATGACCTTTCTGTGCTACAACCTCCAGACTAATGCCAATGATGTTTGTACATGCCACCCAGCTCTTCCAGTCTGTTGTGGTGCGCTTAAAGGTTGGTTGTGTTCTAAGAGAGCAACTGGTTTTTCTGATGTTGTTAGCACTGGAGATCTTTCTACAAAGTAGCCATAAGGGCTGCCCAAGTCCATCAAGCCTAAAATCAAGACCAGAAGGCTTTCTGAATCGAAGCCCATTGGCCTCATTTATCTCTCTGGCATCAATATTTCCTTCTACCCACCAGTAAGTAGAGAATTAGAAATGGCAAAGATAACCAATAAATTAAAATTTTAAATATAGATACACTCTCAAAGAAATTGAAGGATGAGAGGAGGGAAAGAAGTTAATTATCGCCTAGAATCTGTAAATCATCTATAGATTGCTGACTCACTCTGGCATGGGAGACACTGTTCTCCTTCCCTCCCTGCATCATTCCTCACTTATCCACTCCCTTTGGAATAGTTATCTGTAAACTACCTGTGTTTTGATTTGCTTTGGGGTTTTGCATATATTTTAAGGTCTGTGGACATCGTGAATAACCCTGTTTCTCAAATAAGCCAAAGACTTCAGGCATCAGAAACATCTCTGGGAATAGAGATAGGAAGTACTTTTTGGCATAAACATTCCTGGGCCTTGCACCAAATCTACTGAAAAGACTCTGTGGGGATAAGGCTTATGATGCTATATCTGTAACAATTTTCTTTGCTCTCTGCAACACAAAACTCACCAATCAAAAACTCAACAAGTCAAGCTGAGCAAGGCAACATATATATGTGTGGTTACAGCACTAAGAGGCCAAGACAAGAGGACTGAAAGGTTACAAGCAGCGTGGAGACTGTCTCAAAGACACACGTACACAATCAGCAACAATTTATATGAAGACTAATGTCAGTGTTACCTAGAGTTGAAAGAGGATAAGAGGGGGCAATGGGGTGAATACGATCACACTGCATTCTATATGTGTACGTAACTGGCAACAATAAAAGAAAGGGATTCAAATCCTACCCTGGCTCTTACTAACTAGGCCACCTTGGTGGTACATCAAACTCTCCAAGTCTGTTAATGCATCTACAAGAGGTCAAATACAATGTTCACTAAGTTTATAATATCTACAGAAGACTCGAAAAGACAGAAGTAGATGTCTAGTTTTCTGATTTCAATCCAAAAGAGATATTCCAGACCATCTAGTTTATCAGTATATGTTAATAGTCCTCAGACTAAACCCATTCTGCAGAGGTATGTGCTGAAAAATTCCCAAGACCTGTGTCCCAAGACACCATAACATTTGTAGGGACGTAGTGGATGCATTGTTCACACATTTGTGATGATGCTAATGCATATAGACCTACTTGGTTCCCAGCATTCTAAGAGTGTAGCACATATAACTATTTATATATAGTACATAGTGCTTGATATTGACAATAAAAAGTTTTAGTGGTATGTGTATTTAAAAAAAATGCCCAAAGAATCCCAAACAGGAAGTACTTATTATATGACTTCATTCACATAAAGGCCTAAAAAGAAATCACAAATTAATTCACAGTGATATAAAGTGGGTCAGTGGTTCCTGAGAAAACAGGCAGAAGAAAGGGACATCCTGCCTTAATAACAGGACACACCAGAGTATTTACTGTCAACCTGCCACAAAGCAACAACCATCTTATAGTGAACTTTCAATAGGTTGCTTGGGGACAGAGAGATGATAGACAGGTTCTATATCTTGGTGTGGGAGACAGTTACACTAATATACACATTTGTCAAAGCTCATCAATCATTACACTTAAAAAGAGAATATGTTCATCAAGTGAATACACCTCAAAAAGTACACAAGTAAGGCAGTTTCTCAGAAAATTAGGAATCGATATACCTCAAAACCAAGCTATACCACCCCTGGGCCTGTACCCAAAGAACACTAATCCTACTATAAGGACATTTACTGAGCTATGTTCATAGCAGCTTTATTTGTAATAACCAGAAACTAAAAACAACCTAGATGGCCCTCAACTGAAGAATGGGTAAAGAAAATGTAGTACCTTTACACAATGGAGTATTATTACTCAGCTGTAAATAAATAAATAAAATAAAAATCATGAAATTTGTAGGAAAATGGATGGAAACAGAAAAAAAATCATCCTGAATGAAGTAACCCAGACCAAGAAAGACAAACATGGTATACACTCACTTAGAAGTGGATAGTAGCTGTAAAGAAAGGATAACCAGACTACATTCCACAGACCCAGAGAGGCTAAGCAACGAAGAGGGCTCAAGGGGGATGTTTGGATCTCCTTGGGAGGGCCAAATAGAATAGATTTTGCAGGTGGACTCGGGTGGGTGGGTGGGTATGGGAACAGAAGGGATCAAGTAGGGGTGGATGGAGACAGTACTGAGAGAGATGACTGGAATTGGGGGGTTGCTGGGGATATTTTTCTGTATGCTGTGAATGTGTTGCTCTGACTGATTGATAAATAAAATGCTGATTGGCCAGTAGCCAGGCCGGAAATATAGTATAGGCGGGATAAGGAAAGAGGAGAATTCTGGGAGTGGAAGGCTGAGTCAGGAGATGCTGCCAGCCGCCTCTGCCATGAGAAGTAAGGTGTAAATTGTCAGTAAGTCACAAGTCACTTGGCAACTTATAGATTAATAGAAATGGGTGAATCTAAGATGTAAGATCTAGCTAGTCAAATATTACATGGAGCTTGGGGAATCCTGTGGAAGATGGGGAGGAAGGATTGTAGGAGCCAACAGGGTCAAGGAGACCACAAGAAAATGGCCAGAGGAATCAACTAACTAGGGTTCACAGGAGCTCACAGAGACTGTAGAAACAATCACAGAGTTGCCATGGGTCTGACCTAGGCCCGTTGTATATATGTTATGGCTTTGTAGATCAGTGTTCTTGTGAGACTCCTAACAGTGGGAACAGGGGCTGTCTCTGAATCTTATGCCTGTTTGGGGGCCCCTTTACTTCCTAATGGGTTGCCTTGTCCAACCCTGATATGAGTTTATGCCTAGTCTTATTGTAACTTGATATGCCATGTGTGGTTGATATCCCTGGGAGGCCTGCTCTTTTCTGAAGGGGAACTGAGAAGTGGATCTGGGGGAGAAGGGAGGTTGAAGAAAGGGACTGGGAGGAGAAGAGAGAGGGGAAACTGCCATTGGGATGTAATGTATAAGAGAAGAATAAAATTTTTTAAAAGTACATATGTACACACACACACACACACACACACACACACACACACACACACACACACACACATACACACACACACACATACACACACACAGCATTATCCATGGTTCCAGGCATCTGTGTGATATCGTAGAATGTGTTCCTCTTAGATAAGGGAATACGACCATATATATATATAATTCCATTTTGCTTCAGTAAGCTCAAGGGGGAAACTACTTAATATATAAATGAACAGGCACAATTTGCCCATCTTGCTGCCCAGAGATGCTTGTTCCTTCGACTCTGTGATAGTCTCCCTCTGTGCAACAATTTCCAGACTCTGCATCCACCTCAACCTCAGTCTCCTCCTTTGTTCTTGCTTTGTTTTGGCTGCCCACAAACATAGAACTAGGTTACTTACAATCCTTACTTCAGGGTACAGTGTCATCCATTGGTCCTTGTGTAATCCTACTGTATTTTTATTTTATTTTTTTTTTTGGCTTTTCTGCTTTTTCTTTAATTACAAGAAAAAAATTGCTTGAAATTCTCTATTAACCAAGTTACAGTGACTGTCAACTAACATTATAACTATGATGAGCAGAGTACAAAGAACATAAAGGAGTACTCATATTTTTAACTTTTTTTTTTGGTTTTTATTATTATTATTATTATTATTATTATTATTATTATTATTATTATTTTACAACACCATTCAGTTCAACATAATAGCCACAGAATCCCCTGTTCTCCCCCTCTCGCCCACCCCTCCCCCCAGCCCACCCCCCCATTCCCACCTCCTCCAGATCAAGGTCTCCCCCGAGGACCGGGGTTGACCTGGTAGACTCAGTCCAGGCAGGTCCATTCCCCCCTCCCAGACCGAGCCAAGTGTCCCTGCATAAGTCCCAGGATTCAAACAGCCAACTCATGCAACGAGCCCAGGACCTGGCACCAATGCACAGCTGCCTCCCAAACAGATCAAGCCAAATGACTGTCTCACCCGTTCAGGTGGCCTGATCCAGTTGGGGGCCCCTCAGCCTTTGGTTCATAGATCCTGTGCTTCCATTCATTTGGTTATTTGTCCCGGTGCTTTATCCAACCTTGGCTTCAACAATTCTCGCTCATATAAACCCTCTTCTTACTCACTAATTAGACTCCCAGTGCTCCACCAGGGGCCCAGCCGTGGATGTCTGCCTTCAGATTCCTCAGTCCTTGGATGGGGTATTTTTAAATAAGTATCTTTTAAGTGTCTTGAATCTACCACCCACTCCAAGAATTAGAGTATTGCCTCTCTCATACATCTTCTTGTGAGTGCTCCAAATACTTCCTTTAGTCTCCTCCTGGGATTAAATTCTTAGCATTCATCACTTCCTTGGTTGGGGTTTGGTTTTGTTTTTACTAAAAATAATCTTCAAAAAAATTAAATTTAACTGATGGTTCTTTACTTATAGTTTCCATTTCTGAAATGGAATTATGCTGTTCTGGGTGCCTTATAATAAAAATTTGCTACAATTTATTCACTTTTATAGATGCATATAGTCCATCATTCACAGGTTCACAATATTTGAATCATCTCTTTGCTTGGGTGCTTATGATACTCCTGCAAATTTGGTATTGTAGACAAAATTCTAAACAGTCTTATTAAATAAGAAACACAGAGCCAAATACAGAGTTAAAGCCTAAGAGATCAGAGCAAGAGCCACAACTACCTTTAGCTTACCACTCGTTGTTGTCCTTCCCCTGAGAGAGAGACCTTCTTCCTGTGTGTCTTGTCTTTTTTTGCTTTCCTGTTCTTCCTTCTCATTGGCTCTAAGCCAGCCACATGACTTCCTCGTCACTGCCTGTCTATACAGACCTCCTGGTCTCTATGGTTAGTACTGCAATTAAAGACTCAAGGGTTACCGCACTTGGCTCTGTCCTTGACCACACAGAGACTCTGCCTGCCATGTGATCGGATTAAGGGCATGGGCTACCACTACCTGACTTCTATTCCTGGCTCACTAATGACCTCTGATCTCCAAGCAAACTTTATTTATTAACATATAAATAAAAACACAGCCGGGCGGTGGTGGCGCACACCTTTAATCCCAGCACTTGGGAGGCAGAGGCAGGCAGATCTCTGTGAGTTCGAGGCCAGCCTGGGCTACCAAGTGAGTTCCAGGAAAGGTGCAAAGCTACACAGAGAAACCCTGTCTCGAAAAAAATAATAATAAATAAATAAATAAAGTGCATTTCAGCGCAACTAAAAATATCACCACATGGTATTACAATTTACATATGAACAAGCTCATACTCAATTTTTTGTGCACATCACATGAGGTTCTCTTGAGCACTTATACCTAGGATTAACATCATTGGACCACAGGGTATAAATGTGCAACTCTATAAGCTAATAGCAATTGCTTCTCAAAAAAAAAAAAAAAAACTACCAAAGGAACAAAAATTCCTTTCATAAAGAGAATGACAGCTTCTAGGAAAAAAATGATAACACTCTTAGCATCTTTAGAACTTTTGGTTATATATAGACAATTGTTAATATGAGAAAATTAGCCATATGCCATGTTTCACCCAGCTTCTTCATAAAATTATATTTAGAATATTTGTGGCTAATGACAAAAATATTTAGCCATATTTTCCCAGAGAATCAAAAGTCACAATCATGGATCCTTTTAATAAGCCTTTGGAATGAGAATAATAGTCATAAGAGGCTGCATGCTTCCTATGAGTCGTGCCTGTATTTATTACTGTGCGGGTCATTTAATTCTCATAACAGCTATATTAAGTTCTGATTATCACAACACATAAAGAGACTGGGAAAACTCGTAAAAGGTAAAAATGAGTGTCTGAATCTACCATCATCTCCCCATTGCAACCACAACTTTCTTAAGCCTTGCATAAATCATGACTGACATGTCTGCAGGACCTTTGGTTTCCTCTCTGTGGGTTTCATCTCAAACTGGATGATCTTGAGATCTCTCTGTTTACTCACTCATCACCATGCTGGTCTTTGTCTCCCTCTCACTTTTCAGCATAATTGCCAACAACCAACAACCAGCCACAAAATCTCCCTTGGAACCATGCCTCCTCCACTTGACAATTCCTTCCAGATTTAAGATTCACACATACTCACATACATGCAAGTTCACCTACTTTCCCTTTATACCACTGAGGACATTTGTGTAGTCTTTATAGTTTTGGCTCGCTGTTGCAAAAGATATGTTGAGCTGGCTAAGATCATAAGGAATGTGTTCTTCATCTGCAATTAACTGCACGTTCTGAGCAAATCCTCTACTCTCTTTGAAGTTATTCCTATTTCTGTGGATGTCAAACGAAATGATGCATGTGACCCCACTTGGTAAATACAAAGCACTTAATAAAAAAGGCAAGTTTTTGTTACTGTTATTGTCCCCCTTTCTGGAAATTAAAAAAAATACTATTTAAACCCTGAATTAAATGACCATTATATTACCATCCACAAAACCTACTGAGACACAGCAGTATTGTAAAGAAAAGAAAGCACTAGAATATAGCACATGTGAATTACAACTACATCATCAGACTATCAGGTGTGTGACTTCAGCCCTAAGAACTTCACCTTGAAAGTAGAAATAATACTATAGATCTCAGATGGCTTGTGTGCCAATTATTTGTAGGGTTTGTAGAAAGTATCTGTGATAAGTAGAATCTAAGAAATCCCTAAGATTCTTACTTCTTGATCCATGGGCCCTGTTAGCATTCCAAATGCCCTCCATTACATGTGGGTATGATTTGTGAATATAGTAATATTTCAGTCCTTTGATTAAGTTACCAACAAACCAACTTTCACAAAAATATAGATCATCATAGATTCATTTGGCCTATCAGATATGTCAGTCTCTTTCTAAAAGAAGAGAGACAAGAGACAGAAAGAGATTGAGAAAGAGAGAAATGTTGATTGGATTGATTGGTTTTCATGACAACCCTGAGTTAAAATGTCATGTTGTGAGTTATTTGTCTAATACCTGAGGTATCTTCTAGGAGCCATTAGAGAGCTTACCAACAGCCCCCCAAAAAGCAAGGACTTGGGTTCCACAACTGCAAAGAACTGAAACTTACCTTCAACAAGGATGATCTTGGAAGCAGATCCTTCCCTTGCCCAGCCTCCAGATAAGAACAAAGTCAAACAAACACCTTGGTTCTAGACTTGTGAGGTCTAGTTGAGCCACTCTCTGACCCTAGCCTAGAGAATTTTAAATCAATCAACTACTGAGTGTGCACCTATTTGCCATGCATCAATAAAAGTCAAAAGCAATATCTACCACACAGCCAAGTACACAATATATGCTCAAGGAAATTAATACTTTTAATACCCTCAAAAATATACTTGCTATAACTAATGTATGTCTATTCTGCCTTGCTTCATGGTGTGTGCATGGATGCTGTTTTCTTCATAATGTCCACAGATGCTGTTCTTTGCCTGGTTCTCCTCTCCTTTTCTTTTACACATTCCATAGCCATCCAGTTCCTGCTTATTCTTCGTGCTCTCAATTTTAAAAAGCTTTATATGTCCAAGGAAACTATGTCACATTTAAATGGCTGCCCTGGAATGATATACCTACTTAACCACAGAACTGAGACCAAATTCCCAGTTTCTTGATAGCTACAACTGCCTAAAATCCCTTTGCCTCTCATTTTTTTCTCTGTCCTTCCTCCTCTCCTTCTCTCTGGGGATACTGGCTCTTTTTATTCATCATGCCAGTTTGTTTATGCTCAATTATTAAAGTAGGAATTTCTACTACTATGATGTGAATATTGTGTCTCCTCAGCACCTATACATAAAGCCCTAATCTTCAGTGTGGCTGTATTTGGAGATAAGACCAAGGAAGTAATTAAATGAAATCATAAGGGAGAATCCCTGATCAAATAGGATTTGTGCCCCTATAAGAAATACAATTACATCATTCTCCATGAGTACACTGTGAGTATACCACCAACCCTGGATGGCGAGCCTTCATCAGAGCCGAACCTCCTGGCCCTGTAAGTGGGAACTTCCAGCCTCCAGAACTGTTAGAAAACAAGTTCTTGTTCCTTCAATCACCTACGCCTATGGTATTGTGTTATGGAAATCTTAGTCATCTCAGCCCCTTCCCTAGTGACTGAAACAGGAAGCTCTTCCACCCATACAGTGGCAGCACCTACCAGTGTCAACGTACCTCGATAAAGTCGATGGCCCAGCAGATCAGAGCATTGGCTGCTCTTCCAGAGCACCGAGGTTCAGTTTTCAGCACCCACATGGCAGCCCACAACTGTCTATAACTCCAGTTCCAGGGAATCTAATGCCCCTTTTCTGGCCTCTTAAAACACCATATGAACGTGGTGCACATACAAACATACCAGCAAAATGTTCATACATATAAAATGAGACAAATAATTAAAAAATAAAATAAAATCAATAGAACTGGACTTGAAGTTGTGATCCTATGACACCATCCCTTCAGTGTGTATACAACAGGTATGAGATCATCAAAACTACTCCTCTAGCAGAACGTTGGCTTTTACGTGCATGATTTATGCTGAGAAAAGCTAACTAGCTAGTTCGCTACCCTGTCAGCCATCCACTGCTAATTCTTTTCATAAGTAAAAAATCACTGATGTGTGATCTTCAAAGGAATTTGACATACTAATGTTGCATAAGCTAAGTGGGAGTTTTGCACAGCAGTAAGCTGTGGTGGCATTGTGCTCCCCAAAATATTGTGCACTCTAATAAACTTATCTGGGGTCAGAGACAGAACAGCCACAATATTAAACATAGAGGATAGGCAGTGGTAGCACACGCCTTTAATCCTAGTATTCCAGAGGCAGAAATCCATCTGTTCAAGGATATAGCCAAGCATGGTGACTCACGCCTTTAATCCCAGGGAATGATGGCTGAAAGCAGAAAGGTATATAAGGTGTGAGGACCAGAAACTAGAAGCATTTTGGCTGGTTAAGCATTCAGGCTTTTGAGCAGCACAGTTCAGCTGAGAGGCATCCAGTCTGAAGGAACAGGATCAGCTGAGAAACTGGCAAGGCGAGGTAGCTGTGGCTTGTTCTGCTTCTCTAATCTTCCAGCATTCACCCCAATACCTGGCTCTGGGTTTGATCTTATTAATAAGAACTTTTTAAGATTCCTGCTACAGTAAGCTGATTACTGAGACTTTTATTGGAGAATTCAAGGTCCCTGAACAAATACCCAAGGCTCTATGACCACTTTCTCATTAGAGGAATGTTTAAGAAGAACAACCCAGGGGTAGGACAATATAATTGATGAGAGAACTACTGAAGCTTAGTCAAGACAGAGGCCACTCAATGACGGTGTCATGATGAGAAAAGTACTTCTTTGTTACCATTTGGGGACTCCAGGAACATTGTTAAACAACTCAAAGGGATAAGTATGTTCAACGGCCAGAAGAGAGGTTGATACTCACTCATTCTTCCAACACCTTCCATGTCGATAATCTAAGCACTTAGAGAAAGAATTTTAGGAGCCCGCTTAGAGACCCTCTGCTGTGTGTCCAGCACAGTGCTGTGGAATTGGATTAAATTTTTGATTAATAAAAGAGGACTTTGAGCTTGGGAGATGGTGAAGTCAAAAAGTGCTTGCCATGAAGCATAAGGACTGGATTAGTTCAGCTTCCAGGAACAATGTAAAAGTCAGGTGCAGTGGTGTATGCTTGCAAACCTAATGCTGGGCAGACAGGCAGAGAGTATTCCCAGAGATCACTGGCCAGCCTGGCCTGTTTGGGAAGCATCAGACCAGTGAGAGACCCTGTTTCAGAAAACAAGCTGGATAGCTCCTGAGGAGAGACACCCAGGAATTACCTCTGGCCTACACAGACAAAGGTACCTACACACATGTGCACCTTAACACCACACACACACACACACACACACACACACACACACACACACACACACACACACACAAAACACAACACATGAAACAATTCTTTACCTAGCATCTTGTTGTGATATGGGTTTGAAATGTCACCTATAGGCTTGTGTGTTTCAACATGTGCTCCTCTATTAATGCACTGTTCTGGGAGGTTGCAGAGTCTTTATGATGTAGTGCATAGCTAAGGTAAGTGCCTCTAGAGTCCAGACCTTATGGATTTTAACCTGGCTTTAATTCTGGCCCAAGCACTCTGCTACTTTTTCTGCACCATGCAATATCGGCCACATCTCACTCCCCCTCTCCCCTGTCCCCAACCATGAGCTATTTCCTCCACTGTGCATGATACATGGTAACCGCTCAAACTATAAGCCGCAATAAACTTACCCTTCCTTAAGTTGTTTCTCTAAAACATTTTATCACAGCAAGGAGAAAAGTAACTCATACTCATCTTCGTGCAGAAAATAAATAACAACTATGCTTGACCCATGCTCACCCACTTTACTTTTGCTTTTCATTCATTTTAGTTTATTTCTTATGGGTGGGGGGGGTGCTTCTGCTCCCTGTGCATTCAGTAGTCCACAGAGGTCAGAAGAGGGTATCAGGTCCCCTGCAACTGGAGTTACAGATAGCTCTGAGCCACCATGTGGGTCCTAGGAATTGAAACCAGTTCTTCTGCAAGAGCAGTAAACACTCTTAACTACTGAATCATCTCTCTGGCCCATACTTTTTAAATTTTATTTTGTCTTGCCTTTGGGGTCTCCTCAGTGCATATAATTCTTTCTCCGAGCAAGAATTATATGGCAAGAGATAAAATATGGATGTTATATACATGCATGTGTATGTGTTTGTATATATGTGTGAGTTGCTTTTGTTATTTTAAAAACTATCCCATGCCACTAGCAGTAAGACCAAGACCTGTCCCTGGCACATGAACTGGCTTTTTGGAAACTATTCCCTGTGGTGGGATGCCTTGCTCAGCCTTGAGGCAGGAGGGAGGACCTTGGTCCTGCCTCAACTTGATATGCCATGCAGAGAATTTGTTGACTCCCATGGGAGGCCTTACCCTTTCTGAGGAGTAGATGGGGGAGGTAAAAATGAGGTGAGGGGAGAGAACAGGAGGAGAGAAGAGAGGGGAAACTGTTGTTAGTATGATAAATAAATAAATACATAAATAATACTATCCCTCATGTTAGTTTCATCAGACCAGTGTGAATTATCCCTTCTGCTAAATGGACATTGCAGTACACATTATGGCTAAACAGAATGAGTCTACATAATTTAGGCTTTAAAAAGTCACAAAGAACCGGACACACAGACAGAAACATATGTTTGATATGCAAGGGATGCTAGCATCCTGCTGAAAAGAAGTGAAACAGTAGTGATTCATTTTTCCAGATAAAGTTACTGAGCTCAGAATATTTCTAAGAATCCAAAGTTCTTAGAAACAAAAGTTATAGAAGTCCTATTAAATGTGGGGGCTTAGATCCAGAAACAGAGGAATGAGTCAAGGAAAGAACAGACTGAGCAATGAGTTGGATAATGGGATACTGACCTCTTCAATAAGCAAGAGAGGAAACCGTGGACATGATAATGTAGAATGAAAATGGTTGGTAACCAAGGAACACTGTGTCACTATTCCCAACTCTAAATTCCTTCCGTGTAGTTAGAAGTAATCACGTTGTTCTTTTTCTCTAGATTTCCCACTAAAGTGAGGCACTTTCTGTCTCACTGATGTTGGCTTGCTTCAGTTAATGGAATGCTGGCAGAAGTAGCAATGGACCCATTATAGGTGATTTTGTGATGCATCCTGTGAAGAGCATGCCTCCAATGTCTGTGACGTTGAGCCTCTGGTTGAAAAGACATGCAGTGGCCACAGACATGACCAAATGCCTGGAGTTCAGCTGGATCAGCCACACTCTATCTAAGCCACAGTTCTGAGGTCTTTGGTTTGAGAAGAGCCGCAGCTTACACCGCAAGGGTTTTTATATCATTTGCTGAAAAGTCTGAGTCACACATCAAAGACCTCACCATAGCCAATCAGTCATTTAATTAATGTATATTGATCTTGTACTTTATGCAAGATGCTATATGGGTTGGAAACTGGAGTCACACATCTGAGAGCAAAAGAGACGTGAGTCCCCAATGCACCTTAAACTCACCTGACAGTAGTTTTCATGGGAGAAATACTCAGGCGCAATGTTCAGGCCGTGCACCTGGGATAGAGGATAATAAATTCTATCTGACTGCAGAGAGTTTGGGATGTGGATACAACAGTAACAACTAATATGAAAGCATATGTCCAGTAATCACTGTGCAGTTACACCCAAGGGAAATGGAATTTAGGAATTTAGGGAGATTAGACAACTAAAAAGGAACTCCAGGAAACATACCAGGGACACGTCTGTAAGTACAAAATGAAGTTCTCATTCTACCTCATAATTACCTGGAGTGTTTCAAATTCCTTCAATGGGGCCAGAACTCATGGATTCTGATTAAAATGGTCTAGAATTGGGCATCAGCTTAGTTTTGTATGTTTTCATTTTTTCAGTCTTCTTTAGTGAGCTGACAGACTTCAAGAACACAGTATCACATTCTCTGCATGGCAGAGGGTACTGTATTTAACCAGCCAGACATCAAATGCAACAGATGCAACACTGTCTGTAAATGCCAGCTGCACTCCTGAAGTATGGCAGCCTGGGGCCTGGGATATCTATATCCCCATCCAGGCCAGAGAGTCTGCAGTCTCTAAACTGTCACAGCCCTAGACACCAAAAGAGCAGCATTCACCCTTTTATGATGAATAGTTATGATACTCCAGCTGGGGATTTCTGTCCCTCATCAAGCAGCTGAACGTTTGAATTTGGTCAGTCTGAGTTATTCGTGACATGCACAGATACAAATGAGATGTTATTTAGGAAGAGATATCACTAAAACTAGCTTCCTAAAACTGGCATTTCAGCAAGAAAGACCCAGAAACCTTTTGGTTAGGTCATGGATTTCACCAAATGTTATTAAAGTTATTTTATGAGTTTTTCTTTCTTCCCAAACAATTTTGAGATCAGGTCCCCTGGAAATCAAACAAATTATTCCCTCCCTGGTGCCAGGAAATGAACAATCTTCTTCCAATTCTCATTGTCAGAAATGATTTTTTTTCTAGTTGTGATTTGTCAACAGTTCCAGGGATCAGTGACCAGCAATTCAGATCAAGAGTGCTATTGGTTTGGGTTTTGTTTTGGTCTGGGGTTTTTGGTTTTGTTTTTTTTCACTTACCTCCTGTCTATCAAAAAAATGTGGTAATGGGCAGACTCATTAAAAAGGGTACTTATTATCTTATCACGGAAAAGCCTTCCCCTCTGTGACTTCCAGCCACACTTAAGTTTTTCAGCCTTTCAAAGAGCCATTAGCCAGCAATCTAGGAACTGGCCAGTAAGTTAAAAAGAAAAATACCTGGCCAGTGTAAGGTCACTGGCTCCGACTTCCAAAGGGCTTCTTCATGTTTGTGTACTATGTGGAGACCTTATTTAATTATACTTTCCTTTCTTCTGGTTCCCAGATTGGACAGGACATAGTCACATCTATGAAGATAAACACCACCTATAAATACATCAGTTCTCTGCTGCTTTTATTCTACATTTGACACCCACGTGTATTCCAGGATCACGCTGCTTGTTGCTACATAAGAATGACAAAGCACTGGTGGAGAAAGGCCAGAAAATTAAATTGATGACCAAAAGATTTGGCAAGCGGTCAAATGAATACAGAGTCCAAAATGAAAGATGAGAAAAACAACAACAACGAAAGCTGAAAGGAAGATCTGGTTGAAGTCTATTAAGCCATCACAGATGGGGATGAAATAACTCTCTATTGGCTCCACAAATCTCAAGGACCAGTCCTGAACATGAGACCCTGAATTCTAAGGGAAGAAATGTGGGTAGTCAAGTACACACTCATTTCCAGTAGATAAAGCAGCAACCCAGTGAGACTGGGTTTTATGTCCTCTGATTCACAGCTCACAGTCCTGAAACAAAGATTTAATAGCCTTACCCGAGGTTGCACAGCTGGTCTATATGAATGTAAATAATAATACCTAACATCTGTTGGGGTTTTACCATATGCTAGGTATCTTGCTGAGCATTTTTGCAACTTGTTTTGTCCCTTTCATTCTTGCAACAGTTCTTTGAATTTATTACTTGTTGTTACCGGTTTTAGACTGTGAGGAAGCTTACCCTTAAAAGACCATGTGAATGTCTCCAAATTACATGGCTAGTATGTAATGGAAGGAATTTTGTAAGCCAAGCCACCTGATTCCAATATTCACTATGATCCAGCCAATGATCCAAAACCCCTACTCCATTTTCTCTAGTGACTGTATATACTCAAATGTAAAACCACCACCACCACCACCACCCAAAAGAGAGAGAAAAAGATTTTATTTTAGCAACGCACAGTAAGTGACAACTCTCAGATTAAAATTTAATACTTTTGACTATATGTCTCTGATAATTTCCACTAACCATGCTTCCTTTATTTTGGAAAAATATAGGGAAATTTTTAGTAGGGCAGACTATCACCGGACTTCCTAACAACAGAGTAATGGATTAGGCTAAAATGGATTCAGTAGTTACAAGGAGAAATGACACATTAATATTTAACAAGGAAAGTTGTGACTTTGGCATCTATCCATGACCTTTTTGACAGGAACGTCAAGTAAGAACACTGTGCCCTCCCACACCCTGACCTCTCCATAGATGGAGGACTAAACTGACTAGCTCATAGGACTAGCACACAAGTCATTATCATAGCTTTGGAGAAAGAAAAAAAACAGCCAAACTGCAGAAAGAAAACAGGAAGATGGGGCAGTAGAGTTGGCCTAGCCTTTAGCAAGGGCCTGGTTAACAGATCATCAGGTCTATCATCATCAAGGCCCAAGATGTATGAAAACTACACAATCTTTCACTGGACTTTGCCTAGGAGGCTTCTTTGGGAAAAAATAAAAGAAGAGATAGAACCCAGTATCCCTTTGAGAACAAGGCTTTCTTAACACATGTACCCATGCTTACAGTCTACACCAGACAAGAGCTCTCCTCTGACCTCTGAGAATGGGAAGATTCAAGGTCACTCTCCAACTTTTCACTTTCATGTACTTCTATTTTTACTTTATTACAAATTGTAATTTCTCTTTTCTCATGTTCAAATGAACAGTGGAATTACACAGGATTTACATACTCAGAAATAGCCAAGAAAGATAACAGATTAAGCAAAATGGGATCTTTCTGTCTATAGATTTAATAAGTCATTGTGGAAAACATTAAGGTGAGCAAGATAAAAGCCTGTCCTCATGAAGCCTTCTGTCTAACAGAGGAAATGGGGCTCTAATATGTGCTAACCACTATAGGAAGCTGAAAGTCTCAGCAGTGAGGCAACTATACTCAATGATATACTGATTAATTCAGACCATGCATGTAAAATGAAATGCTATTGGAAGGCAAAGAAGAGCCTCCACTATGAGATACAAGGACATAACCCCAGAGGCAATGAGCACGCAGATGGCCAGGGGAGATTCCAGACAAACATCTGGAACATAATCTTCTGAAATGCATCCAAGGTGGAAATGCTTATAATTTAATAAATATCATCATTTTCCCAAACTGTATCCCTCTCCTTTCCCACCATAGGTAGAGAGGGCCCTGTAACTCTTAGAAACCTGCCCTGCACACAGTTAAGAACCCCTGTGACAGAGCCGCTTAGATAATCAATCTGGGGATTTCACAGGGGACAGACATAGTCCATTTGGAAAGCAAAACAGTGGTCATTATGTTCTGTTTGTGGGTTAAGAATTTCAGCTATCTCTCCTGATTACATCCAAATCCCACAGGTGAAGAAGGAAGGGTATACACAAGGCTGCAGCTCAAATAAGTTCCACTTCACCCCAGGGTCACGGGGTCTCAGGATTGGTGTTCAGCAACCATCGTTTTAGCTAGAGTTTATTTTCCCCCAGCTCGAATCCAGGCACCCAGCAATCCAAGAGGCTGAGAGTTGCCTGGAAACCCAGCTGATGGGTGGAGTTCAGAGGGATCATTAAGACCTGGACGGAAGCCCAAACTGTAGCAAGCCCAGAGAGGAAGTGTTTGAATGGGATCTCCATTCCTAGCCCTGTCTCCTCTTGCCTCCCTCTTCTGTCTGTAAACAAAAAGTGGCTTCCAGTGTCCAAGCAGAAGACCCAAACCGTTTGCTTACATTTGCTCTTTTCCCACTCAATTTCAATACTTCTGCATTAGAGAAAGGAAACTGGTGCCCTTCAAAAGGACTTTATCCAGCACTCCTCACATAATTTCACTTCCTCCAGCAACACTTTAAGGGACATAGTCCATTCATCCCATTTTGTAAAGGAAGACTTGGGGCATAGGGAATGGGAATAAGGGACTTGCATATTCGGATACAGTAATAGCAGCATGGCAAGCTGTCGTTCTAACTCCAAACTGCATTTCCTTTCCTGTGTCTCAGAGTCTCTTTATGGAGACTGGCATGATTCCAGTTATTTATGAAAATACATGGAGCAAGGGCAAGGGATAAATCCTCAAAGAGAAGTAACTCGGGGAGCTAAAACTTAATTTAGTTAGCTATTAATTAATGGACTAGCCCTTAATGACTACAATCACTGATATTAATCAGTCATAGGAGTCTGCCAACAAGGAGAAATATAGGAAGCCCTTGAGTCCGGTCTGCCTCAAAAAGTTTCAAAGATAGAACTGATTTTAATTTTTTTCTCCCTCATTGCATTTCTGTTGCAAAGACTTTGGCATCTCCTCAGTAATATCACAGGGGAAGCACTGTAGCAAAGTGGCTGCAGGCGAAACCATTTCGTCTTGTGCCCTCTCGCAGAAGAAATTATCAGAAAGTCCTTTATAAGATGGGATCAACCTCTGCAAAGTCCCTTTCTCCATCTAACCAAAGCTATCCAAAGAATGCCAGTGACTTCAGTCTTCTTACTGAAAATGCAATCATTTTAAAAGACTAACCTCATATTGTAAAAAGAAAGGCTGAAATTTGTCAACAAACCTGCACAGATTTGGCACATATATTAACCTCTATCTCCATCCCAGACAGCCCATATAGTTCTATGGCCCTTGTTGACTTTGTTCTGGATCACTGTTTGTCCTCCAAACATTTTGAGGTCCACGCAAAGTCATTTATTCTTCCCTTGACATTTCCCACAGTCTCCCCACTTTAAAAGGAAAATGAGTACATCCATTTCTGAATCACTGTTATTGGTTCACAAACAGTACCTGACATGTGAATTCATTATTGTTGTATACTCCACACCATGCATACTTAAATCTGTGTTCTTATAAATCCCCTAATTTCACTTAATTAAAGAAAAATCAAGGTCATTCAGCAGAACAGACAGTCAATTTAGTGCTATCATTACCTAAATGCACAGGACAGGACATACAGCCAGCACAGAACCTTCAGTCCATGAGGAGGCCAATCAGCTTTACACAGCTCTTCTTCCCCTCACATACATGGATGAAATCTAAGGTACATTGCCAGGCTCCGGTCTAGACACTGCAGATAAAATAGCTAACAGAATGCAAACAGTCCTTGGACTTTCCAGCTTGAACTCTCATTGAAGAAACAGACAACTGACAAACAATTGGAAGAGTGATAAGTTGACATGTGACGAATGAGTCATTTTCATGACAGCCCAGAAAGAGAGGAGAGAGGGATTCTGGGCAGTGTGATCAGTGGTTTCTCTGAAGTGGCCACAGAATCCAGTCATGTCCAGATGGAACTAGAACCTTCTCTGAAGAAGAAAGTGACAGCATAAACACTCAAAGAAATGTAAGAGGAAAGTATGTGTAGATCTTAGTGAGAGGGAGACAAGAAGAAAGGGAGATGGTGGTCTTGAGCCTTCCTAACTCTCTCCCAGAACACAAAAACTTTACCTCTGCTTTTTATACTCTTCAAGAAGGGGGATGAAAGATCCCAGAAAATAAATATCAGTACTCAGAGTCATAATTTTGAAGAAAATTGGTACATCTACTTTTTACTGTCATTTAAGAGAACATGTGGAATGAGATGGGTGATGTAATTCCTACCGGAAAAGAAAACAATGATTCCCAGAGTCAAAGGGGAATCTGATATACAAGTTAACTAGAATGCCATCCCTTAACTCTAATTTCTTCTTGCTATGACTTAGGACCATTTCTTCTTGTCCTACACTTACAGACATTATATAAAAAAAAAGCTGTTTGTTTGCAAATTACCCTCAGAGGGAACTGCATTTCCTGAAGATATTGATAGGTTACATAGGGCAAAAGAACAGAGCATCCTACTCCAATATAGACTATGAAAGCAAAAGCAAAATCAATCTCTGTCTCTGTCTCTGTCTTTCTCTGTCTGTCTGTCTGTCTGTCTGTCTCTCTCTCTCTCTCTCTCTCTCTCTCTCTCTCTCTCTCTCTGTGTGTGTGTGTGTGTGTGTGTGTGTGTGTGTGTGTGTGTGTGTGTCCCCTCTCATTGTTTAAATGCACTTTAAATAGTCACAAGCAAGCTGTCATGTTGGGTACTCAATGCTCACAAATAGCTAACCACAAAATAGATCTCTCTTATCCCAGACCAAATCACTGAATCTTAACTTCCTCCTATGCCCCTTGCCCACACTGTTTCCCTAGTAATAATACCCCATGCCCAAGTCAACTACTTGATTGTTCAAGAGCCCCTGACTTCACAAAAACCATCTCCAAACACATCCTCTATTGTTAAACAAGATCACATCTACCCAATTGGACGTTGCTATCAGAGATTCAAACTGATCAAAGTGCCAAGAATGAGTGATGATAGAGTGCTCAACCCTAGAGGAGACATCTATATCAACGTGCTCAACCCTAGAGGAGACATCTATATCAACTCTTCTTCCAAGGTTCGGTGAAAAGAATATAAGGACCAGAGGACAAGATGGTATGCTACAAAAAGACATCTTATGGACATGTCATGACCATTATTCTCATAGACTCACTCCAGCTGTGGTTAACTACACAAGACATAAACAAGACAGGGGAGAACTTATGAGGCCCCATTCCTGCCTGAGAGACTATTGTCAGTTGATGGTTACCAAGAGAGAGGGAATCAGTAGTGCAGTCACTGAACAGTTGCCCTTGCTCCAGGAAACAACCTACCCAAGTTCATGCTAGCAAGCTCAACTAAACTCAGTGAATCATCATATATGTGTGAATTTGCCAAATAACTAATTAGAGAATTGATTTTTAAAACTCTACTTTTCTTCCAAATCACACCAATGCTCCTTTGTCCTTTAATGACTAAAAATAGACTTCTAATGCCTGGAATCACTCACTCACTAGTTTCTTTTCCTCTCATAGCCAATTCTGCTGGTTCATATTCACTTGTGTTTCCTTATCCATTCTCTGCCTCTCTGTGTCCTATATAACTGATTTAACCCTGAGTGCATTGCTGGAGGTAGTTCCCCTATTAGAATCTCTCCAGGTAAACTGTCTGGTTTTTTGTTTGTTTGTTTGTTTGTTTTGTTTTGTTTTGTTTTGTTTTTTGTTTGTTTATTTGTTTTATAATACAATTCAGTTCTACATATCACCCACGGATCCCCTTGTTCTCCCCCTCCTGCCCCCCTCCCCTTGTCCCCAGCCCACCCCCCATTTTCACCTCCTCCAAGGCAAAGCCTCCCCCGAGGACTGAGATCAACCTGGTAGAATCAGTCCAGGCAGGTCCAGTCCCCTCCTCCCAGGCCGAGCCAAGCGACCCTGCATACGCCCCAGGTTTCAAACAGCCAACTCATGCAATGAGCACAGGACCCGGTACCACTGCCTGGATGCCTCCCAAACAGATCAAGTCAATCAACTGTCTCACCCATTCAGAGAGCCTGATTCAGTTGGGGGCCCCTCAGCCATTGGTTCATAGTTCATGTGTTTCCAATTGTTTGGCTATTAGTCCCTGTGCTTTATCCAACCTTGGTTTCAACAATTCTCACTCATATAAACCCTCCTCTTTCTCGCTAATTGGACTCCGGAGCTCTACCCAGGGCGTAGCCATGGATCTCTGCATCCAGATCCCTCAGTCATTGGATGGGGTTTCTAGCATGACAATTGGGGTGTTTGGCCATCCCATCACCAGAGTAGGTCAGTTCGGGCTGTCTCTTGACCATTGCCAGCAGTCTATTGTGGGCGTATCTTTGTGGATTTCTGTGGGCCTCTCTAGCACTTTGCTTCTTCCTATTCTCATGTGGTCTTCATTTACCATGGTCTCCTATTCCTTGTTCTCCCTCTCTGTTCTTGATCCAGCTGGGATCTCCTGCTCCCCCAAGCTCTCTTTCCCTCGACCCTCGCCCTTCATTACCCCCACTCATGTCCAGGCTGTTCATGTAGATCTCATCCATTTCTCCGTCATTGGATGATCCCTGTGTCTTTCTTGGGGTCCTGTTTTCTAGGTAGCCTCCCTGGTGATGAGAGTAGTAGTCCAGTCATCCTTGTTCCACATCTAGTACTCCTATGAGTGAGTACATACCATGTTTGTCTTTCTGAGTCTGGGTTACCTCACTCAGGATGATTTTTTTCTAGATCCATCCGTTTGCCTGCAAACCTCATGATGTCATTGTTTTTCTTTTTTTTCTTATACAACTCTACTGCTTTGTTCTGTTTTGTTTTGCTATAATAGAATGCCTGAGACTAGAAAATTTATAATGAACACAAAAGTATTTCTCATATTTCTGGCATCTGAGATTCTCATGTGGTGTGAGACAGATATGTAGCAGGCTTTCTCAGACTGCCAGCCCCCAAATCATGACACAGAGTCTAATTATTAGTTATGAATGATTGACCTTATCTTATGCTTGTCCCACTAGCTCTTATAACTTATTTTAACCTGTTTCTCTTCATCTATATTTTGCCTCAGGGCTTTTTACCTTTCTTTCATTCTGTATTTTATTCTCCATGCCTGCCTGCCTGCCTGCCTGGCCCCAGGCATCTCCCTCTCTTTTCCCCTTGTTCTCTTCACTCTTGTTCTCTCAAGCCTAGATTCCTCCTCCTACTTATTCCCTCTGCCCAACGGCCCCATCTATCTCCCTTACTGCCTAACCGTTGGCTGTTCAGCTTTTTATTAGACCAATCAGGTGCCTTAGGCAGGCAAGGTAAAACAGCAACACTTCTTTACATAATTAAACAAATGTAACATGTCTTTGCCTAGTTAAAAAAAAATACAGCATAAACAACTGTAACACACCTTTACATAGTTAAAGTAATATACTGAAGCATAAACAAATGCAACACATCTTTACATAGTTACAATATTCCATAACACAGACAAGGAAAAAAGACGAATATTGTGTCTTCACATTGCAGAAGAGTAGAAATAGCAACACCAATCTACAAGTATCAATCTGTTCATCAGAATCACACCTAGTGACCAAAACACTGTTTATCCTCCTTCTCAACATTTGCTTTATTGATTACATTTTCAACATATTAATGAGTATTGGCGGGAAAGACATTCAAACAGTAGCATCAACTAATTAATACACCAAACCCAGTGTATACACAGGTCCTTCATTCCTTCAGTAGAAGAGTCATTCTTCCTTCAAAGCTCAAATCTAAACCAATGTGTCTTATTGCTTTAAGCAGTTACCCATCAGATTTGTAGACAAGTCAAATCTCTTGGGGCTCCCCTCATATTATTTCTTCTCCTTAGCCCTAACACTAAAAGCTTCTTTCTGATTTTTTTATTCTAAAATTCTATTACTAAAATAATGTTTACTGGACACTTATGCCACTCTGGGGCTTCAGAGAGAAGCCTGAGTTCAGCCATCCTAACTAGTTCACTGCAGCTCTCTTCTCACTCCTTCTTTCCTTGCTTTGCATATGTCTCCATAGGTTAGCTCTAAGTCTTCTAGAATGTCTATCCACTTAGTTCTTTTATAATACTAGTTCTTGGCATAAGTCACTCTCCCCCAGAAACTCAGAATTCCTACTTTGGGGAAAGTACTTTGGGAATTCCTACCTTGGGAGATACTTTTCTACCTCCAATCTTCTGGATCGGCATGGAACATCTGTCTTCCAAGTCATATGAAATAACCATTTCCCCATGGAAGCATAATTCAGGTTCAGTCCCTGACTCTAGTCAAGGTGGTGAACCACCCCCACCAAGTTCCCTGTTTACATTTGAATAGAGATTGCTTTCAATAAGCTGGAGCCATATAACTTAAAAATAAGCTTCCTACCTGGAGATGATATCAATCACTCATGAAGAGAAAGCTTCTGCTTGGAGAATACAACAGTACAAAAAGAAATATCCCCTACTAAACAGCAGGTGTACCTAGGCTTCTGAATCCCCCATAGCCCTTCCCAATAATTGTGCCTCCAGAGGCTCAGAATAAACCTAAATCAACCTTCCTTCGGCAGAGCCAAATCCGTGACAAAGGGTGACAAAGGCAGTGGAGCAGCCAAAGCCAAATCTTCAGCTCTGCTTCTCTCATCAGCTACACCTGTGTCTGAGCCTTGAGCTCTCTCTCCTCTGTGACGGGAACCAGAGAAACACACAGGACCCAATGGCAACGGGAAATTGGTGCTCTCTCCCCCTCTATCTATCTACCTATATCTATCTATCTATCTATCTATCTATCTATCTATCTATCTATCATCTATCTATCTATCTATCTATCTATCTGTCTGTCCATCTATCTATCTATCTACCTATCTCACCCTTGTTAGTCAATCCCTCTGAATCTTTCCACTTAAACATTTATTTATTAAGCTCTTATGTGCCAGACTCTTTGAACACACTTTCACATAAAAAATCATAACTGAAGTTACCATTACTGTATTTGTAGACACTTTTATTTGTAGAGGGATAAAAAGATACATAATATACGGTTATACATAGAATCCTTTAAATACCAAGTGAATACAAGTGAGGAAGCAATAAATCCTCCCTAGCATGACAGATGGTGAAGAAGAAAAAAACCTGGGGGAAGTAAAAGAAGGAAGGAAAGCAATAAGATAGCAAAAGAAATATTTCAGAAAACTGACGCACCAAAACTGTAGCAAGGCATGTAAGAAACATCATGGGCCTTGGTGAGAAGCATGCCCCTTGGGTTCTGAACACTAGAAAGCCCTTACTGTGGGTGCTTCTGGTTTATAGTGTGAACGCTTCAGTTCGTACAGACTGAAGAAGAGTGTCACTCAAAGCGTCATCCAAAGACTACAGCAAAGACATCAGCCCATCAAGATGAAGCCTGGAAATGAGACAATGACATGACACCCAAGAACGCCATCCATGGGTTGTTACACTGCAAGCTAGTTCAACAGATGGTCACACCTGAGAGGTGCGCATGGCTCAAACTGGGAATTAGTATTGATGGTGACAAATTAAAATATTGAAAAAAAAATTTTAAAATACTAGAAGGAAATCCCTTCCTACTACAGATAATTCAAGCATTATTCCAGAGGGTTCTCTGTTGGTTTTTAAAGCATCCTTGACTTGCTATGTAAAACTGTGTATTTGTATGCACTTTTTTCTAAATAATTTCACACATGTCCTGTTAGTAAAGTGTACATATAAACACTCAGGCAGTACGGCTACAGCCTCTGGGAATATCATTTAGCCAGTGGGAAGTTGGGCAGTAATTCAAACAATAGTAAATTCCCATGAGTTTTAGGCAGTACACGGATAATATCTACTGTAAGATTTCAAATCTCTGAATGCCCATGTCTCTCACTTACTCACTTATGTATCCATTTATTCACTCCATTTAATTAATGAGTGCCTGCAGTCTGCCACATAAAAGTGTCCATGATTACATAAATACACAATATCTAAGGGGAAAGTGCCTTAGGAATTATTCAATCCAAAATTAGACATACATAAAAATTCATCAGAGGAGCCATTTGAAAGTACAAATTGTTGGGCCTGACCTTCAGAACTTTGAATGACATAGAGAGTGAGTCCTGTGCATTTGCATTTCTACCAAGGATTCTAGAAATGTGTATAGAACTGTATTTTGAGAAACCCAGACTCCTGCTAGTTCCTCAGTTTATAAAAAAAAAAAACTTAAGAATCAAATATGGTGATAACCATATTTGTACTTTTTTATACAGTTTTTGTGCCTTTTGTGCCTCTGCTTGTCTATCTTTTGAGATTGCCCCTCCCTCCAGCTTCTTGGCAGCCTAGTAAGTCCTTACTCATCCTGAAAGACCCACTTCTGGCATCTCCACCCCTAAGGAATATAACAATAGGTCTCTAGGTCTCTTCACTGTGATTAGTCAAGTTATATATAACGTTTATATACACACCTTTATTGTAGCTGTCACTGTATTCCTTGTAATGATTTTCATACATGCCCATACCTCCCACTAACAAAATTTTTAGGTAACATTTATGACTTTCATGTATCTTAAGCCCAGAGACTTTTATAAATGTCTCTTGATCCACTAGAAGTAGGTCTGATTGACTAACTTGGGTCATAAGATGTTTTCCCATGACATGGCATAGGGACAGTCCCTGCAACTTAAGTAGTGTGTTCCATCCTACAGCCAAGGAGCAGGAAAGAAGACAAGGACTGGCATTTATCTGGGTCCATCAGGAAAAGTAGAAGAAATAGCAAATCTTGGGCATAAACAGCAAGAACATTCTATTAAAGCTGTTATGCCCTCTTATCGATGAGATTACTGATTTTAAAGAATTGGTCAATTAGTATGAGCCTAAGTATCAAGCCATCTACAGTATTTTTTGCAGAAAATTGCATGTGGTCTTTTTAGTATGAAAAAACAAGGAGGAGATTGCAGGAGCCTCTGAGATACATTTTTCCATGGGTGGAAGGTTGCAATGCTTTATTGCACATCAAGAGAATCTGTAAAACTCTGGATCAGAGTGCTACCCACCCAACTATAAAACTGTCAACAATATGATATCATTTATACTCACATCTCAAGTATTGTGTAGAATTGCCTATATAGGCTAGACAGCTTCCTTTCATACTACCAATTCCAAAGTTTCATCATTTATCATTCAACTTGGGGCTCCTTTGGGATATCTAACAAGAGCCACAGTAGACAAAAGGAAAACACAGCAAATTCTCAGAAGCTTGCAAACAAGAAAGAGCCTTCACTCAGCTCCGTGTTCTGGCTCCCTTTCCACATCACATATGTTTGTCGTGTTTTATCTCATTTATCCTGTGAGGGGAAGGAATTCCAGACTGATACAGTCAACATAGAGAATATTATAAAATAAATTTATCTATCCTCCCCTTCTAAGCAGCAAGATTTTAAAGAAAAAAAAATATGTTGCTTATCACTAATACATTTCAGACAACTCCTTGACAAATAAAAGCATGTATGTATGCATGCATGTATATATATGAGTGTACATATATATGTATATACATATATACACACACACATCAAATACAGCTTTCATGTGACTGATAAACACTCTCAGATATTGGTAAAATCTTCACAAGGAGTATTGAAGCTAATACGTGACTCAGCTGTGCATGTCCCTCATAAAATCCTCTTCAATATTCTCTCCTGACTTGAGTTTTGTGCTGCTTCTCACAAGCCAAGTGAGACTGGTCACACATCAGCTAGGTTCAGACTCACACTATCAGATTTCAATATTTCATCTAGACTTTTTCCCATTCATCTTCTTAGGTAATGAGTGCTCTCTGGGAAAAAAAATCACAGTTAAATGGAAGCAAATAAAGATAGGAATGTATCATCTCCTTGTTCTTTCTAGACTGGACAAAGCGTTCTAAAGACTGTTCCAAGTGCTAAGACACAGCAGGAAATTCTAGCTGGTAGGAATAGGAAACACAAAGACCCATATACAAGACATATTCTCTAATTCATAAAGACCACAGAGGAGTTCAGAGTGCCTGAGGTTAGAGCTAAAGTACTTTAAGATTGTCAAGGGATGGTAGGGGCTCTAGGTCTGGGGAAGATTTTGAATTTCATGGTGAGAGACATAAAGCCCTAGAAAGATGTAGAACAGTGAAATTATCTCATTTTGCCTTGAGAATAATCACTTTGAAAATAGGAGCTTTTGTGGGGAAATAACAGAGGAGGGAGTTTCCATTTGAGAGCTCCTGGAATGGTAGAGGAGAGGTGAGCACAGATTGGTGTGAACATTCCTCACAAATGTTCCTCAAGCACTTAACACAGCATCTTAGATGATGAAATCTTTCCATCTCCTGAAGCTGCTGTTATGAATATTGTTAATACCTGATCTTAACATGTGCTAAGAGTTGGAGATACAAAAGACACAGGTGGGTCTTCGGCATTTTTTCCAGGGATAGGGGTGAGGTCTAAATGAGCCTTCTACTTCCTCTTCCTTACAAGGTTTTAGGTATGATTTTGGAAAATTGGAAATGTTTGCCTTATAATGATGCTAAACACTACATTATTGAGTTAGGTGCAATTGCAGTATTTCTAGCACAGACCAAGTAGGTGGCTCCAGAAGCTCTGTAGATTTGGGAGGAGGGGTCTTACATATTTTATCATGGGTGCCACCTTGGGTAGTTCTAGATGCTATGACAAAACATGATATGCTTAGTACTCTTATTTTTTTGGTTGTGAGCCTAGCCTTTAACGGCTGAGCCATCTCTCCAGCCCTGCTTAGTACTCTGAATAACACTTTCTCTCAGTTCTATAAAGAAGAAATCCTACACCAACATGACAGATGATTTTCTTCTTGTGGAGACGTTTTTGGATTTCAGAAGCCATCATCATACAGTATACTCACGTGGCCTTTCCTTCGTGCATTACCATAGTAAGGATGGGGAGCACGTCCTCTGTGCCCCTTCCTGTGAGAGCACTTAGTTTTGCACCTGTGTGCCTTGCAGTGGTGTCAGAATGGGATACACCAGCAGCTTTCTCCTCTCAAGGACTGCTCTTTCAAATTAGTTTACATTTTTATACTCTAAAGCCTAAAATGAGTGGTGTCATGGCAATTAATAAAATCCCCTTGAGTCCTCCTTATCATCTCACTGCAAAGTGCTTCATCTTTTCCTGACAGTAATTTCATTAATATCCATACTCTTCTTGTCCACAACTTTCAACTTCCTCCTTTTCTGACCAGACTGCAGGTTTTTCAAGCATTCCTCTCTGTTGAGTTCTCCCTGACACCTGGATAAAGCAGTTAGCAATGATCATGCCGTAGCTTCAATGCTATGGTATCTTGAAATTTCTATTAGATTAAGTAGTCCAATACTTTTTAATTCAGCCTCTCTCAAATTTTAGGGCCATGAATAAAATGTAGATACATCTTTACCAGAATATAACATGAACAGCCTCTAGTCAAATTTCCAATATCATTTATATTCCCATCTAAAATCTCCTGAAGCTGATTGTCACTGCCCCAGTCCCTGTTGGCATTCTGATCTTCTGAGCTCCCATAAGAAACCCTTATTTTGTTTGTCTTACAGGACACTAGGGTTTTACTAATCTGAATCCCCAAATTGTCCCAAATTCCTCCCACAAAATTCAAATGCCTATGAACCACAATATCAGATTTCATCACAATAGTGTCCCCACTCCTGGAACCAATTTTTTGTATTGATTATTTTATATCATTGTGACTGCAATGTCAGGCAGAACAATGTAAATGAGGAAAGATTTATTTTGGCTCACAGTTTCAGAGAGTTCAGTATGTCACAGTGAGGAGGGCAGAGCAGAACACTTCACAATACAACTGACCAGGGAGCAGAGAAAGTGGAATGCTAGCTAGTACACTCTGGCTTTCTCCCCTTTTCCCCTTTTATTCTATCAGATCATAGGATGGCCCAACCACAGTCTGGGTAGTACATTTCCACTCAGTTAGTTCTCTAGAAATGCCCTCACAAACCCAAAGGTGTGTCTCTATCAGTATCCTAGGAGATTATTAGCTCCACTATGAGGATCCAACTCCTATGACTAAATATTTGTTTAAATCTAATTGTCTCCAAAGGCCACATTTCCAAGCACTACCACATCACATGGGTTAGAATGTCAATATAAGAATTTGAGAAGGTGCAATTTATTTCCTTACAAACACCCATATTCACTGTCAGTTGCACAAACACCCATTGACTGGCAAGATCTGATTGCTTGTGTCCCTGCTGGGGCTGTCAGCCTCTCTGGCTTCTCCACAGTCTGCTTCCTCAAACTCCATTATTCTTTTACTAGACAGGATAATTAAGAACAAAGAACACGAGAAAGCTGTCCTTGTCATCTCCAAGTTCCTCCTTGATTTCTGAGCAACTTCCCACCAAAACAGGGTGTTGCCTCCCTCGTCTGCCAAGAAATTCGCCCTCACTTTGATGTCTTCCAAATGTTACCTCATAAATGTGAGAGAACCCATCGGGGGCCCAGGGAGAGCTCCCCAGGAAGAGTTGCTTCATCCCATGTCATCTGTGATTAGAGGAGATCGATGAGTGCAGAAGTTATGCCTCTGCAGCAAACCAGAGATGAGAGCGCCTTCGGATCCTCCCATCTTTCTCAAGTGAATTTCTTCCTGCCTAAAGCTTTTTAAATGCGCCCAGACCCTTTTTTCTTTGTCTGTTTTGTAAGTAGTCTTGCACACAGCCTCAAAAATACACCATGAAACCTGAGTGATTGACACAGAGTTAATTGTCTAAGCCCACCTCCCAGCACCCACTGTGGCAGCTAGGAAGAAGAGAAGGTCACCAACAGAGGATGCAGCGTGACTGACTCACTGAACTCTAACATTCTAGTTGGGAAATGACGGAACATCATGGGATTTGATTCAAATTAGCTGAGCTGGAGTCCTGGCTTTGTTCTGCAGCCTATTATCTGTGATCTTTGTCAGCTTCTTTGACGTCCCTGAGTCTCAGCTTTTATAGACATTTGTTAAACATGTGGTCAGATCATGCAGAACTCCATGTCAGCACATGAGGTGGCACATTCAGGCTTGTGAGCATTCTCATCCAGGCAGACACAGTAGATCAACACTGGCTGTCTATCTAGACCACACTCACCCTGCAGGAAGCTCCTGTAATCACATATTTGGGTCTAACAATAACAACATTAAATTTGTTATCAAAAACCTCTCTTTAAAAAAAGACATCAGACTTTATTGTTTGATTGCCTGTTTTCCAAGGAGTCCTGTATAAAACCTTGTGGATGTTCAGTGAATTGGAAATAATTTGTGTCAATATACAGAAATTCTGAATTCTATCATATTCTTAGGAAGGGCGGAAAAAAACCCACATTTTCTATCTTAAGAAAACTCTTTCAGAACATTCAAAAAATAAGAAATTTCCCTGAACTCAAATGTAGAGGACAATTTAACCTTGCTACTAAAACCTGGAAAAGTTTAAGAAGCCATAATACTTTCCAATATCCCTCATGAACAAGCTATGCATGTGTGGGTAAAATTATCTCATTCACACAGGTGAGGAAAAAATGTGGGAGTGATCAACAATTTTACTAAGGGCACAGAGATTCAAGAATAACAAACCTGGGCCTCCCAGACTCCAAAACTCCCACTCCCAGATATCTATAAGAGTTGCCTGCTTCCAGGATGATGCTTCTCGTACAACCCTGAAGCCTTGGGAATAGACAGCTAACAGGTAGACTTGGCCTACAGAAGTTAATTAAGA
This sequence comes from Peromyscus maniculatus bairdii, assembly GCF_049852395.1. NCBI lineage: Eukaryota > Metazoa > Chordata > Mammalia > Rodentia > Cricetidae > Peromyscus > Peromyscus maniculatus. The sequence continues at coordinate 6,438,510 of NC_134871.1, read as the reverse complement.
GAAGTATTCTTAGTCTGTATGGGCAACAGTCCTCTCCATTTGGATATGCCAAGCCTCTCTTGTTTTCACCCATTTCCTTCAAGATTTCTTTAAGTCCTGCCTGCCCAGGACATGCTCACTACTCCAAGCTACAGGAGCTACAGACTGTGGTGATAATAATAGATGTTTAAGAATTTCAGTTATCTGGAGACACAAATGTTCTAGAAAAGCTTGAGTACTGAGGCATTTAACATGTAGCCAGTGAATGCCTCGTTCATTGGTCAAATACATCTCCAGAAGCTAAACAAGTGTGACTAGGCAGAAGTGGATTTGTTCTCATATCCATGTCCCCCCTAGCTAGCCTAGCCTGGCTTATACCTTCCTTGTCAACCACTCTTTATCCCCAAGGGAAAAATAAAGGGATAGGGCTGAGGTCACTTTGCAGTAACTGTTTTACAAGATTCTGTCCTCTGGTTGTCAGTCCTACTACAGGACTAAGCTCAGGGAGAGAATGGGTTCTATGTTTCTATACCCAAGTCCACTGCATTTTCCTCCAAAGCCTCCTGTAACACTAAATTAGCACCCAGTTTTCAAAGCCAGCCTAAGTGCCCCCTCACAGGCAAAGATGAGAGGGGGTCATTTTTACCTTGGGAATAGAAACTATCTCTGAATGAACCTCTCAAAAAACTAAAACCAGAAAGAATATCAAGATGCAGATGAGCCACAGAGTCTTGCAAGTTCCCATTCCCAGGATGCATTTGGTATTCATTTATGCATTCCTCTCATAAACACTTAGCACTGGGGACATGCTAGAACTTTCCCCAAGTCTACATAACCCACTCTTTTACACATTTCTAAAATGCATCCCTTCCTCCAGGCAGGTGCAGACCAGAACAAGGCTTCCCCAGTAGAGTAGGGACACAGCCTAGAGCCCTGAGAGCCTTAGTGCCTGTTTTTTCCATTTTCCAGCCCTTGTAATCATACACAGGTGCTTTGCCATCAAACTACATTACAATGTGAGCCTCAAGTACCTAATCTCACAACACAGGCAGAATCTTAAAGCCTTCTGATATCTGTTCAGAGAGAAAATGCTAATGCATGCACACATATAGAAAGTTACACACAAACATCTAAATGTTCATACACAAATGCATTCACACACATGTATACATGTGTTCGCAGTTGCTCTCACTAATATGTGCATGAGCAGAGGAACACACAGGCATGTATACACACAAGCATATACTCTCACCCACACACATGAGCACACATTCATATACACACAGATATACATGTACACATACACTTAAACACACAGAAATGCACATATGTGCATGCACACATAAACACATAAACATACACATGTGCACACACATATTTGCATGTTGCAGTGGATTGGACATTAGGACCAGAGCTCCTGGCTTATACATTATATAAATGTATAAAACTTCATTTGGGTCTTAGTTTTTCCAACATAGAAAAGGTTTACACTATAATATCCCATCCTATATCACTTTACATCATCTATTGTTCTGAGCTTCCTGTCTATATTAGTTACTTTCCTGTTACTGTGATAAAAATACCCTGACAGAAACACTTAGAGGAGAAAGTGCTTATTTTGGCGTATAGTCTCAAAGGGAATACAACCAGACAATACATCGAAGTAGGGGAAGGTGTAATGGAAGAAACATAAAGCTAGCCCATCACATTGTATCAGAAGTCTAGAAACTGAGAAAACAGAAGTCTTGGCCAAGCTCTAAAACTTCAAGGGCCAATCCCAGCAAAATCCTTCTTCCTATATAATGGTTCCATAACCTTCCCAAATAGTACCACCCTCTAGGGTCCCAATGTGCAAATACATGATCCTATTTGGGGCGGGGCATGTCTCATTCAAACCATGACACTGCCCTACTCTTGTCTCAACGATGTGACGTGTGTGTGTGTGTGTGTGTGTGTGTGTGTGTGTGTGTGTGTGTGTGTGTATTCATTCACTAGTAAACCTTGTAGCAAAACAAAAGAATTTTGCTCAGCTATAGAATGGCTTCTGTTTGTGTTGTATGTAAGTTTCTCCTCCAAAGAGATCCTATCAACATTATAAAGCCCAAAGACACAACTTATTTCATCTCTTTCATCTTTTGCCAAAATCTTCTTACTATTAGTCGAAATTCTCTCATTGCTCCAAAATATTTCCCCTTTCTTCCCCATGGGGTGACTGTTCCTCACTATGGCTTGGGAAGAAAGAAAGTATATCACAATTCCACTTCTGAAGCAGATGCTGGTGATAAAATGTCAGCAATGGATTCCATATTGGTTACACGAACAAAGGAGTAACCATCCATTTGAGGAACAGCCATCGTTCTGCTAATCCCGGGTCCTTAAATCCTTTCATTGCTCAAGTTCAGAGAACTCCCATCCTTCATGAAATGAACATATGCAAAACAGGCTAGCATTAAATTTATAGATTTGGAACCTGGAAAGAACCTTGGAGATTGTATGCTTCAACAATGCCACACACATGAAAAACTAAGACAGGAAGCTTTGCAGCTACACAGCAGCAGAGCTTGGATGTGATGCCAGCTCAAACTCACAGCAAGGTGACAGTGTGCTCTAGGAATGCCACTCTGTCACTTGTGTCAGCTAGCACTCTTGGCCTCTATTGTTTCCTGTGTTTCCATGCTTAAGTCAATCTACCAGATGATGCCACACCTCCAAGTGGATATCCGTTGTCTTAAAGTGATTCACTAGCAAAGGCCATATGTTTTTGGTTGCTGTATTGGCCATCATAGTCATAGGAAATGGACAACAGCATCAATGGTACAATATGGAAGAATCCATGGCTCTGCTGCAGTGGGGAACACTCTTCAATTCAGAATCCAAAAGGAAGAGATTCTTACTGTTGATTTGAGTATATGCACATGCCTGGGATAATAATGACGAGAAAAGCCTGACCCTGACACTGAGAAGTAGACAGATGACAACACAAAAATACATGAGAATACAACACCCTGCATTTGAACTGCAGTACCTAACAAGCAGATAGGCACCATTTTACAGGAAAACATTACTTTAGGGGACCATGGACACATAATGTTTCCCTCCAAAATTCATATGTTGAAGCCCCATCCTCCAATGCAATGCAATGGTTACACTTAGATAAGAAAAAGATAAGGAGAAGAAAGGGGAGCCACAGACTGAAGTCAGTGATGGGGTATTTAGCTATTAACTAAATTAACTATTAGCTATTTCATTCATGGGTTTAATTACCATGGGTCTAGGAGAGAAGTAAGCTTTATAAAAGTAATCGATTTGTGCTTAGTGAATGTAAGATGAAGTCTTACTGTCTTAGATAACATTAGCTAGCAGAAGTTAAACTTTATAAGTTTGCTTTGAATTCTAAAGTTCTAGTTTAGATAACTAATTGCAGGGAGAGAAGGTGGGTTAAAGTACCTAAGATAACTAAGGAGGAGAGATGAGGTATTTTGTTGTTTTGTTTTGTTTTTTAAATTTACCTGGTGATTAAACACTTTAATGTTGGTTGCTAGGGAAATAGTAAGTGAGGCAGCATAAACCAGGCATATGTAAAAGAATAAGTTAAGTAGAATTATTATAGGTATAGATGTTGCTATAATGATGCTACTGTTTTTTATTAGTTCAGTAATGATTCATTTAGGTAGAAATCCTATAAGTGGAAAGAGACTTCCAAGTGATAAGAGAAGTATAAAGGAGATTAATAGTATAGTAGGTATTTTATTCCATATTTGTGAGAGAAAGACAGGATAATAGATGTAAAGGAATAAAAGGAACATGAAATAAATATTGAAGCTGTTAAAAAAGAATATAGTTATATTTAGAAGTATGAAAGTTGGGTTATAAAGAAGCATAGCAATTATTCATTCTGTGTGGGCAATGAAGGAATCAGCTCTAATTTTTGGCAATTGTGTTTAGTTAGGAGTTCCTCAACTTCCAATTAGGATAGATAGGATCATGGGGAGGATAACAAAGTTAATGTTGATGAATTCATGAATTTTAAGTAGAGTTGATGATGGGGCAGTTTTTTGCCATATGAGGATTAGGCCAGTTTGGGTTGAAATGCTTTGAGTTACTTCAAGTAATCAAGAGTGGAATGGGGATAGTAATCCTAGTTTTATTTGTAGAGAGAGATGAAATTTAAGTAAGCATATGCTATGAGTGTAAGCTTAGAAAACCCATATGCTTAGTTGTTTATAACTCAATATAATGAAACAGAAAAAAATTATGGATACTGTTGCTTGTATTAAAGAGCATTTTATTGCTGCTTCTGTATGATCATAAGCTTGATTTGCCAATGAGCAGAGAGATAATAGCTAATAGGCTTATTTATAATCCAATTCATATTAGAAGGAGATTGGAGCTTAAGTGCTGACTATAGGCCCTGAAAAAATAGTAAAGTAAATGATAAGCAAGGTTAGTGGATTAATAGTATGGGAAGGATTTCAACCAACATTTTTGGGGTGTGGACCCAATAGTCTGATTATCTGACTTTGCTAATATAGGATAAGGCATAAGGGTTGCATGGAGATTTTTAAATTCTTAGGTGTAGATTCATCTTCTATCAGCTCCTATTGTCCTAGAAATAAGAAGATTTAAACCTTTATAATTTAGCCCTTCAAAGTAACTCTTGTGTCAGACATATATTTATAGGTATGTGGGGTGCTTGCTATGAAAACTGGAATTGAGATGTGTCATATACAAAAAGCTAACATTAGTGGAAGAAAAATTTTCACAGTAAATGCTTAAGTTGATCATATCAGAAATGTGGATAGGATGCTCGAATTCAGAGTAATGGAGTGGTTAAAAGTAATGTTTTGACTATGAAATGCATAGAAAATAATTCTGGATTGTGGGAAATCATTGTGGGTTCCTAGAAACAAAATTGACGAAAGAGAATTTATTATAATATTTTAGTATATTTGGCTATAAATATAGTGTGAATGGGCCAGCAGCATATTTAGGATTAAAACCTGAGAGATGTTCTGATTCACCTTCTCTATTAAGTAAAAAGGAGCTCAGTTAGTTTCTGCTAAGGTGAAGATGAATCATATTATGGCTAGTAGTCAGGTTGAAATTTCAAGTCATGGAGGATCTTGGGTAAAAAATAAGGACTGAAGGGAAAATGGACCATTCATGTGGAGGACCAGGACCAATAAGAGAATAATGGTTATTCTCCTCTTCATAGGAGATTGCTTGGGCAACTTCTTTGAAGGGCTCCAATAAGAGAATATTTAGAATATAATGATGAGCCTGATCATAAAGTTGAATAGACAGACTTTGTGTGTCTAGAATAAATAGAACAACTATGTTTAAATTAGGGGGTTGGATATTGATATGGGAATTCATAGGGTGAATGCTAGTGTTAAGGATAAAGCTGGGGCAATAATAAATAATAACTGAAGTGGAGGCTGTGGGGGGATCATAAAGATTCTTTAATAAATAGTTTTATCACAACTATGAATGGTTGAAGAACCCCATCAGGTCCCAGAATGTTAGGGCCTTTTTGTAGTTGTGTTTATCCTGGGAGTTTTCAATCAACTAAGGTAAGAAATGCTATGGCACTAAGAATAGGGATAAGAAGGGATAAAATATTAATGGAATTAACCATCAGATAGATATTCTGAACCTCTGAGAACAAAGTTTTAAGTTTTATGAGGTTTCCTGACTCTATCACCTTTATAACCCTGTTCTAGGGTATAGTGTCACAGATTTACTAATTGAGATTAGTTTGAGAGCAGTTTTGAGAAGGGGGCTATATTTCTCTTATGCTTTTTTACTGAGAGAAATTGTGAATAGATATAAAACAACCTGGATTACTGCTGTCTAAACTCAGACCAGGTAGGACTTTAATCGTTGAACAGATTAACCATTAATGGTGTTCATTTGTTAATTGAACAAATTGTTAATTGAACAGGTGATACCATTGGGCTGTCCTGATCCAACAACAAGATCATAAACACTAACTGGATATGTACTCTTGAATAGGATTGTGTGTTTTCCCTAGGGTAGCTTAGCCCATTGATCAAAATATTTGGGTCAATAGTGATTTCAGGTTTCATTCAACTTGTGAGTCTAAGCTAAAATCATTCAGGGGGCTTTCTATATTCTGAGCTCACCTCAAACAAAATTGTTAGCTTATATTTATGGGCATCTGTCCAGTAGGATGAATTTTTTAATTAAAATAATAAAGCTCCATAGGGTCATTTTGTCCTATTAGGGAATCGCCACCTCTTCCTAGGCAGGTCAATATCACTGATTGGAATAAGAGACAGTTGAACCCTTGTTAATCCTTGCATGGAAGTCCCTAACTGAGGAGCAAATGATTTGCTTCCTCTGCATGGTCAGGATATCACAACTGTTTAACAACAGTCACTTCTTATGGTAGAGGTGATGTTTTTGGTAAACAGATGAGTTTCTAGCTTGCTAAGTTCCATTTATTTCTTTTATCTTTTTCACATTTTTAAATTCTATTTTTTCGGCCGGGCGGTGGTGGCGCACGCCTTTAATCCCAGCACTCGGGAGGCAGAGCCAGGCGGATCTTTGTGAGTTCGAGGCCAGCCTGGGCTACCAAGTGAGCTCCAGGAAAGGCGCAAAGCTACACAGAGAAACCCTGTCTCGAAAAACCAAAAAAAAAAAAAAAAAAAAAAAAATTCTATTTTTTCATTTATTTCCATACAAGTATATCCTGTAGATTGAGTTAATTCTCCCATATGCCCCCTCTCCCCATCTCCTGAGTTGCCTTTGCTCCATACACTCTTCTACTTTGATGTCATATATGCATACACAATTTTATGCCTAGACACAATGTTTTATTGAAAATGCATTCTTCTCCAGTACAATACATCCCAAACACAGTTTCCCCCACTCCACTCCTTTTAGTTCTCCCTCCTAGCTCCCCCTCCATCCCCCCTCTCTCCCAGATCCACTCTTTTTCCATTTCTAATTCAGGAAAGAGCAGGCCTCCAAGAGAGGACAGCCAAACTGGACAAAACAAGATACAATAAGACAAGTCCAAAGTCCTCACAGTGAGGCTGAACAGAAAAACCCAATAGGAGGAAAAGAGTCTCAAGAGCAGTCAAAAAAGTCAGAGATACACTGCTCCCACTGTTAAGAGTTCCACAAAAACACCAAGCTAACAGCCGTAACATATATGTAAATGATCTGGTCCAGACCCACGGAGGCTCTGTGCTTAACACTTCAGTCTCTGAGCCCATGTGAGCCCTGCTTAGTTGATTCAGTGGGTCATGTTCTCCTGGAGTCCTCTATTCCCTCTGATTCCTGCAGTCTTTAGTTCCTCTCTTTCACAGGGTTCCCTGATCTCTGACCTGAAGAACCTAATAGAGGCCTCCAATTTTTACTCTCTCCCCGTAATGTCTGGCTGTGAGTCTCTGCACCTGCTCCTATCTGCTGACTGAGGAAGCCTCTCTGATGATGACTGGACAAGGCACCAATCTATGAGTATAGCAGAATATCATTAAGAATCATTTCAAGCCGGGCGTTGGTGGCGCACGCCTTTAATCCCAGCACCCGGGAGGCAGAGGCAGGCGGATCTCTGTGAGTTCGAGGCCAGCCTGGGCTACCAAGTGAGCTCCAGGAAAGGCGCAAAGCTACACAGAGAAACCCTGTCTCGGAAAAACCAAAAAAAAAAAAAAAAAAAAAAAAAAAGAATCATTTCATTGATTTTTTTGCCTGTCATGTTTGGTTCTACACTTCCCTTGAGCACTGACTCACTGCATTGGCTTAACGTGGAATTAAAAATTGATTTCTATGAGGTTTAGTCTAGAGTAATGTTAGCCAACAATGGGCATCCGAGCTGTTATACACTTGGGCAGGGGAGAAGCGTGGTTATGGTTATGTCATTTATATTAACAGTATTACATCTATAAAGTGATAGATTAACCCAATTTTAATTATATAAAATGATATTAATTTGTGGAATATGAAGTTATTTGATATTGAGCTTGAACACTTTCTTAATTGGTGGTTGCTTTTAGGCCAACTATGTATATATGGTTATATTATATTTATTTACTATTAAAGGTTGTTTCCAATTCATCAAGATTTGTCTCCCTTTAGGTTATATGTTAAGCTTACACTTGGATTATAGTTTCTTAAGGTAAACTTGAAATTGAACTTAAATTCATTGTTTGGGTAACCAGCTACCACCAAGCTCCTCGGGCTTTTCACCTCCACCCAAAAATTTCCACTATTTTGCCACATAGAAAGATTCATTCATAAAAAATGTTCTTAGGCAGCTTGTTTGGTTTGGGGGTGTTTAGCTCAAATTCTCCTAACTAAAGCTTTTATAGTTAACTCCTTATGCAAAAGGTAGAAGCTTAAATCTATGCTTGTATTGATTATTGATTTTGTCTTTCATCTTTCCTTATGGCACTATTTCTAGAGAACCTAAAAAATAAGTTTCTCTCACCAACACTTCTATTTACCTAAGTTATTTAATTCAAGTAATAAGAAATATATTTTATTTTAGGCTTGTTAGGGCGAGAGGTGGTTCAGAGCATCCATGGAGTCTTCTGGGTGTAGACAAGATGCTTTCAAAATTAAGATACACTATGATTAACCAAGCATTTTCCAATATGCTTACCTTGTTACAACTTATCTCCTCTCATAAAATGTTGAAATACATTATATATGAGAATTCATGTATTTAATTTGGGAAAGGTGACAGACTGTGTGTGTGTGTGTGTGTGTGTGTGTGTGTGTGTGTGTGTGTGTGTACTTCATTTCTAAACTCAACTAAGCTCTCTGTTCTAAATCCTCCTTGGCCCCTTAGGTTTTATAAAGGGTAATATGTGCCTTCTTGTTAACAAAAAATGTAGCCCATTGCTTTCCATCCCATAGGGTACACCTTTACCTAACACTTTTATGAGTTTTCTTTTGCTCACTGTAACCCTTTTGAGGGTTTGCTGATGATGGTGGTATACAGGCTGAATTCACAGGTGGTAAGGTGACACAGGTTTATTGATTATAGAACAGGTTACTCTAGGACCTAGAAGTCTAGGTGGTAAGTCTAGAAAGTACTTCAAGCCCTTTAAGTTTTAAGTTGTGACTAATAGCTCTCCCACAACTAATTTGGCTGCTAAATTACTACAGTTTAAGGCTAAGCATAGTGAGGTATCTAACACCATTTTGAATCTTAGCTGTCATCTATTAAGGTAATTAGAATTACTTTCATTATTGGGTTTAAAGTCAACAATGAATTTTCACATTTAAATTGGGTTTTGCTTCTATTAAAGTGTCTATCTTGAACACATTTATACCAAGTAATGATTTAGATTTATTTATGACCACAGTGGCTGGCATGAAATTTACCAACCCTAAAAGACAAAACTTAGCCAAACTTTTGTTAATTGCTTAATTTGAATCCATGGGGATGTGGCTAGGCAGGCTGTCTGAGGTTACTGAGTGTGTGCTTAATGTCCCCTCCTTCTGATTCATTGAGTGAATTTTAAGGGATCTGATACCAGTTCAGTGGTTTTTATATGTGTAGTTTTACCTCAAATTAATTATTGAAATAATTATTTAACTCAATTATTAATTATTTAATTTGAGGTAAAATAAAACCTTTTTATGGGCTGATAAAAGTCCGTCTAAGCATTTTTCTGTGTTTTGCTTTATAATTAAGCTAAATTAACTCAATTTTTTTCTTTTTTTTTTCCGGAGCTGAGGACCAAACCCAGGGCCTTGCACTTGCTAGGCAAGTGCTCTACCACTGAGCTAAATCCCCAAGCCCAAATTAACTTGATTTTGTTGATAGATAAAGCCCACTTTAACAGATTTTGTGGGAAAAAAATGTGAATCAAGATGATATTTTTTTTTGCCATGTACTAACGGCAAAATTTAAGTTCAAATAGAATTTAAGTTCAAAGATCTAGAAACTTACAGAAGAAAATGGAGTAAAAGATGTTCATTCACCAGACTTCTTGTTTTTAGGGACCTTGGCAAGAAAACTTAGTAAACTGTTAAAATTTTTGGGCAGAAGTGAACTGAGGTGGGAGGGTGAATGTAAGGAAATTTCAGTGAGGTGAAATTTCCAGTATGGATTGGAATCGCATGTCATTTAAGCACTAAATATATACTTAACTGTTCATTGGTCTGTGGATCAAGAATATTGAACCGTTTCAGGTGAGAATATTGAGCCAAAAAATCTAACTACATGATAATGTGTTCATCATTTCTTGATGACTATGCTGCATCACAGAATCCTGAAAATCAAAAAATACCAAATGCATGACACTACAGTTATGTTGTGCATGGATGGATTAAACTCACCACCAACAAGATATCTTATTTAAGGGGAACATATGGGTGATAACACATTTAATGGTCCTGAAGTAAGAACCAGATGTCTGATAAGGTTTCATATTAGCTACCCCCAAGTTAAGATGAGCCTAGAGCGGTAACTGGATGAACTTCTGTTAACAGAGAATGGAAGATGAATGGATCAATGGGAAAGGAGATAGTCATGTGTAAAAGAAGTAATTTAACTAAGATAGTGTATGTAAGATAACAGATATGTCTATGTACCATTAATATTATACTGGATGATAATAGACCTGTTGATGGAAATATTTAGTTGTTTTAGAATGTCTAGTCTTGTATATTTAATAGTTAGTGTATAGTTATATGCTAAGGGGAAATAAATTAATATATGATATACATAAATAGATTATTACTATACACATTATTATGCACTGTGTGGTGGGAACATGAGGCAATACACATAATAAAATAATATTTTAAAGAAAATGTCAGCTTTGGATGTTGATGGTGGAGTGTTTCCTTCTTCCTTGATGTCCTAAGATTAGGCATTCATTTTTGGTTCACAAGACCAAAGTAATTAATATAACTAGTAAGATGTTAGGTTCATTTTAGAATTTTATCTTCAATTATGGTAGAAATGAGTATTAGAATTAGAAAGATGGAGAAGTGAATGATGGAGGTGAATTGACCAATAATAATAAATGGATGCTCGACAGGCTGACCACCAATTTATATAGCATTGAGGAGACTATCTATGAGGATTCAGTATAGACATTGGTTAGAACTATTGGATGGAATATTAGGCCATGTTGTTTTGAAGCATATAGGAGTGAGAGGAAAGCTAGGATAAGAATTGAGAGGACAAGGATTAGTTCACCTTCTAGTCTATTGATTAGAGATAGATTGAAGGATGGTACAGGCAAATAGGAAATACTGTTCATGTTTTCTGGTGAAAAGTATTGAGCAGGTTAGCAGGTGTGTAATTATAAAGACCTCCTTGGAGGTCAAGGGGAAATAGGACTAGAGTTATGAGAAAAGGAAATAAAAATAAAACACTTAGAGTGTCTTTAATTGTGTAGTGATCACTAATGGGATTAGGGCACTAGCAAAAAAAAGACCCAAGAGATATATCTTTCCTCCTCCTCTTCCTCTTTCTACTCTTCCTATTCCTCCTCTTCTTGCTCTTCCCTTTTCCTCCCATTTTTTATTCTTATCTTCCCTCCTCCCTCCCATCCTCCTTTCTTTTCTAACTCTCTACACCAGGTAATGGACTGCACAAAACAAGCCCTCATGAGACAGTAAATCTGTAAGTATTTTGGTCTTGGATTTTTCATCCCCTAAAACTATGAAAAATCAATGGCCATAGTTTAAGCCATTCCATCTCCAGCATTTATTACTGTATCCTGGAATGACTAAGGCAGATGAAAAACCAAATAGATAAAGCTCTGGAACTTAAAGTTTTTACTATATCCAAATGCCAACACCAAGTCAACCACCATCATCCTTGTGACGATACACCTACCCCAGGGACACACCTGATGGTGAAAGAGGTGCTAATCAATAATGATACCATGACAACAGAAGAGTGTCAAGACATCCTATGACAATCAGTTGTAGCTAGAGTTTTCCTGCTTTGCCCACAGTCAGGACAAATCTTTGTCACCCGCCAGTCCCACAGCCACTCAGACCCAACCAAGTAAACACAGAGACTTATATTGTTTACAAACTGTATGGCCGTGGCAGGCTTCTTGCTAACTGTTCTTTTATCTTAAATTAACCATTTCCATAAATCTATACCTTGCCACGTGGCTGGTGGCTTACCAGCGTCTTCACATGCTGCTGGTCATGGCTGCGGCTGCAGTGTCTCTCCGCCTCAGCCTTCCGCTTCCCAGAATTCTCCTCTCTCCTTGTCCCACCTACTTCCTGCCTGGCCACTGGCCAATCAGTGTTTTATTTATTGACCAATCAGAGCAATTTGACATACAGACCGTCCCACAGCAATCAGTCAAGTGTCATTTTATGTTATGAATGTAGCTAGACAAAAACCTTTCCTGTGACTTGTGAAGAAGCAGGAGAAATCTCATACACTATCAATTAAATAATATCTGCAACTATTAGGTGAATCTGAAAACCACTAAGCATCTACTAGGTTCTGGCATGCTGATACTCTTCATACATTAATTTGTGGAATACTAATATTCTTCATGCATCAACTCATGGCATTCTGATATTCTTCATACAGCAACACATGAATGGTATTCTGATTCTCTTCCGCCATCAACTTGTGGCATACTGATACCCTTCACACATCAACTCATGGATGCTGATTCTCTTCATACATTGGCTCAGTTGAGTCACAACAGCTAGTATGGTAGACCAAACCTGTTTCACAAATCATAAGTTAGGCCTATAGCCAGTCAACACTTCATGTGAGGTCTGCTATGCTTGGTATATGGTTTGTCCCTTATCAGTTCACATGTCAGAGGCTCAGTCCTCGGTGTGTCAATGATAAGAAATTGCCTTTAAGAGATCAAGCCACCGTAGGTCACTAGGTAAAATGTGAGACCAGCTCTCCTGCAATAAGTGAACTCTTACAAGAGAAAGTTGTGAGAATGAACCCAACACGTGAATCACAACTTGGCCCTCCTGTCACATTGCAAAGTCTCTTGCTTCTACATATACTCTTGGTCTTGGCTGTGGAGTCTTTGCCAAAGTCAGAACTTCTGAACAGTCAAGCTCCATAAATGAGCTAAATAAATCTCTTTCTTCCATAAAGTTATTCTGTCTCCTGAATTCATTATAGTGATGAACATGGGTCAACACAAGGTCCTTAAAATCACAAAGTTCAGCAGGCTCAGGCCCACTTTCTCCTCTGCACTGGTCTTTGCATTTCATCATGCTGCAATTCTGAGCATTTCTTGAGCATCCACTGGGGAGGTAGCACTGTCCTGAATTCTGAGTGAAAACCAGAAGGATGGTAAGTATGTAAGAGCTTTTTACATATATACTAAAAAGTAACTTACATAAATATGTCATGTTTTCAAGAATTTATATTCTTTAGAAAGTAGTAAATTAAGTAAGCAATTAAATAAGATTAATCCTTATACTTGCCATAGTAATAAAAAAGCAGTGTGTTTTAAAGTTTCCTTCTTATCAATTCTGTACCCTAGATACGTTTTAGGAAACAGGTCAGCATAAGTACCTACCTCTAAGCTTTCATGTGCCTACTATGTGACTGCAGACAAGCAAGAAGGTTTATATTCATCCATAGCAGATGTGGAATGGTTTCATTAAGGACTAAATAAGCTGGTTTGGATACATGAAGACTAGACTAGTTTAGACTAGACAAGCTAAAGTAGGTGGCTAGGAATGTTTACTCAGTTGATCAATCGGATCTTCAGGTGGAGGATTCAGGCATGCTTTCAATAATCTCCTGCAGGTGTGCTCTTGTTATTAAAGGGTTGGCTTTAATAACAGACATACATGTCAGAATTTAATGCAAAGACAAGTCATCTAGGGGCCTTGTTAAAATTCAAGTCCTGATTCAAAAGGCATTGGATGGGGCCCAACAATGTTCATTTCCAATCAGCTCTCAGGTGATGTCAATGCAGGTGGTATGCAATCCATACTTGGAACATTGAGAATCACAGGGTAACTACTATAAAATTATTATTATCATTATCATTATTATCATCAATAGAAGATGGAAGAGGAGGAAAGGAAAAAGCAATATTTTTAATATGTTAGTCTCACTTGTGATAAATTGTCTCCCTATAATTTATCATTAAAATATCACTTCTTGAGGTGGGAAAGATGGCTCACAGTTAAAAGTGCATACTACTTTCACAAAGGACCAGAGTTCCATTGCCAGAACTCCTGCCAGGCAGTTCACAACCTAGAACTGCAGCTCCAAGAGATCCAATGCCCTCCTCCTGCCTCTGTAGGCATGTGTACATATCCTCCACAGAGGCACATATATATATATACATAATTAAAAATTGAATCTCTAAAAATTAGTTCCTTAAGTACATTCCATCCCTAGGGAATGTACTATGCATCTACATACACCTTGCTTTTTTTATTTATCCAGATAGCCTAGAGAAGTTTCCCTGCCAAATTTTTTATGTCTCTACATGCCCATTCTCCATTTCTTCCAATTATCAGATATTTCAGTGGATGACTGAAACAGACTTAGTAGTTAACAAGTTGCTGAAGATGCAAGATGCCATCTTTGCTTTTAGGGAGCTTAATGTTCTGTTTGAAAAAAGAAAAATAAATACAATAAGTAGCAAAATAATATTATCAGTGTCATGAAAGATATCATAGATGAAAGGAGGGATCATTTCTAGAAAATAAAATGATGTCTTGTATTTAACACAGGAGAAGGACATGATATGGAAAAGAGTTATCAGATGTCCAATAAAAAGATATTTCTAAAAAAAGAAACATTTGATGAAGTCATATGGTAGAAGAGGGTAAAGAAAACCATAATTCCTGTTATAGATTGAGATGTGTAGATGAGATTGTGTAGATGAGATGATCTACAAAGAGTTAAAAGTGTGGTCCCCAGCTTGATGGCATTGGGAGGTAGTGGAAACTTTCAAAGACTAAGCTTAGAGTGCGTATCAATATCCTTGGGGTATATGCCCTCAAAGAGAGTTATGGGACTCTGGTCTCTTCTTTCTCTCCATTTGCCTCCCTGTCATGCAGCTTCGTTCCCACCCCATGGGCTCCTCACCATGATATACCACCTTCACAGGACCCTCAAAGCAATGTGATCAACTGATCATGGACTGAAACTCCTCAAAATGTGAGCCAAAATCAACATGCTCTCATTATAAGATGGTTGCCTCAAAAATAGAACCTGGTGCAGAAAGTTAAAGCTGACTAGCATGGTGCTTAAAGGAAAAGACCAGAAGGACATCGTGAAGCAAGGCTGGAATGGGATGGATGGGGTCAGGAAACACAGGGTCCTGTAAGCCAGGTTAAACTTCTCCATCTCTATGAATAGGCACTTTTTCACTGCTTTTCATATGAGCAGATGATCAACCGAATTTTGCTGCTAAAAATATCAAACTAGTAGCTCATTAGAATTGGGGATACTAACTAGTCCTAACACATCTTCTGGATTTTTAGAAAACTCTCACTAAACTTCCTTTACATATTATCCTTATGTACATATGCCAGTTATCTCTTGATGGTCTGCTAGCTCTAAATAAACTTCACTACCTCCTCTGAGATAAAAGAACATATACTATTACATGTATGTATGTATGGGGAACATCAATATCTGTAACTGGAAATTTCTGTCCCACCAGCAACTCCCAAATACCAAGCTGCTACTTCCCAAATAATTGAGTCAGAGGCTTAATATTACTTAAAAGTGCTTGGCTGGTAGCTCAGGCTTATTACTAACTAGCTCTTACACTTAAATTAACCCATAATTCTGATCTATGTTTAACCACATGGTTTGGTACCTTTTCTCAGCATAGCATTCTCATCTTGCTTCTCTGTGTCAGGCTGGTGACTCCTGACTCCACTCTTTTCCTTCCCAGCATTCTCACTTTGGCTTTCCCACCTAACTTCCTGCCCAGCTACCTGCCTGTCAGAATTTTATTAACCAATGAGAGTAATATATATTCATATTAGTAGAAAAGGATTATTTCACAGCATGTGGAGGGCCATTTGAGAGGCATTGAAAGAGGTTTTCCTTCAAGTGCATTCATCCCCAGGGGCTCCTTCAGCATAAATGGGCTTTTCTGCAGTACTCAATGGTCAGCAGGATGTGACATCTTCCCATGGGGCTGCTTTCTCCACAGACTCAACAAATAGCTTTGCACCTTGTTAGGCACAGCACACCCCAGTGCACAGCTTCTCCTGCACTTCAGAGAGATGCTTCTAGAAAGCCCTGACAGCCTTGCACTTCAGGTAATTTCTCCCCATCCTGTAAGCCAAAATTACACCATCCTCAGTAGGGTTTGGACCTCAGTCTTAAGGAGTGGGGAAGCATGGCTATAAATATTCTGTCTCAACTACACAGCTAAAAGCTACACACATCTACCATCCCTCTGCCCTTCAGTGTTCTATTTACTACCTGCCAGATAATCATTCTATTTCTCCAATTTCCTATAAACACAAATAATTTTTCCTGTCCACATTAGTACGAGGTTCTTGACTCCATGTTGGACCACAATTGATGCAATGCCTTGTCCTTACATTTCAGAGTTTTGCATAAATAAGTCATATATTAATGAATTTTTGAGGATAGAGTGCATGGAACAAAAATAAATGTTATTTTAGATGTCACTGCTATAAATGGTGCTGAAAAGGATGAACGGAAACCAAAAGGGCAAATGAAGAGCATCTCAATATTTACTGAATAAATCCAGACCCTTGTATACTTTAACTCACAAAAATCTGACTGTAGCTTTTTTGGGAAACTACTGTGACTACCAATTTCATGACAATAAACTGAGACTTGAATATAGCCTCTCCCTCAGGATCATACAGACGGATGAAACAAGCTAGAATTATCTTACTCCACTAGCTGTGAATATCTGTAACCTATACTTCATCTTCTGTCAAAGCATTTGCTTATGCTCAGGGTCCTTTCCTTAATGAAACTACTGACCAAATCTTATTTAACCTTGTAATTCCCATAGCACTTCACAACAGGAATGGAGGTCAACACAGAAAAAAGCAGACCCATGACCCTTCACCGAGCCCTCCCTTCAGATTCCACTTCAATCATTATTTTTAATCAGCCTTGTTAAATATTCTGCTAGCATCTCTTATGTGTTCATTCAACATGACCCTTGAGCATCTGCATCATAATTCTCCCTCTTATAACACTCAATGCTCATGTACATATATGGTTATTTGATTCATATCTTCATATTATGTTTTTTATTTCATCTTACATATTTATTTCTGTACCATTCTTATTCTTTTACAATAAATAAGGGGTTAATGCAGGCAAAAGTACTGATTCATTAATTTAGCAAACAATTCAACAATCCCTCTCTGATACCCTGTGTTGATGCTGAGTCAGACATATGACTGAAAAGAATCAAAATCATGAAACCTGCTTCTTAAGCCCAAAGCTTCACATGGTCACCAGTCTTAGGGAGCTTTCATCTAGGAAGACCAACTCTACACAAGCTACTGTAATGTGCAAGATGAATTAAAGAAAACAGGAGAAACCTGAAGCTGAAATTTCTGTTGTGTTAGGCAGCATGACCAAAAGCAACCCAGGCTTATGGGCTCATTTCAGCTTACAACCCTGGAAGCACACTCAGTCATTGAAGGAAGTCAGACCAGGAACTCAAGGCAGGAAACTGGAGGAAGAAACTGAACCAGAAACCATAGAAGAAAGCTGCTTACTGGCTTGTCTCTACTTGCACCCCAGGCCCCTTGCCTGCTCACCCTTCTTTCTTCCTTTTTTTTAAAGATTTATTTATTTATTATCTATACAGTATTCTGTCTGCATGTGTCCCTTCAGGCCAGAAGAGGGCACCAGATCTCATTACAGATGGTTGTGAACCACCATGTGGTTGCTGGGAATTGAACTCAGGACCTCTAGAACAGCCAGTGCTCTTAACCTCTGAGCCATCTCTCCAGCCCACCCTTCTTTCTTATACCATCCAGGACCACCTGTCCAGAGGTGGCACCACTGAACTAGGACCTCTCACAACAATCATTAATCAAGAAAATACACTAGAGGCTTTCCTAAAGGCAAGCTGATTGAGGAAATTTTCTCACTTGATGTCACCTCTTCCTACATGACTCCTGCTTGTGTCAATTTGGCAAAAAAAAAAAAAAAAAAAAAAAAAAAAAAAAAAAAAAAAAAAAAAGCTAACCAGGATACAGTGAAAATGGTAATGATCGTTTTGTGCACAATCATTCTGACTTATTTTCTGTAATTGGGATATCTGTTACTAAGTCATTAGATAGGAAGAAAACACATTGTCCCAACTTCTATCATCTAGGGAAGCCCTGGAGACTATGGTTCTGCCTACCTTCTAACACAATGCAGGTCTAGAGATGAGTTAGAAATGCCTTTATCCATATTTTCCAGGTTCTTAACACTGTTTCTGTGATGCAGCTGTACAAGGCAACTGTGCCAGCTGTACAAGACAACCCTCCCTTCCTCCAGAAATGTTAAAGACAATTGAGAAACAACTTGGTAGTATATTGTCAAGCCTTCACAGATGCATCACCTCCCTGAGATTGACTGGTAGCCCCAACTCAGGAATCCAGGTACCACTGAAATGGTTGTTAAACAAGCATGTGGTTGTTTCCAGAAAACAGGATACTTATAACATGCAAAACAAAGGATACAATATCTAATTTATGCTCCAACATCTACGCCTTGGTCTAAGAGCCAAATAGTTTCCTTGGCTTTGAATTTTTCTGACTACTAAATGTAGCAAACATTGATTCTTATGTTATATATCATCCTCAGATTTCCTTTTGGAAATGTAGGAGTTGTTTCCAGTAGGAGAATGCAATGTACTTGGCTTTGTCAACTTCAGTAAGAACAAGGTTCTTTAGGCCTATCCATAGTTCTAGCACGTAGCAAGTGTATGGATTACACAAAAATCTGTGTCAGACTTAAATGACAAGTCTCCTGCTGAGAAACAGATTGGAGAGAAAAGAAGACCAAGACATGTTCCCTGCAGGTTATGTGCCATGGACTCCACTTGCCATTAATGAGAAGAAGATGATGAGCAGGAAATTATTAGTTCTCCAGCTCCCCACTCAATCACTGTGCTATTTGTCATGTGCTTGCTATTACCAAGAAAAACCATGACAGGAACAGGATTTAAAAAAAAAACAGAAAAAGTGAAAGAAAGACTATTTGACAAGATTGAGGCATTATCCAGCTAACTTTCACTGTGAGCTTCGGTTGTATACTTAATCTTCACTAAAAGAATGATTTGTCATATGAGGAAACTGGGGTTCAGAATAGTTGAGTAAGCCTTCACCATCTTCCTGTAAGTAACCTCAATAAAAGTCATTGGTTTTTCAAGATGTACGCTGGTGATATCTTTATGTTGTTCTGTCTACAGTTCTCCGTCGGGAGTAAATAGACATTTGTTCCTGTGTCCCCGGAAATAGTGTCAACAAATGAGTCCATAAGTAGTTCTCCATTTACTTTCAGTCTTTCTCTCTCTCTCTCTCTCTCTCTCTCTCTCTCTCTCTCTCTCTCTCTCTCTCTCTCTCTCTCTCTCCTTCCCTCCCTCTCTTCTTCTCCCTATCTCTCCTTCCCTCCCTTCTTCCCTCCCTCCATGTGGTATTTGTCTTTTTTAATTAAGGCTTACCTTGTTTAACATGATAATCTCAATCCCAACTATTTCCTCACTAATGACATAATGTCATTCTTTTTGTGGCTGAATAAAACTCCACTGTGTGCTGTGGGATTTCATTCTTTATCCTGTGAACATGTTGCTCTGATTGGTTGTTAAATAAAAAACTGTTTGGCCAGTAGCCAGGCAGGAAGTATAGGTGGGATAAGTAGACAAGGAGGATTCTGGGAAGAGGAAGGTTAAGTCAGGAGATACCAGCTCACTGTCCAGGGAGCAGCATGTAATAGCACACAGGTAAAGCCATGGAACATGTGGCGACATATAGATTAACAGAAATGGGCTGAGTTTAAGTGCAAGAGCTAGTCAGTAGTAAGCCTGAGCTAATGGCCTGAGCATTTTTAATTAATATAAGCCTCTGTGTGTTCCCTTGGGTCTGAGCAGCTGCAACAGGAGCTGGGAGAGACCCAGAAAACTTTCAGCTACAACTGTGTATATACACCACATTTTCTTTCTTTCTATTGATGGGCACTTGGGTTTATTTCATAGCTTAGCCATTGTGAAGAATGCTTCAATAAGTATGGGTACTCAGATTTCTCTATAGTAAACCACCTGAGTCTTTTGAATAGGAGTGGCACTACTCAACATATGATTGATCTTATATGATCTACTTATAGATTTTTTAAGCACATCCCTACCATTTTTTTCACATAGGTTATAGTAATTTGCTCACCTACTGTAATGGCTACTTTTAGTTGTCAACTTGACAGCACCTGAAAAGAACTAAAGCTAAAAGCTGCTGGATACATGTGAGGGATTTTTCTTTATGAGATCATTTATTTGGAAGCCCCACCTTAAACCTGAGCCACACCTTCTAGTGGCAGCCTGCATACAGGACATGGAATAAGGAAGCTCTTGCTCTTTGCCTGCTTGCCCTCATGCTCACTGGCAAGTCCATTCCTTCACTGATATTAGAGCCTAATTCTTTGGGATTCCAATGTATTCTGATGACCAGTTGAGACATCCAGCCTCATTGAGTGAACAGCAGTTGGATTCTTGAACTGTCCAACAGGAAACAGCCACTTTTGGAATTGTTGAACCACAGCTTGTAAGCCTCTCTAATAAATCCCATTTCTATATATATGTATATGTATATGGATATATATATATATATCCTGTCAGTTTTGTTTCTCTAGAGGAATCCTGACAAATATACCTACTAACCTAAATGTATTTATGGGTTTCTTTTCCTTCTACATCCTTCCTAATGTTCATTGTTATCTTAATGGCTGCTGTTATAACTGCCATTACGTTTTATATTTTTGCCATTATATTTTATAATATTGGGGTAGTTTGGACTTACACTTCCTTGATGGCTAAAGAGATTGAAGAGTTTTCACATATTATCCATTTCTATTTCTCTTTTTATTTGTGTATATTCAAGATACATAGTATTGATTTCATAAATTTTTGAATTTCTCTAAGAAGTATCTATTTGATTCATTTGCCTACTTATTGTTTAGATTATTAGCTCTTAGTGGTGTTTAAAATTTTTAGTTCTTTATAAATTCTAGATATTAGACTCATGTCTAATAATACGTGGCAAATATTTTTCATCCATTATGTGATCTGTGTTACATTGTTTATTTCTTTCCTTTGAAAAACTTTTAATTTGATACATGTATTAACTTTTTAAGCCACAATGTAAGTTGGTTTTTTTTTTTTTTTTTTTTTTTTTTTGGTTTTTCAAGACAGGGTTTCTCTGTGTAGCTTTGCGCCTTTCCTGGAGCTCACTTGGTAGCCCAGGCTGGCCTCGAACTCACAGAGATCCGCCTGGCTCTGCCTCCCGAGTGCTGGGATTAAAGGCGTGTGCCACCAACGCCCGGCCTTTTTTTTTTTTTTTTGGTTCACAATGTAAGTTTTAATGAGGATGAGAAAGAATCAAAAACAAAGAAAAGAAGAGGAGATGAAAAAAAGAAAGTGATAGTTAAAACAAAAGGATAATTGTTTTAGAACAATGCCCTCTAGAACCTTCTTTTCTGGAACTCAGCTCAGGCATGTTGACCTTGTAGTAATAGTCCCCACAGGCAGAGCAACTACAAACTGAAGTGTCATAGTTCATGGTTGTCTGACCCAGAGAGCTCCACCCAGCTGAGGTCATTGATTAGTCCCAGTTTGCTTGACCAGAAGGGCTAGTGATATCACTTTCAACCTTAAAAGTGAACTTGAAAAGAATGGTTCTAACAATTGCCCAAGAAACAGCACCACCCAAGGGAACAGACCAACTCTGTCACTCCTCTCCCCACACCTCCTACCCACCGTGATATCTTCCATTTTCACATTTTCATCACTTAAAAACAGCTTTGCCAAAACCACACAAGAGCATTAAAGGGCTGGACAACAATACTCTGTTGTAAACAGGGTACAGAGGCTAAAATGTGTTAACCTCATTTGTAAGCAATGAACAAAAATCAAGAACAGCCATCAGCATGGCCTCTTCATTTGTAGGGCAAAGACAAGGAAGGAAGAGAGAAAGGATGCTTCCCAACATGTGTTTATGCTGTTTGATCACTATCGTTATTTCTCATTCTGGCTGTTTGTGAATAACAGTGATCTTTGTTTCCTTACAAATGAGATGAACAGAAAGATACATCTTGAAATGATCACTTCTTCTGCAGAAAGGGAACATGATAGAAACTTAAAATCCTGTTCAGCTGCCTTTATTCCAACCTCCTTTTGTATGTATAGTATTTGCCAAAACACATTTAATCCCATAAAGCCACAAGATGTACGTTTTTTGGCTCACGTAGAGACAGCCTTGCCTCTATTGGAAAAAGATGTTGCATATCTCCCATTCCTAAAGTAATCTTCTCAGGATGGTCTGGCTGGTAGGGGTCAGAGGAAACCCACAGAGCAGGGTCAAGGAACTTATACCAAATGGTCCAGTGACATAGGGCATGGGCAGGGAAAGAGCTAAGGAAGCTGCAAGAGATGCTGGAACATGCTAGTGTGATGCAGGTTGTGTTACCATGACAACCACTAGTCCCACCCAAGAACACAATGGCTCTAAGAGAACCTTCAGCCTGGGGAAGGAATCTGCATGCTAAAAATGAAGACCTCTGCCTTTGAAAGGCCTCTTTCTGCTTCCTAGGAACTTGCCACCAGTTCATAGGGATAGGGTCATTAAACTGATTAATTTTTCTCAGATTCACCCAAATCTATCCACAGAAGTCACCTACAGTAACAACCTCCAAACCTTATTCTTCAAAGGCTCACTCTTAAGGTCTCTTGACAAAGTGGGTGAGGAGCAGGGTTCTCACACTCAGCTAAGTCCTTCAAGTACTTCCCTATTCTTTGTTTTTTTTTAATCCAAGGCTATGCCTTCTAGGTGTCCTACAAACCCTCCTCAGTGCCAGAACAGCCTTGGAATGTAACACAATGTAGACTCTGACCTTCCTCCACCCTGCTGCTGCCTTTGCTCTCTCATTGACTTTCTCACTCCACTTCCCTTCTATGTGACCTTAATGCAAGGAAGTTTCTTTTCCTCTTTCTCCTCATCTTTGTCTTCATCTGTAAAATGAGGAAATGATGCTCCCTGCATTACAGAATTGTGTGGGATCGAGTCTAAACCAGTTCATGCATCTAAGATTCTTGAGGGAGTATGACATTTAATTTTATACTTTTTATTTTATTTATTTTCTTTTTTTCTTTTCCTTTATTCTTCTCTCATACAGCCTCCCCTCCCTCCACTCCTCCCAGTTCCTCCCCCACTTCCTTTCTCCCCCAGATCCACTGTGCCTCCAATTTCCTTCAGAAAAGAGTAGGCTTCCCAGGGATATCCACCCAATGTGGCATAACAAGATACAATAAGACTAGTCAAAAACCCTCATATCAAGGCTGAACAATGCAACCCAGTAGGAGGAAAGGGGTCACAAGAACAGGTGAAAGAGTCAGAGACACCCCCACTCCCACTGTTAGGAATCCCACAAAAACTCTAAGGTAAACAAACACAGGATGTACCCAGAGGATCTAGGGCAGACCCATGCAGGCTCTATGATTGTGCTTCAGTCTCTGTGAGACCCTGTGAGTCCTCCTTAGTTGATTCTCTGGGCTGTGTTCTCCTGGTGTCCTTGACTCCTCTGGCTCCCAGGATCCTTCCTCCCCTTTTCCATGGGGTTCACTAAGCTCCAACTAATGTTTGGCTGTGGGTCTCTGCATCTGCTCCCATCAGCCACCAGGAGGAGTCTCTCTGAGGATGAATGGTCTAGACACTGATCTATGAGTATAACAGAATATCATTAGGAATCATTTCATTTGTTGACTTTTCTTTTTGTCGTTATTAGTCGTGTTTGGTTCTATCCTAGGTATCTGAGCCATCCAGCTTCTGGTTAATAATCTTAACACTACAATCAACCCACAGGGTGATACATAAAAACCAGCAGTTATTGCCCTTTCTGTTCTCTCTCTCTCTCTCTCTCTCTCTCTCTCTCTCTCTCTCTCTCTCTCTCTCTCTCTCTCATGATCCCCACACTTCCTGGGGGCATGGATTGAACTTTGTTCTCTGTCCCTTCACAGTATCTGGTGGACTCACAATCAACAAAAGTTTGTATCTTTCTAAAACTGGGAGAGAAGGGGTAAAGGTGACAGAAACGGGAGAAGGGGGAGAGTAGACAAGAAATCAGCTCCTGTGTACAGCCAACATAGCAGAAAGCAGAACAAACACATCTAGATCCGTAGTAAAACCCAATCAATAGAAGAGGAAGGATGACGCCATAAATGCCACGGAATCTGGAAGTGCAGCGGAAGTGGAAGTGTTTAGCTGGGCTCAGCCACTAACCAGCTGTGCCTCGATGTCACCATCTCTTAGTAAGGCAGCAGAGCAGTGTGTCTCTAAATTCTTCCCATCTGTGAAATATATATACTGTGATGTCCGTTCAGCCTTCAGAAGGTGGGCCAGGGGAGTCACAGAAGACCAGTGGAGAAGAGCAGACACTCCATATGAATGCTGGTGAAGGATGAGTGGTTGGGAAAGGGAAAATGATCACAAGGAAAAGGCAGGAGACTGAACAGCAGGTAAAACACGGGCATCAGTGCAGAGCCAATGCAAAGAGGGTTACGGCAAACCAGCAGAAATGAGTGAGGACCACACCCCAAACACAGGGCAAGATGCTCTCATGTGTATTCTTTAGAACACTGGGGTGAAAATAAAGCCCTACAAGAAAGGGAAGGGCGAGCAAGGGGAGCAGAACTCTGTCAGCATCTGCATGGCTGTAACTCAGATGGGAAATAAACGGAAAATTGGAAAGATGAATTCACACATCATTGCCGCCTTGGAGATGTGAGTGAGAAGGGAGGAGCTGCCACAGATGGAACCATCCTGGAGCCATAGGACATGATGATTGGCCTCTCCATGAAGGGCTGGCTGTTGGTGGGTCCCCACTAAGCTGAACTGCATAACTAGAACACTTAGTACAACAGCTATTGATAAGCTTTGGTGAATACAGCCAAGCATTTAAAAGAAGAGATTGATTGCTGAAACCGTTCACTTCCAAAAAAATCACATTATAGTTCAATCCATGCCTTCATGCTGCCTGGGAACATCTGCCTTCTACATTCCTTCTGGGACCAAAGTACCCTCTAAAATATACATATACTCACTCCCTCTGGCTACTGGAATTCAGCCAGTCCTCATGTCCCATTCCTGCCTTAGAAGGATTCTCTTGTCTGTATTCTGCCATTTCTTCCCAGGCCCTGCAAAGTGACTTGGATGGTCGACCATAAACCACCCAGCAGTGGCCTGAAAGCACCACATCTGAAGGCTTTCCCCATACCCAGAGATGTTAGG
The DNA here is from genome assembly GCF_049852395.1 of Peromyscus maniculatus bairdii. NCBI lineage: Eukaryota > Metazoa > Chordata > Mammalia > Rodentia > Cricetidae > Peromyscus > Peromyscus maniculatus. Next base: position 6,413,070 of record NC_134871.1, on the reverse strand, counting down.
AATCTCACCACTGGCTGAAGCTCTGGGCCTCAGAACTCTATTGGACGGAAAAGTGTTCCACAAACTCTCCTCACAGATACCACCATCTAGTTGGTGCATGAGCAAGAACTGAATGAATGAGCAGGGCCAGCAAATATCCACCTGGATCACCAGGACCCTTAGCAAGTACCCAACATCAGAAGCAAGTGGAAGAATTCCCAGAGATTCCTCTGAAATGTAGCTCATTCTGGGAGAAGGTGATGATTTGAGCCCACTGGTCTTCTTTCTGAGTAGTGCATGGAACCTTAGATCTTCCCTCTTTCTGGAATAAATTCTACTTGTCCAACTTCACTTAGTTTGTGCCTCGTGTATCCACTTGAATCAGCCAAGGCATCTCCAAGACACCTTCCATGAACATGAAGTCTGAGAGAGCTTTCCTGTGCCTATTCCTTTGTTTCAGAGAGCTCTTGTCAGTTTACAAACACTTCTTCATCAATGGAATTATTTGCCATCTACCCATCTCCTTGGCTCCAATAAACTGTAAGATCCATAAGGACGAACAGCTTTCCTCGCTCAACAGAAAGTTTCCTGAAGAACTAGAAATTCATTGTAATCTTGGGTGAAGCAGCCTAAAGTTATGGAGGTCTTCCTGGGGGCACCTTATCAAAGAATCACACAGAAACCAAAAGAAAGGTTAAGAAAGTTTCTAGTGTAATTAGAAGAGAAGGGAAGGACAGTTCCCTTCCAAGAAAAGTCAAAGCAGGTGAACTGGAAAAATGAAACTGGTGTCATTTACTCTTTTCCCGTTGAGGTAGACATAAAATTTCATTCAGCCCAGAATGATGTGAAACTTGAGTTCAAAAGTTACATTCCATCTCCCAACCATGAAAGAAATAAAATATTCCAACATTATTGGTTTAACTTTGTAATCAGTTAAAGGCTATGAAATACCAAGAATGGTATTTCAGACAGGGGCTGGCTAATTGATTTACCTTTCAATTTTTGTTAAATTGGGGGCGGGGGGGGGGGAGGTTAGTTGATTGTATTTAGTTAATAGTTTATCCTTTTGCCTTGTGGCTTTTGCTAGCTTCAGGAGGTGAAGGAAAGAGAAATTAGTAGTTCAACCCCACCTCTTCTGGTTCATTCTTAACCAAGGAGTGGCAAGCAGCCTGAGGATTTGCTGAAATGTCAGCATTTGAAAATTTTAAGCTACCTCTCTGAGAATCAGCTGCCTCTCTCAATCCCTAACATCTTACCTAGCCTAACATTTGCATAGTACCAGATGCATGAGCTCAACAAATATATGTTTGATTAATAAATTAATGAATGACTCAGAAAGACAGATTAAGAAGGTACCTATATTGATTAATATAGTAAAAACAAAGCTCATCCTACCAAAAGCAATATACAGAATTAATGTGATCCCCATCAAAATTCCAACACAACTATTCACAGATCTTAAAAGGACATTTTCATCTTCATATGGAAACACATACATACACACACACAAAAAAAAAAAAGGATAGCTAAAACAATCCTGAAAAATGAAAGAATTTCTTCAGGTATCACCAAAAACAACATGGTATTGGAACAAAAACAGACATGTTGATCAATGAAATTGAATTGAATATCCAGGCATAAATTTACAAGCCTATGAACATCTGATTTTTGATAAAGATTCCAGAAATGCTGGGGGAAGGGGAACAGAATCTTCAACAAATGGTACTGATCAAACTGGATGGTTGTATGTAGAAGAATTAAAATATATCCATATTTTACTATCCCACACAAAACTCAATTCCAAATGGATCAAAGACCTCAGCAGAAAACCAGATACACTGAATCTGATAGAAGAGAAAGTAAGGGAATAGACTTGAACTCATTGGCACAGAAAAGAACTTTCTGAACAGAACACCAAAAGCGCAGGCACTAAGATCAATAATTAATAAATGGGCTCATGGAACTGAAAAGCTTCTGTACATGAAAGGACATCACCATTCAGATAAAGCAGCAGCCTACTGAATGGGGAAAGAGTTTTACCAACTGCACATATGATAGAGAGCTAATATACAAAACATATAAAGAACTCAAATAACTGGAATGGATGGGAAGGGAGGTGGGAGGACCTGGGAAGAGTAGAGGGAAGGAAAACTGTAATTGGACAAAAATCTATTTTTTGTCTGACAAAAACATTATTTTCAATAAAAGAAAGAAGGTACCTATATCACTGCAATTGACATAGGAAGCCTCATACAGTACCATGGACCACTCTCCAGACCCTCACCATTTGCTCAGGTTCAGAGATGTATAATAATACATTTTTAACTTAATGACTACTACACAGAACAGACTGAACTTTAAAGAAATGCATTTTAAAATGCTATCAAACAAGTACCATTGGCCATATGACATAATGCACCTACAGCACCTGGGAGAATCTCATCAAAGTAAACTGTTGGTGTGGACAGAAGGTGTTTCTGTACCAATGAGTTCAACATCAACACTGCATCTTCTGATCTTACACAGACATTCACCAAAGGAGTAAGAGGCTTATAATACCAAGATGTTTCCATAATGTTTGTATAACAGTATTAAGAGTGATACAAAGAAACACTTGATTCACAGGACTCTCTGAATATTAGCTAGATCATGTGATTCCTTGATAGAATAGAAAACCACAGCCAGCTAAAATTTGTCATTAACGGATAAGAATAGTATATATTGTAAGACAATAATACACAGGAATAATCTTGTATAAAAGATTGTTTAGTGATAGTATTACTAGTATTAGTATATTATAATACTATAATTATTATATAAATTATATATAGTATAATATACTATAGTATACTAGTATTAGTATATAATAATACTATCATTTAGTAACTCCTATTAAGGCACTGAAGTATGCAGGGTAGCCTAGTGGACTAGACACAAAAAGTTCTTGTTAGAATTCCCTTTGTAAAATTTCACACTGGGAATAAACATAGCACCTTCCAGGAAACTCAACACTATCGTATTACATCTTACTTAAGAACAAATTAGTATTTCACTGTTCTGGTACTAGGTGAAAGGACTAGCTTGCTTTTACAGGCATGGTATCTACAATTTTGAATGCTAAGAATCATATCCAGTGTGACAAAGTGGGAGAGCAATGTGCCACCCATATCACCATTGTTACTACTGCTTCAGTAGACTAAAGAATGGAGTGAATTGTTTGTTTGATGTCATGTTGTTCAATTGCCCCTGCCCTCACACATACTACATCAAGGATCTATACTTTACATAAATTAACTGTTCCTATGTTGGTGACTCTGAGTCTATATTTGAGTCTATATATTTCTTCCTCTTTTTATGTTTCTGTACCAACACAAAATAAGTCATCTCAAAACTCAGTGCATAAAAACTCTTAGAGAATAAGCTTGATGACTATTTTGAGTCTCTATAACCAGGTAAAAGCTAGGCATGATGGTACATGTCTACAATCCCAGGATTCCTAGGGCAAAATGGGAAGTAGAGACAGAAGGATCTCCCAGAAGCTTGTAGGCCAGCTAGCCTAGAGTACACAATGTAGAAACAGAAACAAGAGAAACCCTACCTCAAAACAAGGGTAAGGGTAAAGACTGACCCAAGGGTGTCTTTAGATCTCTACATGAACACTGTGGCATGTCCAGGCCTGTTTAAGCATATGGACACACACACACACACACACACACACACACACACACACACACACACACACACCAGACATATTACATGCATTTAAAAAAAAACATAAAATTTTAAAAATAATAATCAAAACCTCAGAAGCTGGGGGTGTAGCTTAATTAGCATAGTGCTTCCCTTGCATACACAAAGGGTTTGATTTCCAGGATTTCATAAGAAATCCACATACCTGTTATCTCAGAACTCTGGAAATTGAGACAGAAAGGTTGGAAATTAGAGTTCATCATTGGCTACAAAGTCAGTTTAATGCTAGCCTGGACTACATAAGACCCCATCATTAAAAAGCAAAAGTTAATAATAATCAAACCCAGCAGGTCATTGCAAATACTTTATCACATCCATGGTTTTGTGGGTTCATAATTTAGGAAAAACTCAGCTAGGATTCTAAATGAAGGTCTCCCCTTTATCATCCCTGGCTTCTGATTTCTTAAATGAAGAACCTGAGGCAAGGATTTAGATATAAAGTATACTTAGGATGTAATCTCAGGGGGCCACTGTGAGAAAAAAGGATTCAAAAGAGAAGTAGGCTAATGAGAGCATGTTGATGGACATATTATCACGACAAGCCACAGGGGTCAACTATACTAAGAACCTGTGAAACATAAGATGAAACATATTTTAGGATTGTCTCGTGGAGGCATGAGGAGACTACCCAAACCCTTGCCCCACAGTGTTCAGGGTAGCTCATGAACATCAAAACCCTGGCACTTCTAAGCTTCTATCCTGCCTTATATTCAGAGCACCCAGGGTTCACTCTCAGAATCACGGCTTTCAGTGTACCGGCAAGCAGGTTCCGTGGTGCTGTGAGTGAAGTAACTAGGGTACCACAGTGCCAGCTACACTGTGCTCAAAGTGCTGTGAGCACTGTCCCTACCCATTCCCCTAAGTCTGTAGTTATACTGCCCTCTGTGATGGTTAATCTTGTTTGTCAACTTGACTCGGTCTGGAATCAAGTAACAATCCACGGGACACACTGGAAAAGGGTTTTCTTGATGAAGTTATGTGAAATAGAAAGATCCCTGCTCCTCTAATTGTGGACAGCCATCTTCCTGTGGCAGCCAGATAAATGGGGGGGGGGGGGGTCTCAAAGAAAAAGTTTTTGGTTTTTGCTTGACTGCCTTCATATTCCTTCTCATCCTGCTGGCAAGCTCGTCTGCCCTGTATGTGTCTTGCTGTGGGTTCATCTACCCTGTCACTGCCTCGGTCGGATGTTGTTCACTGACTTCACAACCCAGCTTCTTCAGCCTTCCCCTGTGGACTCTAGATCAGTGGATCCCCAGGAACTCTCCAGCCCTTCAGTCCCCGCCTGGAACTGCTGAGGCCTCCAGCCTCAGGAACCAAACACAGTCCAAGTTCTCAACCTCCCCGGTGTGAAGCCAGCCATAATCGAACTACCCAGGCTGCACCGTGTAAGCCAATCTACTAAATCTTTTCCTAATACATATTCATTCCATCAATCTCATTCCCCTGAAGAACCCTCACTGAACTATCCTAGAGTTTACAAATGAAGGAACTCCGGCTCTGAGAGATGACATAACTTGCTCAAAGCCGTGCAACAGATGCAGATTGCTACTTCCAACCTCTATCCAAAATTGCCTCTGAGGGCCCGGAAAGGGAGAACAACTTGCCTGCGCCACCCACTAGCCATTGATGCCGCCATTCGAAATAAAGAACATTGTCACCTCTGGCTCCTTGCCATATGGTGCCTTTTGATCCTCTCCCATGGAGCCCCCTGCCTTGTAAACGTCGTATCTAGTGAATGGCTTGACCCCAAACACTCACATGTTTTTTGACTCAGCGAAGCAGACAACACATGCTGTAAGTTAAAACATGTGTCATCTGCGCTGTACATTAAGAATTGGGGTTGGGGGGGTGTTCTTCTTACCCCCAGCTGTGTGGAAACAACCCAGAAGGGATCTCCTTGGCAGGCTCAGAATGTACTCTGCACATCCAGGAGAGAAGGGACAGGGAACACGGGCTTTGCCAAGCTCTGATCCACGAAGGACTTTGCTGTTCCTGGAATTCTACTTAAGAGCCACATCACTGGCTCAGCACCATGAATGTGCAACCTTAACAGAATTCTGAGCAACAGGGGACCAGTGCTGATCAGGACCAGGCTGGGCCCTGGAGAGAGCCTGGAGAGACGTGAAAGTGACAGACAATGTGTGGGGGAACCCACTGAGGCAGAACAGTGATGGGCCGCTGTAGAACACACTCATAAGAAGGACAGAAAAGACCTTGCATCTTCAGAGGCAGTAGCTAGGTATTCAGTCCGCTCCCCTGGAAATCCATCCCTAGTCACATGTATGACAATGTTGAGAGGAAAATGAATAGCCACGTGAAAAGGCACAGGCTCAAAGAGTCAGAGCTTGGATTGAACCCTCCAGTACACCAGACTCTAAAATCCATTCCATCGCATCACAAAGTTCATTGGGATCAAATGAGCATCTGCAATATAAGACAGGTAAGCCAGTATACAGATAGGATTGTGGCTTGGAAAATGTTGTGGGCCCTGGGCCTAGCACAGTGCCTGGGCCGGAGAAAATTCCCACTGGAGTTGCCAGGATTCTGCAGGAAGAACAAGAACTGAATGCAAAAGCATGTGTTTAGAACTGTCATTGGAGTGATTTGTACAAAGAGCCATATGGGTCCCTGGGTCTTATCATTTAAATTAGAAAAATGGCCCCAATGGCCCCATGGTAAAGGCTTGGTCACTCACCTATGATGCTATTTAGAGGAGGTGGGAGCTTTAAGAGTGGGGTCTAGAAAGAAGTTAAGTCTTTGGAGGAGTATCTTTATAAGAGATACTGGACTCTGACTTCTTCCTGTCTCTCTGTTTCCTGGCTAATGTGAAAAGGACAGGTTGCCTCCAATCACAAGTTTCCCCCCATGATCAACTGTCCTGCTGCAGATGCAAAATGATGATCAGGCATCCAGGAAACCTGTGGATCCAACCAGAAGCCAAAATCTTGCCTATTTATAGATTGATGACCTCTGCCATTTTGTCATAGTGGCAGACAGTTGACTAAAACACGAGGCATGATCACTGGGGAGCTTTCACAGAGACGTTGAGTCTGAGAAGAGATATAAGAATTGCTGTGGCTGTGGAGAGAGGGGATCCTGATGGAAGATCCAAGTAGAGATCCAGATCCAGGATGTGGTCACAGCAGTTGGGGACGGGGTGTACTCATCAGGCAAGAGCCATGATCTATAAAAGAGAGAAACAGAGAGAGGCCAGTTACAGCCATGCTTATCATTAAATGACAGCTTATAGACTTTGAAGGGACGGGGAAATCATACCAATTTAATCTGACCTGTCCCTCTTGCAAGCTAGACATTTTCTCTCAACTCTTGGAAAATTTCTCAACCTGAACACCATTGGCCTTTAGGAATGGGCCATTCTCTGTAGGAGAAGCTAGTACAAAGCCTTGGGAGATATTTGGTAACACCCTTGACCTCTACCGCTACATGCCAATAGAACCTTCTGCCAGTTCTGACAGCCAAAAACGTCCTGGCATTGCTAAATGTTCCCTTCAAAGCCAAACTGGCCCTATTTGGGAGCTAAATGTTAAGTTTTTCAAGTTTCACATTATGAGGTGGTTGCTATTGTTAGCTCTGTTTTTCTGAGGCACAGAGAAGGAATACAATGAGCCCAAGTTCACTGAGTTTATAAGATGGACCACCAAGAAACTTCAGCAGACCTGGGCCTAGTGGCACAGGCCTGTAATCCTGAAACTCAGGATGCCAAGGCAGGAGGTCTCAAGTTCACTGTTCAAGGCTGGAGAGATGGCTGAGGGACAAAACAGTTGCCATGCAAGAATGAGGAGCAGAGTTCTGATCTCCAGAACCTACATAAAAGCAGAGAAGGCATGAGAACCACCTGTAAGCCTGGAACTTGGGAAATAGAAATCGGATCCTAGGATTATCTGGCTAGCCAGTCAAGACAGACTCATCAAGTTCCAGGTTCAGTGGGAGATTCTGTCTCAATAAGTAAGTGGAGAAAAAGACAGCTGACATCAACTTTGGCCCCCCGACATGCACATATGTATATATGTACCCTCATACACATACAGACCCACACATATGAAAACACACGTGCATGTGCAATCAATCAATAAATAAATAAATAAATAAATAAGCCCTAACATCAAGTCATGCTGTGAACCTTCCTAGTTGTGAAACAAATCTCTTGGATACATGTAGTGACCGCTCCTATTTATCAAATACATATGTTCTTCCTTTTATCCTCACGTTGCCCTATGGTTATCTCAGCATCATGGATCACTGTGTCTCAGTCCCATCCTATGTCAAGTTGGGGTAAGCCCAGGAGCCACCTCACAGATCTCCATAACCATGATCATCAGATGGACAACTGTTTCGTCCATCATCAAAGGGATTTAAACACATAAAAAAATCTACCATGAATGACAAGCAACATTGTCATTTCCAATTTTCAGATCAGGAAACTGAACTTATTAATATCCAATCTCTCTGTCTTTGCCAATCTTCCTTCAGGCTCAGGGATTAACCTTCACTGTTAATCCAGAGGTTTGTCTTTAAGCATGTTTCCAAAAAGATTTAATTGGCGTCCAAGAACCCATTCTGAGTGTGGGTGGCATTTATCATGGTCTTAGGTCCCAGACCAAATGAAGAGACGAGGTCAGCTGAGCCTCATCACCAATGTCACGAGCTACCCCAGGCTGCTGCCGACTCTGCCCTCAAACTACAGGCCAAAATAATTTCAATGTTTTTGTAAAGTAGTTTGTCACAGCAAACAGAAAAGTGACAAATCCATCAGATTAAATACCTGAAAAAAGGTACTGGGCGGTGGTGGCACACGCCTTCCATCCCAGCACTTGGGAGGCAGAGGCAGGCGGATCTCTTGTGATTTCAAGGCCAGCTTGGTCTGCAGAGCAAGTTCTAGGACAGCCACGACTATGCAGAAAAACCTTGTCTAGAAAAACCAAAAAAAAAAGAAGAAGAAAGAAAAATAATATCTGAAAAGTGGAAGCTGAAGCAAAGAGTTAGGTCACGTGGACCTGAGAGCCTGCCTGGAGTCCATGGACCAGGGCAAACTAGAAAGAGGCTTATATTGCAGCCTGTCCCTTGTGCTCTGGTGCCCTCTGCTGGCCTTGGAATTCACTGCTACAAAGTAGTGTGTATGAGGGGGCAGTGAAGGATGGACCAGAGTGTCTGTCCTCTGTTCTTTGGAAGAGGTGTGTGTGTGTGTGTCTGTGTGTGTGTGTGTGTGTGTGTGTGTGTGTGTGTGTGTGTGTGTGTGTGTGTGTGTGTGTGTGTGTGTGTGTGTCTGTGTGTGTCTGTGTGTGTCTGTCTGTCTGTGTGTGTCCGTGTGTCTGTGTCTGTGTATGTAAGCTGAAAGAAAAACTTTAAGAAAGAATGTTTAAAATTAAGTATTTATTACTGAGACACTCCTATGAGTGAGGCTTTTTCTATTTATTTCTTTGCTGAATCAAGTTAGACTGTCGGGAAGCGTATGCATAAAGAGCAGTGAGCTGCCAGGCAGAGGGACCTGGGGGCCAGTGGAGTGAAGAAGCATAGATTGCTGCACACACGTACACATGCATGCACACCTATTCTGGTGTATTAATAGATGAATTGTTTCAGTTTTAGGACTATCCGCATTCTGTGCCTTCAAGGTTTTGCATTTCACATCTGAGACATGTCGGGGGTTGCTACTGAGATTAAAGGAACAGAGTCATGGGAGAGGAAATCCATTCAGACTCTCCTTTCTATAATTCATTTCATCAGACAAGGTAGCCATTAGCACATTGTTCTGTAAAGCCTGAGACACTGGGCGGCTGGTCCAGCAACAACACCAAGCTTGCTTCCAGCACCTTCCTCTGCCCGTTGCTCCACAGCAGGGCTTCTCCTCAGTGAGGTGCAGGCACCAGGCTCAGCTTTCAGAATCTCTTGACCATGCCATGGACACGGTGGACACTGCTTCATATTGTCCTCATCTGAGTCACCTTGCTGCTGACTAAGAAGAGAGAAGAGACCACTGTCTTCGCATAGGAAAAAGCTGGGTGCTGAAGACAAAATCACACGGGTTGTCCTGGGCTGATTCAGTTGCTCTGAATCATCCAGTGAAAACAAGCATTTTGCCATCTGGTCATCGCCTTGGGGCTGAGGTGTCAATCCCCTGTCCTTCATCCTGCCCTTCTTAGGAAAACACTGGCCCTGGGTGGTCCAGATGGCTGCAGGCCTCTGCACAATGAACAGAGGCAGCTGATGCATGTGACTCCCCCCGCCCCAGGAAGTCCTCCCTTACAAAAACACATTAGAGGGATGTTCCTCCTGAACGGTTTGTTAGAGTCAACCACTTCTGGGAAAGGAAACATGAAAGACCCCAGAAACTATACAATGTCTCCACCCCCAGCTCCTGCAGATGGATGAATGAGGCCAACTTGCCCACGGTCTGTAGTACCTGTCCCAGCCTGTTCATCCTGTGGAGATCCTAAAAGTGCCTCCCATCTGCAAGAAAAGGAGCATTTTAATAACAAGCTTTATTGCATCTCAGGCTGTTTTCCCCTTCTCCTGTTAGTATTTACCCTGGACAGGAGCTGTCTGTAGCAACTCCCTCTTCTTGGGCTCAATACAGTAACCAAGGTTTCTCTAGCTCACATCTAAGGCAGACAACCTCCAGCAGCCCTTGGAAAGGAAGACCCAACAGAATAATATAGAAGTCATTTCTGAGTGGACCTGAGGATTGCTCCAGGTCTCCAAAGTCCTCAACAGCAAGAACGCCTAACAGGAACCTTGGAAACCCTCAAGGTCCCTGCTCATTGGCTTAGTCCAACCTCTCCTCTATGCATATGGGGAGAATTGGAAGATATTCACCGAATGAGAAGTAGGCAAGAGTAATATTTAAAAATATCATTTAAACTGTGGTATGAATTCTACTGTACGTGACTGGGAATGGTCACCCAGAAGTATAATTTGGAGCATTTGTCTAGCATGCTTAAGGCCCTGTGTTCAGTTCCAGTATGGCAAAATAAATAAAAGGATTACTATGGTGATTCAACTCATGAATTTATTTATTTATGGCTTGTTGTTATTTTTGTTGAAGGGACATTTTGATTTTTAGTTTGGAGGGTTGTTGTTTATCTGAGATGGAGTCCCATGTGCCCACAGGTCAGCCTGAACTTATTACGTAGCTTAGAATGACCTTGAACTCCCTCAGACTCTCTGCTTCCATCCCAAGAGCTGAGAAGATGGGTTTATGCCACCATTCCCACTTCCCCATTAATACATTTTCCTGGTGTATAAGAACTGTTAATAACAAATGTTAGTAAATAATAAATAATTTTAATACATTAAAATTGATGTTGGCATTGTTAATGCTATATCAATACAGAACATTAATTTATTTATATATATATATATATTACTATAACAGAAGTCAAAATAATGAGAAGTCAAAATAAAGGAACATATTTTGTCATCTATAGTGAGAACTCTCAACTTGAATGCTATTGAAATTTTAAACCAAATGATTCTATTTGGGGGCAGCTGTCCTGTGTCTTGGAGAGTGTCTACAGGCAAGCATGGGTTTCTGCCTAAGAGCCATGAACATCAGCTTTCCACCAGATGTGACAACCAAAAATGTCTCCTGGTGCTGCCATATGTCTACTGGCAGAGGGCAAGCTCTACTCTGTCAGACCCTGTATGAGTCACTAGCACAGAAACTTAATTTGCCCTTTCTTTAGTAGCAAAGCTGGAAAGCATCCATACATCATTCATATGATTACTAAAGGGACAGATACTTTCAGTGTTGACCCTTTTTATTCCCTACAGCTCTTTGTATATGCCATGCCCAATGAGATATGAAAAGTCTGAGAAGCTCAACCCCAACCAATTGCAGAGCTGAGCAAAACTAAGTGGAAGACAGGTCTTGAAAAGAAGGAAGAGGGTGGTCTGATTGACAGGGCTGAGGGTATCTAAAGCAAAGGCAACAGCATGAATCATAACAACTAAATAAAGAAGAGAAGTGAAAGTCTAAGAAAAAAAACAGGCCAAGAGGCTTAGCATCAACTGTGGTGCAAATCGGGGCACACTCTCTGCCCCAAGCTCATCCAGAGAAACAATATTGGGATCTTTAATTAGAGTGTAGCCAGTTAGAAGACAAACAGAAACAGCAGATGAATGTTGCTGACTTTCCAGAGGAACCTGGATCCATAACAGGAAATGGTGGCTCACCTGCCTGCAGGGAATTTCTGCCAAGGAATGCAGTGCATCTGGCAGGAATAAAGCAGTTATTGATAAGTGTCTGGTCACTGAGACTGTAATGTTTCAGTGTCTGAAAACAGGAGAGAAAGGGGCACCTGTCAGTGTGGCTATCAATGGAGGAGGAATTCACCCCTGTTTCCATCTCCATATCCAATGGGCTTGGAAAGAGAGATGGAAACAGGTGTGTTTCTTGCTGTTTCACCTATAACATCTCGAATGTTAGGGTTGGTTGGGCATGGAGATGTTGGAAGTAAACACCTGAGATCTAGCCCTGCCAGTGACTGTTGGGACTGCCCTGAATGGATCATTTTCTCCTCTGAGCTGCAGTTTCTTTATTTGTTTATGACAGGTAACACACTTGTCTTGAACAGCTGGTTATGGGTATCTACAAGAGAGAACTGATTGAAAAATAATCCTAACATCTGTCTCAGGTGAGGAAGAGTCTTGACACCTTCTTCCTCATAGGACTGGGTTTTGAGGGCTCAGCACTAAGATGCCCAGTCTGAGGGGGAAATCAACCATCCTGAATGATGAGAGCCAACATTCATGTGTTCTTCCTTGTCATTGGGGTTCTGAAGCCATCCCTGTGTCCTGCTGCTTCATTGGAAGTCTACTTTCTAGGAAGAATCTTGGAGTATAATTCTCTTTCCCAAAGAAATAAAACCTACTTTTAGTTCAACACTCACTACTACCAAGTCTTAAAAAGTCCCACTGCTGACCAATTCTGTTTTCATCTCCCCTACCTCTATCCTCCAGACAAAGACACAGACATGGCGGGCATCCACCAGCCTATCTTCCAATATGGGCTTTTAAGGAGAATGGAAAAATGCAGTCTCCTACTGACTCCAGATAATAGGGCCAAATGTGTTTTCAAGCCTAGTGTTTAGAAGAATATGGTGCATCTTGTTTATGCACATCCCTCTTGCATCTTCAAGTCCAGGAGTGGTCACAAGAGACATTTCATCTGCATGTTTCCCATTCATTGAAAAGTACCTTACTAAAGCATAGCTAAACTATATGAGGCTGAGATAGTTTTCTCATATTCCATCACTTATTAATTTTGCTCTGATTCCAGAAGCTGTAAGTTCTACCTTCCTGACAGCAAATGGTTTGAAACCTCAACATGTTCACACTTGAGCCAAGAACAGAACTTCTACACTAGACCATAGTTGATCATGCAGAAAGACACATCCTATCTCTGGTTGGGGCAAGGGTTCTCTGCTGAGTACCATTCTTTTAATATCCAAAAACTACAGTGGAATTGTATATTTATGGAAAAAATATTTCCATAAAATGGGTGTCTGAGTTTGGGTTTCTATTGCTATGAAGAGACACCATGACCTCGGCAACTCTTATAAAGGAAACATTCACTTGGGGTGGCTCACTTACAGTTTCAAAGGTTCCGTCTGTTATCACCATGGAGGGGCGTGTGATGACAGCACATAGGCAGACATGATAATGGAAGAGTAGCTGAGACTGCTACATCTTGCAGGCAACAGGAAATGAACTGGGACACTGAGCAAAGCTTATGCAAAAGACCTCAAAGCCCGCCTCCACGGTGATGCATTTCCTCCAACAAGGCCACACCTCCTCCAACAAAGTCACACCTCTCAATAGTGCCACTCAGTTTGAGGGACATTTTCTTTCAAACCACCACAAGTACAAAATTTTTTAAAGTGGCACTGTCTTCTTAAACACTGAAAATATGCAGAAGAGACACAATTCTCACACAGTTGGAGGGAATATACCAGAGCTGTAGAATGTAAGACGTTTGTGTTCATCAAAAAAAAAAAAAATGTAAAATCTGAAACAGTCTTTTATGAAAGTGGCATCACCTATTTCTTTCTTTATAAGTTTATAATTTATAAATATATTTGATAGTAAGTGATTCACATGTTTCCTGATTTTAGTTTCACAGTTAAATCTGCTTGGTTTATAATTAGAAAACTAATTTTTTGAAGTTTCTATAATTTTTAGTTCATTGGGTGAATGCCTTCCTTTTTTATCATTCCCATTTGTTATAGTCTGATAGCAGATTATATCTCTACTTTGGTATCAACTCAGATTTTCCTCCTTTCCACTGAACTTCTGGATTAATAAAAAAAGAAAGAACTTTGAAGTCAATGGTAATATTTTGAGCTTGTCTTGACCCTTCTCAACCCAGGCAGTTGTTTGGCCCTTGGACACCTCTGCTTCTGCATCCATTAGATCCTCACTATACCAAATCTGCCTGAGACTGCTAAAAATATGTTCATCCTTTTCCTACCTCTCAAAATGGAGGTTCTCAAATGGATGAACTAGTGAAGAACCACATATCCTCCCTTAAACAGTATACAAAATAATCACACAAATACACTCTCACATGTGTGTGAGAGTGTGTGTGTGTGTGTGTGTGTGTGTGTGTGAGAGAGAGAGAGAGAGAGAGAGAGAGAGAGAGAGAGAGAACTTATGACCACATGACCTGACATAGTCTAGAAAATTGCAGATGTGATTAAATCTTGTCTTAAGGACCTTAACACAGAAACATTATTCTGAACTATGCAAGTAGCCATATTGAAATCACTAGAGCATTTGCAGTTAATTAAAAGAGAAAGAAGAGTCAGAGATTTGAAGATTGTGGACTTTGAAGACACAGTAAGGAGACATTATCCAAAGAGAATGATGCCTTCTAAAGCTTGCAATGATGATGATGATGATGTAATAGTAGTAGTAGTAGTAGTAGTAGTAGTAGTAGTAGTAGTAGTAGTAGTAGTAGTATTTTCTTCCTTAGGGCCTGCCTCGAGAAGGAACACTGCCCTGTTAACACCTGGATTTAGCCCATAATGTTTTAAACACTAAGTTTGTGGTGATGTGATGCATCAGTGATAGGAAACTAGCAACATTGGTACATTCATTTGTCAGATTATCAGTTGTCCTAATTAGGGTTTCTATTGCTGTGAAGAGACATCTTGACCATGGTAACTCTTATAAAGGAAAAACATTTAATTGGGGTGGCTTACATTTTAAGGGATTTAGTCCATTATCGTCACAATGAAACATGTTGGCATGAGGGCAGATATGGTGCTGGAGAAGTAGCCCAGAGTCCTACATCTTGACTTGCAGGCAACAGGAAGTGGTCTGAGACACTGGGCTTGTCTTATCTAGGAGACCTCAAAATCTTCCCCCACAGTGCCACCCTTCCTCCAACAAAGCCTCCCCTACTCCAACAAAGCCACACCTCCTGTAGTTCCACTCCCACTGAGCTTTTGGGGGCCAATGACATTCAAATTACCACATCAGATTATATTGTATTTGTATTTATCAGCAGCCTAAAGGTACCTGAAGCTGTACAATAGTTCAAAAAGCCCATTCCCTAGATTGGCAAGTTCTTCACAATCCAGATTCCTCTCTGTATTAATGATTTATCATACACCAACTGACCTCCAAATTGTAACATCTTATAACAATAAAAATCTGTCATGGTACAATGTCTGTGAACTAGAAACCCAGGCACTGATTCGGCATATCATCTTTTGAAGGTCTCACACAATTACAAGAAGTAGGATTCAAGTAAGAAGGACCCAGTTCTAAATGTAATCTATGACTGTAGGCAGGATTTAGTTCTTTCTGGGATGTGGGACAGATGTCCTCAGTTCCTTGCTGACTGTCGACAAAGATCACTCTTACATATTTGATGTTTAGATCTCTTCAATCCCGTAGCATACTTCACTGAAACAAGCAAAAGTGAGCATCTTCTAGCAAAGCAGAAGTCACAGTCATTTGTGGTTTAATCGCAGCCAGTGACATCCATTACCTTTACTGTAGTGTGTTACAAATGAGTCTCTTTGGCCAATAGCCCTCAATAGGAGGGGACTACACAAAGGCATAAACACTCAAAGACAAGGGTGTAGCAGGAATCTTAGAGAGTCTTATTAATAAAATCAAACCCAGGGCCAGTTATTGGGGTGAAATGCTGGATGGTCAGAGAGACAGAACAAGCCATGCTAACCTCACCTGGCCAACTTCTCAGCTGATCTTGTTTCCTCAGACTGGAAGCCTCTGTGTCCTCATATCTGAATGGCTCTCAGCTGAACTGTGCTGCTCAAAACCTAAAAGCTTAACCAGCCAAATGCTTCTAGTTTCTGGTTCTCACCTTATATATCTTTCTGCTTTCTACCACTCCCTGGGATTAAAGGCTTGTTTTCTGGGATTAAAGGCGTGAGTCACCATGCCTGGCTGTTTCCAATGCAGCCTTGAACGCACAGAGATCCAGAGGGATTTCTGCCTCTGGAATGCTAGGATTAAAGGTGTGAGTGCCACTATTTTCTAGCCTTTGTATCTAGTGGCTATTCTGTCTCTGACCCCAGATAAGTTTATTAGGGTGCACAATATTTTAGGGGACACAATACCACTACACAAGGGTCACTGGGCCATCTCAGAATGCTTACCACACTCTGTTTCTGCAGAAGTCAGCCAATCTATATTCCCAGTTCCCCTAGAATAGTTTATGTGACTGGCTTCTACCCAGTAGAATGTGAACAGAGTAGTGTGCAGTATTTCCAGAGTCTTTTCACTTGTACCAGCAGGATCAGTGAAGCAACCTCAGAAGCCATGTGCTGCAATGGCTGAGCCAGAAGCTAAGACGTCTGAGAGGCTAAATCAGCAACTGAACCTGGGTGATGAAAAATGGACTTTAACAGCAACAACAAAAAAATCACCTTGAACTTTTAAAACTTTATGCTTTATTGCTTGTGTTTTAACATCACCGAGAATGTGTCTCCAGAAATATGAGGGGAGAAAGGTCAAGGCGGTGAAGAAGCAGCACTGAGTGGCCACATGGCCAGAGCCTGCCCTACACATGACACCATGATCAGCTCCCCACAGAGCACACAGATAATCCTTACACAGACTTTATCCAAAATAGACATCTGTCTTTATACCCCTCTAAAAAAAACATAAATACTTTGTGTGGATGTATTTCATATGAAAACAAATTATGTATAGTTTTCTCTCTAACTTAGGACAGTGGGGAAGGAAGAAAGGCATAGAAATTAAGGCATTGAAAACAAATTAAAGTAAGGGAAAAAAGAGACTGAGAAATGGTTCCATGGGTTGTGTTTTCTGTAAAGCACTGAGACCTGAGCACCCATGTAAACACTGTATGTGACTGTGTATGCTGTAATCCTAGTACTGGGAGGGGCAGAGGCAGGGCATCACTGGGTCTGATGGCTGCCAATCTACCTGAAAACAGTGAGCTTCAGTTTTACTGAGAAGATCTGTCTCAAAAAAATAAGACGGAAGGTAATAGATGAAGAGACCAGATATCTGCCTCTGGATTCCACATGTGCACATATGGGCACATGCACCCATGCACACTCATATATAAGCACACATGCACCATACACCAAGAAATAGAAAAACTAGGAAAGAGATCCAGACCAAAAGAAAGATCCAGAATCACAAATACATAGAAAACTACAGATTGGCTATAAACCATAAAAATGAGATTTGAGTCCATTAAACTAAATCTTCAAGCACTAGCATAGTCCTAGATGGCATCTGGGCTCCATGTGGTAGAACTCCAAAAGAAGAGAGAACAAGAGCAAGAACTCAGGTGAGTTCTAGGAAAAGGTTCATACACAGCAACCTATGCTTAATAAATAGTCAGTATGCCTGTGGGACTTGGACCAAGTTGGTGTAGTGTGATGATTCTGGAAGTGTGGCTACCGGAAAGATCAGTGAAGTCTTGAGATCAGTGGCCCACAGGATAATGGGAGAAACCTCCTTGAACAAGAGTCACTCTAAGAAAATTCCCTCTAGAGTGTGTTGGCTAACGGCTAATGGTGTCTAGCCCAGGGACACACTCACTGTACATTTTTTGACATGCACTTCAAGAGCATAAAACCATACATCATCCTGTATTATCTGGAAAATAAAAATACCACAATTTGTAGTTTCCCCTAAATTGTCACCTCATAATTTCTAACTAATCCTCAAATTGAAATGGGCTGTGAAGGGAGAGTTATCTGGCACCTCAGAAACCATCAGAAATACCCAAAAAACTGTCTGAAAGAGGCCTCAGATGGTAAGTTTCAGATGTATATCATTAAGTGGTGACAGGCAGGAGAGGTGTAAGGTCTATAGGGAAGGACTTAGAAGAGGATTAATTCACCATAATAGCATTTATTGTTCATTCAAGTTATTTCATCAGACATCATGCTTTTATTAGCCCTGCATACTACAAGATAGACCTTAGGATAGCAGGAAACTTGTTTGTCTAGCAGAGGAGCAAGTCATTCAAAGCAGAAGCCATCTCTCACTCCAGAAAGATTGGCTCCCAATGACCTACCAAGGAGCAGTGTACTGGTATTCTGTGTATACTGCCTATTCCTCCTGCGTATTCTCTGCTTTACCAGATAGATGATAGATAGATAGATAGATAGATAGATAGATAGATAGATAGATAGATAGATAGATAGATAGATAGATATAGATGGATAGACAGATAAATGATAAATAGATGATAGATGGATGGATGGATGCATGGATGGATGGAAGGATGGATGGATGCATGGATGGATGGATGGATGGAAGGATGGATGGATGGATGGATGGATGGATGGATGGATGGATGGATGGATGGATGGATGGATGGAAGGAAGGATGGATGGACAAACAGATGGATTAATGATAGATCCACTCATGAAAGTAAATAGACATCAATAGGAAAGGATATAAGTTGTTAGAGACTAGAATAAGGGACATCATCACTACTATCGAAGAGTCTTATAGAATATTTGGCTAAAATTATTTCACTTAAAACCACCTTCATGCTAACATCACCTGATTTGCTAATATGGTGTACACCGGTTCTACTCTTCCTTGTCTTACTGACTCCTCCAGTTCTTGTAATCATAGATTATATACTAGTCCTCACTAATAACAACCTTCTTTGCTTCCTACTCTCTGTAACTGTAATCTATAAAATCTCAACTGAAACTAAGATGTTTAATTTGTCTTTAGACATTGCTTCATATAACTTTGATGTGTGATCACAGCTTTTTAGTCTGCAACTGATGTCCTTCCTCATTTCCTTGGTCTTAATGTTAGATTTCAGTTTTGTTAGCCTTTTAGTACAAATGTCTTTTATTTTAAGATGCCTCAAATCTATTTGGAAAAAAAAATGGTTGTTTGGGTGACTTTTTAAGTTCTTCCAAAATGCCATGGCCCTTGAAGTGTAATCTTAGTAAATGAGAATTTTTCAGTGTGATTCTTCAATCTGATGATCCAGATTCTAGGTAATTTATTTTCCCTCATATCTCAGAGTCTCATACATTTTTTTGGAGAGCTATGGGTACCAAAGACCACATCTTGCCAAAGGGCTCAACCCACATCAAGATCCTTAGCATAATAGCAATTATAACCCAGCATTTATGAAGAATGACACAAATCACCTCACTGAATCCTTGTCATGAATGGCCCCTTAAATTACGCATGATTATTACCTTTAAATTAAGATACTGAAGCATAAAGAGGTTAAGTAAATCTTCCAAGGTCTTGAAGATCAGAAGGGATGGGTCCAGGACTTGCAGCTGTCACCCTAGCCCAGAACCCTAGCACTTAGCTGCCATAACCGAATGGCCTTTAAAGACCAGTAGTCAAATGAGCTCTCTGACTGTTCTCTGCTTCTCACATTAGAATCTCCCATCACTCATGGTTTCAATCATTTGAGTGGGTGGATAGCATAATTCTTCATACATCTATCACCTTGTATTTTCTCCTTCGCCCTCCATTTCATTCAAGTTCAGTTATTCCGCTGCCCGAGTTTCCCTCATTTGTTCCAGGACACTTTTATAATCACTTGGGTTTTTAATGTATTGAAATATTCTATCTCTAACTACTTAAAGATACGTCATGTGGAAAAAATGAAAGTGGAAATTTTATAATTCTATTAATATTATGCTAAGTAGTTTGAAAAGTTCATCTGTTATATCCCAGTGTTAGACAGCAAGTCAGCCCCTTGCATCTCATTCACTTGAGAACAACCTGGTGTTTGCAATGCGAGGGCATGGCTAGCCTTGTTGCACCAAACATTCAAGGAAACCAACAGTGTAGCAAGAGCAAAAACTAAAGGACAGAGACTCTTGGTTGTGTAACTGTGAAATTACAGCAAGCTATGAACCTGATGGTTGGGTCCAGATGACACTACTGGCCAGTCTGTGAGATGTTTATCTCCTCTTTAAAGGGGGAAGGTAATCAAATGGTTTTGGGATCTCCTGACCTGACTGTGTCCTTCAGTCTGGCAAGGAACCAAAGAAGTCTCTAGAAGCCATGTCCTCTTGCATGATTACATGCCTTATATCTCAGTAACACTTTTTTGGATCACTTGTCTGCTGTCTGGAGTAGAATAAAGTAAAAGCAATATGGCCACATCTGGCCATTGTTTCTGAAAATCTCCAATCCAAGCCCCTCTTGCCATCTATCCCAGCTATGAAGATCTGATGCATAATGTAGCATGAATCCTAATTGGTCTTATTAAGAAAAACTTGGAGTCAGATATCATGATGAAAGCTGAAAGATCAGAGAAGCAGAGTAGCCAGCTACTAGCTCTTACCTTTACAAAATCCTCAGCCAAAAGAGAGA
Organism: Peromyscus maniculatus bairdii; assembly: GCF_049852395.1. Lineage (NCBI taxonomy): Eukaryota > Metazoa > Chordata > Mammalia > Rodentia > Cricetidae > Peromyscus > Peromyscus maniculatus. The sequence continues at coordinate 6,392,496 of NC_134871.1, read as the reverse complement.
GGTCCTGTCTCTACTATTCTCAGACTGAATGGGCTCTGAGCTCCTGTGTCCTCCTACCTTATATCCCTCTCTCTACCCAAACACATCACTTCCTGTCTCCACCTCCCTAGTGCTGGGATTAAAGGTATGAGATCCCAAGTGCTGGGATCAAACGTGTATGCCACCACTACCTGGGTCTGTTTCTCTTTTAGGTTGGACTAATCTTGTATAGCCCAGGGTGGACTTGAACTCACAGAGATCTGTCTGCCTCTGCCTCCTGAGTGCTGGAATTAAAGGTGTGCGCCACCACATCCTGGCTTCTATGGCTAACTAGTAGCTTAGCTCTGCACTCTGATATTCAGGCAAGCTTTATTTGTTAGATCACAAACAAAATATCACCACAGCATAAACATCAGTGCTTGCAGCAACTAGCATGCACATGTACACACATCAAGTCTCACTTTTCTCTAATTAAAATTGGGTTTATTAAATACTCTTTATTTTTTCATTTGGTGTTAAATTTATCTCAAAGACAATTAGACTAAATTTATTACTCTCCACTGGACTTTACTGCTTTCTCATTGGACTGCTACACCATCTAGCTTTCTTGAATGTTTAGAGCAACAAAGCTAGCCATACCATTTCATTGTAATTACCATGTTCTCAAGTGAGTGTGATGTAAGGGTAAGGACTCAGATTTATTGTCCAACACTTGGGATAACTCTGTTACAATAAATATTATAGTCTGTCTCAATCCATCAATTGTAAGACCCTTGGCAATTGGTGTTTCCTGCTGGTCTAGCTTCTCCCAAGTGAGCATGCCCTTAAGAGACCAGAAATGCAGAGGAGAAACCATCAAGAATAGGAGTCCCAAGGCCAGAGATACAGCTCAGTGATAGAGCACTTAGCTAGCTTTTATAAAGCCCTAATTCAGATATACACACGACAAAGAAACAGAGTCCCATAGCACCAGCACTCAGAACAGTCAAGATATTTGGCATTCTTAAAGCTATTATCTCACAGGTTTTGGTACCCATTGCACAGTTGGTTAGTAGAAAATGCAATAATGGTTCTAATTGCATCCTATTTGCCTCTATAAATTCCTTTACTGTGTTATCTCTCTCTATGACTAATAATCACATTAATTTTCTTGATCTAGTCAGTTGTCTCACACAGGCCATTTTGAGGCTCATAGTATCCAGGTATCAAATATTCTGGCATAGTCTTTGATTAGTATCTCACCTCTGAAGCTATCACCTCTCTAGAAAAGTGGCATACCTAGAGAAGAAATGAATGCCAACTAGAAAACATTGGATTTCCTTTATTGATTTCAAGGCCTTTTAGAACTGATCCTGTGGACCTGAGGGTCTATGAAGGAGAAGAGGTAGTTACTACTTATACACTAATTTAAATATTAATTATGACTCTAAGTACAAGGGATATACTTTCAGCCCCTGAAGAGCTCCTGGTGTAGTGAGAGAGATTTACCAGAAAACAGAATCCAGTGAGGGAGCCGAGCTCAGTGCACTGACCTCCCAACTTGGGAGAGTATTCAGAACACATTTTCAATGAAAAAGCAGTGCCCAAGACAAAGCAGTCGTAGCCGACCAAAGCAAAGGAGGATAGAAAAATGCTGCTAGGCAAGAGGACATCTAGAAAAGCCTGGGATAAAAGGGCCTGGAGAATGACTCACTCTGTGAGTTCAAACTTTCCTGAGTATAAGGCAGGTGCTGTGTCAAAATCAGCATTGAAGAGTTAAGCAAGGTCCAAATTACTAAATGTGTTTGGCATATTTGGTTTTAATCTGATGGATTCAATCTGTATGTAGAATTTTTGCCAGAACATATTTTGGTATGGGTAAATGCATGTGTAAGAATAATAGAGCAGGTTGTGCCTATGTGTTTAGGTGTGTGTGTATGTGTGTGTGTGTGTGTGTGTGTGTGTGTGTGTGTGTGTGTGTGCATGCATATGTGTGTGCATGCATATGTGTGTGTGTCTATGTGTCTGTGCATCTTGTGTGTCTTTATCTGTTCTTTGTGTGCATATATATGCAACAACAATTACAGAAAAAGAGACCATGAATTAGAGCAAGGAGGTACATGGGAGGATCTGGAGAGAGGGAAGAGGAGGGAAGAATGGAAATGGTATAATTATATTGCAATCTCAAAAAATAAAAAAAATATATCTCAAAAATAGGACAAAGAAGAAACATGCTTAAGAATGCAGTTCACCTGCAGGCAGGCAGTGAAGAAATATTCCATAAGACATGAAAACTCCAGAAAGGAGCTACTAGAGAGTGAGGTGTGACAGCCAGGCAGGTTTTCACACGACTGGTGCCAGAGTGTGCACAACTCATGACTTCACAGATCTGCCATGTGGTGTTGCTTCAGGAGATTAAAGGAGCCAGTGCAAGTTCCCTTCATGGGACTCACCTGCAGTAAGACAGAAAAAAGGTAGCTAAGAGAGCAGGAAGGGGGAGATGTAGCTAGAGTTTTCCTGCCTTACCTACAGTCAGGACAAATCTGTCACCCGCCAGTCCCACAGCCACTCAGACCCAACCAAGTAAACACAGAGACTTATATTGCTGATAAACTGTATCACCGTGGCAGGCTTCTTGCTAACTGTTTTATAGCTTAAATTAATCCATTTCCATAAATCTATACCTTGCCACGTGGCTGTGGCTTACCAGAGTCTTCACATGGTGCTTGTCATGGCAGCGGCTGGCAGTGTCTCCTTCTGCCTTCCTGTTCTTTCTTTTCTCCTCTCTGTTAGTCCTGCCTATACTTCCTGCCTAGCCACTGGCCAATCGGTGTTTTATTTATTGACCAATCAGAGCAACAGATTTGACATACAGACCATCCCACAGCAGGGAGACACTTTCCCAGAAGGATCCTAGCCTCCCTCCAGGGCCAGACTCCATACTTCCAGGCACTGCTGGTGGCAGCTTCTTCTTCATAACTATTCATGAGCACATAGCCCCATCTGCAGTTCTAGAAAGGAAAACCCAACACAAGGTGCTGAGTGGAAGAATTTATGTCTCATCAACTCTACATTCTCCATTGAGATAAATGTCTTTATCTCCACTCATGCAAAGATCTAGTCTACACCACTGCTTTGAAAAGCATGTAAAATTTAAAAGCCCTTTCCCAAAGATCTCATTCCAGAAATCCAAAGCCAAGTAAAATATGCAATTACTTCCAAGATGAATGGCTCTCCTGGCAAGCATTCCCACTCTGCAGCCGTATGTCAGGGTTCCTTGTCTCAATGCATTAATCAACTTTTAAATTGAAACTTTATTGTTCCTTGCCTGAAGGAGCACCTCTGAAATTCAGAGAAAAAAAATTAACTCCCTCAGATGCATAATGAAATAACAAATTTGGATATGAGAAGTTCTGAAATCAAGAGAGTATTTCTTTTAGCCCTTGAGAGTTCCAGCCACCAAAAATAGGTGCTATTCCCTAAGCTTGGAACCAGCATCATCTTTGCAGGGAAGCTCCTGAGGTTTGGGTTTTAACTCTGTCACTTCATCATGAGCTCTTGGATGCTGTCTCAGCTTCTTGAGTCTGGATTTCCTTGTCTTTGCTTAGGATGTTAGTAACAATCCCTTCCTTTTGGCTCAGTGACAGCAGTAGCAAGCACAGAACACAGCTGACAGTGAGAGGTCACAGACAGGCTCACCGTCCAGTTAATTGGCTATTTCTCTGCTGGGGGAAGTCTCAGGTGGCAAAAGCTGATGCAAGAATCTGGTGGGTCATGGTTCTCACTGGAGTCTGGTTCACTTTCACACACCAGTCTGTGGAGGCTCCCCTCTGGTGATGCTCAAGGAAGTTCAAGAGGGAGAATAGTAATCAATCCATCCATAGATGATACTCACTATTTAGCAAACACACACTAGTGCTCATTCACTTCTTTAACATGTTCCAAGCATGCTTCACACATCAGATTAAAGAGGACAACAGCTTGATGCTGTCCAGGCAGCCACCCTCCTACATTCCCTCACCACCATCCCTGGGCTATACCCTGGCCAATGGTCAAGGAAAGTCCAAAGGCTGCTGTGAAATTTTATTTTTATTGTCTTTTTCCTACTTCAATTTGACCCTGGTTAGCTATGGAGATATAAATCTCATACACTCCCTCTCTCCTTGTTTCTACCATCCAGACGTCCTTCCTACAATATTGCTAAAGGGTAATCAAAAGTTTCTGTGGCAAAATCACAAAAACTAGAGTATGTTGTGAGACTAGGCATGATCTCCTGACTGTAGGAGCCCTCAGATCTTCTCTGCCTAGTAAGCAGAGTTATTAGGGACCTAGAACAATTGATAGTTCAGGTACAGCTCCATAGGCATTTCTTCAGCTAAAAAGAACTTGAATATGGGTTCCAAAAGCTCTAGTAAAATCACAGACTTATATCCATACATGCATACACAGATACTTACACACACACACACACACACACACACACACACACACACATGCATGCATGTTTTCTACTTTATTACTGAAGTTCTGATAGTGCTACAACACAGATAAACAAAAAACCATGCTAAGTGAAATGAGCTAGTTACAAAAGGCCACATCTGGTCTGATTCCAAGTTCATAAAATATCCAAATAGGTAAATCCACAAACAACAGACTAGTGGCTATCAGAGGTTACAGGAGTTTGAAATGGGGACTGAATGTTCAGTGAGTGCAAGCCTTCTTTGGAGATGATGAAAATATTTGGGGGCTAGAGGCACTGGTGCACAACACTGTAAAAGTGTACAATTCTTCTTGTATTCTTGAAGAAATGTGACTCAGAAAATCCCAGGGATTTCTTGAAGATTCATCTGCCAAATTGGGCCACCTATACCCCTCCATTAAGCCTTCACAAAGACTCCTGGCACAGATGTCATTTTCACACAGATTCCTCACTTCTAGGCTCATAATTCCTCAAGGTCCAGGAATTATTGGAGTTTGGTTTTCTATTTTTTTTTTCATTTTCATCAGAATGTACCTGTCTTGTGCCAGAAAGATGGCTTAGTAAGTAAAAACACTTGTCATCTGCTGGCAATCTCAACCCCCAGGACCCAATAGAAGAAGCAAAGAACCAATTCCCACAAATTGTCCTCTGACTTCACAAGTGCATAGTAGTAAGTGTGCCAACACACATGCACACAATAGATGGATGGATGGATAGATGATAGATAGATAGATAGATAGATAGATAGATAGATAGATAGATAGATAGATAGATAGAAGCATTTTTTAAACTTAGCTATCTTGGTCATTCTCCCAGTAAGAGCAGTATAGTGTTTTGGGCAAGATATAGTAGGAATAAAACTCAGAAAAGTAGGTGGATGCCTGAGTAAAATGAATTCTTGTACATATTTATATGAGAATAATAAACTCATAACCTTTAAAGAAATCAGTGTGAGGCAACTGATACAACAGCCCTATTCGTGAAGAGTCTTAGTATCTAGTAATGAATTCTGTTAATGAACTAATGATGCTTTTATTTTCACTGAGGGCCTTCAAAGTTCTAAGAAAATCACTCAGACAAGAATTTCAGACTCTTGGCAAGCCTGTGTGGAATGTGCACATTGGGAAGGGATGAAAGCATGCTGGGAAGTGCTTATAGGGATACCTCAAATGAACTTTGCATGGAAATCCACATGAATAAGAACAACTGTGGTTCACACAGAATGCTCTATTCAGAAACAGAGGAGTCTCCACAATGGCTACCATGGTACAAAGAAATCCAGAGTTAGAAATGGAAAAAGAGGTAGAGATATGGGATCTGTCCATCCCACCTAGATACCATAGATGGAATAGTTCAGGCGAGTATTATATTTAAAGAAAGCCAGATCAAAGGTAAATGACCATTCCCTACCAAATCTACCTTTCCACAAAAGGAAATAGGCCTACTGAGGTAAAGCTACTTGACCAGGCCCCTCAGTTGCAGAACTCAGAATCCTCTAGGCAATGATGCTACTTGCATCACTCCCTATGACCTTTATAGGTCTTAGAGATCCTCAATACAACATTCCATCCACTAATCTTACCTATCCAAGACTTGGGTTTCAAAAAAGATCAAAAAGGCCGGTAATTTACTATTCTGTTTCATGTGTCTCTATCTGAAAGGACCTGTAAGGCTGACTGAATCTTCAACAATGTAGAGGCCAAAGTGCTTTATGTGTTTTTATTTTGTTGTCTTCTCTTCATTCAGCATATTACCCTATTGTGCACCCACTATATAGCAGATACTGTTCTCAGCCCTTCAGATGACAAGATGATACACACAGTTCTCCCCCAGGAACTTTCAGTTACACAGGTGCAAACTCAATAAACTCAACACTGTGTTGCTACAACAGACTTACTTGCCCCAAACCATGGCAATGTAGGATGGAGCAAGAAGTGTTTCTTTTGTTCATTTATTTGCCCTCCAATGACAAGAGGAACCTAGCATCAATGTCAAAAGAGAAGCAGGAAGTCTCCAGGTGAAGGAAGAGGGGGGAAGGTTCTTCTCCTAGGGAAAGCATAAGAGCATGCCCACCTTGCTATCCAAGTCTTCAGTTTCACAAAAGTAAAAAAAAAATCAAATAACTTATTGTTCTAGCTCATATATGATTCTAACTGAAAGAACCAGGAAGACATGATTGAATCTTCAAAAATGTAAAGGCCAAAATCTGTACATTCCAGAACAGGAGTTTGGAATGGGGTGTAGGTTGCTCAAGAAGATGGACAAGAGATTGTTCCAATCATCGACTGTTACATGCCAAATTATCCCTGAAATTTGGGGGCTTAAAGCAAACATCGCTCCATTGCAAATGATGACTTTTGGATTAAGAACTTCAGCAGGGCTCAACTGGGACATTTTGTTTGTTTGTTTGTTTGTTTGTTTGTTTGTTTGTTTGTTTGTTTTAAATACTGACTACATTTCTCCCCCACCCCATCCTCTCCTTCCATTTCCTCTCTCCACCTCCCTCTGTCCCCACTCAACCCACTAGCTGGGAGATTCTTACATTCCAAATGGTATGACTGCAGTCAACCACTCATTAATGGCCACCTGATAGTCTAGTCTTTAGAGTATAAATGAGTTCACTCATAAGCCTGGCAAATTGGCAATTGTGGTGGTATTGTGTTCCCCAAAATATTGTGTACCTTAATAAACTTATCTGGGGTCAGAGAACAGAAAAGCCACTAGATACTTAAGATAGGCAGTGATAGCACACGCCTTTAATCCTGGCATTCCAGAGGCAGAAATCCATCTGTTCAAGGATATAGCCAAGCATGGTGACTCATGCAAGCCTTTAATCCCAGGATGTGGTGGTAGAAAGCAGAAAGGTATATAAGGCATGAGGATCAGAAACTAGAAGCATTTGGCTAGTTAAGCATTCAGGCTTTTGAGCAGCAATTCAGCTAAGACTCATTCTGGATAAGGACTCAGAGGCCTCCAATCTGAGGAAACAAGGCCAGCTGAGGATCCGGCAAGGTGAGGAAGCTGTGGCTTGTTCTGTCTCTCTGATCTTCCAGTGTTCACCCCAATAACTGGCCCTGGGTTTGATTTTATTAATAAGAACTTTTAAGATTCATGCTACAGGCAATGGTGAACTAAAAATTAAAAACTGACACAGAAGCTTAGGAGATAGCTCAGTTGTCAAAACACTTGTCGTATAAACATAAGGACCTGAGTTCAAGTCTAACACTCATGTAAAAAATTAAACAAACAACAACAACAAAATGCATGGTGGCAGGCATTCATAATCCCAACCCTGGAAAGGTGGATAGACATGCTGGTCCTGGAGAGAGCTCACCAGCCAGTCAGCCTGGCCTAATCATGAGCCCCATGTTCCAGTGAAAGATCCTGTCAAACAAAAAAAAAAAAGTAGATGCTGCCTGAGGAAGGGCACCCAAATCTCATCTCTAGCTTCCATATGCACATGTATACATCTGCCACACCCCCATGTGTATACAGACATGAACATGCACACACATTCTCCTCCACATATACACACAATAACTGAGCACAAATGGGGGTATCCCCATATTGTAGTGAGAAATTTTATGTGACCTCAGAGCTGGCAGCTGGGGCACAGGGGAGTTTTAAGAGATAGGCAACAGAAGATTCTAAAGGCTAGGGCCTGAAGCTGACACAATATCATCTGTACCACATTATACTGGTAAAAACCAGTTCCAAAGCCAACCCTGAAACAGAGTACCTTGTGACCTGTCTCCCATAGGTAAGACTACCAAGTAGTGGCTGCTGTCCGTAAATCACTTGGAAGAAGAAATCCACACTACCTGAGACAGACCTTAGGAACTATCTTAAGGTGTTTGTGTTCTATTATCCTGTTTGCAAAATGTTTTTGTTTTGTGTTTTCCTAAGCAGGCAAGTATATATATATATTTGGTTTTTCAAGACTGTATAGTTTTGGTGCCTGTCCTGGATCTTGCTCTGTAGATCAGGCTGGCCTCAAACTCACAGAGATCTGCCTGCCTCCCGAGTGCTGGGATTAAAAGCATGTGCAACTGCTGCCCAGAAGTTTATTATTATTTTTAAGGATACTCACTCCCATAGCAAAGCATGGTAGAGGATGAATGAGAGCAGTATCTGTTGATCAAAAGACCAACGAAGAAGCTGCTGTGAGTCCAACTGAGCACATAGATTCCTGATTCCTAAGTCAATGCAGGGATGTAGCAGCCAGGGTCAGGAGAGACCAGGCTGTTGGCTAGACAGCCAGCTCTGACTCACATACATAGTTCACGAATAAGGCTTGGTGATGACTTGGAATAAGAAGGAAGAGAGGCAAAGAATGAGTTGTAGATACCAATCAGTTTCTAGCTTGGGAGACTGAATGCATGGTGCCCTTTGCATTATACAGTGGAGATTTGCAACTGCTAACAGGTTATTATTGCAAAGAGTCAGTGCATTCTGTGTTTTCATTGCTCTGCTCGTGACCCTCTGCTCTTGCAAAGGCCTGCCTTTTCATCCTCACCACTCTCTGTTCATATACAATCCCTTTCCTTGCCTGTAGTTTGATAACTCTATGAGACTCCCTCTCCCTGCCCTCAGGAACTCAGCATGGTCCCTTATTCGTACACAGTCAGTGCAAACCTGGAGTTTTTCATCTCCTAGTTCAGAAGGTGTTCAAGGGCAGCTGCATATGAATCAGTCCACTTTCTGGTAGTCATTCCTGGGGATTCTGATTCAGGTGGTTTGAATGGCTGCCAGGCTCCAAGCCAGCTCCAATAAATGACTGATTTCACTAGGTAACGATGTTAGGTAATAGAACTTGAAAAAGACCCTATTGGAACCCGAGCTCATTCCTGCTCAAATGCTTCTAAACATCCTCTGGTAACACAATGCGTCTGAAAGCAAAGGGCATGGGGTCTGATGGAAAACAGGATGCTATGTTGGTTCCTTTCTGGTCTTTAACTTGATCTTTTATCAGAGGCACATATGTTTTCAATACCATCACATGTGGCTGCAGTTAGATCAGGAAACAAATTCCCTGCTAGTCTAAAGATCTGGCTTCCCTTTCACGCCCACCAAGCATCAGTTTCTAACCTCTGCTGGGGAGACCCCAGAGAAATAATTAATCAGCCTCCCTGTTAGCAGCACTCTCGTGGCTTGGGTCACAAAGAGTACACTGAATGTAATAGAGGACATAGAAACAGGCTGGTCACTGTCACCCTCTCCAGCCACAGCCACCTCTAAGGTCAGCCAAACTCAACTAGTTACTTCCACAACCAACTCCCAACAGTGACTCTCAGGAGGAACCCTTCCCCCAGCCTGTCCCTGTGGCATCTTTCACAGGCTTGCTGGGTAATTACTGCCATAGTTAGAAATCTACTCAAATTGAGTATAGGGTGCAAGTTCACAGATAGCCTGAAATCAGACATAGCTTTGCATCCCAAGCAGCCAGGCTCCATTTGCTTCCTAGACGTGAGCTAGATGAATGGTCCCTAGATGCTCTTGAAACAGACACAACCAAACCCAGTCCTTGACTTGAACCCAGAGTAGGTGTCATGAGTCTGAGCTCACGGGGGAAATTTTACTGAAGAATTGTCAGAATACTGTGGCATATTTAAGGGTACATGGGAAACGTTGCTTGTTTCAGCCCACCTTGTGTGACTGCCTGCCTGATCGCATCTCAAAGAACTAACAAAGCAAGAGGCTAGCAATCTGGCTTAGCTAGTAAAAGTGTTTGCTGTATGGGTATGGAGACCTGAATTCCACCCTATCATCCCTGAGCTGGAGAGGTAGAGACTGACAGATTCCTGGGCTTGCTGGCCAGTCAGCCTAGCCAATAGGAAAGGTCCCAGCCACTGAAAGACCCTGTTTTGGAAAACAAAGTGAACCTGAAGAGCAACACTCAAGGCTGGTGTTTGACCTCCACACACATGAGCACGAACAGAAATCCACGGCCAGGTCAAGCAGTTCTGTCTCAGTCCCTGTTACATCACCCACCACCCTAAAGTCCACTGTCACCAGGTAGGCAGTGGTCCAGGCGGATGTGAAGACACTCAGACACAAGAGTCCCAATGCCTTCTGTTCTCTTCTTCTTTAAAGGAAGTCTAAGACACACTTTTGATGGTGAACTATTGAAGCATGAACTATGTCCGGTACCTCTTTCATCTAGAGCTCTGTCACAAATTCAGGAACCCCCAGCTGCTCCCTAGCTGCTTATGATTTAAATGTGTTCCCCTGGTACTTGCACTCACTACCTCACCCCATACTGCTGAAAGCCCTGTGCCCAGTGCTTGGCATGACTATCATTACTCCTTTCACAGAGAGTTTACCTAACCCTCTAAGGCCATAGAGCTTGCATGCAGCTGAGCCAGTATTCAAACCCAAGCCTCCCTGCCCCTCAGCCAGGAACCTCAGCTGCCTGACCTGTGGACATGGCCTCCTAACTAACTGGCCTTCTGGCCTTTAGTCTTGCCTTCCCTAATTCTACTAACTTCATTGTTTACTCTAAAAATACAATGACTTTCTGGTTTGTTGGGTTTTTTTAGCATTTTGAAATACAATTACATCACTTAACCCCTTCCCTTTTCTCTCTCCAGCTCCTCCTATGTTCTATCCTTCCAACTCCTGTATGTTCCCCCATTCTCAAATTAATAGCCTCTTTTTCTTTGATTATTATTGCTATATATGCACGTATGTGTGTATGCATGTGTGTGTGTGTGTGTGTGTGTGTGTGTGTGTAAGTACAACTTACTAAACCTGTTTTTGTTGTGTGTATGTATATGATTTCAGGACTGACCCAAATACTGATTTGTATTAGATAACAAAACAGAGGTTTCATCCCCAAAAGAAGCTAATTCTCCCTCTCTTGATAGTCATTAGTTGTCTGTAGTTCTTTGTCTAGGGGTGGACCCCATAAGAGTTTCCCCTTCTGTGTTGCCATTGTTAGGGTCTTGTTTATGCAGTCATTTATAAGAGATGCCATCTCACAACAGGCTTACTGGTGTTCTGGATCTTACAACCTTTCCACCACCTCTTCTGCAATGTCCCCTGAGCCACAGATGCATAAGCTCAGCTTCAGATGTATCCATGGGGCCGGGCTCCTCACAATTCATTGATTTTTGCATTGTGTCAAGTTGTGATTTTCTCTGATGGTCTCCAGTCCCTGTAGAAAGAAGCTTCTTTGATGAGGGGTAAAAGCTACATTTATCTATTGGTATAAAAAAAAGGAATCATAATGTTGTTAAGAAATTATGCTTGTTTATCAAAATGGTAGCAGTAGATTCTCTTCTTGGATCCACGACTTCCCTAGCCCCTGATAGTTGACTAGGTTGCTAGTAGCAGGTGTGGTTTCTCTCCTTAACAAGTGGGCCTTAATTTACACTGAGATAGTTGTTGGTTATCATGAACATGTTAGTGCCGATGTTAGGTATTTATATATTTATCCTTTATGGATATTTTTCCATGCTGATCATTGTTGTGATTCATAGGTGTCACAGTTTCAGATCTCTGGAGAAAGAGATAAAGACAGACACTAGAAAATGGAAAGACATCCCATGCTCATGGATCATTAGGATTACTAATGTGAAAATGACCATCCCACCAAAAGCAATTTACAGATTCAATGTATTCCCAATCAAAACACCTATGTCATTCTTCACAAAGATAGAAAAATCCTAAAATTCATATGGAACAAGAAATAACCTTGGATAGCCAACACAATCCTGAGCAAAAAGAATAATACTGGAGGGCTTGACATTCCAGACTTTAAGATATATAATAAAATAGAGGAATAAAAACAACAGGACATTGGACCAAAAAATAGACATGTAGACCAATGGAATAAAATAGAAGACCCAGACATGAATACATGAAACTACAGGCATTTGATATCTGACAAAAAGACCAAAAACATACTCTAAATAAAAGACATCATCTTCAACAAATGGTACTGGAAAAGCTGAATGTCTATTTGCAGAATAATCACATTAGACCCATATTTATCATCCTTCACAAAGAAAAATTAGATCAGAGTGGATCAAAGACATGAACTTGAAACCTGAAACACTAAAACTGCTAGAAGAGAAAAGTTGTAAGATAGGACTTTCTGAATAAAAAAAACATTTGCCCATGAATGAAGACCAACAATTGACAAATGGGACCTCATAAAACTCAAAAGCTTCTGTACAGCTAAGGAAACAATCAAGAGAAGGAGGAGGAGGAGGAGGAGGAGGAGGAGGAGGAGGAGGAGGAGGAGGAGGAGAAAAGGAGAAGGAGGAGGAGGAGGAGGAGAAGAAGAAGGAGAAGGAGAAGGAGAAAAGGAGAAGGAGAAGGAAGGAGAAGGAGGAGGAGGAGGAGGAGAAGGAGGAGGAGGAGGAGGAGGAGGAGGAGGAGGAGGAGGAGGAGGAGGAGGAGGAGGAGAAGGAGAAGGAGAAGGAGAAGGAGAAGGAGAAGGAGAAGGAGAAGGAGAAGGAGAAGGAGAAGGAGAAGGAGAAGGAGAAGGAGAAGGAGAAGGAGAAGGAGAAGGAGAAGGAGAAGGAGAAGGAGAAGGAGAAGGAGAAGGAGAAGGAGAAGGAGAAGGAGAAGGAGAAGGAGAAGGAGAAGGAGAAGGAGAAGGAGAAGGAGAAGAAGAAGAAGAAGAAGAAGAAGAAGAAGAAGAAGAAGAAGAAGAAGAAGAAGAAGAAGAAGAAGAAGAAGAAGCCCACCAACTAGAAGAGATTTTTTTCACCGGCTAAATATCTGACAGAGGAATACTGTCTAGAATATACAAAGAACTCAAAAAAAAAAAAAAAGAAAAACAGAGTCCAACAAAAATGTAGGTAGGGATCTAAACAGAGTTCTCAAAAAAAAATACAAATGACTTAGAAAACCTTCAAAAAGTTTCATCATCCTAAATAATTAGGGAAATAGAAATTAAAACTCCTTGGAAATCTCATCTCATCCCAGATCAGCTTTCTTTTTGTCAAGCACTAATTCATGTATAGTATTCAGTACCCACATTGTCACTATTGTATGGAACACTGACAGGGGTCACTTAGAGCTAAGTCATGATGTTTAAGTATTTGATGGAGTATTATTCTGGATGTTGCCAGGAAGGTATTTTAGATGAGATTAACATTGAAACTGAAAGGTATAATGCAGAAGAACTGTAATATGAGCCACATTTATCCCCTTAGTTGAAGGTCTTATGGCAGGAAGGTTTACCACCTCTGAGCAGGAAGGAATCCTGCCAGGAGACAATCTTTGGACTGGAGCTGCCAACTTTTGGGTGTCCAGCCTACCAGTTAAACCTGAGGTTTAGAGCTTAGCAATACTCTACAACTGCATGAACTAATTCCTTAGAATCAATTTCTCTCTTTGCTTACATACACATTTATGTATACATATATATTTACACATATATATTCTGCTTGTTTTTAGAAAAGCCTTTGGTGATATAGGTAGTGACACAATCATATAGTCTATAATCAAATATATGAGTTTGAGATCAGGATCCTCCAGTATATATGTTGGAAAAGTTCAATTGCCTCTTTAAACCTTGGTTTTCTCTTCTTTAAATAATCCTCTCAATGCTTTGTCATAGATTGCCTGATCCAGATTATTTAAGCTCACAGGCACTTGAGTCTTAGAAACTGTGTGATTTGCTAAATGTTTCTTGTTGTTGTTGTTGTTGTTGTTGTTGTTGTTTTAATCAAAGAAAAAGTTCATGGATAGGCCATTGACAAATGAATAATAAGCAAATTTTGGTATATTCATAGAATGCAACATTGGGTAAATTGCTGGCACATACTTGAATACTAAGAACCTTGAAAGCACCATGCTAACTGAAGAATCTAGACACAAATGTGACCTATCATATTGTTTCATCATTAGGAAATACTCCTGCTAGTGCAAGCATGACATCCCAGGACTCAGAGTCTCAGGCAACATGTGCTACATAATAGGATTTCAAAACAGAAAAGAAAAGAAATTGTCAGAATAGGTAAATTGATATAGAATGCAGACAAGTGTTTCCCAAGACCTGAGGAGGAGAGACAAATGGGCGGTGACTGTATAATGGGGTGTAGGGCCCCCTTTGGGGCAACAAATATGTTTTAGACACAGAAGGGATGGCTGCACCGCACTTAGAACATTCTAAATACAATAGGGCTGATCACCTGAAAATGGTGTCCTGCTATGGAGATTTCACATTAATTTTTTTAAACACAGTGGATAAGGTAGTAAGCCAAAAAATGCACATAGAAAAAAATCTCTGAGAGTGTAAAACAGAGAAAGCATGGCAAAGATGACCCAGTACTGAGAAATATGAAAAACACAGTGAGAACATCCAACAAACACCTAGTCAGATGGAGGGAGAAGTACAGACAAAACCTTGCAAAAAGTTGGTTAAAATACATATTCAGTCATATTATTTTGTCCTAGTTACAACTGCTCTCAACTCCAATATCTTAAGGTGAATTTGTTATTGGGTACTCTTTAATTTTTTTCACATATTATATATGCATAACTCATGTACTACATGGTCCTCTTCATTATCATTTTACCAAATACACTCTGTTATATATTTACATAAGTTAAGAATGCCCTATTATTTAGATGAAGAGCAAACCATAACCGCTGGAGCAAATCTGGCTTATAGTATATTTTTATTTGCTTTTAAATTCTCTGTATATTCTTTTGTTATGGAGAAGTGTGTATGGTGTGGGGCTGTCCCTATGGCCCAGTGAGTATGTAGATACAGGTGGAAACTTTGGAAAGCTGGTTCTTTCCTTCTATCTTTACATGAGTTCCCAGGTTCAAACTCAGGTAGCCAGACTTGTGCAGCAAGCTCAGTTACCAGCTGAGCCATCTTGGCAGCCCTGTTTACAAGTGGCTTGCAATAATTAAAAACTGTACCTACCTTTTTAACTGGTTGGAAAGGAATTCAAAAAAATACTTCATATTATGTAAAAAAATTATATAGTATTTGAATTTAACTCTCCACAAATAAAGTTTTATTAGGATTTAATTTAGGGGGTAGATAATAATACACTGAACGTATTACATCTGGAGACTTGATGAGCAGTTTTATCTAAAGGAAATTTAAGTCCCTTTAAAAAGGAGCTCAAGGGCTGGAGAGATGTCTTCATGGTGAAGATGCGTGCCCTGCAAGCATGAAGCTCAGAGCTCGTTGGGAGCCCGGAATCCATATTAATAACAAATGGGCCATGACAATCTGCCTGCATGTCCAGCCCTGAAAATGAGAAATAGGTGATCCCCAGACCAAGCAGGCTTGCGAGACTAGCCATATTGGTGAGCTCTGGGTTGAACTGACAGACACTGTTTCAGTAAATAAGGTGGGAGTCCTCAAGGATGATTTCTAACATCAACCTCAAACCTTCGCATACACACAAGCATGGATGCACGCTACACCTTTGATGTGTCACACACAGAGAAACATTGCACACGCATACACACGCACACCATACATGTGAAAACGAACAAGTCACAAACTGGATATCGATGTCCCCCTCCAGACCTCTTCTTGTATTTAGCCTGCATCCCACAAGCTCAGAAAGAGGCTTTCTGCCAAGTTCCCTTTCCTGCCTAAGGTGAAGAATCACCTAAGGAACAAAACCTCTAGTCCCTACCTGGAGCTTTCACTAAGTATATTCAATTTCCAGAAAGCCTGACTCCTGCCAACATAGCTGGACAGACTTTGGTCCACTGACTTCTATTTCACTGACTATCATTATTTGCTCTGCTGGTCACCAGAATTTGTTTCACGTTGTTATGTGTTCTCCAAGCTCATTAAGCTCTCCCTAGATCCCTTGCTGCTGTCCTTGACATTCTCCATTTTCATGAGTTTCTAAATCACATCGGTCTGGTCAGCAATCACACCCCTCTACTTCTACCCCACTCAGTGACTTTCCCTTGCTCCATATTAACAAGTTCATTCATCTTTTTCCTGGCTTAGTCCATTTCCAGTCCCATGCCCCAAACTGTCAGGGACATCATGGAGCTCTCTCTTTGCCCTACAATAGCCACACCCACTCTCCAACATGTTATCTATGGTGTCTGCCCAAGAGAGACTGGAGTATTAGAGACAGACGCTGCCCAGTTTGCTAAACCTAAAGTGTGTATCATCTGGCCCTTTACAGAAAAATCTTGCCAGCCTGCGGCTTATACATTTCCTGGTTTTCGTCCTTGGAAAACAATGCTCCCATGACACCTTCATGAATAATTTTCTCTTTCTTCAAGATGATTTTCTTGGGATAAACTCCCAGAAGTGAAGTGAGTCAAGGGATATGAGTATTTGGATGGTTCTCTATACTCTTGCCAAGTTGCTTTCCACATGGATTGTACCAATTTCCACAGCCCCAGGGGGTGTGAGAATGCCAATTTCCACATATTCTTCTTTTATGACAGAGCATCCAAACTAGGTCTGTTCTAAAGCCCTAACCACCCCCACTCCCAAAGCTGCCACGTGTATGACTTTGTTCTTCATCACAATCCAATAAAAGACACAGAAGCACATCCCCAGCCTCTGAGACACTTGTTTTGTGTAACAAGATACCAACAACATAACATTCTCAGGTCAGGAACTTGCCTCCATTCAGGAATTGATCATAACATAGTAATAACCAAATATCCATCACTGTTTCACCTGTTGTGGTTCAGATATGAAGAGTCCTCCAAACTGGGTCGAGGGTGACTCCCCAGTAGCTGGCAGTATTTTGAGAGGTTATTGGATGTTTGGAAGGTAGAACTTTGATGAAGGAGGTGCACATCACTGGAGGAGGATCCTTAAAGATATATAGTCCATGGCTTCTTTCTATAGTCTCTCATCTTCCTGTTCAAAATGATGTAAAGAAGCACCATCACCCCATGTTCCCACCACCCTGATGACCCATCTTCCTAGCTCCATGATTTCCTTCTTATAAGGTCACTAATGCCAGAAGTTACAGCCTGATGTCAACCTTAGTCCTCCTCAAGTGCCAACATTGACAAGTTTATAAGTATAGGCATGCACTCACAAACACACACACACACACACACACACACACACACACACACACACACACACATTGTGAGAAAGCTCTGTTTCAACAAAAAATGCCTTCATTAAGAACCACATTAGATGGCACTTGGATCCTAGACTTCCTGGCTTCCATAACTGTGAGAAATTAATCCCCACTTAAGCTACAAAAGATGGAATTTGCCGGGCGGTGGTGGCGCACGCCTTTAATCCCAGCACTCGGGAGGCAGAGCCAGGCGGATCGCTGTGAGTTCGAGGCTAGCCTGGGCTACCAAGTGAGCTCCAGGAAAGGCGCAAAGCTACACAGAGAAACCCTGTCTCGAAAAAACCAAAAAAAAAAAAAAAAAAAGATGGAATTTTATTATAACCACAAAAAAATTGACCAAGAAATTTCCCCAACAATCTTTCAACAAGAAGAAACAAACTTCCACCATGATAGATAGCTGTCCTTTGCTGTCCACAGGGAATTAGTCACATGGGGAGTTGGTTCCAGAGGATACTAAATTACAAAGATATTCAAGTCCCTCACATACAATGGCACCATATTTGCATGTGACTTCCATGCATTCTCCAGTAAATATTCCATATCTCTACATGGTTCATGAGACTGACTAACTTGATGTAAACGCTGTGTGAATATTTGTTATAGTGTATTGTTGGCAGAATGGCAAGAAAAAAAAGTCTGTGCATGTTCAGTACAGATGTAATTTCTTTTGAGATATTTTCAATCTGTGATGTGTTGAATCCATGCATGCAGAGCCCACAGATGTGAAGAGACAACTGTATTTATTATTTGAAGTCACATGGCTAATCGATAACACATGTAAGACTAGAACTTCCTTTGAGTGTTCCTGCCTTCAGACGATAATTCCTTGATGTGGTGAGCAATACTGAGTGAGCCAGGCTTCCTAGCTGGGTTTTCCTGGTTTGTGCACAATGATAAGCCCAAAGTGACCTAATTTGAAGGGCTAAACTTCTTACTGGTCTCAATATTATGTCTCTAACGTAATAGATTTAAGCAGCAAATATTCAGATTAAACTCTTGTTCAACAGTAAGACAAACCCCTCGCTGTAATGTTTGTAGTTATGATTGGCACCAAATGCCTACAATATGGGGATGGGACATAAAGAGGAATGGAAGCAAGTGGCACCCTGAGTGAGTGACTACTTCCCATGTGTCTCCATAGGAAACTATTCTTTGTTGTGATTTTACTGTCTATGGTGATGACGATGTATAATCTTATATTGTCACAGACAGTATAATGTCCCTAACTTGGGTTTTTCCTTCTGACAGTTACTTCACCTTCCCAGAGTCATATGTACCTCTCTGGTATAAGAGTGAGTCTATTTCCTTTCTGCTGCAGCCCTACAGACCTGCTGTCCTTGGCTGAATGCCACAGGCTGCCTTGATGAGCTCTGGAAGAAAATCCCCAGGAAAAACCTAATCCTGACCGCCAGAGCTTGCCAGCATATGTCTTCCAGCTTCCACTGCCTGGCATTAATAACCACAGCCATGTTTCTGCTTTGCTGACCCCTAACCTCTACAGGGATCTCCTCTGAAATTTGTCCAGGAAAGGGGGCCAGAACTGTAGGCTTAACTTCTGTCCTCACCTTACAGATTTCATTAAAAAACCCTACTTGAAAAAGGAACTCCTCCCCTTCCCAGAAGAGACTAAACACAGAAGCAACAACTGAGATTCATGCACAGAAATCAAAGCATGGATTATTGAATATCAAAGCCCACCATGACGCACCATAACCCTCCAGCCTGTCCTTCATCTCCTCTGGCCTTCTGCTTTTCCTCTGATAGCATCTACCTAGACCCCCAAGTCTCCCTCCTAGACCACTTTCTCATTCTTGATTAAGTTTAGAGTGCTCTGGTTCATAAAGACTTCTCTGTGACATTTATGCCAATAAGTATTTACTAAGTACCTATTATGCACTAAACAATTGAACCCTGGGGATTAGAAAGGAATGGAACACAGCACATGCTTCTTGCCCAAATACTGAGCAACAGATAAGAGAAAGATAACAGTTTGGTATAACATTGGTAGGGACTGAATGAAACAAAGGAGCCATTTCCACAACCAATCTTGTTGTGCCCCTACACAGGGCTTCTGCTTTGAGACAGATTGATAGGGAGCGACCCAAGTGGAGCAGAGGAAGGCTCTCCACTTCATGAAAGAGCATGGCCAGACTCCTGAGCCTAGTATGTCCCTGGAAGCTCACTAGACTGTACAATTTTGGACCAATCCAATAGTGGCCTGGTGGTGACTCAACCTGGCTTCAAAGGCAGAAGCATGAGACACGACCTCACAGAACGTGAGGCTGGACCCGACCACAAGGTCAAGAAAAATCAAGTGGCACAGCCAGTGTGAGTGGGATTGAGCTTCTGAACATACCAGAGACCATGGCGGATGAGGGCTCCCCGCAAGATAGAAGGAAGTCTCCAGGGCATTTTGGTTGAAGGGAATAAGGGCAAAGCTGTGCTTTGTTTCAGTACACTCAGGTTGGAGGAGACTGGGACACCCAAGTTTCAACCATTTACTCTCAGATGTGTTCAAAATATATTCACCCAATGAATATATTCATCCAAATACACACACACACACACACACACACACACACACACACACACACACACACACACACACAAGCATATTCCTGAAAACAAATGTGCTGCGTAAATTCCATGCTTACAGTGAGTACAGGAAAAGTGGGGGGGGGGGTAACCTGGCCCCTGTTTTACTTTGGTTTGGGGAGTGTTTAACAGGTGAGGTAAATTCCAGGAGCACACAGCAGTGGCAAATGAGGGACCAGAGCATGATGTGAGCATGAAGGGAAGACAGGTTGTCGTCCTAGGTGAGTAGGGCTCTACAGAAAGAAAAGTCGCCACCCATTCACCAGGGAGAGACAAAGACACTGGCTTTCCCAGAACGACCCTGAAATGCACACTTTTAGACCTCAAAATAAGGGCAGAGGAGCAGACAGCCGTGGGGTTGGGGGACGAGGGGGGAGCGATTTCAAAGTCACAGCATGCAAGCATCCCCCGTGCTTTGCTCAACCCCTTGCTGACTGGCTCCAATTGAAAGCAGAGAGATGAGGGCACTGTGTACTGGGCATAATTCCTTTGAGCTCTCATCCCCGCCTCCCACATCAAACATCTGGAATTCAGAAGAAGAGGGGGTGTAAGAGGAGCGTGCACTTGAATGGATCCCGAAAGTGCAGCTGCGGATCCCCGGGATCCCGGAACTGGATCTGCCCGCAGCAATCCAAACAACAGTTTCCCTTTTACTCTTGATGCGCACAAGGAGCTTTTTCTCAGAATTCCCCTCATCAAATTCTCTGACCAAGAGAAAACAGAAAGTCTTTCTTCTTCCCAACAAATGAGAAAGGTTCCTCTCAGCATCTTTGAGGTAAAGGGATACAATCAGGAAGGCTTGTGGCAGGACTTTGACAGTGTGAAGCCAGGAACTCTTCGAGGTTCACTGAAGAACTGTTCTCCCGAGTGCCCTTTCATCCCCAGCAGAACCGTTCCCCTCTGACAGAGGCAAATCTGCAGAGTTTAAGAGTCTCTGAGAAACCCCCCTTGGCCTCTTCATTGCCACGGTGGTGTCTCACAGCATCTCACCAAGACCTGGCAGGAAGTGAGGGATGTCTGCTAACACGAATGGGGAAGAGAAGGAACAGAGAGCACTCCTGAAATCAATCTCTCCTGATTCAGAGAAGAAAAGGAAACGCCTATGATGGGAGCTGGCAAAAGGCCAGATGGTGACTATTTCAGGTCTAATGGGGCAGGAAGCAACATCAGACATTATCAGGTTATACACGAGCTAAAATTTTCCATATTTTTCCAGCTATTTAGAAATATTAAAAAGCATTCTCGTCCCTTAAGGGTTGGTCAAGAGCCAGACTGACCTACAGACCACAGTGGGTCACCTGGCCTGTGTCCTCAGCTGCTCTGCCGAGGTCCATTTGCCTTTCTATGTCTTAAATGTCTGGCTCACTTAAAGTTTATTTAATTCACGATTTGCTTTCAACTTAACTTCCAAACCATTAAATGTCCTCATTTGACCTACACATAGAGTTTAGGTGCAAAGAGTCCATGGAGAGAGGGGGGGAGAGTAAAGGGGGAGGGAGAAGGGAGGAGAGAGAGGGAGGAGGGAAGGAGGGGGAGGGAAGAGGGGAGTGAGGGAGGGAAGGAGAGAATCTCCAAATCCATGCCAGCGCAAACCCTGTCTTCAAATTTATACAGAGCAGTTGTCAAAACACAATTTTCAACTGAACAAAATACATCGAATCTTTTTTAAAAGATCTAAAGTCCAAAAAAAAAAAAAAAAAAAAAAAAAAAAGATCTAAAGTCATGATAACACATAAGGAAAGAGAGAGGAATTCCCCAGAACCACCCCTGAGAACCACCGAGTTAAAGAATAATAACACAGAGGATGAGCATGCTGTTTAGATTCAGGCATTAGATTCAAGAGCCAACTCTGCCTCTTAAAACCTGTATTTGGGTAAAGTGCTTGATCTCTCTGTACTTCATTATCTTTTCTGGTAAAAAGAAAGAAACAATAAAATATATTTTACATCAGGATCTTAAAATTTTGGAAAAAGAAACAGGATCAGGAATATTTAGTGAATGATAGCTATCTTTTCCCTTGGTTCTTAGCAGTAAGGACATTGGATGGGTATATTACAGTGCACATTGAAAAGTGGGCATCTCCATTCATAATAGAGTGTGAAAGGTAGCTGAACAATCCATATTCTCCACCAAAAAGGTTTCCCCACTGGAACATACAATTTAGAATCTCTGTGTTACTCAATCCATCATGTGAAGTTATTGAAAAACAAACTCTACTTAAGAATTAACTACATTTCAGGTACCTAAAGACAACAAGTAGCTGGCCATAATACCACACCCCTTTAATCTCAGTATTTGGGAGCCAGAGACAGGCAGGTCTCCTAGAATTAAAGTTCATCCTGGTCTGCAGAGAGAATTCCAAACCAGCCAGGCCTACATAGTGAGACAAAAAAAAAAAGTATAACTACTTTTAATAGTATTTAATACAGATCTTATTTATATAATCCCATGTGATCCCAGAACCATGGAAAGAGATCATAGCAGATGATATTTCTATTTCATAGATCAGAAAATAAATAAATGATTGGGCTCACAGTCAGAGACTCTCTGAGCTGAAACTCCAGGTGAATCATGAATTTTAGGACCTTGAGTTTGTTCTGTTGTCTCTCTGTGTCTCAGTTCCTCATCTGTAAAATGGGTAGCCGGTTGCATGAGGGATTGCATTTGAAACACCTCATGAATCCAGAGCCTAAACCAATGCTAGTGCAAGTGGAAACCAGATGCCCAAGTTAAATCTATTTGGCCACATGATGACAGAGTTCTCAGGCAAATGACTGATTTAGTCATTTGCATATATGCAATATATATATAGTCTTGGCAATGATGATTATCAGGGTGGTAGTTGTAAGGAGTCTTTCTCTGTCCCACCAGCCAACTCCCAAATAATGACATGGAGACTTATTAATTTCGAAAGCTTGGCCCATAGTTTAGGCTTGTCTTAACTAGCTCTTATAACTTAAATTAACCCATTTCCATTCATCTATGTCCTGCCACATGACTGGTGGCAGTTATATCTCCTCCTGCACACCCTGCTTCCCCTGTGTCTGGCTAGTGACCCACCTTCTTCCCAGCATTCTCTCTCTATCTTGAAGTCCTGCCAGTCTCTCCTGCCTAGCTATTGGCTGTTCAGCTTTTTAGTACACCAATCATAGCAATGCATCTTTAGAGTATACAAATATCCTACAACATTTTCCCCTTTTTGCCTAAATACAAAAGGAAGGTTTTGACTCTAACACAGTAAAACTATATACAATAAGAACAATTATCAGGTAAGAATTACATTCACAATGTCCAGTCCATTTGCATTTGGCAAATTCAGAGAAAAAAAAAACTCCATTATCTAACCTATCTTGGTGAGTCCAAAGTTGTGTACTTAATTCACTTTCTATCTTAACTTGTATTTCAAACTCAAAACTATATTTTTAGACCTCAAAACATTTTCTTAGATTAAACAATTTAAGCTTTTATGTCTCTCAACTTTATACATTTTACACCTCTTTTGTGAGTTTCTTTTCTGAATTTGGTAACAGGGAAAACTATAACTAAAATGATCTAGTCTTCAACCCTATTAGAGACCCAAGAAGAATATAATATTATATGAGTTAACAGGAAGTGCAGAGCAAACAATTTTCAAAATTATAGAAATGACAGAGACATTTGGCTGCCTGGAGAGTCACCCAAGTTTTCTCTGCACTGTTGGGGTATCCATTTTCAATTTACAGGCCTAGAATATCTACCAGACTTTTCTGTGAAGCAGGAATTTTGAAGTACTGGCCTACTTTGTCTTAGCAAAGTTTGGCAGTAACTTTCCTTTATGTCCTACTTGTCCAGTTTGGACAGCATACTGTTAGCAGTTGAGGCAAGGGCAGTTTCTTGCCCAGTAGCTAACTTTGCCACATAGAAAGCAAACTCCAGATGGAGGTTCTTCGATGTTCATCATCCTTTTTGAAGTAAATTGATGCTTCCAGGAGCAGATATGTCTCACTATCATGAAAAGCCTTATGCTATTAAAACATCTTAAATGCCATATTCTTTAGTTCTCTGAAGTGTTTGAAGACCATCTGTTTATCTAAACTATATCTGTTTGACCTTGAAGGTGTACCTAACATGACAATAAGTTTAACTGTTATAGATGACTAACTACTAACCTACATTTCTTAATTATCTTAAACAGTTTGCAATAATAGCCTTTAAAGACTAGAACTTTACATTGCATTTTAAAATGAGCTGCATAGGTATAATACCTTAAACAAGAGTAGAAACATATATACAGTATGTTAAAAACAAAAATAACCTTAAATTTGTATGAATATACAAAAATCGGTACCAATGAAAAATATATAAGACTAGTAGTTGCTTTTTAATTCAAAAGTAGATTCAATAATATACCCTTTTATCCTATAATTTCTATATGCTCCCTGTATTCTTTTCAGAAAGGGATCCTTGAATCTAACCCCCTTTGCTTAGTTTTTTCCCTGATCATGATCAGTAACCATTTGCAACTACCCCCCTAAACAATGGCAACCATCCATAACCCACCAAATAACCAAAAACCACCCACATCACCTCTTAGAGACGTAAACACTGTGCTCTCCAGTGCTTCTGGCTGTCTGGAGGCAATGGCCTCTTTGGGGGACCCTGAGAAAATTGGGATAATGGTCAAGTCCTAGGAGAATTAGCTGTATTATTTTTTGTGAGTATCTGTGTGATGGAAAAGTGTGGTACTTATCCAAAGTCTTGACTGGTGTAGTCCATGAGGCTGAACCATCTCAGCTTGCAGCTTTGAAGTTGTTCTGGATGCAGAATTTTGAGGAAACTATAACAGAGGCATTCTCAGATGCTGGATCACCTGAGATGACAAGAAAGCCTTAACACACCTCAACAGTATATCTGCCTAAACAATACCTAAAGAAATACAAAAGCAATAGACATGCTAACATAGAATGGAGAAGACACATGGGGTCCAAAACAGACAATAACTACAGGAAACTAGAGAATACTGAGACAGGGGGAAATAGTCTTCCTCAGGGATGAGCTCCCTAACTGGTCATCAAGTGGTCAGTCATGAAATCCAAGGGAAGAGGGACATGACAGGATTATATTTTAATTTACACACATACAGAGAGAGAGAGAGAGAGAGAGAGAGAGAGAGAGAGAGAGAGAGAGAGAGAGAGAGAGAGAGAGAGACTGTTCTGGAAATTATTGGCTAAGGAACCAGTGATACCAATGTAATGTGATGTAGATTTTGATGAAAGATGGAAGTTTTATAAAAATATGCAACTCTTCCCAAGAGGTCAAAGAAGATCTCACATAGAAGACAGCACTAATCTGGGTTGAAAAGGATGAATAAAGTTTAGTATGTGATACAGAGCTTCTCCATAGTGAGAGAATTATGTTTAAAAGGCCCAAGATGCTTTTGGGGGTCCGGGAGAGAACTAAAGAAGGGCAGTCATGCAATATCAAACATTTGGGGTAGATAGCTGTCTAAAAGTAACAGAAAAGCCTGCCTCGCAGAATTAAAAGATGAATATTTTACTTGGTTATCTGGAAGTACACACTGAGTCATCCTGAACTTATGGGTATAACTCAGCAGCTTCTTGTTACAGTCAGTCCTCACCAGATTATGCTGCATAAAAAAACAGCTTTACATGTCTAGTGGCTTATAATCACACACAATGACTTCTCACTCACGACATTGCCTGCTAGGATTGACTGGGCTCTTCGGGGTTCAGCCAGGCTTGCCCAGTCTCAGTTAATCTCCTCTTGGTTCCCATTAGTTGGTTTTCAATGCCAGGGCCCAGGCTGGAGAAGCAGCTATGACTCACAGCCTTGTGTTCGCAGTCTGGAAAGGTAAAACTATACCATACTAGAACACTAAAAGTTTCTTCTTACAAAGAACAAATGGAGTGCCTGTCCATGGTCACTGGTGCAAAAGGCATGGCTCTCTGCCAAGGCCAAGGCCAGCAGTGTGGCTCAGTGTAGTCGATAAGGGCTTCCCTCCTAAGCTTCAGAGGCCTATCTGCACCTGGTCAGTGGTCTTTCCCATCTCCGGTTATTGGCACCCATTCATTTGAATGCAGAAATGTAGATGTTCCTTTAGACTGCCTTTACTTGACCATCACAGATGGTCAGTTACTCTATGCTGTCTTTTCTGGCTCCCAAATCTCTTCGTGTCTTTTGCTTCATGTCAAGTTACTTCTTAACTGATTGCTAGAGTAGCACCCTTGATCATTATTGTTTTTTATTTCAATTCTTTTGAGGTCATTTTCCATCCTACAAACAGAGGCTCTTTCTCAAATGCAAGTCTTACCTTGACCTTCCTTGTCTAAATGGCTTTGTCAATATGTCTACATTATTGTCCATACCTCTTAGCATGGCAGTGAAGTCCCAACAGTATTGATCTCACTGCTTTGTGTTTACCTCCTCCTACTTATTTCCATATATAAGTTACCCAGAGTCCAGCCACCCCAACCACCATCTCCAAGCTTCTTGCCCCTATGAAATCATTCATGGCAGTCTCTAGTTCCTTCCCCTATAAGCATAGCCCTTGTTTTAGGGTCTCTGTGTCTGGACTGCTCTTGCCAGTTTGACCATCTCTGCTTCCTTAGTCCACACAGAAAATCGAGTACATTTGTCAAATAATGAATGGGACACAGAGAGATAAGCTATTTCTGGAGATAAGTCACTCACTCATTCAGTTGATATTGGTTGAATGTCCATTCTGTGTCAGATATCATTCTGGGTGTGGTGACTAGCATTGAAAAAGAAAAAGAAAAAAAGATCTCTGCTAATAAAAAGCTGACCTACAGGGGAGAGGGGTATTTCATTCTAGCAGGGTCTACACTGATACACAAAGGGAGAAAGTCTATTCACCCGTTCCACCATTCATTCCATTCATTCATTCTTTCATTTGCTTAACATTCACTTAATTAACAACTTCTGGGCAGACTTTTCACACATGGGTGCACACACATACACTAAACACTGTCTTAGTATCTGTGTTTCCTTCCCATTCTTCACACCATAAAAAAATTATAAGCAATGTGAGTTTAAGGCATAGTAAATGTTTGTTGGATTAGTTATTTTTTAAGTAATTTTAATTAATAAATTTGGGCAGATGGCTAAGTACAAAAAACTGAGTGATGAGGCATCAAGCATGCCCCTTCAATATGTTCTGATAGATTTTGTCCATTGATGGGAGATTGAAACAATAAAACTCCAGCAGGAACCTTGTTCTTCACATGCTCTGGCTTACAGGATAATGCAGTTATTGTGTAGGTAAGAAGTAGTTCAGCAAGTGAGGCATCCATGGATGTCTCAAAAGCTTCAAACACCTTGTTTTTGTTCCTGGGTCTCAAAGGACCTTCAAAGTCACATCTTCAGACCCTCTGTCTCAGAGACAAGATGAGGGCCCAAAGAGCAAGATAAGCCTATGATGAGCTTTCCTTTCACAAGAAGCCAGGGATTCCCCTCTGCCTATAGTGATGAGGCCAAGCAGTTGAATGTCCCCATGTGGCTTTTCTGGCTCTAGTGAATTCTTTCCAAAGGGAAAATTCCTAAAGATCCATTTGTCCTCTGGAAAGTCTTGAAAAGAGTTCCCTCAGTCCCCAATGGAGACATGCATGCCATCATCATTCCACAGACCCCTATCTGAGATTTCAAATCCCCCTTATGTGAGAGACAAACAGCTGGGCAATTCTCCCAGGCTGAGCCCTCTTGGAAATTGATGGGAAATCTATATCTAGTTCCCAGCTCCTCCCTGGGGCTCTTCAGTTTCCATCACAATCACTCTTTCTCTATTCTCTAACCATGGGACAGTAACTAACTAATCCTTATGGGATTCAGACACTCCACAAAGAGCAAATGCACTTCTTAGAGTCAAAGGCTCTTAGGTCACAAAGCATCTTAACCAAAAATTCACAACAGCCCCTTCCTTCTCCAAAAGAAGATAAAAATGAACTTCACTCATATTTGTTTGGTAGAGTTTCTACAACAAAACACCAGATTGTATGGTTTGAATGTTGGACATTTATTTTTCATCCTTCTGGAGAAGGTCCAAGGTCAAGTTCCCAGAAGATTTGATATCTTCAAAGGGTTGGTCTTCAAATAAAGTGTCATTCCAAGCTAGTGGAGGTAAAAAGCATCAGCGTAGGAATTTTAGGAATCATGATGTGACCCAAAACACATAGGTCCCTCCAGGTCTTCTAGAACCTAGCACCCTCTCAACATCCAAATCATGAGAAAGGAACACAATACACACACACACATACACACACACACACTGTTCCCAAGTCTCTATCTCATTATTTTCAGAATCTATCATTTTTCTCTATGAGAATTGCCACATGTAAGATTCCAGAAGAACTCATATAATTATGTCATATCTCAAAACCTTTGCTTTCTCATCTGTTAAAAAGAAATATCAAAAATTCCTAATTGTGGTCTTGGTGCCTAAAATAAAAAAAAACATGATATGTGCGCTATTAATTACTTACCTATTTCCAAGATGGTTCTTTTTCTATCTTCCTTTGATTTTATTTTACTTTGGTGGTGGTGGTGGTGGTGGTGGTGGTGGTGGTGGTGGTGGTGGTGGTGGTGGTGGTAGTGGTGGTGATGGTGGTGATGGTGGTGGTGGTAGTGGTGGTGGTGGTGGTGATGGTGGTGTGGGGGGGGGTAGAGTATACAGGAAGGCACACAAATGCCATAGAGTAAGTGCCAGTAGAGGTCAGAGGAAAATTTGGAGGCAGTTCTCACCTTCTACCTTGTTTTGAACCAGGTTTCCTCTTGTTGCGTCTGCCGCTGTACCACATAATGAAGGCGACCTGACTCATGAGCTCCTGTGCATCTCTCCAGTTCTCTGGGCAATGTCTCCACTTCTACTCTCTCCACGGATGCTCTAACTACAGATGAAAACTGAAACACCTAGACTTTTAGGAGTGCTCCAGGGACCTGAGCTCAGGTGCTCAAGCTTGTGTAACAAGTGCTTTTGTCCACTGGGGAGCCATCTCCTCAGCCATCAGCCATCTCCTCAGCCATCAACCATCTCCTCAGCCATCTCCCCAGCCATCTCCCCAGCCATCTCCTCAGCCATCTCCTCAGCCATCTCCTCAGCCATCAACCATCTCCCCAGCCATCTCCCCAGCCATCTCCCCAGCCATCTCCTCAGCCATCTCCTCAGCCATCAACCATCTCCCCAGCCATCTCCCCAGCCATCTCCTCAACCATCTCCTCAGCCATCAACCATCTCCCCAGCCATCTCCTCAGCCATCTCCTCAGCCATCTCCCCAGCCCCAATTGTTGTTGTTGTTGTTGTTGTTGTTGTTGCTGCTGCTGCTGCTGTATTCACCATTGTTGTTCTCAAAGTCTCACTATATAACCCAGGCTGGGTTTTTTTTTATTTAATTTTTTTATGCAGTGTATTTTGATCATGTTTTCTCCTTCTCTGATTCCTCCCAAATCCTCCTCACCTTGTCTCTGTCTCTGTGTCGCTCTCTGTCTCTCTGTCTCTGTCTTTCTCTATCTCTCTTTATGTATCTCTGTCTCTCTGTCCCTTTGTGTCTTTCTGTCTCTCCCTGTCTTTGTATCTCTCTCTGTCTGTCTCTCTTGCTATCTCTAACTCTGTATGTTTATCTATCAACAAAAAATAAAAAACACAAATATAAATAACCCACAAAAGCAAAAATAAAAACAAGTAAACAAAAGACTGCTGAGACAAAAAAAAATGCCAAAACAAAGCAAAAAGTCCACAAAAATACCACTGGGTTCATTTTCTGTGGGTCAGCTGCTGGTGGGCATAGGGCTTGGCCCAGGATGTGGTTAATATACCCAGTGACACTCCATTGGTGAAAACCACCAGGCTTGTTTTTAAATTTCTTGCAATCCTCTTGCACCAGGCTCCAGAGCTCTGGGATATCAGGTGTGCACCACCAAGCCTGATGAATATAGAAATTCTTATAGTCTCTTATGAACTCCAGAAATAACTTCAAAGGAACAGATTTCCTATTTACATGCTCTCCTTTCTAGAGGTCCTGCATGTCATAAATTTACAACCTTTCCTTTTCACAAATGCAGTCTCTACTGCACAGCCCTAAGAAAGATGTCTATAATGCCTAACTTTGTCACAGGGAAGCCTGGCTGTCACAGTCTTCAGAAAAATTAGGTTCTACTTTCTTTCATGGCAGATCAGTGTTCTTGCCTTCACTACATAAGCTTCTAGACAGAATTAATCTTTTTTTCCTCATCCAATAATATCATCTAATTGTTCCCCTTCCCCAGCATAGCATCTCTCAAAGTCCACCCTTAATATCAGAGACGAATCTGAATTCTAACTGGACCATGAACTCCTTAGAGAGGAGTGAAATCCAGGCAGGAGCAGGAGACTGTAACAGACCCCCTTCTCTCTGGTTATCACTGCATCCCAGAAGGAAGAAAAGCAGCTATCAGCTACCAGAAATATGACCCCTCCAAATCATAAACTTACATGCAATCTGCTTTTTAAATTAGGATACACAACTTGCATTGCCACAGATTCTGAAACAGACTATAACATAGAAATTTCTTTTTTTTTTTTTTCAATCTAAGTAAAACCACACATGCAAAGACAAACTCTGAGCGCCATCTCGTGGACAGAGACACCACTGCCCTAGCACGCAAATGCTCCTCTGTTCACTCCTACATAGGTTCCTAAGGACACAAAGCTCTGGAGTCCCCGTGTGTTCATGCCTCAGGCAACAATATGCCTGGACCTCCTGCAGTCTCCCAATCCCCTAATCATTCTAGACTAAGACAGCTCCTCCACAGTAGACAGGTCTGAGATGGATTTTCTAGCTGTATTTCGGATCCCATCACACTTGGGTTCATGACCTGTAGACTACAGAAGCCTGAAGCCAACCCCTTTGCTATGCTCTAACCATTCTCCAGGCCAGATCCTGTGCTCATCACCTGCTAGAGCTCAAACCCTCCTGCCACTTAGTTTCCCATCACCAGGAATAGCAGGTGGATGCCCCCCATGCCCAGAGCCATGCTGGTAAAATCCTAACATGCCTTCTTGTAAAAATCACATGAGTTATAGCATATACATACATGAATACAACCAAGCCAAAGGTCCCCCTCATGCTCCAAAATTTCCCTTTGCTCCATTTATGATAGTAGACTGGAGGCTGAAGAGCAGCAAGCTAACTTCATCACATGGTATCTGATGATGAAAGCTTGGAGTTATATGCTAGTGTGAGGACCACAACTTCTATCCACTTACTAGATAGAGTCAGGGAAAGAAGTAAATAAAATGCATATGTAGCTCAAGTGTAAGACAATCTCTTATTGGTTAGTCCACTGTGGTGGTTGACTTTATACATCCTTTGAACTTGTCTGTGGTGCCTAGATAGTTGGTCAAACATTATTCTAATGTTTCTGTGAATGTGTCTATGATGACTATTCTTGGTTGTCAACCTGACTACATCTGGAATTAACTAAACCTCAAGCAGCTGGGTACACCTGTGAGGGATTTTTCTTAACTAAATTATTTGAAGTGGGAAGACTCACCTTTAATCCAGATCTTCAGAGGTGGAAAGACTCACCTTTATTCTGGGCCACACCTTCTGCAGGCAGCCTACATAAAGGACAAGGAAGAAAGAAGCCCTTGCTCTTTGCCTGCATGTTCTCACTCTGGCAAGTCCATTCCTTCACTGCCATTGGACCAGTTGAGACATCCGGCCTCATGGACAAACTACTGGATTCTTGGACTTTCTGTTGGTAGAATATATATTCATTCTAACCCTTCTGTTCCTGTAGAGACCCCAAACTAATATAGTGTTTTAGTTTTTTTTTAAGTTTGGGATTTTTTTTTATAATAATTAAATCACTAGGTTGTTTTTGAAACAGACAGTGTCTTGTTATATAGTACAGGCTGGCCTTGAACTTGAAAATATCCCCCTGCCTTGGCCTTTCCCACTGATGGGATTACCAGTGTCAATGACCATGCCTGATTAAATATGATCTTATTTTAATTTTAAGTTGTTAGTTATGTGTCTAAGTTGTGCTAAATATAGGTTTGTACACATGAGTGACGTCTCCATGGAAACCAAAAGAAGGTACCAGATCCCTCAGAACTGGAGTTATAAGCAGTTTTATGCCAACTGAGAACTGAAATTCTGTCATGTGCAAGCATGGCAAGCAGTCCTGACTGCTGAGCTCTCCAGCCCCCAAATCTGTGGTTCTGAATGAAGATCAATCGTTACCCATTACGCAAGTGGCCGCAGAGGCTGATGCTCCAATATAGGCTGACAAGGAGATCAGAGATCCAGAAAACATCATTGTTAACTGTGGCATGAAGGCAGCAGAGGCAACAGGGCCAATCAGTTGAGCAAAAGCCATCCTGTACCAGGCAAAAAGTAATTCTGCCAGCAGACTATCATTACCCTTAGATCTTTCCTCCACTCTGGGTCTCCAGCCTCACCGATGACCCTGAAGACTTTAACTGCACTTCTGCAATCACATGACTAATGCCTTACAACATCCCAGCCTACCCTATCTATCTCCCTAACACATAGACGCACATCCCATTTGTTATATTTTTCTGGAACACACTGACTAATCTACATTATTACCCAGATTCCACTAAACCCAGGGGCCAAACTTAAATGGTTTTAAACCACCTCAACCTCCACCCTGTTAGCTGGGATTCTAGAGCTAGAATCGGGTCTGTTAGCATGGCAGGCTCTTCTTAGCAACAACAGCATCATCCCTACCCATTTAATGTAGGAACATCATGTCCTCCAGCCTCTACACCTCCTTACTCACCTTCCTCTACTATCCTTTCTCCAATTATTGCTCTCCCTCCTCTATCCTCGGCACTAGTCCAAAATAGATATGAGCAGCAGAATAGTTATACAGACCAGGAACAGAATTGTCATAATAACCTGAAGAAGTTGAGAGAAATCTAGTCACTTGCTCAAGATGATACCACACCCATGGGTGGTAAAAACCCAAACTGACTGAGTCCAGAGTTCAGGGTCCACCGAGATAGCTTAGTGGAGATACTCTCCAAACTAGTCATTTGCAGAAACAAAACCAGATATGCTCATCTCCATCCTAAAATGACAGGTGCTGCCTCCACAGCACACAAGAGCTGTGTTAGGGTTCAGCTCCTATCACAGGCAGCACACATGGAAAACTCATTGGCTTTCTCCAGCACAATAACAGCTTCATCACCCTAGTGCATCCCGAACATCCTCCATGAAATTGCAGCCAGAGCAGTAGGTCAGAAATCTGACCCTGACACACTCTCAGCTTAAACCCCTTCTGTGGTTTCCCAACCTCTTGCCTCTTGTCAAGTGTCTACCCCAAGAGGCAGAGTTGCTCTTCGGATGGGGAATAAAGTGACCATGTTGGAGGGAGAAGGGGATAAAGCAGCCCTGGAAGCCCCGCTGGGCCAGTTAAATGTAGAACCTTGGGAAATATATTACTTTGAAAAGTGGGAGACCTTGCCGTCTTGTTGGTTCAGAAGGTGAATATGGCTTAGCTTCTCAGTGACTGTCCCAACCTCCCAGTGTTCTGGTTCATTATTTCTCTTTCCAGGAAGGAAAAAACCATGAAACTACCCTCCTCATTCCTAAGACCCAGGTAGAGACAGTTTCCCGTGAAGAGCTCACTCTGATTGTAGGTGAAGGGACTACTCTCTTTCAATCTAACCCTGTGCAGATGAGACATAGAGTGACCTCCAGGCTGACTCTAGAGTGATTTGGGGCCAGTGGGAGACTCAAAAAAGCCAAACTTACTGCCAAATTCTTTTCTGGTAAAGAATCAGTTGGCCCATTCTAACCAGATGTGTAAGATGACCTGTAATAAATGTCTCCAGAAAGTGGCAGGCGGGGGCACACTTTTTTCACCTTTACATGCTGAGAAGCACAGAATTAGTCATGCAAGCTGTAGAAATCAAATATCTAATCAAGCCCAAAAAAAAAGTAAAAGGCAAGAAAAAAAGAGAAAAAAGAAATGGCAGAGACCCCTATTCCCTCCGCCTATGTTTCTTTTTAATTCCTGTGAAGGTCAGAGGTTAATTTCAGAAATCTGTTTGAAATACCGAGATGAAGCTGTTCTGGGATCTGACAATTTGGAAGGATAATGGAGACAATACAGTCAGTGACGAACGTAGCTTCAATTATACAATTTCACACACACACACACACACACACACACACACACACACACACACACACACCTGCCATATCTCAAGAAGATACCCAGGGATCAAAATGTCGGTGCTGGGTGAGCCCCCAAATCCTTCAAAACAGCAGACTGAGCACTTGGAGATGAAGTGACTTATTTTCAAAATCACACCATGTGTGGGAAGAATGACACATTGTTATACCAGAGTCATTTTCCTTGCATCCATCAACAGTCTTCAGACTGTGCTACATGTGCATGATGACCTTGATGGACATGCCTGGGCACACATGAAATTCAGCTCACAAAGGGACCAGTTCTGGTGGTACAATTAGCAAATGTGAGTTCGTTTATAGAACTGGCCTATGTGAGAAAGCACCTTAAGACAGTGAGGCAGCTATCTTTTCCCAGTCACTCCATTTTCACCCATTCTGCTTAAGGAAGAAAGGAAGGAAGGAAGGAAGGAAGGAAGGAAGGAAGGAAGGAAGGAAGGAAGGAAGGGAGGAAGGAAGGAAGGAAGGAAGGAAGGAAGGAAGGAAGGAATCCTTCACAGCCACATAAAATATGTAACTAATTCAGGTACTAAACAAAAGGACAAATCAAAATTTTATTTCCACAGGACAATATAAACCTTACTCTATATTTATTAAGAAAAATTATTTCCTGGGCTGGAGAGATGGCTCAGTGGTTAAGAGCACTGGTTGCTCTTCCAGAGGACCTGGGTTCAATTCCCAGCACCCACATGGTAGCTCTCAATGTCTGTACCTCCTGTTCCAGGGGATTCAACAGCCTTACACAGACATACATGTAGGCAAAACACCAATGTACATAAAATAAAAAATTTTTAAAAAAAAATATTTCCAATATTTTGCTTCTTTGGCTAGCAATTATTTAAGTGCACAGCATACACACATATGTTATTTTGGTCAATTATGAACTAATAATGATAATGATAACTCAATCAAAGGGTATTTGTTTTGAAATTTCTACCATTGAAGTCACAGGGAGAAAAGTTCTTTCAATATTTAAACATGTTTTCTTTTGCAGAAATGTTTCATAAGTTGATCAATTAAAGACCATCAGACAAGCCGGGTGGTAGTGGCACACGCCTTTAATCCCAGCACTTGGGAGGCAGGGACAGGCAGTTCTCTGTGAGTTTGAGGCCAGCCTAGTCTACAGAGCGAAACCAGGGCAGGCACCACCAAAACTACACAGAGAAACCCTGTCTCGGAAAAAAAAAAAACGATATAATGTAGAATTTCCTAACACTAGGCTGTCATCTCCTCCTGGTTCCTCTCCCTTCTTTGGGATGCCCCAGATCAGACACCACCACCTCCAGGGACTCTCCAGCCAGCCCACATGGGACAGAGACTCAGGGAAGCTCCTTGTGCTCCGCTTTTAGCCCCTTTCATTGAGTTGCCCCATTGTCCTACAACTACTTGCCAAGGACCGTCATGACCTCCTTGCCATCCCTTTGAAACTCACCTCCTTGCCATCCCTTTGAAACTCACCAATTCCCAGCCTCTCCCCTACAAGGGACTCTCCAGCCACCACATATGACTCTGGAAGACAAGTCACCCCTCGCTCTGAGAGACTCACCAGAGTCCTGCAGGCTGCCTGATTGGGCTCTCTAAT
Source organism: Peromyscus maniculatus bairdii (assembly GCF_049852395.1). Taxonomy (NCBI): domain Eukaryota; kingdom Metazoa; phylum Chordata; class Mammalia; order Rodentia; family Cricetidae; genus Peromyscus; species Peromyscus maniculatus. Next base: position 6,356,610 of record NC_134871.1, on the reverse strand, counting down.
TGAACTGTCTGGCCTTGAGACTAAAGACCAGCCTACACTACCAGGGGAAGTTTGTTGCAAGCTCCTTAACCCAGACAGGGAAAGCATTAGGCTGTAATTGATTCACAGAAGAACTGGGACAGAGACTGTAGCCCCAAATACCTGACAAAAGGAATAAATTAACACCCAAACCCTGCTGTGACTTAGCCCCCATCTGAACATTGTAAGCACCACTGCTTAAAGAAGAAAGGTGATTTGAAGACAAAAGAAATAAAAGCTCAACCAACAAACTAACTCTGAATATGCAAATCTCAATGTGGAAGTCAAAATAGCACAATAAATAAGTAAATAAATAAATATATAAATAGCATGTCTCCTCAAAAAGGTTTAAAAAAAAAAAGCCCATAGTGAAAGTCCCTATTGAAAATGATCTGGAAGGTCTGCCTTGCCCAACCTTGATGTGAGGGTTTGTGTCTGGTAACACACACCAGTGTGTAACTTTTTGTTCAGTTGATGTCCCTGGGAGGCCTGCTCTTTTCTGGGGGAAGATGGAAGAAATGGACCTGGGGGAAAGGGGAGGTGGGGGGGACTGGGAGGAGTGGAGGGAAGGGAAGCTGCAGTCAGACTGTATTGTGAGAAAGAACAATGGATAATTTTTTAAATGAGCTGGAAGAAGCCCCAGACAAAGAATTCAAAAGAATGATCATAACGATGGTCAAAGAAGATAAGGAGACAAGTGGGAAAAGGAAGTCAATCCAAGATATGAAAATAGAGTAAGAATTTTTCAAAAAAAATCCAAATTATAGACTGAAGAGATGGCTCAGCAGTTAAGACAATTGCTGTTCTTGCAGAGGACCTGAGTTTAGTTTCAGCACATACATGGTGACTCACAACCACTGTAACTCTAGTTTCAGGTGATCTGACATCCTTTTCTGATCTCTGTGGGCACCATGAATGCACATGGTACATATAAACACTCATGCCCCCAAACACCCACACACATTTGTTTAAATTTATATTAAAAAAAAAAAAGCAAGCATTCCTGGCAGGGAAGCATGTAGGCTGATTGCAGATCTTTACCACTCCTCTAAATCCAATCCCCTAGTTTCACACTGCCCTCCTTCCCCTCCCTGCCCCCATCTCCTGTGGGTCACACTGATCTTCCCCTCCAAACTTCCTCCTCGTTTATCCTGGGTTCCCAGTCTCCAACTCCAGCAGGCATTCCCTGGCTACTCACTGGCCAAGCAGCCAAAAAAGCTAGTAATCCAGCAAAGCAGATAGGTGAGCTTCAGGTCTTCACCCACACTTTTTTCTTCCAAACCCAATCCCCCAGTCTCATCCCCAGCTCTGTAGAAGACTATACATTGAGGCCTCTCTTCTTTCTCTGCCAGTGGAGTAATCAGTTCCCAGTGGAAATCCCTGCTTTTCTCCCTCCTGTGGACTCTCTCAACCTCCACAGTCTTGTCCCCATTCATGTCTGCTCCCTATACCTAGAAACGCATCTTACCTGCAATCACCAGCAGCTACACCTAGCACGATCTCTGTATCAGGCAACCCACAGGCACCACACCCTCCTAAGAACCAGAGAGGACAACAGAAACCAAGGAGCAAAACATCCACCTAACAAAAAAAGACTGGAAATTGGTACCTAGAATTAGTAGCTCCCTAACCCAGATGCCTAGACTCAAGGATAAAAACACAATCAATAACAGCAAGGACAACATGTCTCCACTAGAGCCCAGCAATACCACAGTAAGCCCTGCGAATTGTAACACAGCTAAAACACAAGACAAAGACTTAAAAATAACTTTCATGCATATGAAAGAGGTCCCTTAATAAATCTAGGAAAACACAAATAAACAGCAGAAGGAATGAATAAAACCATTCAAAACCTGAAAGTGTAAAGAGAGTCAATAAAGAAATTCCAAACTGAGGAAAATCTGAAAATGAAAAATTTAGGAAGTCGAACAGGAACCACCAGAGACAAGCTTCACAAACAGAATACAAGGGATGGAAGAGGGAATCTCAGGCATTGAAGATATGATAGAAGAAACTGACAAATCTGTCAAAGAAAATATTATGTCTTAAAAAAAACTCCTTGCACAAAGCATCTAGGAAATCTGGAACCCTATGAAAAGACCAAATCTAAGAATAATAAGAATAGAGGATGGAGAAGAAACACAGGTCAAACGCACAGAAAATATTTTCAAAAACAACCACAGAAGAAAAAAATCTCTAACATAAAAAAAAAGGAGATGCCTATCAAAGTACAAAAAGAACACAAAATACAAGTAGGGTTAATAGAGTGAAAATGCCCATCATCCCCGAAACAATATTCTGACTCAATGCTATCCTCATCAAAATTCCAGCATAATTCTTCATAGATTTTGAAAGGACAATTTTCAGCTTTCTATTGAAACAAAGAAAAGAAAAACCAAATGACTGAAAAAAATCTTGAATAATGAAAGAACTGCTGGAGATATCACCAACCCCAGTATCAAATTGTACTACAGAGATACAGTAATAAAAACAGGATGGTATTGATATAAAAACAGACACACTGGTCAATGGAATCAAATTGAAGATCCAGACATAAATCCACACACCTATGGACACCTGCTTTTTTAATAAAGAAGCAAGAAATGCACATTGGGAAAAAAAAGACATCATCTTCAACAAATGATGCTGGTCAAGCTAGATGTCTACATATAGAAGAATCCAGATATATCCATACTTATCAATCATCCTTCCCAAAACTCAACTTCAATGAATCAAAGACTTCAACATAAAATGAGATGGGGGTAGATGGGAGGCAGGGAGAGAGAACAAGAGGAGAGGAGGGAGGGGAACTGTAGTCAATATATAAAATAAATGAAAAAAATGTTAATAAAATTTTAAAAATTTAAAAAATTTTAAAAATTTAAAAAACAGATACATTGAACCTGATAGACGAGAAAGTGGGAAATAACCTTGAACTCATTAGCACAGGAAAAGACTTTCTGAATAGAACACCATTAGCACAACGATTAAGATCAACAATTAATGTATGGACTCTCATGAAACTGAAAAGTTTCTGTATGGCAAAAGACACCATCATTCAAAGCAGCAGTCTACAGAATGGGAGATAAGAATTTTACCAACTACACCTCTGATAGAGGGCTGGTATCCAAAATATATAAGGAACACAAAAAAACAAGATCTCAAGAAAACAAATAACCCAATTAAAAAATGGGATAGAGGTCTAAGCACAGAATTCTCAAAAGAAGAAACTCAAACATCTGAGAAACACTTAAAGAAATGTTCAATATCCTTAGTCATCATGGAAATAGAAATCAAAACTGCTTTGTGATCTCATCATACACCCATCAGATGGCTAAGTTTAATAAATCAAATGAAAGCTCATGCTGGCGATGATGTGGGGCAGGGGGACCACCCACCCATTGCTGGCAGAACTGCAAACCTGTACAGTCACTATGGAAATCAGCATGGCATCTCCTCAGGAAGACAGTACCTACATAGAGCCTTCACCCCTACATGCCCCTGTCTTTGATACAGGAAGCTACTGTATGCTACCAAAGGAGAATTGTAAACACCAACCCAGCTATCCTTTGATCTAAAATAGTGTCCTGCCTGCAAGATATGCTAGTACAGCAATGGCACAAAGCTTGTGGAAGCAACCAGCAACATCTGATTTGACTTAAGGCCAACAACTCTAGGAGATGGAACCATATCTGGCACTGTTTTGGTATCTAAGAACCTGAGCCTAGCTAGCCCAAGGACCTAGTTAAGACTAAATACTACTGTTCTACTAAAAGAACATAACAACAAAATGACTCCTAATGATATTCTTCTATACTCATAGATCAATGCTTTGCTCAGCCATCATCAGAGAAATTTCCTCCTGCCTCAGATGGAACAAATTCAGAAACCCACCGCCAGACAATATTCAGAGAGTGAGAGACCTTGGAGCACAAAACCCTAAAGAGAATGTCTCCATCAGTCCTTCCCCTCAGGGTTCAGGGAACCCTGCAGAAGAGGAAGAAGAAAGAACATAAGGACCAGAGGGGATAGAGGACATTAGGGAAACATCGTCTCCTAAGTCAACAGAATGGACACACATATGACCTCACAGAGACTGAGCAATATGCACAAGCCCTGCCTGGCTCTGTACCAGATGGGGTCCTAGAGCTGAAAAGAGAAGTGGGCACATGCCTCCATCCCTAACCTAGAGTCTATCCCCAATTGATAATCACTTGCAAATGAAATTTTAGTTTTCTCTTAACTCCAGTTTGACATTTCTCACAGTGAAAACAAACTACTCTTAAGTGTAGACTGTATGCCCACCAGCAGATGGCCAACAGAAAATGAACTCAATGGCATCTTAGAGGTTTCTTGTCTCATAGTACCATGCCAAGGCTTTTTAAAATCTTTTTATATTTTTTTTATTTATATATTTCTCTCTCTTTTTACCCTGCAGGTCCTTTACATTTAGTGTTTTATGTAAATGAGTGAATCTCCACATCCATATCCTGCTGTGAATGTCTTTCTATGTGCTATGAATATGTGTTGCTCTGATTAGTTGACAAATAAAGCCATTTGGTCTATGGCAAGGCAGCCTAGAGGCAGGTGGGAAATCCAAACAGATAGACAGGAAGAGAAAAGAGAGGCAAGGCAGACATTGCAAGCCACCACCAGGAGAAGCAAGATGTAAAGGTAAGTCACAAGCCACGTGGCAAAGTATAGATTTATAGAAATGGGTTAATTTAAGATATAAGAGCTAGCTAGCAAGAAGCCTGCCATGGCCATAGTTTAAAAATAATATAAGCCTGTGTGTGTTTATTTAGGACCAAGCAGCTACAGAACATGAGTGGAAGAGATTCCGCAGGACCGTAGAAAAAACTTCTGGCTACAATAATCTGGGGTTTTGTGCCTTTTCTTGGGCTCTTTTTCTTCCATTTGTTTGCTTTGTCCTGTTCTAGTGTGGTTTTGTTCTAATCTTATTCTATTTTATTTCACTTTACTGTTATCCCTTAGAAGCCTGTTTGTTTTCTAATGAGAGACAGATCTGGAGTGGATCCAGATGGAAGGATAAGTGGGAGGACCTGGGAGGAGGAGAGGGAGGAAAAACCATAATCAGGATGTATTATATGAGGAAAAAATATTTTCAATACCAGGAAAAAATTTAAAAATATAAAGGAAAGAAAATCCAAACTGAAACAATGCTGAAAATGAAGAAATAAAAACCTCAGTATGCTGTGGATATCATTCTATATAAATAAAACACTGATGGCCAGTGACCAGACAGGAAGTGTAGGCGGGACAAGAAAAGAGGAGAATTGGGGAAACAGGAAAAAGGAGAGAGAGACACTGCAGCCACCGCCAGGACAAGCAGCATGTAAAGACTCTGGTAAGCCACCAGCCACGTGGCAAGGTATAGATTTATAAAAATGGGTTAATTTAAGATAAAAGAACAGTTAGCAAGAAGCCTGCCACGGCCATACAGTTTATAAGTGATATAAGCGTCTGAGTGATTATTTTATAAGTGGATTGTGGGACTGCAGGGCTTGGTGGAGCCTGGATAGAAGCCCTCCAGCAACATCAGTAGAAAGCCTCACCAACAAAATGGATCATGTCAAAAACAGCAGGTATCTCCTAATAGGTTGACCACATTCCTGTGGAAGGCCACATGTCCAAGAATATAAGAACAATACAAACTGAACTTGATGGGTTAAAAAAGAAGGAGAAGATGCAAAGTTGGGTAGGTGGGGGAAGGAGCAAAATGGAGGATGAACATACAAACATGAATATGGCCAAGGTCATTGTATGTAATTCTCAAAGAGCTAATTTAAAAAAAAAAAAATCGGCAAGAGAGAGGAGGGATTATATGGGCAAAAGATATTGAGACCATGATTGGAAAAAGCATAGGGACAAATAGCCAAACTAGTGGAAACACATGAACTGTGAACTAATAGCTGAGGAGCCCCCATGGAACTGGACCAGGCCCTCTGGATAAGTGAGACAGTTGATTAGCTTGAACTGTTTGGGAAGCCCCCAGGCAGTGGGACCAGGACCTGTCCTTGGTTCATGGGCTGGCTATTTGGAAGCTAGAGCCTATACTGAGACACTTTGCTAAGCCTTGGTGTAGGGAGGAGGGGACTGAACCTGCCTCAACTGAATCTACCAGGCTGGGCTGACTCCCCAGGGGAGACCTTGCCTTGGAGGAAGTGGGAATGGGGAGAGGATTGGGGGGAAAGGCTAAGGGTGGGAAGAGGGAGGACAGGGGGATCCATGGCTGTTATGTAAAATTAAATTAATTATAAAATAAAAATATTTTTTAAAAAAGAAATTCCTACAATTAATAAAAGTTTATTCATATAATTTTTAATTAAATGATAGTAGATGTCTATCTAATGTGTCTACCTCTATGTCCTACCAGGAAAGGGAAGGGAGAAATTCAGTAATTTATTATTTTTAAATTTAAAACAGTAATGTATTATTTTATATTAAAATGTTCAATATTTATGATACATTAAAGGTTTTATTCTTTGAAACTATCTAAATTTATTAATACAAACCATATCAATTTAAGAAATATTTAAGGTATACAAAATTTTTCAAAATATTTATAGGACATGAAAATCATATCAATTTAAGAAATATATAAGGGAATATACAATTTTTCAATTTTTTTAGAACAGGAAAGATCAAAAACCTTGATGATCACTGTTTTTTTATTTTTTATTTTTTGAACAATACAATCAAAACCAAGCTGTGGACTTGGAACCCTTTCCCAATATTTAGTCATTATGTGTGGAGAAAAACTTAAATAAGGGGGCTGGAGAGATGGCTCAGAGGTTAAGAACACTGGCTGTTCTTCCAGAGGTCCTGAGTTCAATTCCCAGCAACCACATGGTGGCTCACAACCATCTACAATGAGATCTGGTGCCCTCTTCTGGCCTGCAGGCCGAACACTCACTGTATACATGATAAATAAATAAAATCTTTAAAAAAAAAAAAAAAAACTTAAATAAGAAAAAAAGAAGTCAAAAAAAATCATTTAAAAGAATTTATGTTTAACCAAAAAAAGAAAGAAAGAAACTGTGACAAACTGGCCACAGCCCAGTCTGTAAATGCTTATTCATAAGCGGGAAGACCTGTGTTTAAAGTCAGAACTCACATTAAAAATGACAGGCACGGTAATATGCACTTTTTTAATTTTTTGCTATTTATTTTATTTTTTGAAATTATAACTGCATTTCCCACCTCCCTTTCCTCTCTCCAAACCTTCCCATAAACCCCTCCCTGCTCTCTTTCACATTCATGGCCTCTTCCCGTTAATTGTTCAGGCCAGCAAAACAACCTGTCTCACATAAAGATTAACAGGCACCTAAAAACAACACCCAAGGTTGTACTTTGGCCTTCACATACATGCACATGTGTGCACACACACCCACACCCACAGAGAGGGTATGAAGAGAAGTAACATTTCAGTTACATGTGTATATGTGCACTCAAAAACGCTAATTATCCTGATTTCTATATCTAGTGATCCCAAATATCTTCATTTGATCCAACTGTGCTCTTGAAACTTGTGATGTCCCCATACAAATGGCCTCATTTAAGCCACCATTTCCATATTGATCTGCATGTATATCATACAGCCATCAAAATTATGGCTGTAAGAGAAAAACAATGAAAGCATGAAATTTGCAGGCAAATGGATGGAACTAGAAAAAATCATCCTGAGTGAGGTAACCCAAACTCAGAAAGACAGTCATGATATGTACTCACTCATAAGTGGATTCTAGATATAAAATAAAGAAAAATCAGACCACAACTCATAGAACCATGGAGGCTATATATATAGCATGGAGGTCCCTAGGACGACTGTGACTTATAATAAATTTCGGTTTTACTCAATTATTGAAAAAAATTAGCCAAATGAATGGAAACACATGAACTATGAACCAAAGACTGAGGGGCCCCCAGCTGGATCAGGCCCTCTCAATAGGTGAGACAGTTGATTGGCTTGATCAGTTTGGGAGGCTACTAGGCAGTGGGACCAAGTCCTGTGCTCATTGCATGAGTTGGCTGTTTGAAACCTGGAGCTTATACAGGGACACTTGGCTCAATCTGGGAGGAAGGGACTGGACCTGCCTGGACTGAGTCTACCAGGTTGATTGCAGTCCTGGGGGAGGATTTGCCCTGGAGGAGGTGGAAATGGGGGGGGCTGGGGGTAGGGGAGGTGGTGGGAGGGGGGAGAATAGGGGAACCCATGGCTGATATGTAGAACTGAATGGTATTGGAAAATATAATAAAATAAAATAAAATAGTCTGCTATAGAAACTAAGACAAATACTTTAAATAAAATTATGGCTGTAATTACTTTACTTAACTTCTATGTTGATCATATTTGTTAAATTTAAATAATCAAGCTTTTGCCTGGACTCATGACTACTACCTAACCTGTTCTTAGGGAGTTCAAACCCACTGATAGCAAGTCTATTGATCTCTGTCCCAGGAAGTCCAACCAGGTATTCATCTTTTGAGCTATCACAAGAATAACTATTCAGGTTAAACTTCAGGTTAAACATTATGTTGTCTGCCTACCAAATAACATCCTAACACTTCAGCAATGTGTGGTGTTCAGTTGTATGTATCAAGTTGGTAAGAACCAAGGGTTATAATTAGATGTTGCTTCTGAATGTATCTGTGGAGTGTTTCTGGAGAAGATCAACACCTGTATTAGTTACTTTTCACATTGTGATGACAAAATACCTATGTTTGTACACTGAAGACTCATGACCACTTAAGTTTCTAGTACCTTCTTGAGAATCAAGATTGTAAGACATGAGTCTGTGGGAACATTTCATATTCAAACTGTAACAATGTGTGAAGGCCTGAGGACCAAGAACATAGCTCGTATTCAAATGACCGCAGCCCTCCTCTGCCTTTTCTTCTATTTAGGATCTGGATGGAAGACTGGCACCAAACCATGCAGGAAGAGCCACATGCTTTACCCAGTTCTTCCGATGCTATGATGTTCAGTCTTCACTATCAACTTGATGAGATTTAGAATCACCTAGAGGACACACCCCTGAGTATGTTTGTGAGAATGTTTCCAGAGTGATTTAATTGAGGTGTTGGGGAATGTTATTTTAAGGTGTGCTGCTTTTGTTTATGTTGCATTTGTTTAACTCTGTGAAGCTGTGTTACTTTACCTGTCTAAAATACCTGATGGTCTAATAAAGAACTGAATGGCCAACAGAGAGGCAGGAAAAAGGATAGGTGGGGCTGGCAGGCAGAGAAAATAAATAAAAGGAGAAATCTGGGAGAGAAGGAAGTAGCCAGAGAAGGAGGAGAACTCCAGGGGCCAGCGACCCAGCTACACAGCAAGCCATGGAGCAAGAAATAAAGAAAATAATACAGGAATAGAGAAAGATAAAAGCCCTGAGGCCAAAGATAAATGGGATAATTTAAATTAAGGAAAGCTGGCAAGAAACAAGCCAAGCTAAAGCCAAGCATTTATAATTAAGAATAAGCTTCTGTGTGAGATTTATTTGGAAGCTGGGTGGTGGGACCCCTAAAAAATGCAAAAACAACCAACAACACAAAGGCACAATTCTAAATCTGAGTGGTACCATGCCATGGGCTAAGGTTTCAGAATCAAAAGCAGAAAGCAGAGGCCCTGGTACTCATCTCTCTCTACTTCCTCACTGGACAGTTGTTCACACTCCTGCTACTGTTCCTTCCCTGCCTCAATGACTGCATCCCCAAACTGAGCCAAAAGGAGTCCTTACTTTCTTAAGCAGTTTTGAGGCTCCACCACTGACTGTTTGGCTCGTGGGCCTTTGAACACATCACCTGTTGTCTTGGTTCTCAGGCTTGCAAACACTATATCCAGGGACTTCTCAGCATCCCATCAAAGGAACCAATTCCTAAGTTTATACATGTGTAAACATCATTTGTCCTATTTGTCTGAAGAGCCCTTGCTCATGCATAGGGCACTGGAGGCTTGTCACAGATGGATCTCAATTAGCCTTTCCAAAATTACTTCTCAAAACTACATTTGTGTTCCTTGCATTCCAGCCAAAATCAAATTTTGTTATTATATTCCATTGGGTGTAATTATCATTATTATGTAGCATTTACAAAGAGCCTAAACCTTTGTGCCAGGCATACCAATATTTTCAAAACTAATATTGCAGGAAAGCTTTTTAGGAAATAGTAGATCCAGGTAAGAAAAGGTCCTTCCTGCTCATATAAATTTGTTTGCTTGTTTAACAAAATTAAATAAATGTCAGTTTGCCTTTAGAGAAAAGGCCTTCTCAGAGGCCTCTTTTGGCTAATATTTAGTTAGTCTCTGAAATTTTCCCTGGCTTATTTGCTTATTGGGGGGCCCTTTGTCCCAGTGTGTATGTTCGCATTTGCAGAGCACAGCTTTTCCCAGGAGTTTTAGATGATGCCAGGCCACCTTCTCTCCAGCCCGTTCTTCACACTTCTCCTTCCCTAGCGACTCATGAGTCATCCTTGGCTTTTCTCCATGCAGCCAAAGCCTTGCCTTCCTTTTACACACACCTGTCCACTGAGCCTCACCCTGGGCCTCTCGGTCTTGTTTCCCACAGTTTTTCCACCATACCCCTCCTCACACCATCCTTAATTCCTATCTTCTTCACCAAGTGCTAAGCAAAATCCAAACAATGGTTCTTTGTAGGTACCCTACCAAAAGAAAATCATGACACAGAATATGGTCAATAATTTTTCCCCCGACTATAATGATTGACACTTCAAAGCATAAATCAACAACGCCGAACTTCTAATGATCTAACACATATGGTCTGGCTTTTCCATTTATTGAGTGACCCTAAAAATTTGCAAAATTCAATAAGCACTGGTATGCTGTGTCCAAGCCAAGTTTCCTTGAGCATTTACTGGCAAGTAACACTGTGGAATAAAGGTGGAGGGAGGGGAGCCATTGCCTCATTAATTCAGCTTAATGCATTTCTGGATGAGAAGTGATTTCATGAGTCAGACCGTCTCCCCTATGGCATCAGTAGTAGCACCTTGTACAACGGATTAATGAAAAGCTGCCATTCAAAATGGCAGCAAAGGAAGGATCCAGCTCTAGCCCCTGCTGAGTTTGGGGACCAGATGAATTTCTACAAACCAGGTTGACATTGAGGCAAATGTTTGTTCTGGCTTGACAGCCAAGTCATCAAAAAGAGAACTCACATTTTCCCCTGCCTTTTCAATCCCTCTAATGGCTTAACAGACATTACAATTCAATAAGCCAGAGGATGTTTATTAAGCAGTAACTATACTCCCAGCACAACCAAGTGTATTGCCAGTGTCTTTAAGAGTAATTCCAACAAAAATAACCCTACAGAGATATGCAGATGGTCTTGTCTATACCATGCACACTCTTCTTCCTCCTTAAAAAACGTAGTCCATGTTCACTAGAAGCAGAAATGCATCTAAGTGAAACCCCAAGTTTCTCCACCTCTGTTTCAACTGGACATAACCATGAGGTTAGTTTTGGCCAAGGACAGCTGGGTGTGGTCTTCCAGGGAGTTTGTTTAAAGCAGCTGATGTAATCAGGAAGGTTATCCTTTGCCCTTCCTCCCATCCTTTGCCCTGCTACTAAGATGCTTCTGTAATACCTGCAGTTCTAACAGCCATCTTGGACCAGAGGTAACCTTGAGATCAAAGTCTCACAGAAGGAGGCTAGCCTCTTAATTCCACAGAGCCACTGCCCAGGCCTGCATGCCTACACTGGTCTTCTTTCACTTTAGAAGGCAAACCTTTAAAAATAAATTATTACTTGACCTTTTATCTATTATGAAGAATTTGTCTCAGCTGTGTAATCTGTAATAACAATATTCTGGGTATCTTAAATCATCAATTTACTGTGTTCAGTTCTGAAGGTTGAAGAACAAGGTCGGAAAGACAGTCCAGCAGCTGCTTTTCTACTGTGTCCTCACATGGTGGGGGAGAGCTCTCTCTTCTCTCCTTCCAAGCCCACCTCTCCTACTGGATCAGGATCCTGCCTTTAGGACCTTATTTGACCTTATTTACCTCCTAAAAAAGCCCTATTTCCAGATAGAGTCACATTGAAGATACTGGTACAATGTATTGATTTTCAGGGACACAGTTCAGTCCATGTAAGCGATAAGCTGAATTCTTGTCCCTTGTACTTAGCAATTACATGACCCACTGAAACTCGGCCTGAAATCCCAAGTCAGCATTATCTGGGGCTGATGGTGAGCCCTCCTGGTGCACACTGCCAACTTGCTATGGGTCTCTCCTGACTTTGACATATGCTTTGGGACCTTTCATCAAGGTAAACACCGGGGTTTCTCTGCTCACATCTAGATTTCAGTCACCTACGTTTCAACCTTGTTCACAGTTCTTTTCTCTGCATGCTGGCTTGGTTGTAAGGCCCCCTGATGATTCAAGGGAAGAAATTATAATAGCCCATAATATTGCAAAGACTTGACAGCAAAGCTGAACTTATGCTTTAACAATACTCTTGAGAAAGGAAATCTACAAGTCTGCCTGCAGGCAGGTCAATGCCAAGGCCACTACATATAACTGTATAGGCTGTATGCACCACCATTTACAGTGTGAGTTATCACTCATCTATGTGTGGTCTGTACTGTGGGAAGGGTGTGGGTATGTACACTCATGCTTCTGCTAAGATGCAGAAATCAGAATGCGACTAGGAATATTGCTAGCCCCATTGATGCTAAAGTAAGAAGGAAAGGGGAACAGGAAAACGTGATTAATGCCTACTAAGGGAAACTGAGATTTGAGAAATTAGAAGGATAGGTATTGTTAGCATGCAGGTATAAGCAGTCAGAGGGTAAGATATGAAAGAGTCGTTACTATCATTCATAGTGATTGCACTAATTGTATATCATTATTATGAGACAGTCATCCATGTTTCTCTTCTAATATAACTCCCTCTATGGCAGAAATTATTATAAACACCATTTAATATGGGAATAAATGAAGATTTGGCAGTCAAGAGATTTCCCAAGATGTGCTAGTCTACAAGGCAAAAGCTAGTCTACTTAGTCTAAAGCAGGCTTTAGAGCTAAGATTCCTGTCCCAAAGCCATGTGCTTGAGTTGGGCATGATGCACGATAATAGAGCACTTGCCTACCAAAGCTAGACTCCTATTGAAACACAGTTACAGTCTGGGTGCTAAGCATATTCTCATTTTCGTTCATTACTATGCAAAGTCAGAAAAATCTATAACATTTTTCCAGGGATGACAGCAGATGCTGAACTTTGAACTTAAGGCTGGATCCTGGGCTCCTTCCATCACTATCATATTATATTTCTTAAAAAATTCCTGTTCACACCTTCAGAAATCGTTCACCCAACACCAATCCCAGGGGTTCTTTTCTTCCATTGGGGAAAAAAGTTCTTAAAAAATCTAAATTATAAAGGATATAATGCTATAGTGAGGAGTGTCATCTAAGAATTTTTTTTATTGGCTAACATTCTCCATAAGTGAACACCACTATTCAATGTAACATGAGACATACATCCTGGCCAGAGGAAAACACACTCCACTTTTAGACACCAAAGACATCAAGTGTGGTTTGGGTACCAACATTAATTCACCAGTACAGTTGGCCTGGAGGACTATGTTGAAAACAATCTGTGAGCTATTACTCACTTCAGAAGAAAGAAGAGCAGATTTGACTTATCGGTGTGTTTCTGTGGGGGGGATGATGAAAACTGAGAAGCAGAAGTGAGGTGTGTGTGTGTGTTGTCATCCTGTAGACTCTGTGAGCCATAAACAAAGATGGGACAATTTCAAGTGCAGAAAAATCTAGAGAGTATGACCCAAGCATTTGGAGTGAGGATCTGAATCAGAGGAAATTGCTTTAACCTCAGAATATTATTCTTTTCTTCTGTTGTCTGTCCTCCCATTATACCTCCAGCCATCCACAATTTAAAGACAGACAGACAGAGACAGAGACAGAGTCAGGTTGTATGGAGTAAAGGTCAAAAGAGCTTTAAAAAGCACAGATCTTAGGCTAGACGTAGCAGCACATGCCTTTAATCCCAGCAGTCATAAGGCAGAGGCTTGCCGACCTCTGGGAGTTCAAAGTCAGCCAAAGTGACAGAGTTAGACCCTGTCTCAAGAAAAAAGAAAAGAAAAGGCCTCCCGTGATGGGCCTGTATAGGAAGAGACACTTGTAAACAGTCTGGTGGCCCTGACAGCGTGGCCTTTGTCAAGAGCTTATTAAACGAAGATGATTTTTTAGGATTGGGACTTTTTTTTATTGGACTTGACAGAGATGAAATCCAAAGCTGCCCAGGAGAGCAAGATCAGACTTTAAGATCACAGAGGCACCTGAAGATTGAATAGCAGGGTCAGACCTAAATTTGCTCCAGCTAAAATCCCCCAGCTTCCTCTCCTATGTGCTGACAAGACTAAAGAAAACTCAGACAGAAAAAAATGGAGGCAAGGCCAGGGGACAGGGCACTGAAAGGCTCTGGAAAAATGTCTGAGAAGTTTCTCCACCCAAGTCATGTTTTGCTCAGATCCATTTCTCTCTCTTTAACCATTCTTGCCTTGGAAGCTAGATCAGTGACATCATATAAGCTTTTTAAGAGTTATGGTCCAGCTTCATCTACTCACCAGCCATCCCCAGGCAGAAAGATGATCCAGAAAGGTGATGTAACTTTTCCATGGATATCCAGACAGTTCACATACAACTGAGTCCAGAGTCTAGAGCATGAGGCATGTATGTTAACCAATCTTTTAAATGTCTGTAGTAGTTTATTGTTTATGTATCTTTTAAATCATGATAGCTTTGCCTGAACTAGCCACTGGTCACCTAGAGTCATCAGCCAATTTCTTTTCTTTTCTTTCTTTCTTTTTTTTTTTTTAGTTTTTGAAACTTGCATTTATTATTAGAATTAGTGTGGGTGGAGTGGGGGAATATGTGGAGAACAGGGGATAATTTTGTAGAACTGGTTCTCTCCATCCACCTAATTACACGAATTCCAGGAACTGAGCTCAAGTTATCAGGAAGCACCTTTGCCCTCTGAGCCATGCCACCAGTACCACCCTGTTTCTTAAGGCTTCTCAACATGTGCAGAGTTTCCCTTGGGCCAGCCTGTCAGACACGATGAAGAACATAATAAAGAAGCCAAGAAAAAAAATATGCTTATTGCCCGTGAACATAAAAGAAACTAACAAATAAACAGCATGGGTTGGTGAAGGAGCAACATGAACTTGTCTAAGACCTGGGCTTCTTCTAGAGAGTCCCACCCTCATCACGTCTCAGGGCATTGGATGCCTTGCTAAAGCTAGAATCTACACCTTTGACCATGGAGAAAAAGAAAAGTGAGAAGAAGTACATGCCTACTTCTTGTAAGGACACTCCCTAAGTTTACTCATAAGGGTTATCTCATTGATCTAAACCAAACACAATCACCAGGTCCCTTCCAACTTGCAAAGTAGTTATTTGCTAATTAGTAATATCCCATCTCCTTAAAGTTGGCAGGAAACAGATCTCAAGGGACACAGACTGGTGTCATAGACTCTAAATAGGCGTCCTCAAGTGGGAGGTAGTTAAGAGAAGCCATAGATCTGTCATCACAGACTCTAATTTGAAATGAAAAGAGTGACAAATAGAACAAAGAAAGGGGAGATGTTTGTGTGGAGAACACTCACAAGCAAAGGCCTAGAAGACATATTAAAAGCTAATGAAGGTGAAACAGTTCCTGGGCCGATGATGATGGAGCCCATCCTGGGGAACCCGGCATAGAGCTAGGGTTGGAGAGGCTTTGATAAGTTTTCAAGACTTGCATACCAGAGTCTTAGCTTTAACCATCTGTTCAATCAACATTTATTGAGCACCTAGTGTATGATCAGAACTATGTCTGTATGGTAATGAACCATGCAAGAGGCGTTAGATGCATTGATCTTAGACTCCAGAAGGAAAATACACCAAAAAAAAAAAAAAAGGACTACTCTAAAGAAAGTTCTGTCTTGTAACAGTACATAAAAGAGACACTTAACACAAGGAACACAAAAAGCATATAGCACAGGAAGAAAAGAAAGGACATGTCTGGTTTTTTAGGGTAGAGTCCCAGTGCCACTCTTGCTAAAAATGCTAATAACAGTGGCACTAACAGCTACGTGGATCAGGCTTTTTCTTTTAAACCACCAACCAGCTCCCAAATCATGACACACAGACTTATTATTAGTCCTGAATGCTCAGCCTAGTTTAGGCCCATTTCTGGCCAGCTCTTTTAACTTAAATTAGCCTGTTTCTCTTTATCTACCTTTTGCCTCAGGGCTTTTTACCTTTTCTTACTTTCTTGCTGTCTCTATGTCTGGCTGGCTAGTGGCGGCCTGGCTTCTTGACCCAAGCCTGTCCCTCTTTACATAATTGAGCACACATCCTTGCATCAGTAAACAAAAGTGGTACACCCTTACACAGTCCAAGTAACATTCTGCAGCGTAAACAAATGCAACGCATCTCTGCCTAGTTAAAATAATGTTCCACAACAGCTAGGAATGCTGGAAGGATCAAACAGACACTCCATGTGAAGCCCAGAGCATGCATCCAGCCTGTGAAGATGGACTCTACGTAGATGGGCTACCAATAAGATGACAGTTAACAATGCTAAGCTAAGAGTTAAGACTAGGAGCTAATGGAAAAATGCAGGGTTGGTTGTTCAAATAGAATGTTATGGTTTGAATCTGAAGTGTTCCCCCCACAGATTCACATTTTTGGACACTCGGTCCATAACATGTAAAACAATGTTGACATCTCCAGAGCCTTTAGGAGGGAGAGTGTGGCCCTGGGAAATATTTTACCAGGGGTGGGCCTTTGAAAGTGATACACACATCTAGTTCCAGCCTGAACACTCTGCGCCCAGGTTGTCCACAATGTGAGGAGCCAGTGCCATGTACTCCTACCACCATGAACTCTTCCGTGCCTTCCTAACCTCCATGGATGATACCCTCCAAACCGTGAGCCACATTAAGTCTTTCTCCTAACGTGCTTCTACCGGGGAATTCGTCACTGCAACCAGAACTATAACCAATCCATAGAAGGAACAACTTCCGGTTTGTGAGGAAGGAGGGACTGTGAGAGAGGTTGTACTTCTCACCTGTGGGCTCCATCCTCAGAGAGGCTCACTGGAGATGATCCATGCGGTTCTGAATTGTCCCTGGGAGAAGAAGCAGCCTTCCCGTTGGACTGCTCCTTCTCAGGTCTGCCCTGTGCATTGGGAACCTGTAAGACTGGGTTGTATTTCACTCATGCCACGGGCAGAAAAGGGGCAGATGGGGAAAGCGTCTGAGTTATAATTTCTGAAAGGATTTTCATATGTCTTTATCCCAGAGCTAATGTCAGACATCCCTCCTGGATTCATCTAGAGCAGCAGTTCTCTATCTGTGGGTCATGACCCCTTTGTGGGTTGCATATCAGATATCTTGCATGTCAGATATTTACATTGCAATTCACAACAGTAGCAAAATTACAGTTACGAAGTAGCAATAAAATAATTTTATAGCTAGAGGTTACCACAACATGAAGAACTGTATTAAAGGGTCACAGCATTAGGAAGGTTGAAAACCACTGATCAGGAGGAATGTGTATGGGCAATTTTTATGAAACAAGGATAGGTCCTTTGGTGCAGTCAGCTTGAGAGGGGCTACACTCCCATCTTCTGTTTCCAAAAAGATTGCTCCATTTATTTTATCCTGCTGAGGAAGCCACGTCTAATGACCATCATTGGCCCCAAGCAATCAATACAGACTTAATTTTTAAAAAGAGAAAAGTTGGGCCAGGTTTGTTTTTTTGTTTGTTTGTTTGTTTGTTTTTCTGTTTGACCCTCTTATTGACAGCGAGTGGTCTAGCGATCCCATTGAGGAGGTCCTAGAGCCAAGAAGGTACAGATGCCATAGCCCTGGCCTTAGCGGGGTGGTGAGTCAGCCAGTAACACTAATCCCTGGGCCAGTCTTAGTGCAGTGGACATCGAACCCCACTGCTGTAGAGAGCAGGCGTCCCTGCTAGCTCTGTTGCTTACTTCTCTGTAACTGCTCTGTGCTCAGAAGGTAACCCAAGGACTGACTCCACAGTCACCACCATCATGGGACCTACAGGCAAGTTACCTAACTCTCTACGCTTCCATGTCCTCCTCTCCAAAATAAAAGTGAGCATGAGCATGTGTGTACCACATAAGGTGACCCTGGTGATGAAAGCTTACTGTAACAAAACGGCAGGGCAAGTAGCCCGCCCTCCCCATGCATACGTAACAAAGGCTATCAGCCACAGCCATAGGGACCCAGCTATGCCATGGTCTTTCCACCCAATTCTTTTCAGAACAGTACTATCTTTCTAAGGACAGTAGTTTTCAAATTCTGCCAAGAAGCCTCCACATCCCCTAAGGAGGAAGGGCGAAGTACCATAGACAGTCTTTGTCCCTCTCGTCGCTAGTAAAGTCCTGTTTTTTTCTGTTCCAAAAATAGAGGTAATTTTACTCTCAAAAAGTGCTACTGTTGAACAATATGTGAAACCTGTTCCTCTCTCTCCTCGCCCTCTCGTGCTTGAGTAAGCTCATTAAATCTGAAATAAACAGAGATGATTCTCTCATTCACTCCGTCATCAACGCCCTCTTTTTCATTCATGAACTTTTTTAGCAGACCCTCAGTTACAAACTGAAAAAAAAAAAATGGCAGAGATCCGAGGGGCCTGCGGTCACTTTTCAGTCAGGGAGGCAGATGGGGAAACATCATAGCCTAGTTTTAGAAGCTGCATGGGGGATGCTGACTAAGCAGAGAGCACCTTGAGCTTTGGGGAATCCAGAGAGATTTCTGAGGGGCCAGAGGATACAAGCTGAAACCCAGAGAGCTGATGTGGAGGGTGATAGAAGTAGAGGGGAGGTTCCCAAAGGCCAGAGAGAGCAGGAAATAGACGAGTTTGCCTTGCCCTGCAGTCTAGGAAGCCAAACAAGAAATAAGGAATATCAAAGCATAAACATGAAGTGCATTGCGGAGTACCTTCCCATTCAGATGGAGCCTTCATTGAACAAGTTCAGGTTGTGAGTTCATACAGTGATTGTAGGCAAGGACCTGGCATCCTAAGATGCAGTCTCTCAAGAGCAGGTTCCTGGACCACTCTAGTTCTCCAGCACAGACTAGTCTTCTGCCAATTAAGCTTCCAGCATACACTGGAACAGGCCAAGGCATGTGCACTGGGAGAACCCAGGCTGCAGCTGCTCCGACTTCCTCTTGCCTCTCAGCAATGTGACCTCACTTGCTCTGCCAGAGACGCCAGCTTCTGAATGATGTCACTGAGCCATAAAGAGCAGGCCTTGTCAAGACTGTTGAAAGTTAGTTTTTTTTTCCCCCAGCCAAGGCTGAGAAATGTGAGATACACTGGTTGAATTCAAGTTCCTACAAGCAGGTGGGACTAGAGTGAACGTTCTCAGACTGTGAACAAAGCCATGACTAATTCTCATTTCATGTGCTCCAAATCAGGCCAA
The DNA here is from genome assembly GCF_049852395.1 of Peromyscus maniculatus bairdii. Classification (NCBI taxonomy): domain Eukaryota; kingdom Metazoa; phylum Chordata; class Mammalia; order Rodentia; family Cricetidae; genus Peromyscus; species Peromyscus maniculatus. The sequence goes on along the minus strand of NC_134871.1, from coordinate 6,337,104 downwards.
GGGTCAGAAGGTTCACGTCGTAACCCATCTTAGTGAACAGCAGATGCAGGCCTCCCCTGAGGCAGTAGTCTGGGCACGGAGTCAAGGAAGAGAAGTACTACTCTCCTCATGGTGCTAAGACTATACCACAATAAAGCAGCAAGCCATATTCAGTGAGCTCACGCTCTGCACTAGGGACTGTTATAAGCACTTATATATGTTAAACAAACTCACTGTAGAAACTCTGAAGCCAATGATACCCCCAACTGTCCAGAAACAAAAGATGGCCAGAAAGGTCAGAATAGCGGTGGAAAATAGATGCACACAGGAGGGTGTCAACACCTGGAAAACAAAATAAGTTTTGATGTTTAAATGTAGTCCCATCTTTACTAGAATTGACTGAGTATGTCTCATTTCCTGATTATTAAGCACAGACCTACCCAGAGGTTTCTATGGTATTCAAATGAACAATTCTAAAAGCCATGATGGAAGTTTAAAAAAAAAACATTATGTTTGTTTCACATAAGACATCCAGGTAGAGGGTGGTAGGAAGGGTTTGTGGCAAAAGCTGACTTCTAGGATCTTGAAAAAATGTGCAGGACATCCATCAAGGGAAGAGGAAGAAACAAACAGCAAGGATGGTGTGCATGTCCAAGGAAGAGCAGGAAGTGAATTGTGGCTGACACATTGGCCCCAACAGACCCCAAAGCAGAGCACTGGGGCCACAGCAGAACACTGAAGGCCCTTGCACTACACCCCTACAGTAACTCAGTTCTTAACTGCTTTGTACACTGGGCTTATGTACGGAGAAACAGTTCAAGTCATTTCCTCTTTTCTTTATAGTGTCAACTGGGGGAGAAAAGAGGGAAAGGAAAAAGTACAGGAGGAACAGGACATAAACTTAAAATGGCAGGTTAGGAAAAGAGCATTGAGAACTTCAATCAGGGTCCTCAAACCCACAGCACACACACCACCACTCCTGTGCTCATAGCAGACATCACTAATAGATATCACTAAGAGTAACAGGCACCACTAGTAGATTATGGAATAGTTTCTACTTGGTCCAGAGATTTAGAGCTCTCAAGAAATATAAATTATTCCAAATATCACTAATGGTTTACTCTGGAGCCATGCAACAAGAATGGAGGCTTCTCCCCCTACTTATGATCGAATGTATGTTTGTTTATCTCTTTGTTTTAACTATTGGCCCTAAAGGTTCACTTACTTCTAAATATCATCAGAACAAGGCCATGAATCCAGAGCCACACATGAGTTCCATCCAGACTCTTCCCTCCAGTGGGATCCAGATGCATCCCCAACATGTTCCTCAGTGGTTAAAAAACTGGGATAGAACTTGTCTTGTTCCATAATACCAAATGGCAATGATTTTTCTATTAATATGTAACATAAAGTATCCATTGGGTAATTCCACTGGCATTTGGAAATTTGGGGGTCCAGGAGTGAAATCAAAGCTTAGGTTTCGTGGCTAGGAATGACAGGTCATGGTCCTCCTGTGGAGGATGGGGGTAGAGGGGAAGCAAGCGGTACCAGCAGAAGGACAGGAGAAGACAGTGTGCTGAAGTGAAAATTCATCTCTCATTTTGAGTGGGGAGACAAAGATCTGAAGCCATGACCTGTAACTTCTCTATGTCGCTATATGTGTTTGGACAACTCATTTCACCTCTCCAGGGGCCTCGGGCTTCTCATGTGGATGTTTTTGTTCCATCATGCAACCCACCTCACAAAATTTACATGGGGCACCTGTAGCTGACTTCCCCTTCTTCATTCAATAGCACCCAGAGTTTGCATGTCCTTCAGGGTGGTTCACTCAGACACCCTGAGCCCCGAAACACAAATTTAAAAGTCATAGCTTTATCAGGGCAAAGGCTAATCCTGAGGAGCCTAGCACTGCTGTATAACCCATCTGCCTCTTGGAGCAGCTCTGTCCTGGCATTGTATGACTTGCCTGTATGTATTCCCCCCCAAAAAAAATCCTAATATTTATGTGAGTCAGTCTCCAACATCCCTGGCTGATATAGGAAGCATTGAATAGAGATAACACGTAAAAAGTTCTTAGAGTGTGTAAAGAATGTGCACTATGCCGGGCATATAGAATTTTCTAGTGTCAATCATCCAATGGACGTATTAAGACTGATGAAGCAGGATTGTTGGGTGTGCCCTCTGTCCCTGGACACAACCTTGCATCTGTCCTTGGGTGTGTAGATGGAGGCACTGAACTATTCACCATAGCCTCTCATACCTTCTGCTGCTCACAGACACTGAGTCATCAGAATGCAACACCTCCATCATACAACAAATTTTCTGTATCATTTCTGCACCTGATTTGCTTCCTCTCTCAGACTTTTCCTTGACAAGCTGATCTAAAACCAAAGGTCAGGGGACGAAAAGCCCTAGAGTCCCCTTTAGTTCATACCAAAAAAAGTAGGTGATGAACAGTGATAAAGATGCCTTACAACTACCCAGCTTTGCAGCTAAACAACTTGGTGGGTATCCAGTTTTGCAAAAATAACCGACATTGCTACTGTCCAGCTTTACCAGTAGCTGTCACTGCAACTAACCAGATTTCTGATAAGGTCAGTCATCACCATTCTGCAGCACAATCCACTTATATTCAAATGCTTGTGTTCGGTGAAAAACACTCTAGCTGAAATGCCATGAAATAGTTTGATCCAACCTGGCTTCAATGCCAGTCAGAATCCAGTGCCCATCTTTGATGAAAATTGACCAGAGAGTGTGAGTCCATCCTAATCTAGATTAGTATTTGTGGTGGTTTAAATGAGAATGGGCCCCGTGGGCTCATATGTTTGAATACGTGGTCGTCGGTTAGTGGAACTGTTTGGGAAGGATGAAGTGCAGCCTTATGGGAGGAGATACATCTCAGGGGGAGCTTTGTGGTTTCAAACACCTCCTGCCATCCTCACCCCATGCACTTTCTGCCTCCTGCTTATGGCTCAAGATGTGAGCGCTCACCTGTTCCTGCTGCCATAGCTTCACCCAACCATTGCCATGGGCCCTAACCACCTGGAACTATAAGCTCAATTACACACGTTCTTTCATGAGTTACCCTGACCAGGGTGTTTTGTCCCAGCAACAGAAAAGAAACTGATACAGTATTTCCAAGACTTCTGTTAGACTACTCCTGATGGTTAATCTTCATTTTAACTTTACTGGATTTAGACTCAACTAAGAGGCATACCTCTGGGTACATCTATGACTGTATTTCTGCAAAGGTTTAACTGAAGGGAAAACCTACCACTATTGTGTATGGCACTATGTCTTACTAAGACTGCAGACTAAATGAAAAGGGGGCAGGGGGAGGAGGAGAAAACCAGCTGAGCGCCAGCGTCCATCTCTCTTTGCTTCTTCACTGTAGATACTACAGAAGTAGACATCTTGCACTCCTGATGCCACAGCTAAAACTGCCCTCATCAGCACCAGCCTTGCTATGATGGACTATACCCTTCCACTGTGAGCAAAAACGAACTCTTCCTTAAGTTGCTGTTGTCAAGTGTTCCATCACAGCACGGAGAAAAGTGACTAACATACCTCAAAAGAATAAGTAGCTTTCACTAAGAACATCTATCTTTCTCCCTTAAGGAAAATATCAGATTGTAAAAGATGCGCAACCTCTGCAACGAAAAGTAAATCAGACAATTTAATTAGAAACTGTGGAAAAGAAGAAATAACTCCACATCAGATTTTGTTACAGAAAATACATTAGCTGAGAACTTTCCCAAGTGCTCACAGCATGTTTGCAAGCTGTCCAAACATAGAAAAAGGCATCCACAGCACCGTGCTAAAACAAACTAATAAAATAAAACTGCCCAACGTTACACAAATACATCCATCCCTGTCAGGTTAGCTGTCAAAATAGATCATTCTTGTCTCCACAAGCCAGGTTGTTTTTGCAAGAACCAAGTCTCCAGTTTCATTATGATAAGAAGGGAAAGAAAGCAATCTCAGGCTTACAGGAAACTCTCTCCCTGCTGGCCAGCTTACATGGAGCCAGAAGGCGCTGTACGGGATGCTGGAAAAGAAAAGACATCAACGACCTTACCCAGCACTGGACTCTGCTGATGTACTAGCAATAGTGGAATGAAGGTTATAGGGTAACCAGCACTCTTTTTTTTTTTATTAAAGTTAGTTAACATACAATTACATCATTTCCCCAACCACTTTATGATTGGATATGAGGCCTGCTTCTCAGGGGGTATTTCACCCTAGTACTGTAAATCTGGTCTAAAGCCAATGGCTGGGAATATCATAAGCCCTGGGACAGGAGAAACTTACTATTGTTTTGGTAAATCATCATGGTGCCAAGCTGCATTCTAAATATTTGTATTTGTATCCACAGATTTGCGCTACTCTCAAAATTTTGGCCAGCAGTGCTTCTTTTTGCAGAGGGTGGTGGTTAATGCAGAGATTCCCAGCTGGTCAAAGTGGCAAGTAGAAGTAACTCTGAGTGCTCAGCTGTGGATGCTCATCTACGCCAACCATCCAAGGCTCAGGGCTCTTTGGGAAAGAGAAGGTGGAAAGGATGTGAGAGACGGTGATTGGGGGGAAAGCTGTGAAATGGTGATTTCTGTGTATGACACAGATGTTGCACATCAACTCACAACAGCTGTGGTCACTGGCACAAATCAACCCAGTCAAATTTTCAGCATGGTTGGGGGAAGAGATCCTAAGGCCCCACCCTTATCAGAGAAGCTATCGGAAGTTGATAGCGGCTTCCTTTGTGGACGACTTGGCTGTTGGTAGGGTTGCCTATGCCCCGGTTATATTCACACACCCATGTGCATGTGGGCAGCAGTTACTAGAGTCAGAAGATTAGTAATCATTTTTTTTTCTTAATTAGAAGACGAAATGAAGCTGGGAGGGAGGCAAAGGGCTTCTACAGGGAATTGAATTGAGGGGAGGTGGTGGATGAATATGACCAATCTACATTGTATAAAGCTATAGGACTTCCAAACAATTAAAAAAGAAAAGAAAAGCAGGGGAAAAAGAAGGGAAGTTTCAACTTTGAATGGCATCTCTCTGAGACATGAAAGTGGTAAAGGCCCCTGCATGTTAAGAGAAGGGGACAGGGAAAGATGTAGTACCCTTCGTTTGCTAGATGTTGATTCCCGAGTTTCTCCTGAAAAAACAGAGCAGCTGAGCTCGTCCTTAGGCTGGCAGCCCTCAAAATCGATCTTTGCTGCTCCTGAGACAAAACCATATGTCAGCCCGGGCAGAAGCTGCAGGGAATCTCAAAACTGAGTGGTCATGGCCCCACAAGGTTAGAATCAGTTCCAAATGCCTTGACTGTAAAGGTTGTCGAGGAGCAAGAAGAAAGCACAGAGCAAGAAGGAGCACGTGACTGCGTTCTCCAAGGTTAGCCCAGCCAGCTACCTTTCCCTAGGGCTGCCCACAAGCAGCCACTGCTTCCGGCGGGCAAGAGAGGTGTTGCATTTGCATTTAGCTCCCCCTGGTGGAACAATAAAACTGCACTGGGAGCTCTACCTCCTCCAAGAGGGGTGTGGCCAGTGGGAACCTCCCCCTGAGAAGTTAAAACCAGCTGCCACAGGTGTGACTGCCTCGGCCATCGAGGACACTGCAGCTGGACAACCAACCACCATGACTTTCACACCTACTGTTTACCCAGCTTTGCAAAACCAAGCAGTGTAGGAAGAAACCAGGTTTCATCTCTGACTCTAGGTGTTTATAGCCTGGCGGGTAGGGCCAGGACAAGGTAGCAAATGTGCAATGATTAGCAGACACTAAGCATCACAATTTATGAGTGCCAAAATAGACAAGAGGTTACTTTACAATACACCTTGTCTGAGGGAAAGCCTTGAACCCAGGCTGCCTGGCTTCCTCTGTTGGCTCCTCTGCCTTGCAGCTCCATCAATGGCCTTGAGTGTGTTTTTCAACAAGTACACACTGGACACCTCCTGTCTACCATGCATTGGTCCAGGCAATAAGGATCTATCAGAACAGATTAAAAGAACACTTGCCCTTGAGCCAGGCTGTCTGGCTGCCAGGTTGGGGGGGTAGAAAATGTCCAACCATAGTTTTGTAAGGTAAGATAACCTCAGCATGTATGCCTGGCACAAAACAAAAGAGCAGTAATGTCAGCTTTCATTAGCCTCATGATACACCCTAGAGTCCTTATTTTGCTTCAGTATTTTTTCCAAGTTCCTGAGACAAAGGAGTAGCTAGCCTGGGCTGGAAGGGAGCAGCTCATTGTGTAACTAGCTGTGAGCTCCAAACATCTAGAGGCCTCTGTGCTCCCAGGAGTAATATATAGGTGGTTGTAGACATCAGTATCACTCACTGAGCCAGGGGGCCATAGCTAGCTGACAGTCAAGTTCTCATGCTTTTACTGGACTCCATCCATGGTTAAGGAATTGCTTGTGTGTAAAAAGCCAAGCCTATACATTTCTCTTTGTTCAGGCCTTGTTTTTCCCTATGCCTATGGTTCTGGTCATCTTGTCGTTCCCATCATATAAGCTTGCAGGCCATGGTCTCTGTCCCCAGAAGAGTGGATATACAGATATGGTTTCATATAGAAGTGAGAACTCCAGGGAGGTCTGAGGCCTAAGGTGACTCTAACATAGCTTTTACTAGAAAATACCGCTGGGGCACAGGGAGTACTGTCCATGCTGATGATAAGGTCTCACCATGTAAATATTTCTCACTTTCAAAAACTCAAAAGAAAGAAGAGTGGGTCAATTAGGAGAGCACGAGCCAACTCAGCCATTTACCCCTAAGACAGATTGCTTCCTCTGAGGTATTTGGGGTCCCTTGAGCCTTTGTTTTCAATACTGACATGAAGAGACAGGGGTTAGGTCTATGACAAAAGAAAGTAGAATAAAGGGGTGAAAAAAATGAATGTTCCCAGGATAGTAATTAAGCATCAGAAACTAGCATTAACGTGGGCAATTTTCAGTATCTTTTAAGATTGAAAAAGAAGCAGGAGTCAAAGAATTAAAATACTCTGCACCTGGCTCAGAAAGTTGGATTAAAGGTCAGCTCTGGTTGAGATGGGTGATGGGACTACTCACCATCCTGGTTCCAGTCCTTCTAGGCTCAGGGGACAATAGCCACCTTCCTCTTTCTCTGGGGTTTGATGAAGTCATGTGCCTTCTTTGGCTAACGAAATGTGAGTGGAGTAACTGTGATTCTTGTTTGCTGAGCATACTTAAGAACCAGGGCTTGGTTCTCCGTGATCTTCTGGCAATCTTGTTGACACACGGTTGGCAAAACCAAGATTTCTGAGTCACCACCAGTAAGACCCCCAGTGGGTTCCCAGATTCGCAATGGACTTCACACTGGTAATAAACAAACTTGTGTATTGTTAAGCCATAGTTTCAATCTGTTACAGAGCAGAGCCTAGGTTTTCCTGACTGATAGAGCCTTATTTACCATAAGACTTCAGGGAGCCTACTTAACCTCTCTGGGGTTTCGTTTGTCATTTATAAGTTGGAGTTACAACATTGTTGAGAGGATAATGGGCTCCAGTCTGTCTTCGGGGATTTACCAAACTGTGAATCATTGTACAAATTAAGTAATTCAATTCAACATGGATTCTCAAAGTCCCTCCTACAGTCTAGGTGCCATTTTAGACACTAGACAGACATAAATAAGTGGTGTCTCTACCCTTCAGGAGCTCAGAGCCTTTGTGCAAATCACTGTGCTTGCTCTCTGCGCATCAAAGGTGAAAATACAGACATGGGAAGAACACACTTGAGAAGAAAAAAATAAACATAAGAGAAATCCTCTCACCAAAGAATCAAAAGAACAGACGTGACCAGGCTCACTCTGCCTGCTTCCCTCAAGTCTGCAGGCGAAGGAGCAAATGGCTAACCAGCTGTCCACAAAACATGCAGCAGGCCCATTTCAATTAACCTTTGAACTCCACTGTCTGTTTTCATCTTGATCTCATCACCCCCTTTTCTCAATATGTTTCTCTAACCTGGACATCTCCGGCAAGCTCCTGGTAGGCACTTCTCACCCATTTGGATACTTCCACCTGGATGTGTTCAGAGAACCTTCAGCTAAACAAATCTGTTGCTGAACTTAACATTTGGCCTTGAAATAACAGTTCTTCTCTCTCCACACACCCTATTTTCGGGGATGGAAAGTTCACTGTCATCTTTAACACCTCACATTCCCTACCCCAAGTTTCCAGGTCCTAAAGATGCCAACACCAAGATGTTCCTCCGGCGGTGCCTTAGTGTCTGTACTTAGCACTCACACTCCTATACCACGGGGAGAGTGCAGAAGTCCCACTTAAATCCATTCCACCTTCCATCACAAAGTTCTTCTGTCTTAGAACCTTCAATAACTTCCCATTTCCTCACAAACCAATCCACACTACTCAACCAACTCCAAATCTCTCCAAATACATTTCTGGCCATGTTTTTAACAAACATCCACCAAGCACTTTCTGAGGATCAGACTCACCCACTGTGAGATCCCTAAGGATGCAGACATGTGAAATCAGTCCATGCCCTGAAGAGCCTCCTGTTTGGGTGAGGGATTTATGGTGACCATGGAAACACATCTCTTGGATCTTTGAGAGGACTTGCTACAGTGAAGATGGCTGGCAGGCTCAGCCCGGACTTCCATGAATGCCAAGGTCATGCTTTGCCCAGGCTGAATCCAGCCAGTCATTACAATCAGCCTGTTCCTACCCATGATGGGGTTTTTCTAATGAGTAGCATTGGCTCAGTACTCTCCACTAGTATGGCCAAAACCCTCATGCAACAGTCTTTGGCTTTCCTGCCCCATCTTTCTGCATCACTAATTCCACCAAAATCAGACCAGCACAGCATCTGGAGGTTCTCTTTGAGCTCTCCAGTCTCCTCAGAAATTTCCTAATTAATTTATAGCTATTTTAATTCCATCTTGTTGTCTGCTCCAGAATTGACTATAAGCCATCAGATAAATGTGGGATTCTGATTCAGGATGCTGAGTGCTGAGTGAGACTGTAAGATGAACTGCAGAGGGGTACCTCAAAACAAATCCAAGTAAGGGGAGCTTCAGGATGCCAGATGGGGACTATCCTGAACCATGAACAATGTAAGGTTGTTGCCCTTTGCATCTGTTTTCCGATAGTATTTTCAACCTCAAACTTAGCATACATGTATGGATCCTGGATTTTTGATTCCATATACCCTCAAATTTTCTTTATCATAGGTGAGATCATGAAGGTGGCAACCAGCTGTTCCATCATCCCACAGATGCAGCCCAATTAGGAAAACTGGAGTTAGAAGTGAGAGCTCCAGGTATTTCTTCTACAGATAGGAGGCGGAGGGTCCCTGTGAGAGCCAAGAGGACCACCCTCCTTTGGCATTGCCTAAGACAGTTTAAATTTTGTTTCCTGACATTTCTGAAATGACTTAGAATGAAGCTTCAGTTGCAATCACCTGCTGTGTTTCTACGTCTCCTATGTGGGAGAAGTGTTTTAGGAGCTGGTTCTTCTTTGCTTAAAACCACTAACGAGCCAATGCAGCTGCTTAGCATGGCTTCTGCCACATACCAGATATGCAGTGTTATTTGGATTGGGTTACTATTTTACAAAATTGTATGAGAGAAAAGCAATAAGCACGATTGACATCTTCAGTCATCTAGAAAGCGAGATATCTTGCTTTTCCTTTTATGCAGATCGGGGTGTAGGGGCATATTTTTAATACCAATAATCAGGAAAATCAAGTGAGTGGCTTCCACTCACCCAAGCCACCCTACCAGTGGGGCTCCTCCCTATCTCGTGCCCTCTAGGCAGCTTGCTCCTCCCAGGCTCCATTCTCATCCCTCTGCCCTGGCACCTTCCAGGGAAGGAACAGATGCTCATTTTGGCTAGCCTGCTTGGCCACAGCAGGCATGCCTCTTCTAATCCGTACTCCTGGCATCCCATACATCCCCAGGCATGGTGTCAGGGAACCCCAGGAGTCAAGGTAAGCCCTTCCTAGATAAGATTGGCCTTCCGCAGAGTCAGGCGAGATGTTCTGCCACCACCTCTGCCCAGAAATTCCTTCTCAGATCCCACCCTGTCCCCTCCAGTGTTTTCAAATCCTTGACTTGTCAAATCCACACATGTTCTTCCCCACTGATGTGAGCCTGTCCTGCTGGCTCTGCAATTCAAGCCCATTGGGTTGGACACACAACCTCTCTGCTTGGGCCGCTGCCTTAGAGAACACAGGGTAATTGAGGTCCACAATGAAGGGGAGAGATTTGTGTGTGGAGGAAGACACAGGTTCCCACTGTTTCAGTCTTCCTATATTCACTCCAGTTACATCCTTCCTTCCTTCTCTGGAAAGTCCTGTTCATACAACCTGCCCTTCTCTCTCCTCCACTCCCAAATCCCTGGAGCCAGTTTCACAGATCTGCTCCTGCAGCCCCACAAGGGTTAGCACTCATGTCCTGATTAGGTTCCTTGACCAGTGCCTAAGATGAAAAGTCCCATCAGAATGTTGATTTGGGGCAGACTCCCCTTAGGGTGGACACCCAAAAGAGTGAGAGAAGCAGGAATGAGCAGAGACAGAAACTGAACTGAGATACTGTTGCGGAATCACCCAAGCCCTACTTGAGCTTATACAGAACTCGGGAGCTGAGACAGCCAGTTCAAGTTCTCTCAAGTTAGACACCGGAGCCAGCCCGTTGTATATTGCTCCAGTTGCAAACTGTCTAGGGAAGGGGACTGGGTCTTGGATGAGGCTTCCTTCCACCACTGACAATTCTTGGAGCGTCATCTAAGAGACCCAGCATCCCTAGCAACTGGAAGACTGCACGTCTGGTCATTATGAGGTGTCTGCAGGGAAGACCTCTATATCTATTGCTTACTTACTATATTATAGTGTTTGGTTTTAATTGTTTCTTACTCAACAGGTATGTATAAAAAGTAAAAAAAAAAAAAAATCCCTGAAACTACATCAGCAGACAAGTCTGCCAGACCATGACTCTTCAAGGGCAGGAACCATCTCTTTTCTTTGTCTGTCTGAAATACAGAGTCACACAGTAAACACCTGTGACAGTCAAGACTTCTGACAGAAGTAAAATGGGCATGATGAGTAATACTACTCTCCCTACCAGGGCTCAAAATCATTTGAGAAATCTAAAGATCATGTGGGTGAGGGACAGAATGCTACATTAACTCGTGTTACTAAATATCATGGATTCTTTTTTGGTAGGAAAGTCAGCAGTCTTTATGCCTAGTCCTGGGCAGTATAGAAAAACACCAGGTGCCTCCAAGTGCAGAGAGAGACAAAGAAGAGCCATCATCTCTGGAGTTCTAAGAAGAACTGAACACAATCCCTTATCTAGCCTCTTCCAGTCCATGGTCAGAGATGACTCCCCCTCTTCCCTTACAAAGGGCAGGGAAAAGCCAAGGACTACATAAGGATACACCAGAATTAAAAAAGCTTTTACTTCTAATAAATACAGGCCAGACTCAACACTGAGAGTGTCACACTACTGGATTCCAACAATCACTATGGCCTGTTCTTCCCGTGAGTTTGCCCTTTATCAGGGCCGATAAGCCCCGCTGCCTGAGAATAAGCAAGCATGGGTAGGATCTACCAGCAACCTTGATTTCTTACCTAATACAAGAGCAAAACTGTAAAAAAAATTAAATAGAATTTGACAATATCAATAATTAAGGCTTAAATTCACAGAGAGCAAATTTGGAGCCTGGTGGTTACTATGGAAATAATGCTCCTCTAACATCCTGTCCTAAATATGAAGAACAGTTTCTATGGGATGAGAATTAATGTCTGGCACCATGCCAGTAGCCAAATGCCAGGCAATGTCACCTTGGTGGTAATAACAGTGTGATGCTCTTGACTGGGTTGCACGACTGAGAATTGGCAACACTCAGACATGAATTAAACGGGATGTACGTGGGCTGTGTGTCAGTCATCAGATCACTCCCTAGCACTGTACCAGCCCAAGAGACGCACAACGTAGTCCCAGCAGAAAGAGAAAATTAAGCTTGTGCAGGTCCTAGTGCAGAGAGAGAAGGAAATACGGGTTCTAATCAGCCTTCCAAGCTGAGGAGAGTCCCAGGGTTTATCACCTTGGCGGTGGCTTCCCAGCTTAGAAGGGAGATCAGCAAAAGGCTTGCCTTCACACTTAGTGTGAGAGGCTGTTTCACAGATTGCTGGCTTTACTGGCAAGCTAGTGTTTTTCCCTTCACAGAAGCAGGCATTCCCATTCTTGTACTTTGCATTGCAGCTGGAAGAGGAACTTCCTAGATCTAAATTATCCCCTTGGCTCAAACTAAGTCAAAGCCAGGACTATGAGAACTCTGTTGGCATAAAGCTGTCTAGAGACATATAAAAGACTACCTATGCCTTTGGGCTGTGGACAGAGAAAAAATGAGCATATTAATAATTTTGAAATTAAAATTAGTCACCTATTCCTGACCTTATAATAAGATATCATGTCACTGTCTTTCCTATGCCCATTGTTTCTTTCTAGAACCTTGGTTATAGTACTAACTCTTGTCTTAAATGAGTACCAAGACCTTGGAATAAATTATTCCATGTGTCTGGACTTCTCAATTCCATCACTAATAAGATCATCTTACAACAATTCAAGTAATTTTTTATCCTAAAATATTATGCCTGTGATAAAGGAATATCTACTGCTATGCATATCTATGCTTTGAAATAATGAATAGCTTAATGAGTGACTAAACAGATGTATTAATAAATGGAACCTTGGTCACTTGAGAGGAATATCTCCCCTTCATATCTATTTACAATTAAGTTTCTGCAAAAAAAAAAAAAATAGCCTTAAAGCCCTAACACATCAACTCTATAAAATGAATCAGCTTTTCTTTGTCCATCTCTAGTAGTATTGTATATATACTAACTTTGAGAGAATCAAGAAGGCCACTCAAATAATGTTCTACATTCTGTAGTTGGATTGAGAAGGGTTATAGGGCTGTTGAATAGCCAACCAGCTTCAGCAGCCGAAATTCATAATGTCCTAGAATGTTCTAACACTCTCTGTTATCAAGTCCTGCTCATACTTTGTGATCTGGAGACCGCTCCCCCGCCCCAAGCCCTGCGATAGTATTACATCATCTATTACCTAGTATGACATCTAAACTACATCCTATGTTCAGTACAAGTATTGTCTCTTCATGCTGAATGTGACTAGCATATGACAGGCATGTTAACAGGACAGTGACTCCACTTAATGATAACAAGTGCAAGTCAAGACCTCCATATCAGATACTGCCAGGGGCTTCAGTCCAGCAGTGCCAGTAACAAAGCTGATGACTTGATTCCTATTTGACCCACTGTCCACTGTCATCTGCATTACAGGGAACGGGGTGAAGAGGGTGAGGCATAAGGGTGGATGGAAACTGAGAAGTCAATCTGGAAATGTTTGCTAAAGGAGAAATGGCATATTGAAGAAACCTCAAATTTTGGAATCAGACAAATCTGGCTTCGAGTCTTGTCCCATTACTAACTAGAAGTATAAATTTAACCAAATTAGAGCCTCAGATTTCTTACCTATTAAACAAATAAACATAACATTTACCACGTAGGGTTTTTGCCAGGGGCACAAGAAATAATTTATTTCTCAGGCTTTCTGATATTTCTACAATGCAGAGAATTAATTAGTCCCATATAATATTATAAAACTATAAAGAGCTGCAAATACCAACAGTTGTTGTTTTTGACCCAGGTCTATTGGACTTAACCACATCGTATGGGTCAAATGGTACAAGGATAACTCAGGAGTCTATATATGATAGCACTCAGAGATGATGTGGATTCTTGTAGTACCAAAAGCTCACTGAGAATTCTCACAATGTCTCCCTCTTTCACCAAATCTGGTGATTCAGCAATCATGAGTGTCACTATGACTAAAAGCACAACGCGGTCTTTTGCTTCCTAGTGGCTCACAAAATTCCGTCCTGCTTTACTAGTCTGAGACAGTCTCTTTTAGAAGAAAAAAGGTAGGTGGAACAAGTCCACTGGAGCTTAGAATTAGTTTCCTGAGTGTCATTCCCAAACCAAGACTTCAAGAAAAAACAGAATTGAATAAAGAATTCTCTGTCTCAGTACATGTTATCATTCCCCAAAGGTATACACCAGGATACATATTATACATAAAAAGGCAAAAGAAATTTATCTAACTGTGTCATATCAAACAATGTGTTAATATTTTTAAACGTTAAAATACCTATGTTGTGTAGCTATTTCCTACTACTTGAATCATTGCTTCTTGGAAAGTAAACAAAATTCACAGGACTCGGGAAACAAGATTCACAAGTCTCCTCCTCTATGCTATATAAGAGATAATGACCATTGCACAGCCAGCAAGTTTCAAGTTGTGCATGAAGGTCCAGGGATGCAGTTTTCATAAGCCATCTCCCAGCTGGTATGGGCCTTTCCATGAGGACACTGCCTTCAAGTTGCCCGTGCTCTTGTATGTAATTTCACTAAATGCACTGGTTCACTAATCTAGACCTGGGTAAGATCATACCTTTGGTCTGAAATGTGTGTGCTACTGGACCGAAGGAAGCAATATTTGTTCTCATGTTCCCAGAAAAGTCATGCTACAGCCTACTGTGTTCTAAGCTTTATACTGGTTTCTGCTGGGGAATCCCTTTTCCTCGTTCCTTTATGTGATAGTATGACACTTTCTCTGTAGACACCTTTACAAACAAGACTGAGACACAATGTGGAAGGCATGCACTATACCCTGCTCAGTCTGTTCTGGGCCTAGCACCCTGACTTCAACACTAACTTGGGGTCCATCCAGTCCAAATAACTTTCTCTGTCCAACTTCAGAAGTTCAAGCTTTCACTTTGAACTGTATAAAGACAATGGCATAACCAGATCAAGTTCCCTGTGTCTATGAACTAAATTAGGTGCAACATTATGAACAGCTAATGAGTTTTAAAACAACACTGCAAATAAACTGGAGGAAGGCAAACCCTAAAATAATTAACAAAACCATCAGCTGTACAAGCCCTCCTAACAAGTGTCTGAGATTATGGTTTCAATTCTAGCATCTGGGTCGCTCCAAGAGTTTCACATAATCTGAAGAGATACTTTAAAATTCCACCCCACCCCCAAAGTTCTTAGTCAACTTAATTAATAGATTAGTGATGTACATAGGCAGATAGATGCATAGATGGCAAATTATTGACAAATGGATATATAGGTAGGTATTATGATAGATGATATATAATATATACATACATATTTACCTGTTTACCCTCTTCATATAGGTAAATATAGATAAATAGAAGATAGATAGATAGATAGATAGATAGATAGATAGATAGACAGATAGATAGACAGACAGAGATAGATTATAGAGATTAGATAAACAGATGAATTAAAAGAGAGAAGGATTTCATAATCAAAAAGCAATAGGCTACCACAGCTATTAAAAGCTAAAATCTGTGTGCACTACATGCACACAAAATGTTATCAAGGCATCTCTCATGTAAATATTATGGTCATCTAACAACTGCTATCCACAAAGCAGCACTCCTTCTCACTTACCCAACTTAAATAGCACTTGCCCTCACTTCTGAACAGTCAGCTCTCTGCAAGACTGTATCATAGCAACATTCACCTAGAGAACTTCCAAGAGTGCCAAAGCATCCTTCCAGGAGGGTATGATTATGCTAGCAGCAAGATGAAACAGAAAGAGAAGCCGAGTTCAGTAGTCTAGAGACTAGATCTTAGAGACCCAGATCTGCCACAAACTGGGTGTAGCATGGACTGAATTCAATTAACAAAGGCACCTGAACATCTGCTGAGTGCCAAGCTCAGAGCCACTGGGCAGGGACCAATCTCCAGTGTCTGACTGGGAACTCAGAAGGGTGCGTCTATAGAGAGATGGAAGCATGTGCTAAAATTAGTATCTCCCAGCAAAGACAAACCTTGAAGCTCTTGATTATGGCCCTCATACACACACCACCGCTGCGGGTCCTCCCACTGCTCCCTGAGAAAGGTCATGCTAGAAATCGATGAGGAGGGGCAGGAGGGATGCGCGTGTGTCAGGGGCCTGCTACATCAGCTGGACGCTACCTAGCTCCAAGTCTGGGAGGCAACCTCCCCTCCTTTCTCCTCCGGAGAGGCATGCCCTCTGTGCCACTCTGTGGGCTGCGGAAAGCAATTAGCATTTTGCACACTCCAGCATACCAAACTGTGGGATTTCACTTGTCCCTTCAGCAAAAGCAGGTGGAAGTGGAACAGATGCGAAAGCAAAGGACAGTTACGTAATTTACCCAAGTCCCAGACCACCTGACTCCGCTAGTCTGCAGCTTCCCTTTCAACCTTTCCCAGGCAAGCTCGTGCAGCCTAGCAACTAATCACACACACGACATTCTGGCACCTGGGGATGCTCTCTTCACAGGCTGGAAGCTGTAGCATGGCTCCAAAGAAAATCCCTTTCACTTCTCATTGCCACAGGAAGGGGTCTGAGATGAGGAAATGGGATAAATTAGAACCAATAAGTCATTATTTTACTTTATATCTCTGATCTAAACTTTGTGGGGAGCCCTGTTCCCCAAGGGACCAGGGGCAAGCAGGAACTCACCAACTAAAGACTCTCAAGCTTTTCCAGTTTAATGGAACCTCCTTCAAGCTGAGTTGCTGGAAGGAAAGTGCCCAGTCTTTCAGAGTTTCCCCTCCCTGGGTAAGAAGACAGCTTTCACCTCCTGGTGGCTGGTGACAAGACAGCAGATGCATGACCTCCTAAGGGGCAAGGAGAGTCTTTCCTGAGAGGCAGGTGCATTTGGCAAGTCCTAGAACCCAGAGAGACCCTTCCCATCATTTGTGGGGAACAAGCTGGCACCCAGCCGAAAGCTGCCTTGAGCCAGGCTTCCTCTAACCCAGCAGCTAATGCAAGCTCCACATCTCCTCCGCTGAATTAAATTCCTCGGCTGTCATAACAAATTATCAAAAACTGTCTGGCTTTAAATAACAGAACTGTATTCTCTCACTGTTCTGGAAGCCAAAAGTCCAAAATATCAGCAGTGCCACACTCTCTTCCAAGGCTCTAGGGAACATTCCTTTCTTGACTCTTCCACTTTGGGAAAGTCCCTGGCTTTGAAGGCTTGGGACAACATTATTCCAGTACCTGCACCCTCTTCACAGGGTCATCTCTCTGTGCTTCTGAGCTGCCAATCTTTTGGCTATCTTTTAAAAGATAGCATTGGCTGCAAGCCATATCAGTATCTGAGTTGGAACCCAAACTAATGATAAACCTAAACTCATGATGATTTCCTTTGGAAACAGATGCTCAATTACACCCATACAGACCCTATTTCTACATGATGTCACAGTCACAGCATTAGAGAGTTAGGACTTTGACATATCTGTTGGATAGCACAGTTAAACTCATTACATTCTCTAAGGGCCAGCTGGGAACTATCGGGCCCCTTATCTCTCTTCCTCTGTTCTTAGGCTGCCAAGTACCAAGCATCTTGCCTGAACACATGGAAGAGGGGCACTGCCCTCCATTGTTTCTCCCCAATTGTTCAGGCACTATGATGAGGCTTAACTTCCCTGTATCTACTGGGGAGCCTAGACAAGAGTCACTTCTAAAAGATAACTGAAATCTTCTCTAGTGTATCTAGCCAGCCTGCCACTGCCTTCTCTATTTTTCTTCAACCATCTTTCTTTCTGTCATTCAGATATGCAGACCATCTATCTCACTTCCTTCAAAGTAGTGGTGTGGACATGAAATGACCTCTATCAGAAATCTTAACATTGGGCTCCAATTCTGACACTGTATAGCCTCAGATATCCATAGCTTCCATTCAAAACTTAAATGTCACACAGCAACCATGAGAACAAGACCTGGACCCAAAAGTCCTTTCAGTTAATGGCAAGGCTCGCTCTCCCCACCAAGGAGGATTCCCCCACATAAACAATTCTCACATAGACACAGCTCTGTTGCTCCATCTAAGATATAGCTAGGACAGCCCCAAGCTCAACCCACAAATACCAACAATGAGATATCCACCAGTATCTTGGCCCACTTCCCATCTCAACCCTGTAAGCCACATACTGAGCAGTTTCATAGGGAACACTGGGCAAAACTCTAAGGTGATGCCAGCATCCTCTGAGGGTCATCCAGAACCAGTCCCACCATTTTTACATGATGAATCGTTGTGGCTCCTCATGAGTCCCATTGTCATATAGACAGACTTTCATGCTCCCTGTGCACCATCCGATGAAACCACCCCTACATTTTATATCCTCCCATAGCCTGTTGTGGAATATTACTTTAACTATGTAAAGATGTGTTGCATTTGTTTATTGCATTTGTTTAACTATGTAAAGATGTGTTGCATTTGTTTCAACTTGCCTGCCTAAGGTACCTGGTTGGTCTAATAAAAAGCTGAACGGCCAATAGCTAGGCAGTAGAGGGATGGGCAGGGCTGGCGGGCAGAAAGAATAAGTAGGAGAAGGAATCTAGGCTCAAGAGGAGAAGAGAACAAAGGAAAAAGAGAGAGATGCCTGTGGCCAGCCAGCCAGGCAGCTGCCGACCAACCAAACATGGAAGAAGCAGGAAAAGTAAGACATACAGAATGAAAGAAAGGTAAAAAGCCCTGAGGCAAAATGTAGATAAAGAGAACAAGTTAAATTAAGTCATAAGAGCTACTGGGGCAAGCATAAGATAAGGCCAAGCATTCATAACTAATGATAAGTCTCTGTGTCATGATTTGGGGACTGGCAGTCCAAGGAAGCCTGCAACAATAGCCTTTGCCCAGAGCCCTCTGGAGGCCAGGCTCTCACCAACAAGGATTTCTCTTCATCCTCACCTCTTCTCTGCACACCCCAGGCATGAGCTCCCTCTCCCTAAAGTGTAAGAAGTCTCTGTCCCACAGGCCTCTCCAGCACAGTTTTCCTCTCCATAACCCTAAGCCTCATAGTCTGGAGTGGGAAAAAGAGATATTTGCTCCCCTACGTTTTTCCTTCAAGGCAATTTCTCCTTCTTGCCTCATTGTGAAACAAGCAAACTCATTGGAAGTTACTTCGTCCAGCTTCATCATGACCCTCTTTTGGCTTCTCCTGACCCTAATCACTTCTTCATAGTGTGTAGAGCACTTCAACACCTGCTACCTCACCTCTCTCCAATTTCTCTTCTTACACTGGAAGAATTTAAGCTGTCAAACACTGATTGACCATTCAGTTCCTTTTATTCTTAACACCAGTGACCTTTGATTTTTATCCCATTCCAGCTACCCAGTTACATGAAATAAATCAGCAGGTCTCCATCAAGTCAAGTCAGAAAGCCTGTAATTATTGTTTGTTCTTCTATTCCATCAACCATTACCTATAGAAAATTGTTTCTGTTTACCAGGTATATACCACCTATAATGGAAGAAGTCTCTGCCCATCAAGCCCTGCCTGGACCTTTTGGCCCATCCAGCAATAATATAAATCATTATTGCTTTAAGCCACCAAGTTTTTTGTGGTGTGTGTGTGTGTGTGTGTGCGCACATGTGTGTGTGTGTGTGTGTGTATGTGTGTGTGTGTGTGTGTGTGTGTGTGATCATTATTGCTTTAAGCCACCAAGATTTTTGTGGGGGGTGTGTGTGTGTCTGTGTGTGTGTGTGTCTGTCTGTCTGTCTGTGTCTGTGTGATGTATGTCTGAACAAATATGTGATGTATGTATATCCATGCATGTTCACCTGTGTGTACATTGAAGACGGAAGTGGGCTTCACTTGTTTTCCTCTATTCTTCTCTGTATTATTTCCTGAGACAGCCTCTCACTGACTATGCAGCTCTCTAAAGTCACTAGGTTAGGAAACCAGGGAGCCCTGGGAATCCACCTGTCTCTGCTGCCCACCCCAAAGCACTGGGGATTTCACATGAGGCTGTAGGTTTTCAATTTAGCTTTCTATGTGGCTGCTGAGAATTCAAACCCAAGTCCTCCTGCTTCTGCTGCGAGCACTTTACACACTGAACCATCTCCTGAGTCTGTTGAACCATCAGGTTCTTGATTGCTTGCTCTGTTACCCAGCAATAGAGAGCTGAAGTATGTTTTCAAAATGACTAGAAGGGAACATTATTCTGTTTGGATGTGATGACAAGGAGGCTCAGTGAAATCTTAACTTGTTCAGACATGCAGAACTATAGCAGATTCCAAGTGCCATCTAGGATGGAGCTAAACTGAGCTCAAGGACAGCACCCCCATTCTTCCTACTTAGACACACAGGGTTCCGCTCAGCTAAGAGGTTCTGGTTAGTCTGGCCCTCATTCCAGGGCCTTTCCTTTGCTAGTTATTAAATATCTAAAATGTGGCCCTTGCCTGGAAGCACACGATAAGAAGAAGCAAGAATCATAATCACCTTTGGGGATGCTGAAGTCTTCCAAGTGTGTAGGAAACATCCCGCAGCTTTGCTTTTCTGGCCACCCCAACCTGGCTTGCTCTGAATGTAACCAGCACTTGAGGCAGAGCCGTGGAAGTGACAGCTGGCCCTCCCAGGTCTCCATAGCATGTCTGAGTCCAATCAGAGTCAGATGTCAGCAGGCATGCCCCACAGGCCAAACAGAAAGCACACTAGTAGACACGTATTTCCTTTTCTCCTCTGTCCCCCACCGTTTTCTCACTTCATAGTTTTTGCTGTCTGCTTTATTGCTTTTGGAAAGCCCCTTGGCGTATTATCCTGGAGTAAAATTTCCTCATTTAATTCAATGTTTTCCTGCTGGAAGAGAGTTTTATTTCCTGAGCTTGGTGCTGGACAGTCAATGAGATGCTTTTATTTTCTGAGACTCCCTTGTGTCTCCATGGTTAGAGGGATAACAAATCCACAACATGCTCTACCATTTATAGAGACTCTGCCTCGAGCCTGGATGAGGGGAAACAAAGCGATCCTGCATACATTTTAGCCCATGCATTCATAGTGGGCAAGGCAGTGGTCTTTGAGCTTGTAGGCTGTTGATGCTCGTGGGTGAAAGATAAAGGCTTGACTTTGATTTTTTTTTTTCCCAGAGTTGAGGCTACAGCATTTTTGTGCCTTCACAGCTGAACCTGGAAATGACTTCTTTACATTGGTCTCCTTCTCTCCATTGGCATTCTCAGTTTGAATTTTCATTTTTGTACGCTGAAGCCTTCAGTGGTTGGGGTCTTCCCTCATGACACCTTTCCTATTATTCCAGTGCAAAAGCACATAGTTTCTCCTTGGTGACCCTGATCTCTATACCACCCGCAGCCACTTGTTGGCACCAGTTCCACCACTTCAGGTACCAGTCATGTCTGCTCTCCTTTCCTTGCCAAACTGTACACATCTCATGTTTTTCTACTCTGAATTCTCATTTCTAATCTCAGCAAATACAGTGAGCAATAAACATGCTACAACCCTGAATGCCAGGCTGCCTTGAAATTTTCTCCACCCATCAAAATTAATTCATGACATTTGAATTCAACCTCATTCGAATTTTCATGGCACTGGCAGAATGCAACCATATTTTCTGCCATAATACAACATAAATGGTCTTAAGCCCCTTTTCTGATAAAGTCCTCCCTTGACTGCCCCCTCCTGAGCCTCATGAGCATAGTCCTCCCTGTCCACATTTCTTTATGCATTCTGGTCTTCTGAACTCCCACTAGAATGGATTACTGACCTGTGATTACAACATTCTAGGGCTCCAAATTCTTCCACATTCCTCCTAAAAACCGTGTCATAGGCCGGATGGTGGTGGCGCAGCCTTTAATCCCAGCGCTCAGGAGGCAGAAGCAGGTGGATCTCTGTGAGTTCGAGGCCATCCTGGGCTACAGAGTAAGTTCCAGGACAGGCTCCAAAGCTACACAGAGAAACCCTGTCTCAAAAAACAAACAAACAAAAAAGAAATCCAAAACCTTTCATTTTGCACAGCCTTGGTGCAGTGGGAAGGGGCTTGGACCTGCCTAGGCTCAGTACACTGGGCTCTGCTGACTCAATATGGGGGATGTGGGGATGCGGGGTGGCTTGGGAAAGAGGGCTGGGGGATGGGAGGGAGAGGAGAGAGGGTATATGGATAGCATGAGGAGTGAGTAGAAAATTGCTTAATAAAGAAAAAATGTCATAGAAAGAACTAGTTAGAACCTGTTTTAAATATAGGCCTATTTAAAAATAAAAATAAAAAACACACACCCTCTATAGTGATAGACTTCCCTCAAATAGGCCACACCTCCTAAAGCTTCTATAATCTCCCAAAACAACTGGGAGCCAAGTGTTTAAACACATGAGCCTATGGAGGGCATCTTCATATAACTCAAGACTTGAATGAACAAAGTATATGAAGAACTTTGAAGAGCTTACAGGTCATCTTAATCCTTCAATTGCTGTGCTATTGTTATTCATTTAAGTATTTTTGGAGTACTGGTGTAAATGACATTAATGTCTATCTTAAACATTTTTGTGTATGAATCAAAAAAGAGGACGCATGTCAATTACTGAGAGTGGTACTTGGAATCCAATATGTGCTCAATAAATAGTAGCCGTTCTCATGGCCACAGGAGTGGTAGTAGTAGTTCAGAGCACTTTTAAATTCTAAGCATTTAAAGAAAAAAAAACTAGTCCTGTGATGACTACATAACTTGCTCTCTCAGTATTAGGAGCTGATCAGGAGGCTTTCATCTAAAAGTCTGTCCTAACTATTTCAGCAAATTACAATTTTCAGCACCCATAAGCATTAGCCTAGAGATCTGACAACTCCTACAGCTGCAATTCCCTACCCAGATTTCCCCAGAGAAATAAAAGATCTCTGAGTGAGTATTCATTACAGTTTCAAAGTCAAAGCCTGATGTCATTAAATGTCTAGGAGCTCTGGCATTGCCCCCCTGCCTGAGGATTAATGACCAGTTGTCCATATGCTCTCTTGCATGTGCTAGCTGGGTTCCTGACACAGCACTTCCACCAACATTGCCAGTTTGCTACCAACTGGATGCATGCGTTCCTCACTCTTTCTCTGTATATAATTGGAAGCCAAGCTTTGATTGGCAGGCATAAGATGTCTCTCTTACTGTTTTCTCCAGGGATCTCTGTCTTAATCTAAGAGACTCGTGGGCAGCTGTGCCAGCTTCTAACATCTGTCACCACTTCAGCAAATGTTGTTCATATTTCCTTAGAGATAAATACCACAGCATCTCCCCATTCTCACCACAAAATCATGCAGCGCTAGGGGAGAATGTCAGAATTTTGGGTGACAATGGTAGATAGAATGGATGCTTTTGTTCTGCTCCTTCAAAGGTCTTAACAAAAACAGAGTGAAGGGAAATATCCAAAGACAACAAGAACCAATGGCAGAGATGATAGAGAAGAACATGATGGGTTAAAATCTAGAGATCTGGGAAACAGATAAACCAGTGAGAACTCATTTAACAGGCCTGAGAAAGCTGACTTCAAAGCCAACGATAGGAATAACTCAAGAAGCTGACCAGTTTGCTCTGCAGGGTCCTGGGCACCACTGGACATCAATGTGATGTTAAAACTATTCATCAACAATCAGTTGAAACAGTATTCAAGACATAAGTCTCCCATCTTGTCCTACCCAACCCAGGTAAAAGCAAACTTGTTTCTTAGAAAGAATACAGCATATTGGAGTCCTTAAGTCCTGAACTTAGAAAATCAGCCCAGGCGTCCAATATGACTAAAGAATTAAAGTTTCAGAAAAGAGAACTTTTAAGATTAAAGAAAGCGGTAAGAAGCAATCCAGAAATTTCTTCCCAGTGTTGATGGCCATGAGTTCCTAATCTAGAGTGGAACATTAAGTGCCCAGGACAACAAAGTAGATGCATGTTAAGACTCATCATCTTTAATTTCCAGGACAATTAAGTCAAAGATACAATCTTAAACATTTCACAAAGAACTATTGGGATTCAAGATGAGTGTGGATCTCTCTGTAACTATTCTAGAAGCAAAACTAAAAGATAAAAATTACTCTGAAGATCTGTAGGAAGCCATCTCCAACCTAAGAGTCTATGGCCGTCACAATCATTAATTAAATATTAGGGTGGAATGAAAATATTTCAGACATGAAGGGTCTTTCCATGATTTAGATCTCTTTTGTCCCCTAAGAGCTGAAGGCTACTTTGTGTAAGAGGTGGTAGACCTCTAATGGACTAAATCTGATGGGAACTAATGAAATCGCTGGAGAAACTATTAATACTGATCTCATGGTTCTGGAAAAGGTGAGTTGTTACAGATAGATAGATAGATAGATAGATAGATAGATAGATAGATAGATAGATAGATAGATAGATAGATAGATAGACAGATAATCAAAACCAAAACAGACCCAATTCCAGTCTAGCCTCCTATACAGCCATATGCTGTCGTTAGAATGTCATCTGCTGTACCATAGCCAAGAGGGCCAAGCAGCTGCTGGTGCCAATGTTCTGAAACCTCTAGGATTGGGTTAAATAGATCTCTTCCTTTTTTAAAAAATAAAATATGCAATCATAGGTGTTTTGTTGTAACAACCAACATGAATGAACCAATACAGTCTCAAAATATTTACCTGACATGAATCCAGAAGCTACCAAAAAAAAATTTACCTTTCTAAAATTAAAAGGTGAAAAAGAAAGAAAAGAAGGAAGGAAGGAAGGAAGGAAGGAAGGAAGGAAGGAAGGAAGGAAGGAAGGAAGAGAAAGAAAGAAAGAAAGAAAGAAAGAAAGAAAGAAAGAAAGAAAGAAAGAAAGAAAGAAAGAAAGAAAGAAAGAAAGAAAGAAAGAAAGAAAGAAAGAAAGAAAGAGAGAGGAAGCCTTGCAATAAGAGTATCAATCTGGTAGTGACAAAGGGGAGTCCTATGGATGTAGGCGAAGGAAGGTTTCATTATAATTGTGAAGTCGGACTGGAGTTAAAAGAAATCAAAAACCCATCCAGGTGAAAACAGCTCCGAGAGGCACAGGGAAGGTGGCCAAAGAAGAGGTCATGATGGAAGACCTGATGTGGGTTAATATACTGGGAAGAGATTTAAACGATTGATCAGCTTGGGATGAATGAATAGTAAAAATCAAAACAGAAGATGGAAAAGTAAAGTAGCTACCAACTCCAAGAAATCCTGATTGCATTCGTGTAAATGGATTATTTTAATCACTGGTTATTAGCCTGAGAGAATTATGAAATAGTATAAGTGGGATAATGTCTGTGTTGATGTGGGGGTGACCAGTAACTGTGCAACAGCAGCCATAATCAGAGCTGAGACATAATGCTTAAAGTTAGCAGCAAAAGGAATAAAGGATCGGCACAAACCTGGCAGTGACACCAAGGTCATTTCAAATTAACCAATTAAACGTGTTGAATACACTGGTTCTAGGAAGCAGGGAATTGTGGGGCATGAGATGCACTGGGTTTCAGCTGGCCTTTTGAAATCATTTAATCCTGAAAATTATAAAATGTATGACTTTGATTAAAAAATGTAATGAAGTTTTGAAATGATCTTGCCTCCTCTGCAACAAATTAAAAGATTGATTTTAATGTGACTTCCCTTTGTCGTGGGCACACATACACACAGAGAGCCATTTGGGTGATATGTTCTGCAAAGCATCTAAAGGCATGAAAATATTTCAGGGAAGTGTTAATGATGGTCTGTGCCAATCTGTCTTTTGTAAATAATTTATCAGTCAAGTATCCTAATTAGAGATAGGAGTAACAAATGACATAACAGCCCATCAATCATCAGCACTTGCTGCTCATCTATTGAATACAGCAATAGACATTCAACATTCTGAGAACTGGTGGGGGGGGGGACAAGTGTACGATATATTTCCTGGCACTAAAATCTTATTATTCCAGGAAACATATGGGACATAAACATTCATAAAGTTAGATGGCAGTCCAAATTTATAAATACCGTCTTACTAAAAAGTTAAAGGATGTTACAAAATGATGCCTGTAACTTTTGTGAAAGTACAGGAGTATTGTTTAGAAGAAAGATGGCAGATGGTGCAGGGACCTCAGTAAAGGAGGTCTGGAAAAGTCCAGAAAGGTGGGCTGGATTTGAATTATGAGATGGATCAGGGAGACTTCAACATGTGGACCCAGGAAAGCAAGAGGCAGTCTTGGCACCATGAAAAGACTGTAGGGTCTACCCAGACATCCAAGGACAAAATACAAAGGCAGTTAGCTGCTGGCCTGCGGATGACAACTTAGTCATAAGCAAGAAATTCTGTCACCTACAGTGAAGCCAAGACTCCAATCAAATGTCCTGCTAAGGTGTGTGTCCATCATTGATGACATCAGCAAGTCTCTGGGAAGTTTCTGATCTATATAACAGCCCAAAATTCCCTGGAAATGGCAATTGCTTATTGGCAAAACAATCATTTGGGCATTGCATAGATTCTGACATAAATAACAAATATGCACTTGCCAAGTTCTGAACTTTGATGAAGGCCCCAGGCTATGACTTATTGGGGGAAGATGTCCATTGAGGAAATGTAAATATATGTTAAATAGTTAGAAAGTCCAAAAACATTACTTCTCCAACAGCCTTCCAAGTAAGATTAAAATTAAAGATTAAAGATTCATTCAAGTGAAAGAGAGAAAGAGAGAGAGGGGAAGAAAGGAAAGGGAGGGAGGGAGGGAGGGAGGGAGGGAGGGAGGGAGGGAGGGAGGGAGGGAGGGAGGGAGGGAGGGAGGGAGGGAGGGAGGGAGGGAGGGAGGGAAAAAAGATAGGAGACAGATAAGCAGGTAAACAAAACAAGCATCTTCACATTTATTTAGTTCTTAAATTTTTTAAATGAAAACCATGTCAGTGGAATGTCATGCCATCTATGCAAAAATATCACCTGATAAAATAAAAAATATGACAAGTACCCCAAATAAAAATCTGATTTATAAGTAATCGGACAATCTGAGTGGAAATGTAAGAATATAGACTTCACGTCCTAAGAGCGGGTGCTGTACCCACCGAAGCCCAGAAGAGGGCAGAAAAGAGCTGCTCCAGTGAACTCTTTCAGACCCACGCCCAGTTGGCACCACAAGGGTCAATGTACCCTCACCCTGTGCACTGAGGAGCCCAGAATCGGCTTGTAAAGATCTAAAAGTTGGCGAAAGATGCAGGAGTGAGGAATCTGGGCCAAAGGAATTCAAGTCAGATGAAGTGTCTGACCAAGAACCATGGAGAAAATGGAATGGAAAATAATGACGAAGTAGCCAAAGGTTGGAGGAACGGGTTCAGGAGCCCGGCAGCTCCCATCAAAAGCTTTCCTCGATTTGGAGGATGTGGGGATGGGGGGTGGCTTGAGAAAGAGGGCTGGAGGGTGGAAGGAGAAAAGAGAATGGAGCGGAGGAACCGCTCACCTTCAAAGCTGCCAGGAGGAGACAGATGGTAATATACATGCGGTGCGCTATAGAGAAGATAAACACGGGGGTTAGGAGTCAAATACGGCTGCTGGAAAAGGCTTCTTGGAGGAGGTGTCTGACGCTGTTCTTCTCATCTCCCTTGTCTGCCTTACTTTCACTTTGCCCTTTTAGAAATATGTCCTTCATTTCCTGTTCCAGGTAGGACTTGACAGACAGCTCTAGCCAATCAGACTGCCCATTCTTTTGTCCATGGTGGGAGAAAAGGCTGTTCGTAGAAGATCTTTCCAGACAAGTCAATCAGATTTCGTCCTTGGACCCCACACCCTCAATTAGGAATGAAGATAACTGTCTCCTTCTCTAGACTGGATGAGTCAGAGTGAACTCCAGAGCTGGTTTCAGACAGGCACAGAACCTTGTCTTTTGACTCCTGGAGGATTCTGGGATAATAAACTGGAAAGAGACACAGAGGAGAAAAAAAAACCAAAGGCTTGCCCCGCTCAAACCCAAGAAATCAGTTGCCCTGAATTAGAGCTAGATCTGTGCAGAACTGTGGAGCAAGAACCCAGTTCCAGGCCTTATCTAAAGGGATATTGACTTTTCTTGAGTGTGCTTAAAAGGCCAGGAGGCAAGGGCTGTTCCACTGGCTCCCAAAGACATCAAAGACCAATGCCTCCACTGACTTTATTAGGAGGATCTCATCATACTCCCAGGAGGGGACCACGTCTACATTCCAGACAGGAAGGGAACCATCATGTCCTCTGCCTGGTTCTACGGTCGCCTCTCGGCTTGGTTTTGTGGTCATCCCCAGAGGCAAATTCCTTGAAAAGAAAGGTTGCATTTCCACATTTCAACCCACTAGCCTAATTATTGGTTGAACTGAGCTCTCCCAAGTTCATTCAGCCTGACTGCCCAGGACAAAACAAAGCTCATCGCTATCCTCCTTTTCCTGGAACATGTCTGTCATAACCCATAACAAACCCTTACACTATGCCTCTAGAAAATCCACCCCCTCTCTTCCCTGCTACCTCCAGTATTTGATTCTAGAAGATTTCAAAGTAACACAGTCAGAGAAGCTCTCTTAATGATTAAGTGGAGCAAATTAAATAACTGTTAAAGCAATCACATTACAGAACAAAATTGCTCAACCCACTCTCGTGATCCTGTGGCCCCGTCCCTTGCATGGCTTCCCCTTTAACTGTGTTTCTGTTGCTGTTAGTTTCTGCCTGAGCTTAAACACCCACATGCAGGAACAAACCTTTACTGAGCAGTTAGTGCATGCCAAGTGC
Source organism: Peromyscus maniculatus bairdii (assembly GCF_049852395.1). Taxonomy (NCBI): domain Eukaryota; kingdom Metazoa; phylum Chordata; class Mammalia; order Rodentia; family Cricetidae; genus Peromyscus; species Peromyscus maniculatus. Next base: position 6,308,555 of record NC_134871.1, on the reverse strand, counting down.
TTTAAACACTTGAAAAATACACCGAAGCGGGGAATGGGGACTTGTACTTTTGGTGTAGTTTGGATTTTTTTAAGCTGTGTATATTATTGCTTTTCATTTGTAAACAATTTAGAAGAGAGCAGTGAAGGTTGCATGTAATTTTAATATTTATATATACTTGAAGTATATTAAAAATTATATATATAAAATTTCGCGTGGGAGGGCTGTCTGAATATGGTGATTACAGATTCTTACTGCATGTATGTTGGCTAATGAAGTCTAGGGAAAAAATAAATAATTTTTGCTTGAGTTTGGAAACCACAAACATTATTAAATAATCTTCCTCTCACTAAGATTCTTTTCTGCACTCACACTCTTACACATCAGAGTCAAGAGCTCTGTCCTGCAATCCTTCCCCGACCTTTACCCCTCAGCCCAGAGCAGGTGCGTCCACCACACCCCCAGAAGCACCCACATTCCTCCAGCTAACAGTAGGGGGGGCTGCTGCTCCCGCTGGCAGTTTTTTGTTTTGTTTTTTAAATATTTTTATTGATTCTTTGGGAATTTCACCTCATGCACCCCAATCCCATTCATTTCCCAGTCCCTCTATATCCTCTCTTCACCCTTGTAATGTCCTGCCCAAAGGAAAACTAAAAAAGAAATAATAAAATAAGATAAAAATAAATAAAAGTAAGAATATTAATTTTAAAAAAATGAAATAAAAACCACTTTGCTCCTCCATCTTCACCACCTCTCCATCACCTCTTCATTCATCTTAGTGGTATTGGGAGCTGCTGTGTATCATGAACTATAGACCCTTTTGTCCAAACAACTTTACTTGCAAATGTTCATTGTATAATATGCCGTTGGTTAGGTTCAAGGCCTCTGACTTCTGGTACACCATCGATACTGGACCCTCTCTGAAACTTCTCTCTGATATTCTGCACTTGCCCCAACCATGGAGATCCTGTGACTATGGTTCTGTAGGACCAGTCCCTTCAAACACTCCAACAGGTCATAGATGGGGTAGATGTTGGGGAGCATCAACTCAAAGCCCTGGATGCATGCCTGGGTGGTAGCTGAGTTGGTCTGACTGGGCCACAGGGGCCACTCCTTTCTGGTAAGAAGCACAGCCATCTGTCCCATGCCCATGGTAAGGGATAGGGTGAGCTTTCCCAAGTATAGGGGGGGGTCTCCTATTAGGAGCAGAACAAGCTTTCCCATGCCAGGGTCATCAGGGTCTGTTATCCCAGGGCCTAAAAGGGTCAGGATCAGCTTTCTAGTGAGGAGGGGCTCTCCCTAGGCCAGTGAAGGGAGGAGCCAGCTCAACACATGGTTCAACAGGTGGTTTGCACGGGCCCCTGTGGTGACTCGGGCAATGGACATCAACACAGACCCCACCTATGGCAGGACCATGGGCCTAGACATAGACAGCAGCAGCAGCTTGGCCCAAATGTCACCATGGCCCTGGGTAGCAGCACAGGCCTCTCAGATCCTCATGGGCCCAGCAGTAGCATGGTCCCTGGACTCCAACATGGGCCCAGACCCTGGAAAGTCAAACGGCCTTCAGTAATAACAAGAGCCATGGACCTCCACACAGACCCTGGCTGCAGTAGGGCCATGGACTCAGATGGATGTCACCATCCCCCGGTGGCAGTGCAGGCCACTCAGATCAGCAGCACCCCAGCTCCAGGGTGGCTCTCCTCGACAGTTTTAAAGTGACATTCTCTGAGGACTCTGGACCAGGAATGTCACCTGTCTTCAGCATCCAAAGCCTTGCAGGAAGTTAAGTGAATACTGTGTATTTGGACATGGAAATAGTGAATAAAGGATGTTGCCCTCATTCATAGAGAATAATATGCACACACACACACACACACACACACACACACACACACACGCTGTGGGATGGTCTGTATGTCAGATGCTCTGATTGGTCAATAAATAAAACACTGATTGGCCAGTGGCCAGGCAGGAAGTATAGGTGGGACTAACAGAGAGGAGAAAGGAGGGAACAGGAAGACAGAGGGTGTCACTGTTAGCCACCACCATGACAAGCACCATGTGAAGATGCCAGTAAGCCACAAGCCACGTGGCAAGGTATAGATTTATGGAAATGGATTAATTTAAGCTATAAGAACAGTTAGCAAGAAGCCTGCCATGGCCATACAGTTTGTAAGCAATATAAGTCTCTGTGTTTACTTGGTTGGGTCTGAGTGGCTGTGGGACTGGTGAGTGACAGAGATTTGTCCTGACTGTGGGCAAGGCAGGAAAACTCTAGCTACACACACACACACACACACACACACACACACACACACACACACACACACACACACCAGGCATGGTCCTTGCTCCCTGGTTCCATTGCCTCCTCCTTACATTCCCACCAACCTTCTAGAACTTGCCCATGTGGTGCTTGCAAAAGTGGCTAGTGTCACTGAGAAATTAAACTTTTATCTTAATTAACTCTAATATAAAATTTTTTAAATCTAAGGTTCAATTATTAGAGAACTTGAAGTCTGTTTAAAACAAAATGGGGGCTGGGGTGAATTTGTATTTTTCAGCCCTAAGGTTGTTAAACCTGAAATACAGATCAAATGTTTTCTGTGAAAAATATATGGACCAATTGAAATGTGAGTGAAATTCATTTCACATTCTTGACATTTCATCTAAACACACAAAATATCTCATTCATAATATTTCTACTGGTAATATGTACAAATGATCTTATCTTGGATATCTTGGTTACACTAAACATGTTATCAAAATTGATTTCAGCTGTTTCTATTTCCTTTTTATAATGTAGCAACTAAGAATTGTAGAATCACATGGAGCTGGGTGTGTTTATTACTTTTGTGTCCCTGTGACCAAAATACCTCATGACAGAAACAGCTCGGGAAAGAATTATTTTGGCTCAGCGTTTTAAGCCACCATAGGTCACGATCGAGAGCATGCAGCTTGCTGGAGACTCCTCACACCATCACAGGACAGGAAGCAGAGAACAGACATATATAATACTTGAAGTCATTTTCTCAGTAACACACTTCCCTCAGCCAAGTCCCACCTTCTGAAGTTTCTACAGCCTCCCCAAACAGGGCCACAGCTGACTGGCAAACACTCAAACCATGAGTGGACCAGGGAGACTGCAGGTTGAAAACAGACCACCCCATGAATTCCATTGCTTTTGGAGGTTCTCTTAGATCCAGTCCTCCCAGGTACTTCTCCAGTTCTTTTTTGCATTTGGAAACTGGACACCCTTGGCAGGGAGATGCTCCTGGGATCAAGAAGGGACTGTCTCCCTTAGTGTCATTTCTGTTGATGTGACAAGTACCCTGAAAAAAAGCAACCTAGGGGAGAAAGGATTTATTTTAGCTTACAATTCCAAGTGACAGCCACCATTGTGGGGAAATCAAGGCAGAGACTCCCAGTAGCTGGTCATATCACATCAAAGAGCACACAGAAAATAAGTGCACATACACACCTATTTGCTCCGATTGCTTTTTTTTTAATACTCTATTCCAGTGGTTTTCAACCTTCCTAGTGCTATGACCCTTTAATACAGTTCCTCATGTGGTGATAACCCTCAACCATAAAATTATTTTCATTGCTACTTCACAACTGTAATTGTGTTACTGTTATGAATCACTGTTGTTGTTTGTTTTTGCTCTTTTGGGGGCCCACCACCCAGCTCCAAATAAACCACACACAGAGGCTTATTCTTCATTATAAATGTACGGCCTTAGCTTGGCTGTTGCTAGCCAACTTCACTTAAATTATCCCATCTATCTTTTGCCTTTGGGCTTTTACCCTTCTCTATTTCTATGTATCTTTCATTATTTCTTACTCCGTGGCTGGTTGCGTAGCTGGGTGGCTGCCCCCCCCTTGTGTCCTCCTCCTTCTTTCTCATTCTTTCTACCTCCCTCTCCCAGATTTCTCCTTCTACTTGTTCTCTCTGTCTGCCAGCCCTGACTACCCTTCCTCCTACCTTGCTATTGACCATTCAGCTCTTTATTAGATCATCAAGTGTGTTAGACAGACACAGTAACACAGCTTCAGAGTTCAACTAATGCAACATAAACAAAAGTAACACACCTTAAAATAATATCCCCCAACAAATCATAATGTAAATATCTGATATGCAGGATATCTGATATGGGACCCTCAAGGGGGTCGTGACCCACAGGTTGAGAACTGCTTCTCTATTCAGTTCAGCATTGGTATTAACCTGATTTTTTTTTTAAATGCCTCACAAGCAAGCCCCACAGACTAACTTTATCTAGGAACTCCTTCATTGAGACTCTCTTCCTGGGTGACTGTAGATTGTGTCAAGTGGAAAGAATAACCATAACAGCATCCTCAGCAGAAACTGCTCAATGTTCAGAGGCTTGGGGGCATGGAAAGGGAGAGAGAGGAGAAAGATGGGTGGGAGGGGCACTTCTGACATCCCATCCCATGCCAGGGTCCTAGCAGTCATAGGTTTCCTACAGACCCACATTAAGTCCTCCTGTGATCCAGGGATGATAGAGACATGGTCCTGGCCCTCCAGGAATATGTGACTCTGGAGAACAGTGGTGTACAGAAGCATCTAATTCATGCAAAAGAGAAGAAACCCTCCAAAGGCAAGGGAACATGGACACAAGCCTGCAAGGACTTCAGGCTTCTCCCCCAGCAGGCATGTGTGGTGGCTCTGGAAAGCCTGGCAGAGGACACTCCACTGCTAATCCAGGTGCTTTGATATCTGTCCCCTCTCTGAGCCTTGGTTTCCATCTGTAAACTAAAAGGGTTTGGAGAGTCTCTGTTTAAGAATGCAATGGCAGCATGGCTGCCTTTCCCCCTGCACCTCACTAACAGGAATGTGGGTTGCCATCAGGTCTGTGGCCAAGGCTTCCCTTTTCTCCTGGAAAACTAACTCGGGGGTTCATTTCCATGCCTCGTACCTTAGTCTAAGACATCTGGACTGTAGGGCGAACGTTTATTAAAGCTACACAGGACAGGGCTGCAGACAGGGCTTTGCCTGACAGGACCAGTGCCACCTCCCCAGGTTGCATTTCCCTGCCTCAGAGAGCACTCACTTTTTCTCTTGCAGTAGGCTCCAAGGTGGAAATGCACAAGATGGACCTGGGCCCACATCCCTCATCATAAATGCCAACAGACCTGGAACATCCAGCATACCTCTTTCCAAGAGACTGGGTGAAACCAAGAAAACAAGCAGAGAAGGCTTTGTCATTCAAACCTAGAAGCCCAGCTCTAATCCTGGACAGCCAGCATCTCCCTTAGCCTCTTGGACAAGATGTGTGTGGGGTGGGGTGCACGTGCATGGTGTGTGTGTGGGGGGGGTGCATGTGTGTGGTGTGGTGTGGTGTGTGTGTGTATGGTGTGTGAGTATAGTGTATGTGTGTGTGTGTGTGTGTGTGTGTGTGTGTGTGTGTGTGTGTGTGGTGGGGTGAGGTGGGGAGGAGTGTGAGGTGTGGAGTGTGTGTGTGTGTGTGTGTGTGTGTGAGTATGTGTGTGTGCAGGCATCAGGAAACTTCACTGACTGAACAAAGATCTCATTCTCCCGAAGCCTACACTCAATTCTAAGATAAGGAACCAAACAGAAATGTTGACCAAGTTTCCCACTGGCCACAAGAACTGGGGTGGCTTCCTGTCAAGCTTGGAAGAACAAGTAAGTGCCAAGTGTCCAAGAGGAGGTGCTTCAAGGGAGCCAAGCCTCTTTGGCACACCAAGTGCTGCTCCAGATGCCTATGTCTTCTTGGCCCCTTTCTATGGCAGAAAGCCGGCACGTCTATACTCTTGAGACATTAATAACTCCACGCCTGGTTATCTCTCTACACTGCTGTTGTATTTGTGACCATCAAGAAAGGGAGCAACAGACAGGCTGCTGCTATGCCATTTCACGGGCCTCTTCCCCACCGCAGCCAGGGAACATGTTGAGGACTTTCTCTTATCCACTGACAAGCTGTCAGGAAGTCTTTAAACTGGAAAGACCCCTGACGATCATAATGTTCATTCACCTCTGCTGTACCCCAGACGCCTCTGCCATAGCAATGAGCATGCACGGGCCCTTTAGTCTGCATTGTTGAAAAACAGGACATTAAAACCAGTGTTTAGATTATTTTCTGTTTGGAGGTCAACTGAGGCTCCAACATGGCAAAAGCTATCTGTTCCCCATTTCTAACCCAGCTGTGAGGCCACCATGACTCCAGAGGACATAGTAGAGAAAATATGTTCTAGGATCCCAATATATTCACCTACAGACCCCTAAAGAACTTGGAAAGGTGGAGATAGGGGCTAGACAAGATCTAGGGAAAGAGTGGCCAGTGTCTTGACACAGGTCTACTGTGAAGGAGAGGCTCCTTTTCCCCTACCCATATCTAGGCACAGGGTCGCATGACCCCCTAGAGCACAGAGACTCCAGAGTTCAGAGTCTGACTTAGTATGAACAATCCTAAAGGGCAAGAGACGATGGCTGCCTGTTAGCACTGAAAGACAAAAGGTATAGTGTTGAAGGTCCCTTGATTCTCAGGTTTGCAGGAATGAAGGATGCCTAACCGTTTTCATAAACCAGAGCTAGCCTAAGACGTGTGCTGCCACATGCCAGGGGCTTGAAGGAAACCAGGTGGAGGGGTGACAGGAGAGACGTACACCCCAGCTCAAGAAAACTGCATGTGCCCCAGTGGCGTGCAAAAGGGAGGTGCTGTGACTTATCAACCAAAGTCCCTGTGTGAGAGAGGGACAGCTGTCAAATCCAGATGGCAGACTATGGCCTGTGGAGTCATCCTCCAACCCTGACCTCTGCTCTCCCCTGCTAAATCCTGGTGCCATCAGAGGAAGTCCAAGAAGCAGAGGAGGAAGCCGAAACCCAGGTGAGGAAAGCTGAGACTCAGCAGCCCACTGACCCCAGACCAGGTGGGTGCAGCCAAGCTGGGTAGGATGAAAGTTCCCTTTAATCAAAACTGGAAGAGGGTGGGCTTGTCCCCTGAGTGAACACCATCATAACTCAATAAGGTCGGTGGGTTTTGCACACCAAGAGACAAGATGGCTTTTTCTCAGCTAAAAGTGAAAAAAGGAGTCAAAGATTCATGTCACATTTATCTAGAAACAGGATTAAAAAAAGAAAGAGCAAACAACCGTGGCAGGAGCACCAGAGAGCAACAAACCACAGTTCATTTCTTTTGCATCCTACAGCTCCCTGCTTGTTCAATATGATGGCAAAACACAATTTCCAAATTGGGATCATATGTTCCATGGCATTCAAATCTTTCCCTCAAAGAATAATACATCATCAAGTTTTTCTCTTGGAAGAAAATATTCATGTGCAAGTTGAGCATACCACCATCTGGAAACGCTGTAGTTTATTTGCTCAATATCTTATCCAATGTTTGCTCTTGCAAATCAGGCTGAAATCAAATATCCTATGCATGAATCTTTGTATACATATTTGATTCTTTCCTAAGGATAAATTCCAAGAAGTGGGATTGCTAAATGAACAGATAGAAGTCTTTTTAAGCCATTCTGTCTCTATCATCAAAGAGACAGGAGGTCTGGAAACACATTTTGGCTGAGTCAGGCTAAATCACCAGAAAAGGTCTGCAGAGGTGAAAGCCATGCAGCCTTGTCGGGTGACAGGGGTACCTCAACCATGACTGCTAAGGAGGCTCTTTTCAAACACAGAGTTGCAAGGGAGGCAAGATTCCCATCAAAGCCAGTCCACATTTGTGTTTTCTACTATTAGCATACTCAAACTCTGAGAATTCATTGTACAATGCTTGGGCCCATACATTAGGGACTCATTTCTGGGGATGATGTGGTGCAAACAGAATGTTGGTGTCACACACTTGGCCTTTACTCTATCCTGCACTGTGTTACCAAACAGGTCACTTCTGTCCATCCTAACTCTCCTCATCCACAAACCTTCCAAGTCAGAGAGACTCTGAAAATGCTTACCATAATGCTTAGAAAAGGATATTCACTACAAAACATGTCACAAACTATCACTTTCTGCTTTGACAGAAGAACTGAAGCCATGGTCACCAGCGGTTCTTGATTACTTGAGAGCATTAATTTTGCCACATCTGGTGACATCTTTAACTGTCACATGCAGAAAGAAGGTGGTGCCACTGGCCTCTCAGATAAGGATCAATAATGCTTCTAAATTTTCATGCCTTAGACATACATAACAAAATGTCAGTAGCTCTCAGACTGGGGGGTGGGGGCGGGGCTGAGTTATTCTAACTCTGGCATTTACCTACATACCAACTGTCCCATCCAGATGAGCCCTCACACAGCTGCATTATGTATGGCATTTCCCCTCCCACCATCTGAGTTAATCCAATGTATGGAACAAGTAGTTTCAGATGCACCCTTGGCTGGCACGCACAGTCTGAACTTCAGAAGGATCCAGTGCCCATGTGTATGGGCAGGTGTTGACCACAGTGGTGTTGTGTAACTACTGCAAATCCCAGAGGCAAGCTAATGCCACATTTATCTGTTGCTCACTACTTTGAAAGGTGCCTAGGACAGTTCTACTCTGGGTTCTTGGACATAATCAGTGTTCCTTTGTGTATCTCACTTTGGAGCCAAGACAGAAGGGCTCCTGAACATGGGTTCTTGTGGTAGGGAAGTTCCACGGAGGTGAACAGAAACCATAACTGCCTCCTGAGAATCAAAACTAGAGCACTATCACGTCAAAGCCCATGCTCCATTAGTCAAGAACCTCAAGTTATCGACATGAGAAAATCTTAACACCATCTGTCGCTCTCCTTTCATAGAAACAGGCTTGCTGTAAGTAAGCTTTGCCTCCATGGGTCTTCAGCAGAATTCATAAGGGAACGGCTCCCCTCCAGCACTCTTCAGCATTGCTCCAGCTGCATGGAGGGTTCTCAGACAGGCCTTTCACACGACGAGACGCAAACAGCAGGTGCTGCCAACCCTTGTACTGGCAATGGTCCTTCCCTGGCTGGACTCGAAGAAATTCTACCCTGCCTCCAAGCTCCGCTTCACTTGTTCCCTTTTCTTCAAAGTCCACTAACTCAGTCAGCCCTAAATTTTGAGCATGAGCACCACTGTGCAGAAAATCGCCCTCTAGACAGCTTCTCTCACACCATCATCTTGGTCTCTGCCCTTGCAGGGAGCATTCTAGACAACATGGGACCATGTTCATTCTCCGACCAGAGAATGAATTGTGGGAATGACGGGAGAGCCAGTTGTGGGATTAATGAATGACTCTGTGAGTGGATGAATAAATGAACGGTGTGTCTCATTTCAGATGTGCGCACTTCTCCTCGGTCTACTCGGGCAGCTGGCTGCCTCCCAATGATCATTCTTCTCTTTTTATGAAACAAAACTCAGTTCTCAAACTGGGGGTGTTATCATCTATTTCTCAGGCTTCCTTATGGACAGGCATGGTACAGGGCTCCACTGCAGGGACAGCGTGTGTCTTCTATTTCTTCTTGCTCTATGTAATTTGATTTTATGGCAGAAATTTTAACAGCCAGTTCAGCCTATGAAGACGGAAGGTACACACAGAAGAAGAGAAAGATAGAAAATTCCTGAATCTTTGATAATTCATGAACTTGCCCTAGTGGTCACATAGTATGTCTCAAGGGTCATTTTCTAAATGACTATAGACACCAGACGCTTTACACTACTGTGTTTGAGCCTCTTACTGAGAAGCAGACCGAATCCTAAAGCAAGCCTCCACAGGTTCCCTGACTTCACTGGGTAGACACATCTTCATCTCTGTGCATTATACATTCATATTCTTCCAGAAGTTCAGGGGCTCCCACCACAGCCTTAAAAGACAATGGGGGTAGGGAGATGCCTTCATTGTCCAGCTTAGTCCAGCTAATCTGCATTGCTGTTGCGAGCCTCTGATTCTACCAAAAACTTAGAAAAACTTTCTGTTACTTTACCACCAAAGAAAGTTCCAGGAAATTTTCCTACATTCAGTTGCCAACCTCTACTAGTAATAAGTGAACTCTATCACCCTCCTTCGGGGCAATATTAATATTTTACACTCAGAAGCTAAAATCTTTGAGTACAGCTGTTAACCCTCCACTGGTTCAAAACTCCAAATAACCCTTGAACCCACTTGCCCAACCTTAGTGCCCATAGCTGCCCTTGAGTCCCTTCCCATCTGTGTGGTATACACTGCTCTTCCTCTGGCCGATGTCCAGCTGAGCTTACAAAGCAAACAGCAGGCTGTCCCCTTCACTCCCAGACTCAATCCATCAAACCCCTTACACACCAGCTCCGGGTCTCCTACCTACACCTGCCGCACACTAATCCAGTGTCACTGTGGAATAATTAGGCTTCCAGCAGAGTCTGTTTCTGCCCCTGCCCATTCTCGCCTTAGCCTAGGCCTGATGCAAACATCCAGTAGGACTTCAGATAGATGGAAGAAGAGAACCCAAAGGACATTTTGATTTTCAACCTGGCGCTATTTGTTCGCATGAACTTCCATGAAGCTATATGTGCAAATGAGATAACATTATAGAGACTCCTATAATGGAGGGAAGTGGTGTGAGCTAGGGTTGTCTCAAAACAGAGATATGACTCCTGTAGTCATTGCATGCTTCCTTCTTTTGCCCTCAATGTTCCTGCTGGTCTTTGCATAGGTATTCCCTCACATCAGGTAAGTCAGTGAATACATGTGATCGCCCTGAGGTCCTTCCTGGTCATTCATCTAAAGTCGCCCATACTGTCAGTCACTGTCTCTTCCTCTGGGTTGCATTAGTTTGCAGGAGTCCAGGTTTTCTGAGAAACAGACACAAAGGTGGAATAAGAAAAACAAAATGTGCCGGGCGGTGGTGGCGCACGCCTTTAATCCCAGCACTCGGGAGGCAGAGCCAGGTGGATCTCTGTGAGTTCGAGGCCAGCCTGGGCTACCAAGTGAGTTCCAGGAAAGGCGCAAAGCTACACAGAGAAACCCTGTCTCGAAAAAACCAAAAAAAAAAAAAAAAAAAAAAAAAAAAAAAAAAGAAAAACAAAATGTTCTGAGCATGATGGCACATGCCTGCAACATCAGCCCTCAAGAGGCTGACGTAGAAGGATCTGGAGTTCAAGGCCAGCCCGGGTTACACAGTGCAATGCCATCTCAAAAGAAAATGTGGAAACATTTATTAGAGAAAACATATGAGTAGGGAGGGAGAAGGGGAGGGGGGAGAGAGGGTGTCAAAATGAGGTAAGAGAGCTGTCAAACTGCAATGGAGAACAAGTCCTAAATAATGAAGAGCTGGAGGAGAAAAGGAATGAGGGAGGGAGGGAAGGAGGGAGGGAGGGAGGGAGGGAGGGAGGGAGGGAGGGAGGGAGGGAGGGAGGAAAGGACAATAAAACGGGGAGGGCAAGATGATGGGTCATGCACCAAGATACACTTCTAAGAATAATGCAAACCCAGGACTGATAGTATAGGCCTGTAATGCCAGCCCTCAAGAAAGTAAGGCGGGAGGGTCATAAGTTCAAGGCATGACTGAGCTACAAAGCAAGTTTGAGGCTAGCTTGTGTAACTTAGTGAGACCTCACCTCAAAACAAAAAGTATAGAAAAGGCTCAGCATATAGTTTAGTGGTTGAGTGCTTGTCTTGAATGTGTGAGGTCCCATGTTCAATCCCAACACTGTCAGAAAAAAAAGAAAGTTAGTAAGGGGGTAGGGAGATGGAGAAGGAAGAGAGCAGGAAAGACAGAGAGAGAGAAAGAGTGAAAAATTTCAGCATGGTCTTCAAAAGACACTCAAGCCAACATTTCCCATCAATGTGTGCCAGGTTGTTTTAATATCCCTGCCTTCCTCTATATTTGGCAGGGAGTGTGCCTGAGAAGCATGGTCCTAAGGGTAAACAGTGATAACTCAGAGAGTGGGAGTGGCTGGGTCTCCGGTCACTCCACACCAGCAATGTGAGATCTGAGGGACTCTGCCTCAAGGCCCCACAACTCTCTTTATTGCTCCTTAACCATCTGACAGTGTGCTTGCACTTCCTTGTTTGAGTCTATCCCCTGAGCTAAGATGCAAACCTGATGACATAAGAGGTCTGCTTGCTTACTCACTTCTGTATTCTTGGCTGCTCAAGCAATAGCTGGAAATAAGAATGACAGACGGACGGATGGATGGATGGATGGATGGATGGATGGATGGATGGATGGATGGATGGACAGACGGATGGACGGACGGACGGAAGGACAGACAATGGATGGTGGGTGGGTGGATGGATATAACAGGCTGAGAAAGATTAGCAACGTAAAGTTGTAAGGACTTGAAATAATATTGATAGCTAAAAAGCAGATCAAAGACATCTTTCCAGCCTAGTTACATGGAGAAAGAAAAGATCATAGTTGAAAAAGCTTCAAGGATGTTGTTACCTTGGAGAAAAAGAGTAGATTCCAAGAATCCACAAAGGTAAGAGTACTCAGCTGAGAGGTCAGGATAAAGGGTAGTTTCTTGGTCTTAAGTTGTAATCCATCTAGTCTGAGAGACTTCAATTTGCTTCTCTGAAACTAAAACAGACAGCTATGCAAAGTAAACAACACCCTCACCCGTCTTAATGACTTGTAGCCTAGCTGTGTCAAAACACCACCAGAGGAAACAACTTAAGGAAGGAGGGGTTTGCTCTGGATCATGGTTTGGGGGTGTGGTTCATGATGGCTGGAAAGGTATGGAGGCAGGAGCGCGAGGCAGATGGTCACTGCATATGACCCCATTGCAGTCACAGAGCTCAAGGACAATTGTGGCTCTCCACCTGCCCCTTCCTTTTTGTTCAGTCAAGGATGCCAGTCCATGGGGTGGTGCCGCCCACATTCAGGATGGAGCTTCCCACCTCATTTAAACCTCATTTAAAGGGTCCTAGCGGATCTTAAATCTAGTCAAGTGGACAAGGAAGATTAATCAACACACCTTCCTTTCTAGAACACTCACATGCTGGACTTTTGTGAGTAGACGTTAGCCATATCAATATGATTAGCAATGGAGATACCCTCATAGCATCCTCCATCCACCTCACAGGGACACTCCATGAGCAGAACCAATGTGTGTGGCTCCCTCCCTGACTTGACACTGTAGCACACTGAGACCTGGCCCCCAATACCTAAACCCCCATGATGTTGAAAAGATCAAAGACAATGAAGGCTTTCAGTAACTAGGATGTGGAAACCTGGGAAGAAGGTGACTTCTCTTTACGTCTCTGTAGGAATCTAAAGTGATTTCCCTCCCAAATAGTAAGAACAAAGGAGCCCAAAGCTGTGTAAACCGTCTAGTGCTGTGGGATATCTTTCTGTACCCTATGAATATGTGTTGCTCTGATTGGTCGATAAATAAAGCTGTTTGGCCAATAGCTAGACAGAATAAGGTTAGGTGGGACATTCAAACTGAAGAGATGGGAGAAGAAAGGCGAGTGGAGGAGACACCAGCCCACCACCAAATGAGCAACAAGATGCCAGGAGACCAGTAACACCACAGCCATGTGGCAATATATCGATTTATAGGAATGGGTTAATTTAAGATGGAAGAGCTAGCTAGCCAGAAGCTGAAGCCATAGGCCATACAGTTCATAATTAATATAAGCCTCAGAGTGATTATTTCATAAGCATCTCGGAACTGAGAAACATTCCAGCTACAGTCTAGTCCTGGTTTAGAGGGCCTTTCCAGATGACAAGGGCTCTCACCCGTGCGACAGGGATTCAGCTGGTTTGTGCAACAAACCATATAATTAAGTGCATGTGATTACATCACCAGGGCTGCCCAGTGGGTTCTCCAGAACAGCCTGGCCTCTTCAGTCCACCGCACCATTTCCAGCCAGTGCTGCTGCTGCAGACCTCTAAGCACATGAATAAACATGGGATCTCAAAAGAGGTTCAGCAGAGGAAAGGACCAAGGAAAGCCAGGGCATTCAATGAGCCAGATGTCAAGGGAGCAGCTCTTATGCTCAGCACCCAACAACCCAGCTGAGGGCCCTTGAAAAGGTTCCCAAAGCCTCCAGCAGGACAAGAGCAATTCCCTGCATGGATAGGATAAGGGGCCTACAAGCACCCGTCACCCCTCTCCTTCCTTGACCAATGTACCATAATTTCATCTGACATCTACTCTGGGCTTTGTAGTGAGATTTCCTATAAAGTCTAAATAAACAGTTTTCAAAAGCACTGATTAATTATGCTAATATGCTAGAACATTCGCTCCCTCCCCCAGGAGGCTTCTGACCTAAGATCGACTGACAAGGCCCTCCCACTCCATAACACTCCAAGGCTATCTCCAAAATGGGACAGATGTTTGAAGCATACCCTCGACTGGAGCTCTTAATAAGAAAATTACTAGGAAAGGGTACTGAATTCTGACTCTGCTGTAAACGCCAGGGATAAGAAGATCATCTCTTCCACAAATAACTTATGAAATAATAAAAGGGAAAAACATATAAGCAATGTGAACATCACATGCTGAATTATTTACAGTATTTCACTTGCACAAGACAGAACACTCTGTCCAAATGCCACGTAGGCATCAAGGGGGTTTTCCTTTATCTCACACATGCCCAGACATCTGGAGGAAAGGCTCCCAGGTTGTTTCTGTACTTGGGAACAACAGCAACGTAGCTCACTCTCTGTTCTCCTCATGACATTCCCCCCCTGAGGGTACAGACTGCTGCAGCATCAAACATCACAACCTCTCCGAGCTACATTCCAAGGCAGAAGTGAAAAGGACCACTCCCTTGTTGTCGAGGAGAAAAAGCTTTCTTCAGAATCCTACTGCATGTTCCCCATATTATTCCTTGGGGCAGAATTAGATCATGTCCCTAGACCTTAGTGACCAGGCAAACTGGGGAAGGAGGATGAGTATTTCCAGGCTTGATTGGCAGAGGCATGGCTGCAAGCGAGCAGTCAACAAGATCCAGCATGTATGCCAGATGCAAAGATACAGCAGTCCATGCAAGCCGGAGGAGGCACACCTTAGACAAAAACTGAAGAACAAAAGGACTCCAGGGGTGACAATGATGTCAGAAGAAGCCTATGAACTGTGGTTCTACATAAAGGATCAACATGAGCAAAAGCCTGGGAGTGAAGGAAGAAGTCACGGGCACCAATTCAGGCTGACAGAAGTATCTGACTATAGGAAGTCTCCAAATGCATCAGAGGCCTGTTTCCAAAAGTCTGTGAGGCTGTGTTCAGAAGCCTGAGCCTGCAGCTTAGACCAGAGATAACAAAGGAGGCAGGAGCCTAAATCCAAGTGTAGATGTGCTCTGCTTGGCTGACACACAGTGCTTGCAGTCTGACTGTGACTGGCTAGGGGGAAAGGTACTTTCTATCTGGCTGAACACTAAGCCAAGACCCATTAACTGGCAGCCAAGCCCTAATGCATGAGTCTGTTGGGGACACTCCATATTCAAACCATAACCATCTTTCTAGTCTGTGTTCCCATCTTGATTTAATTTGCGAACAGGCTTTCTGCTCAGAGAACAGGAACTCTGACAACCTTAGCTTAAAAGTCAATTGTCTGGGCTGGAAAGATGGCTCAGTGTTGAAGAGCACTCTTGTTGAACTGCTCTTCCAGAGGACCTGGGTTCAATTCCCACCACCCACAAGGAGATTCACAACTATCTGTAACTCCAGTTCCAGGGGATCAAAAGTCCTCTTCTGGCCTCCACAATAACCAGGCACATGCATGGTTACATCCAGTCAAAACACCTGTGCAAATAATAATAGTAATAATAATCATAAATAATAAATATTTTAAAACAAATTGTCTTCAAGAAAAGACAACTTTCTTCCTGACACTGCTAACAGAAGTCAGAATGAATATTTGATGGCCTGTCTGGACCCTACAGTGGTTCATGTTCTAAAGTGCAGAGCTCATGTAAGGAGAATTGTGAAACGAACACACGGTGATTAGAAGATGGAACTCCAAGGACCATAAGAAAGGGTAGGAAAAGAGTGGTCAGAGTTAGGAACAAAAAGAGAATCAAATAACATCTCATACATGTAGCTAGAGTTTTCCTGCCTTGCCCACAGTCAGGACAAATCTCTATCACCTGCCAGTCCCACAGCCGCTCAGACCCGACCAAGTAAACACAGAGACTTATATTGCTTACAAACTGTATGGCCGTGGCAGGCTTCTTGCTAACTGTTCTTATATCTTAAATTAATCCATTTCCATTTCTTTGCCACGTGGCTCATGGCTTACCGGCATCTTCACATGCTTCTTGTCATGGTGGCGGCTGGCAATGTCTCTCTCCACCTTCCTGTTTTCTCTATTCTCCTCTGTTAGTCCTGCCAATACTTCCTGCCTGGCCACTGGCCAATCAGTGTTTTATTTATTGACCAATCAGAGAAATTTGACATACAGACCATCCCACAGCACATACAGGAGGGAAGGAAACTTGGAACAAAGCATTGGTGACTTCAAAATGCAACTGAGGTGCATCTCACTAAAATGGAACATGGCTGTGTTCTGACTTTGTAACACTTTGGGCGTTAATGGTGTCACTTTGGGTGAATTGTGAGGAATTGCAGCAGGTCCAGTAGTTAGCAGTTGTTAAAGCGTGTGTAGGAAAAGAGCAGGCAGAAGTAAAGCTATACATAACCTAAGAGAATGAATGAGAGGGAAATCGGAATTAGAGAGGATATAGAGAAAGAAACACAGAGGAAAGAATGGGATTGAGGTAAGCTATTCTAGTCGATAAAGGACTGAGGTAAGCGTTCTGAAGACAAGGAAAGAAAAGAGAGCTACCTTTAAAAAATATTAAATTACAAGTAAATATTACTACTAGAAACGTCCAAGTCAGAATGTATACCAGTTGAACATTCCTGAAGATGTCTGAATCTGTTTTCTTGATGTCCTTCACCTCCATGACATCTGAAGAAGGAAGAGGACCTGCTGCATCCACTCACTCACATATTCACTCAACACATTTTTAAACCATTACCTGGCCAGGCACCGGTCCAGGGGTGAGTGACAGCAATCAAGAGCACAGGCCACAGCCCTGCTCCCAAGGGCATCAAATGCCCTCTGATGGCTGCCCTCTCTTGGCTCTCTTCCACTCTTCTAGAGACTTGATCTATGCATCTATGGCTTCCAACTCTCTCTGGGCCCACAGGCAGGTGTGCTCAGGACACAGGGTGCCATCTGGATATGGAAAAGCAGCAAGGATGAGAGCCGCTGTCCTTTCCAGAAACTGGGTTTAGCAAATTTACTTAACTCTTCGTGTCTGGCCAGTTAGCTTATGTTGTGTATGTAAGGAAAATTATTCTCTTGAAAATATAAGTCAGTGTATGTGTTAGGACAAAATAACAGACAGAGCTGGGATGCCTGCAAAATGTAGAAGCGAGTGTTTGAGGCAGCATTGCCTGTTTTCCCCTAAAGGACTCAAAGGCTCGTGTTTCCCAGAATGAAAATAACTAATGCATAATAATTTTCCTTTAAATCTTGTTCAATGTGGTGGAAATTTACATAAGATAGGGAATTGTAATTCAGCCCTTTTTTGCACTATGTCATAAGGTCCCCATGTTTATGATCTCCATGGCAGCACCACCCAGGCCCACACAGGCTGAGCAGTCCCTGAAAGGATCCACCTTTCATCTAGCAACACTGAACAAGTCACATTTGTGGCTGCTCAGAGTCAAATCCCGTATGTGCAACGCAACTGTCTGGATTGGAAATGTAAGTCTGCCAATTACTATGTGCTGGGGTAAAATGGCCTGAGAGCTTCCTAACATTGTAAATGGTGGATCTGGCTCTACACTGAAGAAGGGGCATTTGGGAATGTTCTAAGAAGGGAAGGATACCATGGACTCATTGCCTGGGTCAGCAAGGACTTGCCCTGAAATTGCTCTGTCAGCAGTAGAGATTCTTTTTGGCTTTGGGGAGCATTTTTGTGATGTCCTGAAACATATTCATTAGTGATATTGCTGGAGTCAAGGCCATGGGGAGTGATCCATGGCAAACCTGAGTGGGCTCACTCATGTGGGATTTCACCAGCCTGCCCTTGGGAGCAATAGACAATGGAATGGTTATGGACAGGACACTCACAGCAAGGCTGGGCTTGTGAAAGACTGTTTGAAAGGTTAAAGAGAGAGAGAGAGAGCCTGCAGGTAGAGAAGTATTTGGAAGCCATATATCTGACAAACGCTATATATCTAAAACATACAAAGAATTCTCAGAAGTCAACAGAAAAACAAACAATCCAATTTAAAAATGACCAGAAGACCTGAACAGATCCTTCACCAAAGAGACAGATGGCCAGCAAACACAGGAAAAGTCACATCATTGGCCAACAAGAAAACACAAATAAAAGCCACAAAAGCATGCACCTACACATCTCTTAGAAAATTTAAAATTTAAAAAAAAATGAAATAATAGTAAATGTTAGTAAAAATACAGATAAACTGGGTCTTGAGCACACTGCTGAGAAGACTATAAAATGCTACAGCCACCACTGTAAATAGTTTCACCATTTCTTATGAAACTAAATAATCACTTACTATATAGCCCAGTCATTGTATATTTATCCCAGAGAAATGTAAATGTATATTCAAATAAACGCCTACATACAAATATGCATAGCTACTTTGTTCATAATAACAAAATATTTGGAGGGTATTAATAGATGAGTGAAAGGCAGAACAAACTCTGGTACAGACAGTCAACGTAATACCACAAAGCTGAAGAATAGTAACTACCCATATATGTAATCATTGGGGTGAATCCCAAAAGCACTAAGTTTATGTATACAAAGCTGCAAAGAGTTGCATACCTTTTAGAACATAATTCTACTTTGTACAAGTTCATTTTCCATTGCTATAGTGAAATACCTAAGGGCTGGTGCCTTATAAACACAAGACGTTTGCTTAGGTCATGATGACAGAGGTTCAGGAGTACACCCCCAGGCTTCTGCTCAGCTCCAATAGAAGCTTCAGGGTGGACAGTGTCATAATGGCAAGAACACCTCAAGACAGGAAGCCAGAGAGCAATGAGGGGCCAGTCCAATGCCCCCCACCATGCCCCATCTCTTAAAGGTCCCATAACCTCTCACAGCATCACAGTACATGACCATCCTTCGATATAGGAACACTTAAATGGTACCCAAATTACAGCACACTAATACTGCCAAATGGCAAAACTATAAAAATGGAGCTACGTAAGCCACCTTTCCATCACTGTGACAGAATCCCTGAAATTAACAACTTAATATGAAAAACAATGTATTGTGGCTTCTGTTTTCAGAGGTTTTTAGACTGTTACCACCTCTCCTGGTCATGCTGGGTCCATGACGAGGCAGATCTCATCATGGTATGGGGTGTTTTGTATAGTAAAGATGCTTACCTCAGGGTGCCAGGAGGGGAAAAGGAGGGAGGGAGGGAGAGAGGGAGGGAGGGAGGGAGGGAGGGAGGGAGGGAGGGAGGGAGGGAGGGAGAAAAATGGGGAGTGGGGCTAAGGTCCCAATGCCTCATTCAAGGACATGATTCCAATGACCTCCTTCCTCCAGCAATACCCCACCTGATAAAGGTGCCGCCATCCCAGCTGTGACATCTGCCGTTGACACATGAGCCTTTGGAGGAAACTATGGCCTCAAAGCCCAGCAAGAGAGCAGGAAAGGGAACACAGGGAGAGTAGGACAACAGAGATGGAATGTGGAGTCTTTGTATGCTTATAAGAGAGTTTTGGGCTGGGCAGCAGTGGCTCACACCTTTAATCCCAGCACTCGGGAGGCAGAGCCAGGCGGATCTCTGTGAGTTCGAGGCCAGCCTGGTCTTCAGAGTGAGATCCAAGACAGGCACCAAAACTACACAGAGAAATCCCATCTCAATAAAAACGAGAGAGAGAGAGAGAGAGAGAGAGAGAGAGAGAGAGAGAGAGAGAGAGAGAGAGAGAGAGAGAGAGAGAGAGATTTGGGGTCTTGACTATGACAGCAATTACACAAGTCTATACATACTATAGTATAACATAACACACGCACAATGCACGCACACACACACACACACACACACACACACACAAATATATTCTTTAGAATGGTGAGATGGGATAACTAATTCTAAGTGGAAAAATAAATAAATAAATGACCATTGGATCAATTTTAGCTTCTTGCTAATTCTGTCATCATTTAATGAGTTAAATAAAATCTCTAATATGGATCATTTTCTACTTACAGAAGAGCAATGATTCCCACCTTTGAAAATCATACTTGAGCACCATGGCTCTGTGACCCAAAGTATGTTGCTTCATCTCTCCAGGTTTCCACTTATATACCTGGAAATTCAGATGACGATAATAAAAACAATAACTTTGGGGCCTGCTTTTGTAGAGAACAAATGAGACAAGCAGTTAGCCCTGGATCTCCTGCCTCTTTATCTCAGTAAATGTTAGATGTCAATCATGTTGATGATGCTGATGCATCATGGATCAAATCCTCTGGCCCTGGCCTTTATCCATCCCTTAGGTGAAAACAGTGTGTTTGATGGTATTTTCCTCTGCATTTGTGGTCAAGGCTATCAAACATTAGGTACCTTAGCTCAGTTTGCAAAAGGGCACCCTTTCTAGGAGGAATCATCAGTGCAACCCCAAGCCTTTGGCAAAGATAAGCTGGATAGACCCCCTTTCTAACACACATAAGCCACACAAACTATGTAGGAAGGACCCTGCTGTGACTTTTAAAACCAGTTGTTGGCATGCCTATCACAGCAAATATATTGTTCTATAGACAGAAACAGGACAATAATTGGAGCAAAAGGCAGGACTTGTCTTTTCAGTGATTCATGTCCTCTAATGGCAAACTGCTGAGATACTGCCATCAACAACAATATTCCTGAACATATTCCTCAGACATCGACAATGACCATGAAATAGCCCAATAGAAACATTCCCTCTTGGAACATGTATGTGTCAAGATGGATGGAACTGTCCATGCAAATGTTGGAACCTGTGGCTAAAGAGGCACTTACCACAAGATTGCTTGAACTCGGGACCATGTTTACACTGTAAATATGTAAATGTACTGTGTAAATATTTATGTTCCATTTAAAAGAAGAGTGAGATCTACTATGAGCGAACTAGACTTCCTTCTCCAGGTGTGGGCTGCATCCATTGCATATATATCATTTAGGGGCCACTGAGAAATGTAGAGCCACAAGAAACCTGCTGAACTGTCACCTGTGCCTTAACAAGATCCTCCAGTGCTCCCAGTGCACATTAAATTTGAAGAGGCATTGCTCTAAAGATTCCTGAAAGAGCTGTAGGTGGTGATGCTCTAAATGGCTGATTCCTTTGGTAAGGAAAAAAATATACCATTACAACAAACCAGGAGGAATGTTGAGAAAGAGAAGGCATGGTGCATTTTTTTTAAACAAACATTCACTGCAGGCTTATTATATGTCTGGCACACTATATGCTAAGAATACAGCAATGAAAAAAATGAAATATCACAACACCAAAGCATCAAATAAAAAACAAAATAGGTATGTAGCTTGTCCAGTGATGGTCAGTGCTGTGAGTAAAATACAATGGATTTGGGAGCTGAAGCGACGGCTCAGAGATTATGAACACTTATTGCTCTCACAGAGGATCTGAGTTTGGTTCCCAGAACCCACATGGCAGCTCACATCTATCTATAACTCCAGTTCCAAGGGATCTTCTGGCATCTTCCAGCACCAGGCATACACATAGCACACATATATACAAGCAGGCATATATTCATACACATTAAACAAATCCAAGTAAATCTAAAAATAAAAATAAAATGAAACTAGGCAGGAGGAAGTTTTACAATTTTTAATAGTATAGTCACACTATATTTGTGCAAGAATCAAATTCCTTTAAGGGGTAAGCTATGTGGGTATTTGCTGGGACATCATGGCAAGTAAAGGGAACCAGAAACACAGACACCAGGAGGACAAATGAAGCTATGTCTTCTACTGATGAGAAGGAGCCACTAGTGACTGTTCAGAGGATAAACAAACCGAACAGGAGAGACTCACCAATGGTGGGACTGTTGGAAAGGAGAGGATGAAATTTAGCACAAAGAATAGGGGTTCCGTCCTAAAGAGGTGCATGGAAATTTAGAGGAGAGTAATATGGAGTAACAGCAAGAGAAGGCAGTGTGTGTAGCCAAAGTGGGGGAGCTGGAAGTCGTGAGAGTGCCTCAGTGTCTTTTCCGTGTCCTAAACGAGAAGTCGGGTTTGCCAGTTGGTGGAGAGTCTTAGCAGCACAGGAAGATAAGACAGGGCTAGAAATGACCTCACAGAAGACAGAACACACTAGACAAGTGTGAGCCTGCAAGGCAGTGGTGGTCTGTGTGTGTCACAGAGCAGCATCCATTTGCTTTCCCCGGCCACGGGCAGCTCAGGGCTGGACATGAGGAGACAGCTGAGATCTGGGTGTAACAATAGCTGAAGTTTCTGCCACCACCTCCCAGGAAGTGAAAGGGGAAATCTCTTGAGGTCGCACCCAAGAGCGTGATTGTATTGAAGGGTCGTGAAATTAGATAGACAAACAGTGTGTGAGGACTCAAACAGAATGAGGCTCTGTGAAAAGCAATAAGGTTACTGGACCATAGGTCACTGAAATCAACAAGTATTGAGGTCAGGGCACTGGAAAAATTAAACTGGAAATGTAGAAGAGGATCTTTTTTATATAAAAGTTTGTATAGTCTTTGGGTTTGGTTAATTTGAGTATGTGATTTGTTTTCTTTGCAAATTTCCATAATAAATTTTAAAATTTTAAATTCAATTATGAGAGATGGGGTAGACACTTAAGACTGGAGTTATGAAGAGAACAGTGTATGGGCTGACTGGACCATCCAACATGGTAGGCACCATCTATATGAGGCAGAGAGTAAAAGGAAATGACTTCAGGAGGAGATGGGACTGAACGTTGTCAGGTTGGCCAGAAGAAAGATCGTATGGTAAAGTGCGTGCAAATGAGAATGGGCAGGAGTGTCACCAAAATGCTGTGGTTCTCACGAGTAAGTGAGAGAAGATGGCAGAACATGTCATGATAACGTGGGTGGTTGTGTTTTCTCACCACAGTGACAAAACATCTCAGGAAAGCAACTCAGGGAAGGAAGGGATATTTTGCCTCACAGTTTGAAGGTATAGTTCATTATGGTAGGAAAGACAGAAGCATGAGCTCGCTGGTCACATTTCATCTGCAGTAGGGAAACAGAGAAACAAAGAGCCCTCTTTCTCCATTCAGTCCAGGATCCCAGCCATGGAACGGTGCTCTCCATGGTCATGGTGGGTCTTCCCACCTGAGGAACCCTATCAGAAAATCCCCCAGAGACTTGCCAGGAGATTTGTCTCCAAGGTAATTTTACATCCTGTCTATTGATGTTAACCACCAAAGCCATACTGATGCTATACACCGCCATAGTCACAGCAGATTTCTTATAAGGCAGTGGTTCTCAACCCTCCTAATGCCGGGACCCTTTAATACAATTCATCATGTTGTGGTGACCCCTCCAACCATACAATTATTTTCATTGCTACCTACAGCTGTAACTTTGCTACTGTGATGGATCATAATGTAAACATCTGATATGCAGCATATCTGATATGTGACCCCAAAAGGGGCAAGACCCACAGGTTGGGAACCACTGTTACAAGAGATAAGGTAGAGCATGTGAGACAATGAGAACTGACTAGGCAGAGAGGAAAGAGGAAAACAACCTTCCTTTCTCTGCCATCTCATCTAATGCTGTTCGATGACAAGGAGAAATCCAAGCACTTAGGGTTGAACATGTGCCCATCACAGAACAGATGTTCAAAAACATGGCACAGGATTCCTAGTAACAGCAAACAGCTCCTATTAAAAGCTCAACAAATTGTAACATGACCTTGAGTGATAATTATTATTGCTCTGAAATATCCATGTGGGGAAGGAAATCTATATATTCAACCATAGGCACCATCTGGAGCAGATGGAGGATTTCCCACACTGTCCAAACAGCCACCACCAGCTTCTCTCCCTCAATGAGGACATAATATGAACCAACATTGACTTGACAGAGACAGCCCTAAAACCCCACTCCCAACCCACCATCACCCTCACAGGCTTGGTCTCTGCCTCTACTTCTAAACCTGAGACCAAAAGCTGACTTTGAGGGGACTTCACCCTAGCAGGTATAGCACTACTGCTGTGTTCAGGAACAGAAAGTCTTTATCTAAAGAATTATTTTTTCTCATTATGAATGCCATATGTTAATAAAAAGAACAAAAACTAACATCTGGATAGTAGCTAATTATGCCCATCCTTAGTGTTTCCATTTAAAAGTTATTTCCTCTAGGGCATCCTCCCTGGCATCCTCAAGACGGCTCATGCAATCCAACCAATGCACATTTCCTTGTCTCTGAATCTTTCCTACCACAGCACTTTATAGTATTGTTATGTTTGCTTGCCACTTTGTCCTGTGGGGGAGACTCTAAAGTGACCCCAGCAATTCTTACCTCGTGTTATTCAGGTGTTGTCCAGTCCTTTCCACTTGAGACTGAGAAAGACCTGTGACCTGCTTCTAATCAACAAGGTGAGGGAATGTCACCCTCAATACTAATGCTCTGTGATGTAGTAATATTTGAGCAGACAAGGGAAATAGACCCCTGATGCCAGCTAGACAAAGCAAATGGGTGTTCCAGAGACGTTCACATGGCACACAGGTAGGGAAGGGGTGTTCCAGAAATCCTCCTAAGTGGTATCCAGAACCTAAAAGTGGAATCTACCCAACAGCCAGCCAAAATTCAGGGCCACAGTCATACCATTGGAAGAAAGAGAATTCTGTCAACAAGCTAAACAAGGTTCAAAGCCATGTTTCCTCAAGGCAAGCTTCCAAATGAGAGCACAGAGCAGTAGGCCATCTTGCCTGCGACCTTCAGACTCTTAGGAAGCGAGTTGTGGCAGCTACTCTTCATTGTCAGCCTGACTGGCTTTGAAATCACCGTAAAAGCACACTCCTGGGTTTGTCTATAGGATATTTCCAGGGAGGCTTAACTGAAGAGGGAGGAGCCACCTTAAGTGTAAACAACAGCATCCCATGAGCTGACTGAAGAGTGAGGAAAAGGGGGGGAAGTGAGTTGGGCCCAGCCCTCATCTCTCTCTGCTTCTCCAGTGCAGACATAATGTGCTGGGCTGTTTCCCATTCCTACCACCATGCTTTCTGAACAGCTAGCTGGAGTCAACGCACCTCCCACTTAAGTTCATTCAAGTCAAGTGTCTGGCCACAGCATTGAGAAGAGTAACTAATACATCAATGAAGCCAGGCAGAAAATGAATGAAAGCTGCTCTTTAAAGCCTCTAAATTTCTCACAACTTCTTAGACAATAACAGAAAACTAATGCATATCCCCTACCAGACTCTAAGCTCTGAGTGACTAGACCACATCTATATTATTCCCACTATATCCCCAGCAGCACCTCACACTATGCCCAGCACATAGATAGAATTCAGCAAATATTTGTAGGATGAGTAATTGAATGAATGGGCATCATACCTGCAATATTTACAACCACTTCATAAGGTTTATTTCAATTTACATTTCATTCAGACTGAGAAAACAGCCCTGAGACACACAGGCTGTGACACATCCAAGATTCACATAAAAAGAGCATAGGATTGAAACTAGTGTCTCCTGGAAGTGAATCCTGAGCACATTCACCCAAACCAAAGGCATGAAAACAGTATTATCTTTCCACCTAGACAAGAGTCAGCAGAAGCCTGTTCCTTATCCACATCCAGAGCAGACATCACTAATTGATCCCAACACATTTAAAGGTAAGTTCATCATAGTCCTTCTCAGCTTAGCATTTCAGTAGCCCCAAGCCATTGGCCACAGCGATCCTAGAACAAGAAACTGACTTATCATCCAGGTTCTAAGCCTCCTAGCTGGCATTTCTACTTTCATGCATAGAATGAATTCAAAATCACTGCCAGTAAAGTCTGAGAAAGAATCTGGGGAAAAAAAGAAGGAAGAGGAGGAGGAGAAGAGGAAGAGGAAGGGGAGGAGGAGGAGGAGAGGGAGGGGGGAGGGGGGAGGAGGGGAAGGAAGAGGAGTGTGGGAGCTAGGGAGAAGTGGACACAGAAGACAAAAAATCCAGACAGGAGCCCGAGAGTGGGAAAACAAAAACAAAACCCAGTGCTTTCCCTGCAGGAAATTCCATCAATCGTGGGGGCTACCATTGAATCATCTGCTGGCTGACTCCCCTGGGTCAGCTGACGGGCTCTTCCTTGTACAGTAATTGAACTCTGGGGTCAGAGACCCCTTCTTAGCCTCATGGCTGTGCCATCCCCCAACTTCTCTCTGCATCAACAGCTGATGACGGCAATGTGGGTGGGGCAAACAACATTTGCCACAGCTGAGATTTTTATTGTTTAATAATTAAATGTATCTCAGCCAGAGGGACTTATGATATATAGTCAACATTAATCTCCAGGCAGGAAAGCTAACTGAACAAGGGGTGTGTGCCACCATGACCAGGATATGACTTTAAACTAGGAAATGTACTGAAAGATGGGGGAAGCAGTCAATGGTTTAGCTGTTCGGTTGTGATTTTCTTTCTTTGTTAATAAATTGACTAAACCCACTGTGCTCTAGGCATTTTTCAGAACAGGGTTATCAAACAGATATGTGCTGACAATGCCAACTCTCTTGCCTAAGGCAAGTACCACTAATTAATCACATCACTCTTTGCTACCTGAGTCCAAGCTTTGTCTTGGAAACCATCCCATTATGACGCTCCAAGGCAACCCATATCAATCTAACATTTGCAATCTCAAGAGGATACTATGTGTCCTCAAAGATGACAGACATGGCCCCCACCTGCAGGACACCATGCACATTGGAATAGGGTAAAGCTTTGATTATTAGGTGGGGAGCTCAGACCCTGGACTCACAGTGCCCAGATGAGAAGGCCCAGGTCTCAATTCTGTCATCTGTACAATGGAGGTAATAGCACCTGCAGTGTGAAACTATAAAGATGATCAAATAAATTAAAACATACATAGACCTTACAAGAGTACATGGTAAAAACATCAGTGTTGGCTATTCTTTCTCATATTCAGATAAGACATATTATAACAATGGCCAATATCTAGCAAGGAACTGTACATACCAGACTATGGGCTAAGAGGTTCCCTATTATTAATCTAAATCCTTAATCATAAGCCATATGTATTAAGTATGTATTTTGAAGACAGCCAAACCAGTTCAAAGGTGTTAAATAATTTTCCCAGTGTCAAATGGCTAGAAAGTCATAGGAACTTTAGTATTTAGTATTTAGATCCCAAGTATATGGGATACTTGATGGAAGGAAGCCCTTAGTCCCAGCACTGCTCAGCCTCCTAAAGATGGGGGGGGGGTTAAATGCTCTTTACAGTGCAGGCCTTGGAGGAGCCCTGTAAGCTCAGGTGACCTCAGTGCAGTCATGGAAGAAATAACAAAGACTATAAAGCAGGCTGTCTGGACACTCACTGCCCTGACTCACTAGGCCTAAACAGGCGCCCCAGGGTTTTTAATGCCCACATGCAGAGGTTGTTCTTAATAGAAGAAACACAGCACAGTCTTGCGACACCAAGTGACATTGTCATCCAAGACATACATAAGGCTGTAGTCCCATGAGGCTATAAAAAGGCTGAAAAGTCCCCTGTATTGTCATTATATCTTCTCTATGTTTACATAGGTTTTACTACACAAATACCATGTGCTACACACAATTGCTTGGACTATTCAGTACCTGCCCTCCAGCCTGAAACCTAGAAACAATAGAATATCAGTTATGAACAAGGCATGTGCCAGGCTATAACATCAACATTTTGTAAGACCATTTGGGATGGTCTATATGTCAGATCTGTTGCTCTGATTGGTCAATAAAGAAAACACTGATTGGCCAGTGGCCAGGCAGGAAGTAGGTGGGACTAGGAGAGAGGAGAATTCTGGGAAGCAGAAGGCTGAGGCGGAGAGACACTGTAGCCGCCGCCATGACCAGCAGCATGTGAAGATGCCGGTAAGCCACGAGCCACGTGGCAAGGTATAGATTTATGGAAATGGATTAATTTAAGCTATAAGCACAGTTAGCAAGAAGCCTGCCACGGCCATACAGTTTGTAAGCAATATAAGTCTCTGTGTTTACTTGGTTGGGTCTGAGCGGCTGTGGGACTGGCGGGTGACAAAGATTTGTCCTGACTGTGGGCAAGGCGGAAAACTCTAGCTACAAATGGCGCCCAACATGTTGGCAAAAGTTTCTACCTAAAACCTGAGAAAAGATTCTAAAACAGAGCTAAAAACAGCTTCCTAATTGTCTCTCTCAAATGAGCGGCAGCCTGCCGGTTTGAGCTACTGGCGGGTTCCTAGCGTGAGAGCTCGGTCTGCAGTATGGCAGGAATGAGGCCTCTGCAAGTGGCACATTAAGCTGCGTGGTGGATTTAGCCTTTGCTAGTACAAAACAAAAAGAGGTTTCTGGGCTACACGCTGCTTTGATAAAAGCATAGACCCAGGATGGCTCCCAAAGCTGGCGGAAAACGTACCACTGCCATATTGGGAAGCTGAAATGGGCGGAGCCAGCAGCCACAGCGCTGTTTCAGGCTTAAAAGGCTGCAGTTTAAAGCAATAGGCTCAAGGTAATATAAAAAATAAGCCACATAAAGATGGCTATCACACAGAGAATCTGGATTATGTTGTCTTTGATATTCGTAACTGAAGAAAAACATTTGATTACAAAAGCTGTTGAGTTATGCCAAAATGTATATTTTAAAGATACCTTGACTTCAAAATTTGGATGTAAAGATATGTTGCTTTGGAAAGGAGGCTCTGTTTTTGTTTCTACAGAAAGCCAGAGGCTATGGATTTGTTCCAGATTAAGATACATCAGGTTTGACCAGCCAAGACCACCTGAAAGATCTCTGATGACACCATGGCCCAGATGATCCAACATCCAGAATCGTTTCAAGGCAACTGGCTCAGACGATACAGTCTCATGGACTACTCCATGATCCTAAAATTTTCTTTGTGTCCACATAAGATACAGTGCCCCCCTCCAGCAGGAAGTAGTAAGAGAAGCTACGCCCAAATTCCCAAATATACCAAGCTGGCTTTGGAGATGTATAAAAGTTAAAACCTTCCTTTTTAAAAAAAGAAAAGGGGAAGTGCTGTGGGATGGTCTATATGTCAAATCTGTTGCTCTGATTGGTCAATAAAGAAAACACTGATTGGCCAGTGGCCAGGCAGGAAGTAGGTGGGACTAGGAGAGAGGAGAATTCTGGGAAGCAGAAGGCTGAGGCGGAGAGACACTGCAGCCGCCGCCATGACCAGCAGCATGTGAAGATGCCGGTAAGCCACGAGCCACGTGGCAAGGTATAGATTTATGGAAATGGATTAATTTAAGCTATAAGCACAGTTAGCAAGAAGCCTGCCACGGCCATACAGTTTGTAAGCAATATAAGTCTCTGTGTTTACTTGGTTGGGTCTGAGCGGCTGTGGGACTGGCGGGTGACAAAGATTTGTCCTGACTGTGGGCAAGGCGGAAAACTCTAGCTACATAAGCCCATTCCAGAGTAGTCAGACATCAACAAAACTGCCTGCCTGGCAAGGGACTTCTTGTGACCTTCCCTCTGTGGTTAAGTGACATATGACTGTATACACGAAAACACACACACACACAAGTGGGCAATTATTTCTCAGTTAGGAAAAACTGGGCACATCTGAAATTCCAACAATAAGGGAACTGGGGTAGGAGGATTGGGATGTCTAGATCAGCCTGGGTTAGATAGGAAGACCCTGTTTCAAGTAGACAAAAGAAGGTCTGGAGAGACAGCTCAGTGGTTAAGAGCACTAAAGCTCTCACAGAGCACCTGAATTTAGTTTCCAGTGCCCATGACAAGTGCTAACAACTGCCCATAAGTCAGACCACAGGCGTTCATGCCTCTTCTGGCCTCTGCAGGAATCTATATCCACATGCACATATTACACACACACACACACACACACATGCATAAAATAAAGTAAAATACTTTTTCAGATAAAAAGTATCCATGCCAGTGGATGTCCACACACTCCCGAAGAGAATTTGACATCGCTGCTGCTGTTGTTGCTGTTATAGCAGTGACAGCCACCACTGCTACTGTTTCTGGGATTACCATTTCATAATTGCTTACTACAGCTAGCACAGTGGAGACCCTGGAAGCAAAAGTAGCTACCACAGTTAGTTAATCTTCCATTCTATTGGGCATGATAAATTTAATTCAGTAGTTATATACATCTCAATTGGCTTTGAAAATTATAAATTTATAAACTCAAGCTCCAGTTGCTTTTGGGATACTATCTTACAGGGACTCCAACATATAGTATGGCTCATTAAGGAAGGGAATGGCTCAGTTGCCTTTAGCCTACTGGCTATGGGTGAGATAGGACCTCTGTGGGTCTTTTCTGTGTTGAACACACAGATTGCAAGCCAAGTGCCACTTTGAGATCTATGGCAGCAGTTAACTCTGCAGCTCACACATGATTGAGCCTGTATGATAATGAGTATTCAGAGATGGGTAATGCCTGGGGGGCACTCACCAACCTAAGACATAGCACCTGTGTGACCTGGGCAGGCAACTCCATGACAGGTAAGGTGACCTGCTGACGTCCCATGCAAGCCAAGTCAGAAACTCATTTTTTAATAAAAGGGGGACCTGTAGGTCCCTGCCCCCCCTCCCCATTTTGGGTAACTGTTACCTTTCTTGCGGACCTTGACCTTGGTATCATCTCTATGCTAATTCCCTGCCAGGTTCAACCCTCCGGAATGCTTAAAGGAAGTTCCTTGTCTGTGTATCCTGAATAATGGGCGTTAACAGCTTAGATGCAAGATTGTAAAACATCAGTAGCAAAATTCTGCCCTCCAGGGTTCTCCCATTGTGCTGTAAGCCTGTATTTAAGACCTCCTCCCTCCTTCAATAAATGACATTCGGCATTTAAAATTAAAAAATATATACTGCGAATGTAATATATGAATACCACAAATGTGATTAATATCATGAGTGTAATTAATGAATATCATGAGTGTAATTTTAAAAAAAAGCAAACAAGATTGGGGGGGCTATAGATTAAATCTCCACAAAAGAAAAACAACTGACCTTGCGCCTGGAGTCTTGTACCTGAATCCTGGTAGAACAGTGGAACAGACCCTGTGGGTTACAGGTTTGGGCTCACACAGTCTCACCCGAGATCATTTCTGGCTTCCCAGAGGAGAACTCCCTGCTGCCTGCACCCCACCTCCAGAACTCTGTTCCCCTTCCCCTGGCTCTGAGACCAGGCTTGGGGAGAGTCTGGGTATAGCAGACAAACTGAATAGCTTCTCCTACATTTGCTGCATCAACATGGACATCTCTATCATCCTTTCTAAGCCTCAGTTTCTTAGCTGGGAAAAGTGAGGGTAAGGGCAATTTTGCTGTAAGGTGTTGCTAATTCAGTTCAACCCCCCCCACCTGGCTCCCGTGAACAGATCAATAAATGGTGGGTACAGTACCACCTGTGAAGTAGCTCTTGCGATCTGAATTGTCATGTGAGAAACTGAGGCCTCAAAAAGTTATGCACGCCAAGAGGACCCTACATGGAAGGGCCCAGGTGCAGAGCTAGACTGCTCAGTTCCAAAATGCACATGTTTGACCACCAGGCCACATTGCTGCTCCTCTGAAGAAGCCTGTTCTAATGGCTGGAGATCATGCCCTCAGCTTGCTTCAGAGATCTTTAAACCATGGCCCTCTGAACTTGGGATATAACAGGACCTTGCTCCTTTCAAAGTCCTACTGGTGATCAAGATAACCCTACCAGATAGCCACTGTGGCCACCATTATGAACAAGCCCCGAGAGGCCATTCATGTCTGTTTAACTGCCTTTCTGCAGAGCCTCACAGAGGGCCATGCCCAGACAAGCTCTTAATAGGTCCCTTTGATGAAAACTTATGGAGCTGTTAAGTCTGGAAAAGTATTCATTTTCTCTGCGCCTACCTAACATTTGATGCCGACACTGAGCTGCAGGAAGCAAGCAACAAGAATAATTTAATAAAAGCACGTCGGAGCTAAAGGCAGAGGAGAGCGAGTGAAAAGGGCAGCCTTTGCATGGACTCAATGCTGGAAGCTCAAGCTTTTGTACCTTTGAAGATTGAATCCAGGAAAATTGCCACAACCCCTGTTGATGGTTGGAGGGCTGTGGGTTGCCTTTTGGGGGAGCCTCCAATCTCTGAATGCTGCCAATAGGGAGTATACTCCTGAAGTTTCCAAACAGCAGTATATGAGTCATGCTAGGGAGCAAAACAGGGTTCAGGGCCTTATGTGGAGTCCTGGCCCACCTCAGACACATGGGGAGTCCAGGCAGGTCTCTGATACACGGGGGAGAGTGACCCAGGAGCGGGTGTTGGCTGACAGCTTCATGCTTTGTGTGAATGCTTGCCTTGGCATTTCTCAGTGCTGAATCGTGGAAAAAGTTGGGCAGGATGCCTATGGAGTGAGGGAGAGAGGAACGGGGAGAAAAGAAGGGAAGAGGGGGATGGGAGGGGAGGAGGGGGGAGAGGAGGGGAGGGGAGGGGAGGAGGGGAGGGGAGGGGAGCCGAGCCCTGGATGAGAGAACAAATACCATACAGAGCAACCGAAGCAATAGAAATAGCAAAAGTATTTCCGTGTTTCCAATACTTCTTTCCTGTTTGTTCTGGGGACAAACCACTCAATAAGGTAAAATAAATAACTAATACTGGAAGGAAGGACAGAAGGACGGACAGAAAGAGAGGAGGAGGGAAAAAAGGAAAGAGGGAGGGAGGGAGAGAAGGGGTGGACAAACAGACAGCGGCAGGGAGGGATGGAAGGAAAAAACTCATTTCACTTTGCTCATAAAAACCTAGGGTTGAGACAGACCCAGCACCACATAGTGAAGCAGCCCTCAAATTCAAATCTCAGTAAAATACAACTCTAACCCACATCTCAGTGCAGCTGGGTGCTCTTACACACCTAACTTACACACCTAACACATCCTATCCCATCTCACAGGGACCCACTACTGTACCTGCTTCCCTGGTCTGCCCTGAAGGTTACAGAAAGCCAACCAAACAGCAGATAAGGCACATGTAGAGCGGCATTCGCCTCCCTAGACAAATTGGGAGGAAGCAAGCAGCCTCCAGACAGATCTGCATGGCCCTTGTTGAGTTCTGAATGGTGTCAATGATATATATACTTGATAGTGTCCTGCAAAAAGAACATTCCAGAAGTCCCCATTCCTCCCTGAGGGAGACAACTTAAGCAACACCATCTAACCGCAATTACAATTTTCTTGTAACCACATGCTAAAGAGGAGAAAGAATAAAGTGAAATTAACTTTAATCGTGTCTTATTTAACCCAGAATATTCAAAATAGTAGTATATCTTTGAGTAACCAACACACAAATTATGGCTGAGATATTTTACATTCAAATTTTCACACTAAGCCTTCAAAAATCTGGTGTGCACACTGCACTTAAGCTGTGTCTCAGCTAGCACAAGCCTGGAATAAGTGTCTCATGTCTACTGTATTAGACAGGGCAGGTCTACAGGATGTCAAAATACAGGCAACTATAGCCTCACTCTACATAATGAGAGCAGCTTTTAAATTATCGTGAGGGAAATTAATGATCTGATGCAATGTTCTATGAATGTTGACACACATATATAGATTGATGCAGCTACTATCATAATCAGAATTCAGAGCTGTCTTATCACCTCCAAAAAACTGTCTCTCTACAGTCAAACTCTCCACCATGCCTTAATTATCAGTCTTTATTTTTTTTTCTGTATGAATAGAATCATACAGTATGTAAATATTTGGCACAGGTTTTTTTTTTGTGTGTGTGTACATGCACAGGAGTGTGTGTGTGTGTGATTGCACATGTGTATGTGTGCATGTAGAGGTCAGAAGTTGATGGTAGATGTCTTCATCAAGTCACACCCCATTTTATTCTTTGAAACAAGGTATTTCACTGAACCTAGAGCTTGCTGATTCAGCTAGACTGACTGGCCAGCAAGACTAATGGATCCTCCAAGCCAGACAGGCTTCTTGAACTAGTCATAAGGCCTTTGAGGTTTACCCAAGTTCATACTGTGCACCACGAAACTACACTTCTTTTCCTGAGTGTGTAGCCTTCCAGTGGGTAGATGTGGCCCAGTTCATCAAGCTATCACCTGCTGAAGACATTTTAGTTATTTCCTATGCAGGATGTTTGTAACTAGGGCTGTTATGAATACAGTTTTAGGTGCAGGCTTTGTGTGAACACAATTTACATTTCCAGAGCAAATATCAATGTAGCTGAAGTTTTCTCCAGTCCTGCCTAGGCCCACAACCACTCAGACTCAAATAAATACACAGAGGCTTATATTAATTAAAACTGTATGGCCTAACGGCTCAGACTTCTTGTTAACTAGATCTTACATCTTAAATTAACCCATTTCTATAAATTGATACCTTGCCATGTGGCTTGTGGCTTACCAGTATCTTTACATCTTGCTTCCTCTATGACTGGCTGGTGACTCCTGACTCAGCCTTCCTGTTCTCAGAATTCTCCTCTCTCTTTGTCCTGCCTATATTTCCTGCCTGGGTACTGGCCAATCAGCACTTTATTTATTAATCAATCAGAGCAACACATTCACAGCATACAGAGTGATATCCACAGCATATCAAGTTGTGGAATTATTGAGTTACGAAGTAAATGGATAATTTCTTAACTTACTAAGAAATTATCAAGAATCTCTTCCAATGCCCTTGAAGCATTCTCTGTTCCTATCAGGAACATACAAGACTTCCATGTGTTCTGCATCCCTGTCAACACTTGATATTGCACATTATTTATTTTAACTATCCTGATAGGCAAGTGGGTTTATGCCATTGTGGATTTGATGTGTTTTTTGTTAATGACTAATTATATTGAACATCTTTTTATATGTTACTTTGTCCTCCAGCTATCCTCTTGGAAAATATGTCTAATTCTTTTATACATCTTTAAACTAGAGTGCATATTTCCTGAGCTTTGAAATCTTTATATATTCCAGCCTGGTGGTGATGGCACACACCTTTAATCCCAGCACTCAGGAGGCAGAGGCAGGCAGATCTCTAAGTTCAAGGCCAGCCTGATCTACAGATTGAGGTCCAGGACAGCCAGAGCTACACAGAGAGAAACTATGTGTTGAACACCCCCCTAAAAAAAGAAAGAAAGAAAATTGTATATATTCTAGATGTAAATCTTTTATTGGATATGTGATTTACACTATTTTCTCCTATTCCGTAACTGATCTTTTTCATTAGTGTTGTCCTTCACAGAGAATGTTTTTAATTTGGGTGATATCCAATTGATAGATTTTTTTTCTTGTATTGCTGTAATTTCATTATTACATATTCTTTTTTTTCTAATACTAGGACATGGACCTTTTTCATATTAAGCTTCTGAACAATGGGTCATGTTTAATGGTACCACTCAAAACTATGTTGGAGCCATCCAGAGAAATTCAGCTATAGGTTTCAGGTGTGAAAATGTGCATTGTTCATCACTTACATCATAAACTTTAATATATTGGAAAGATATCACTAGTTAAAACAGAGATAAATAAGGTCTGACCCACAATATCCCTTCCTAGACCAAGAAGAATGAAACAATGACCATATAAATATCATGTATGACCTTCATTCTGACATTACAAGTTTCATCTTGTAAGATAAAAATCTGAAACTTAGGAGTTAGGGGATTTTCTACAGTCATATAGCCAAGAAGTGTTTGTATTGGGGTTGGGTAATTCCAAACCCTTTAAATGGAGTTTAAATGGAGTTCTTGGTTTCTAACAACAGAAAATAGAAGAGAGGAAAAGAGGGAGAAAGGAAGGGAGGGGGAGGGAGGGAGGGAGGGAGGGAGGGAGGGAGGGAGGGAGGGACTGGACAGAGCCAATCCAACAACTAAACAACCAGGTCTTAGAAGGGAAGAAAATCAAGGAATTCAAGCAAAGTATCTTTGGAGTGAAGCATTTTCAGGCCTTACACTTCTCCACCTACAACTGAAGTTCCCTGGAGAAACCACCTGAGTGACCCATCATGGTCATCGAGAATGACAACCAAGACTGGGTACAGTGAGGAACATCAACTCCATTCCTTGATTGAAAGGAATGTTGATCTGTTACCAGAAGGAAGGAAAGAATGAAGCCAGCATTTGCATGGAACACAATGGTCTGCTAATAGCTGTGGCTTCCAACACCTTCCCCCATATCCCTGTTGAGAACTGCACCACCATGTGAACACACACACACACACACACACACACACACACACACACACACACACCTGAAGTGAATGCTTCAAGTGACAGAAGAAACCCTTAAAACATGGGACACATGGACCTGTCATATCCCTTTCCTTTAAAAAAAATGGGTTTTTAACACTTTTCACTAAAAACTCAAGCATGGGAAGTACTGTCCTCAATTATAGCTTCTTTCTCTCTATATGCGAAGTTTCCAGAAAGAGAGAGATGGCCCCCACAATGAAATTATAAAGTGGAGAACTCCACAATGTATCCCCAGAGAACACTAGCTGCTGTACATCACATTACATATGTGCACAAAGAGATGTACATATAACTCCCTTGAGCCAGGTGATCCTGCAGAGGTACATGCACCTCCCATAGAACTGGACTCTCACACATGTGTTTGAGGCCAGCTGATTTGTTTTTAGGGTGATTCCAGTAAGCATGGGGGAGGGGTGGGGAAACCAGTGTGTGGTAACTGTGGAGAATAATGTGGGATGACCTCAGAACTGACCCATACGTGCTCATCAGAGCTACTGACTGCTGCTGCCCTTCCATGCTGAGGATGGAAATAATGTCACTAACTTCCTGACACTGCCTCCTCTGTGTGAGATTAAGCCTCCATGGTCAAAGAACAACCTTATGGCAAAGACACTCTAGAAGCCTGTGGCTCTAGGGGATGTCTGTAGGCACTCTCTGAGGTAACCCAAGAAGACACAGTTTGGGGGTCTTTGTGAGATACAACTGGGATAGAGAAGGAATGGATTCCCAACAGCCATTCTCAACCACAAGTACCAGCCCCACCCCACCCCACAGATGAGCACACTAGGGTTGGCAGCATCACCTTAGAATCACCCAGTCTCTTGACATTTACTGGCACGAAGTGCTTCCCAGTCTGGCTACCTGTCTTATTGCCTTAGCACTGCTAAAGGGAGATGAGAAACCCAGCAGTCTCTCAACTCTGACCTGGCCCTTCTGGTTCCCAGCTTGGGTGCCCAAGGATGTGCCTTTCTTCACCAATGTTCTCTATCAACATATTTGGGAGGGAAAAAAAACTTCATCCATCTCCTTCTCCTCGAACCCAGAAGAGGCCTCTCCTCCTGTCAAGATGCCAATAAAAATAGATATCTAAGCACATGGGAGGGATCCAGTGCAAAATTTTTGATTAACCATCTACTGTATGACAGACTCAAGTGCAAACAATAGGTTGCCTTTGAGCATCAGGTCCAAGGAGATGAGAACAGCAACAACTTTTGGCACATGATAGAAAAGTCTTGTTCAGTAATGTCTGAGGGCATCCTGTTCCCCCAGGCTGCACAGAGACTCAGCCCAGATACTAGACATTTCCTAGGTTCTAGATATTTACTCATGTGAGCACATGCAAGCATGGTTGAATGTGTGTGTGTGTGTGTGTGTGTGTGTGTGTGTGTGTGTGTGTGTGTGTGTGTCTGTGTGTGTGTTTCTTCAGATTCTAAGGCACAAGAAATATAAAATAGGACCAACAGGGCAGAAGGGAAAGAAGGAATAACATTGTTTTGTGTGTATATGTTTTGTTGCTGATTCATTAAGTAAAACCTTTGTACCTCATTTAAGTCTCTTGGTAATGCTGTGTTAGGTATGACTGTACCCATCTCAAAGGTGAAAAACAAAAGCTTGGGATGGTCAAGAAATGCATGAAAGTTCCAACTGTCATGAGCAATAGAACCAAGGCTGAGTCCAAAGGCCATGACCCCTTAACTGCTGTGGGATAATGCTTTTGTAAACTGGTTTAATAAAATGCTGATTGGCCAGTAGCCAGGCAGGAGGTATAGGCAGGATAAGGAGACAAGGAGAATTCTGGGAAGAGGAAGGCTGAGTCAAGAGACACCAGCCTGACATCCAGGGAGCAGCATGTAATAGCACACAGGTAAAGCCATGGAAAATGTGGCAACATATAGATGAACTGAAATGGACTGAGTTTAAGTGTAAGCGCTAGCCAATACTAAGCCTGAGCTAATAATGGCTGAGCAGTTTTAATTAATATAAGCCTCTGTGTGTTTACTTGGGTCTGAGCAGCTGCGGTACGGGCAGGACACAGTAAAATGTTCAGCTACACTTAACCCCACAGCTCAATCCTTCCATAAGACTGATTCTCAAAGAGGGGGAGTGAGAAGAACCCCAGGACAGGATGTCACTGGAGGAGCCAAGGCTGTCCCGCATAAGGAAGCATGGCTGCAGAGAAGATTCAAGACTGTTTATGGCGCCTAGGAAAACTGACAGAACCCTGAGGGGAGATGATGTGTCATCGACCCCTGTGCCAGCATGCTCTGCCCTGTCCAACGCCTCACCCACGGTCAGCCAGCCATGTATTCCTGGCGGACCCTCAGCAGTGACTGGAAGCATCACTTCAGTCAGCTCACATGTGAGAGCCTCTCGGTGTGGTTAATCTTCCCCATCCTTGCCTGGTCTCCCAGCTATCATCAGCCGGGAGAATAAGCTGACATCACTGCAAACAGGGTTTCCTGATTTATGCAACCAGGAAATGGGCTCTATTCTGAGCCTATTTGGCTCTCTGAGTTAGAATCCCATCTGGTTGAAGGGAGACCCTGCTGTTTACAGCCTCCTCTGGGACGCAAAGACAGGAGAAACCCTATCCATTTCTAACCCCCCTGTGTTTGCTCCATGAGGCTGAATTTTATTTAAGCACCACATTTGGAGTGGGGAATGGAATTTCAGTCTCTGCTTTTCTGGTTATGTTTTCAGCAGCATCACCATGACCAATAAATTAAAGCAGTCTTCAAACAGAATAAGTCAAGACCCAAGTCTCCCAGGCACCCTGCTTCCCAAGCCCAAACACTTGGTCTTCCAGTGAGTGTTAGAAATCTGTAGAGTTGGAAGGGGGCCCCAGAGACACTCCTTAGAGGGGAGGGGGGAAGCTGAAGCTGCATATAGTGGAGACGATTGGCCCATATCATGCCACAGCAGCCTTTCACCTCACATCCTTAGGTCACGGAGCTCACTTCAAGGAAAGACAGAGATGGAGCGTGGCAGTGTGACCAGCACTGAGTCTAAAGTGGGTGTTTTTAGGTTCTTGGCCTCTTATCCAAATAACTTAAGGAAAGAGCTCACCCAGATTTGCTAACATGGCAAGGAAACTTTATCCAGAGGTAAGTGATGTACAGATTCGGGAGGGATACACTGTGAAGATCAACAGTGAGCTACAGTGAAGGTACTCAAGGGTACCAATTATTGTTTGGGGCTTCTTTTAAGGGACTCAAGAGGACAGATTTGGCTACTATGGGGCATAATAAAGTAGTTCTCTGTTGTGATTGAAAGATTTGATAATATAATCATTTTTCTATTTTTTATGCCCTTTCCAATAATGCATCTGATTCTAATCATATGCACACAAGATTGTGTATAGGCATTTGATGGTAAATAGGTGATTCTTCCTAAATGTTTACTTGGGGGTCACAGTTTTGCCTTGCTGCACATGCATCTAAAACTGATTCAGCCTGAACTGACCGTTCTACTCTCCATAACTGAATACACCGAGAAAACATTGGAACAGAAACTAAACCCGGCTATTGTTAGGAGAGGGGAAATGTATCCTGTTGTTCGGAGAGGGTGCACCTGTAGCCCTATGCAGGTGGAGGTCAGGGGTTATTAGATGCACTGTTGGAAGAGGGATGTGTACATCTTACCTGCCAGTGCAGGAGCTAGGCTGCAAAGTGCATAATTATAAGGATGGTGTGCATAATCCAAAACTCAAGAGAGTCCCAGGTATACTGAATTGTTCCCTATGCTTGCCTGCTTCTGAAGGTGGACCCTCTTGTGCCTAGGATAGAGTCAGTGCTGAGGAACATGGTGGGTGTGAAAGCTGCAGGCTTAGCCCCACCAACTCTGAAGAAAAGTGGTCTTTACAACTTACCAGCCTGCCTTTCTTAGTTGACTGATAGAAGGCCCGTCATATCGCACAACTCCACAGGTCCAGCTCGTGAAAGGCAAAAAAAAGTGAGAGATTAACAAATATTCTTCTTCTAGTTCCCCTTGAACAGCAAAACCCAAGGCATCCATTGATAACTGTAATATTTACTAACAAGAATAATCCTAAGACCTAGCTTTCAGAATTCAAAAGACTGAATCTAGAGAAGCATGCTGACCAGAAAGGGGTCTGAGAAAGGGTGTTCCTCAAATGCTGACCAAGGTCCCAATAACATCAGCTGCATGGCAGGCCTTGTTCTAAGTGCCTCTCTGTCTTAGCCCTTACATCTCAGTGACATGAGTACACTGTTTTCTTTCCCATTGCACCTGGGGAACTAAGGGATGAAGAATGAGCCAGTCACACAGCCAATAAGTGGCAAGGTACAATAGAGCACAGCCACCAGCCTCCCAGCACTTGACTATTGACATCATCCCTTGTTCAGGGGTCAAGTATTAGATGTCTTTTGTTCCTGAGAATCAAGGGCAGTTGAGTCCAGTTCTGTTTCCTTCAGATGGGTGTAACTGGCACACATGAAGATAGCAATAGACTAACAGTGAGGAAGGGATCTAGTTGCAGGGATGGGCGAACCCTTCCAGGAAAGGCCAACCAAACAGCCCAGCTCTGGGAAATCAGGAAACATTAGGAGCCTCGCTGGGGAACAGAGATCATCACAAGAGCTCTAGAACCCCCCAAACATCACCATGGGAGCTCACTCCTCCTTCCTCAGGACTGTAGACTGAGGAACAGGGAGACAAGACCACTAAGCACTTTAATAGAGACTAGCAAAAAGAAAAAAAGAAAAAAAACAATGGGTTAATGTAGTGGGTACCCACTACAGGTTAAGACCTCCTTCATCCTCTGAGACCAAGCAGATACAGGTGCTAAGTTTAACTCAACCCACTGTATAGTGTGAGCAATCTGTCTAATTTTCTCTGTGCCTTGGTTTCTCTGTGTATACGAATAGAACCCACACCTACTTTGTATACATATTGTGGGAATTAAACTGAATGACCAACCAAGTGAGTTTACACTGCTTGCCAAGTGCTGGGAGACCAACAAAGAACAGCCCCACTCCTTCCAGGACATAACAACAGGACTGTTGAGTATATTCTATTTATTGTCCTTCTTGACCTATAGGCTTTTCATTTCATTCAGGGGTGATGATCCCCAGATTTAAAAGGTCACCTTCCCAGGCTCCTTTGCAGCTTGGTGACCATAGTTCAGTTCTGGAAAGTAACAGATAAGGAAAAGACTGTGGGGCAGGGGTGGAAGGATTCCAAGAAATGTGTTGCTTCCCTAAAATTATGGATAACTATCTCAGTTAGCATTTTCCTTTGACCCATGCCCTCTGCCTACACCTCTTCTCCTTGTCTACAGGTATAACTGCCATCTTTATTGCTGAAAGAACAAGGACACCAGAACAGAGGCCAGCTCTCTATCTCAGGTAGCATTCTCTAGTTATTGATCTCTCTGCATGTTCTACCTCCCAACAAAAATAAACCTCTATTGGATTTCGCACTGTTTGCAGTTCAACACACTCGCAACTGACTGACAGTTACCGACCCCCTTTTGATATGTTGGAAGAAAAGTTTAGAACTGCCTGAACCTTTGTCCAAGATCACGTCATGAATTGATTGGTGGCGTCCATAGGCCTTCTGAAAACTTGAGTCTTAAATGTCTAACTGGAATGCTTTCCTAATGGATTACATGAATTCACCTCCTTTTAGAAACTTAAGTAGCTTGGTTTATTCTTGAAAAGAATGGATTTCATTTCATTTATGAAGGAGCCTTTTCCGTTCAGGGACAAATTCCACAGGAACATTTTTCATCCTTACACAAACAAAGCACATCTTTGCCATCCAGAAAACATCATGCTGTGGAATCACAAATACAGCTGTCGCCCTGATGCCTAACCTAGAGAAGATCTTGAATTCAAAGGAAGATGCTTTGGAGCTGCTGCTAAATATTTTATACCTTGAGCATTTAGGAAGTCAAGGCTGAATAACACTGTCTTATTTATATAACTTTTCTCATGGCCAAATTGTTCGGGCTTAATCCTACTCTCCTTTGCAAAGCTAATGAAAACTATTATCTGGGCCCCAATAATGCATGTGATAAACAAATGCAGTTTATTTCTTGTTGAAATATTTTTTTAATCTATACCCATGATGCCAATGTGAATTTGATCTGTCGTTGGCACTTGAGGATCCATAAGAGAGGAGGTTCACTCCTTTGCATGGAAAGAGCTACTCCTTGGACCTGTCCGGGCAGATATAGGTAGTATTTTTTGGAATTAATCTCACCAACAGGCAGGGGGATTGGCTTCATACTGAGTCCCCAGTGGCCTTGACTGTGCACCTGCCCCTGTTCCCCTGGCCGGACCCCAGGTGGCCTGATGGATGAGAGATACCTGGATCTGTCATCAAGTGCATCCATCCCATAACTCCCCAGCTCTCTGAAATAGAACTACCCAGATGACCAAACACAATCACCAAGGCACAGCAGACTCATTCCACCGGAAGAACCCTGCATATGAACCAAGCCACATCTCCAATCATGCATTAAGAAGTAAATGATGGAGCCGGGCATAGTGGTGCTTACCTTTAATCCCAGCACTCAGAAGGCAGAGGCAGGTGGATTTCTGTGAATTTAAGACCAGCCTGGTTTACAGAGTGTGTTCCAGGACAACCAGAGCTGTTACACAGAGAAACCCTGTCTTGAAAAACCAAACAAAACAAGAAAATATAAAGGAGGATTGTTTTCAGTTACTATTTCTAGGGGTGGTTTTCTCCATGTAAAAGTTAATTGATAACAATGTTCTGTAAGCCTCAGCTTCCCCAGTGGAAATGATGAAAATAGAAATTAAAAACAAACAAACAAGGGGCTGGAGAGATGGCTCAGTGGTTAAGGGCACTGGCTGCTCTTCCAGAGGACTCAGGTTCAGTTCCCAGCACCCACATGGCAGCTCAGAATTGTCTGTAATTCCAATTCTAGGGCATCAGATACCCTCACAGACATAACATGCAGGCAAAAACCAATGTGCGCGCGCGCACACACACACACACACACACACACATATCTTTTAAAAAATTAGTACCTCTTTGCTGTGGGATGGTCTGTATCCCAAATGCTCTGATTGGTCAATTAAACACTGATTGGCCAATGGCCAGGCAGGAAATATAGGCAGGACTAACAGAGAGGAGAATTGAGAGAACAGGAAGGTGGGAGGAGACACTGCCAGCCGCTGCCATGACAAGCAGCATGTGAAGATGCCAGTAAGCCACAAGCCACGTGGCAAGGTATAGATTTATGGAAATGGATTATTTTAAGCTATAAGAATAGTTAGCAAGAAGCCTGCCACGGCCATACAGTTTGTAAGCAATATAAGTCTCTGTGTTTACTTGGTTGGGTCTGAGCGGCTGTGGGAATGGAGGGTGGCAGAGATTTGTTCTGACTGTGGGCAAGGCAGGAAAACTCTAGCTACACATCTTAAAACAAGTGCCAAGGGTCTGTGTGGCATTAAGCAGTGCACAATTTTAAACTTCCACAAACATTAAAATGCCAATATATTACTTTAAATTCTTTACTTTGCATCTCATCTGCAAACTTGAGAATAATGATGTTGAACAAGCAGTGCTGTTACAAGGAATTGAGAAAATATGTGTGATGTGCTTAGTACGTCAGGTACAGGCAGAGCATCAACAAATGCTCATTACTCGTGTGCTGTATTAAATCTTACTATGGAAGTTTAGCTGCCTTCTCTTCCCTGGCCCTAGCATAAATCCATCCCATCTGAAGTCCTCCCTCCAGCCTGCAGAGTTTTCTCGCCTTGAGGATCACACTTGGCTCCAAACCTTCAGCCTCACCGGAACACTGTCACCTGAACAGCAGTGGTGGAGGAAGGCTTCAGAACCTCTGGCAGGAGGCAGGCCGGGAAACTCTTCCCACTGCAGTCCCTTCATAAACTTTAGCCACAATGGGGCAGTCTCACCCCCT
The DNA here is from genome assembly GCF_049852395.1 of Peromyscus maniculatus bairdii. Classification (NCBI taxonomy): domain Eukaryota; kingdom Metazoa; phylum Chordata; class Mammalia; order Rodentia; family Cricetidae; genus Peromyscus; species Peromyscus maniculatus. The sequence goes on along the minus strand of NC_134871.1, from coordinate 6,264,377 downwards.
TATCCCTGCAGAAAATTGGGCTTGTCCTACCCTGTGGGGTCTCTTTACCTTGATGGCTCTGCTCCCACCTTCTTAGCACAGAATTTGAAAGACTTCCAGCCCCATTGACCCAGGCCCTTATCTCCACTGTGACTCCTCACCTGTTCAAATGCCACCTGCCCTGCCTCCAGCAGAGCAACCCCTCCCCCAGCCACCTTGAGCAGACACCCTTAGCAACAACTTCCCAGCTCAGGGCAACCTCTCCCCCCTACGTGAGTGGTTTCATAATTCAAGCCTGCCCATCAGTGGACAGATTTAGCCCACTGCCTGCTGAGTCTGGAAATACTAAATATTAAAATATCCCAGACGCTCGCCCTTCTGACGCCCTCGATGCTCTCGGATTTGCGTGCAGTTGATTGTACAAACAATGGGCATCCCAGGGTGCCCATCAACTTGTCCATTAAGTAGGTTTTGAGGACTCATGTGTGTGGCTCATCAAAACAAGGGATGAAGCTGGGTGTGTGACCTTGGGGAAGTCCTTGTCTTTTGGCTTTAAAATTGGGCCTTTTCTTCAACATCACATGGTTGCTTTAACACTGCAGACACTTTGTGTGGCGCTGTTTGCAATAAAGGGCGGGTGGTAATCATCGCTGGAGGACTTTATTGACCAAAATACAAAATGAAATATTCTCAGCCCATACAGGGCAGCAGTAGAAAGGCTCCCAGGAATAGAAACCTGCCACCATAAGAAAAGGGAAGGAAAGGGGAGCTTCATGGTGTGTGTTTCCTCTCTCTCTCTCTCTCTCTCTCTCTCTCTCTCTCTCTCTCTCTCTCTCTCTCTCTCTGTGTGTGTGTGTGTGTGTGTGTGTGTGTGTGTGTGTGTGTGTGTGTGACATCCCTTTGCCGAAAGTCTAGCTGACTTCTCTTATGTACATCAAAAACAGCCATGCGTTTCTCACCCTTGCAGTTGAAGTACTGTTTGTTTTTTATTATTAAAGTTCAAATCAAAGAACATTTAGACTAACACACGCATCTTTAATAAGTTCCAGTATTGATCCATTCACAAAGTGGGTTTTGGATTTCGTGGGAAAGGGGATACATCTCCAGGGATTCCAAACGAAGGGAGGGATTCTTGACAGTCTGCTGAGCACCCAAGCAGGCTCACTGCTTGGCGAACTTAGAAGAGGGGTTTCCTTCTCAGTGTGTATAATTTAATGAGTAATAAAGGTAGTGGCCAGCAACACCCAACATGTATGGTATTTTAACATGAGAACTGTGGTGGGCCATAGAGACCAAGTCTCTACAGAGGGAAGCTGACATTCCTCCATCGCCTTCAAGAGGAAACCCGTCAGAACTGAGCACACAGCACTAAACAGCCGGGCCAGGCGTCCACTCTCACTGGATTCCAGCCTCACTCTGCTGTTCCCTGTGGAGCTTTGTCTTCAGTTCCTCTGGAGCCAACTTTTCCTCAGCCATGAAGTAGGAATGATGACTCCCACACAGAGGATTCACAGGGGTATCTGTCCATCATGAGTATAAGTCCTTTATGCTCATTTAGGGACTTCACCTGGGACCCACACAAGAGACTCTTCACTTGAGAATGAGTTAGTCACAGCCGACGCATACATTACTCACTGGGTTAGCAAGCAGCAACACTGAGCAGGATGACTCATTTCAAGCCAACATGGGCTTTGCCCACGCATCTCCCTGAAGGAGGCCACGGTGTTTGAGTTTCAGAGCGGCCCAGCCAGGAAGCTGGAGATATCTAGTGTACTGGATCCCAATGCTGCTATTCTGTATTGTCACAAATGAGTTACTTAATGCATACATACACAAATATTATTTCCTAACTCTGAGGTCAGAGACCATACTGGGTCTTGCTAGCCTAAATCAAGGTGTTGGCAGAACTGAAATGTTCTGGAGACTCTGGGGGAAAACACATTTCCTTTTCTCTCTTCGGCTTCTAGAAGCCCTGACATTTCTTCAGTTCCCTTTTTCTACCTTCACAACCAGCAAGATGAGTGTCTGTCTTAAGTTGACCTCTCTTGTTCTTCTTTCCAGTTTCCCTCATCTCATAGGAATTTTTAAAAATTTTATTAGGACCATGGGGATAATCCAGAATAATAACCCTAGTTCATGGTGACTGATTAGCAAGCTTAATCCCATAGGAAAGCTAGAGACTGTAATGACTCTGCTGGGTAGAGGACTCACTGAAGGCCTCCTAAACACCAGCCAGTGTGGAACACTACAGTACCCACCCCTAAGGAGCTCACACCCCAAGCTGTCACCACCTGGTCAGTAGTCAGTACTGCTTTCCTCTCCAAACTCTTCAAATTTGCTTATAAATCATGGCTTCCCCATCAGCAGGAACTGTGAAACAGACCTCCAGCCTTTTAGACTGTAGTGTGCGCAATTCATGTGTATTTCATTTGAATTTTCTCTAAGTTGCATTTCCCAAACATTTAATATCACTAAAACATCTTTACCTATTCAAAACTTCCTCACTCTAACCCTTTGGATCTTTGTGATTCTGTTTTCTTTTAGGATAGCCTTGTGTTTATTGTACAACAGAGAGGATTTTTAGATAATTCTCATATATATTCCTCTATATATTCATACATATAACAGTGTGTTCAAGCATTTTCCCATGGAGTTATGCATATTTCAGAACTATTCTTATTAATGATGACATAATTTTCCATCCAGCCAATGATGCATAATCATTTCCAGGCTCATTGGATGACTTTGGTTTATATTTGCTGTTTGGTCCTTTGTGTGTGTGTGTGTGTGTGTGTGTGTGTGTGTGTGTGTGTGTGTGTGTGTGTGTGTTCTGTGTGCTGGAAGAGAATAGGCTGTCATGAATATCTTCACACATTTATATCCTTGTCAAGTCTTTCTGCAGAATAGTTCCTCACAAGTAGAATTCCACTTGACCCTCACAGAGTGGGGTGATGCACGCAGAACAGAATTGGATCCTGCTCTATTGATGGAGACACCGAGACAGAGAGAAGTAAAGCTGTTTTCCCACAGACACAAGCAGCTTGGCGCAAGGATGAGTGTGAAATTCCCACATCTTCTGGATGTTATAACAGGATTTTATAAACAGCCCTTCCACGGGACCTCCATCTGAAACAGAAGTTACTAGATGTCTTTGTAGACCTCCATTTTCTACCTCTCTTCCATGTTCCCACCCTCTCACTGCAAACCTACTGACTTACACCCTCGAGACCTCCTCCCCTACAGCCCCACTCTTACAAGCTCAGGGGGTCATGGTGCCACATCCAGAAATGCTTGAAATTGAACGTGGAAAATGAGGCCTTAAGAAAAAGTGATTCTGCTGGGAGTCCTTCACAGCAAAGGCCAGCCTACTCCTGCTACTGGATCTATGGCCATGTGTCCTGAGCCTATAAAAGAGAGGAGGTTTCAAGCTCTTTCGATGGATAAGGACTTTGGGATTGAAATTCTAGATGCCTACCCTGACCTCCACCTCTGACCTACCACAGAACCTTAGACAAACTGCAATTACTCAGTTACAGCATCCTGGTCGGCAGTCTGTAGATGCCAACAGCAGTAACATCTGTACAGCTGTAAAGATAAGGTGAGCTAATTTAATGTCAGTCACAATGCCTGGTTTGTCCTGAGGGGTAAGTGACTAACCAGGACTAGTTGTCATCCACCCACTATGCCAAGAGCCTAGGGTTAGGTTACCACAAGAAATTAGCCATACACCTGGTGGCCAATGACAAAAATTTACTCTCTCAGGGTCTGTGGCCAGAAGTTTGGGGTTAAGTTGTGGACCAAGCTTTGCTCAGTCCAGCAGAAATTATCCAGTAGAGGATAATTCACCTCTTCTTCCAGCTTCCGGGGATGCTGACATTCCTTGACTTGTAACAGCATGACTCTGGTCTGTGCTTTACCTTCCCATGGTCCTCTTCCCCACCCCTGTGTGTGCATTTTCTTCTCTTTGTAAGGACACCCACATGGAATGGAGAGCCCACTCTACCCCGCCATGTATTTTCTGCTCAATCCTTACCTACATTATACCAGCAAGACCCTGTTTCTAAATGTCTCAGTCCAAACAAGTTGCTATGATCAAAAGCTCTTTATGATTCTATGTATGAATCTGAGTGATTCATAAATGGTAGAAATTGGGCTTGGGATGCGGTTCAGTTGGTAAGGTGCTGCCTAGGATGAATGAAGCTCTGGTTCTGGTCTCAGCACTGCACAAACGGGGTACAGTAGCACGTGACTACAGTCTCATCCCCGGAAGGGTGGACACAAAAGGATCAGAAGTTCAAGGTTATTTTCTGCTATGTAACCATGCCTAGGCCGAACTCCGCTTCGTGAGGCTCTATCTTGAATAAATAATAACTAACTGCTCACAGCTAGGGAGCTGAGGAGTTCAAGGCAGTAACCAAACTCCTAGCGAAAGGGGGGAGTTCTCTGCTTGCCTTATTTGTGTCCTCGCGTCGTGAAAGGGTACAAAAGGCCCCTCCAAGTTTTCTTGTAAAGAAATCGAGGGGCTCTGCACCCACTGCCCAGTTGTGTTCCAAAGGCCTCACCTCTTAATACCAGTGTTGTAGTGATTAAATTTCAACACATTATTTTCATTAGAGTTCGTTAATTGTACAAAATGATGGGTTTCATCATGAATCTTAAGTGGTGGTTCCAGAGTGGCAGGGCAGGAAATGCCTGCAGTGTGGAAAGAAAGTGAAGGAGAAAAGGGAAAGTGAGAGAGAGAGAGAGAGAGAGAGAGAGAGAGAGAGAGAGAGAGAGAGGAGAGAGAGAGAGAGACCCAAAAATGGACATGGGAGCCTGAAGGCTGTGGGGTAAAAAGACTGGGGAGCTTTGGGGAAAATCCTGTTGGGTAGAGATTTTCTCTCTGTGCCTCTCTCTCTCTTTCTGTGTGTGTGTATGTATGTATGTATGTGTGTGTGAGAGAGAGACAGAGACAGAGAGAGAAAGTGTGTGTGTGTGTGTGTGTGTGTGTGTGTGTGTGTGTGTGTGTGTGTGCGCGCGTGCGTGCGCGCGCGCGCGCGCACATGCCCAGGGAGGCCAAAGGGATTGAATCCCCTTGGAGCTGGAGTTACAAGCAGTTGTGTGCCACCTGATGTGCGTTCTGGCAATTGAACTCAGGTCTTCTAGGAGATCAGTACATGCTCTTAACTTCTGAGCCAACTCTCCAGCCCCTGGATTTTCTGAAGTATGATTTTAAAGTGAAGAAAGCCATACCAAGCCAGCTCCTCAGTCGCCCATGTGAAAGCATCAGTTAAGAAGTCAGACTGTGTGGGTTGGGGATTTAGCTCAGTGGTAGAGCGTTTGCTTAGCAAGCACAAGGCTGGGTTTGATCCTCAGCTCAAAAAAAAAAAAAAAAAAAAAGAAGTCAGACTGTGGGTTGCTGGTCTCTCTGTGAAAAGGTGAGCAGCTTCCCTCTCCCGTATGGTTCCACAATGATGTCCAAAGCCACTAAGCCGAGGGACTATGGACTAAAGACACCTTGAAACCATGAGCTGAGCAAAATAAATCTTCCCTCCTCTAAACTGGTTTTCCTCGGCATTTTGTCACAATGAAGACAAGCCAATACAGTCCCCAATATCTAACTGGTAGACAGTAATCACACTTTATAAAGCCAAACATCCTAATTACTCTCCACAACAGACCAGAGGAGTTGAGAATATTAGTCCTTGATAACGAAACAAGCCAACCAGTGACTTCCTGACTCCAAGTAGACATTCCATCAGCAGCACCATATCTACATTGCCTGACCACTAACACCAGGTCCTCCTTGGGTAACGGTCCACAGGTGTGGTTTACGACTGTATACATTTAGTTGCCCACCCCCTTCCATTCTCAGAGTGTCCCATCAGACGGTAAATGGCACAAGCGCATCTTAACACTCTTGACCACTGAGCCCCTGCCTCTGCCTGGGTCCAGCCCTCACTGTGTCAAGCTGTGGGATGCAATCTGCTTTCTTCTGCTTCTCTTCTCTTCCAAACGTGACTTCATGACAAAGAATTGTGAAGCTGTGCCAAGACCAAGGATGGTTTGTCCCATTCTTCAAGAAGCCACAAGTGTCCCTAAATCTCTCCATACCTATCTGTCTGGGAGGGTGGGGACAGGGTCCAAGGCCAAATAAACAGGATTGGGAATCAGTTTTGCTCCCAAGGCATACACAATGCAGAGAGCTCTCGGTACCTCAGTAGGAACTTCTGCCTGACATCAGATAGTGCTTAAAAGGTCGGATGAGCAGAAATCCCACAGCAGATGGCACAAAGTTTCACAGTAGCATCTCTGCATGAGGACCAGGTCAAGTGTTAAAAAAAAAAAAAAAGAAAAGAAAAGAAAAAGAAAGGCAGGAACTTCATGGCAGGTAAATTGACACCACCTGTCAGATGTTTGAAAGAGTGGGTTTTGGAGGGTGGGATTTATATAATGGGATGCTTGTTTTTGAAGGACATCTAATAACATGTCCTCTCTGTGGATTGCCATGGCTTGGCAAGGCAAAACGACTAAGAGAACCCATGAGCCCAAGGGATGGCTCATTCAGTAAAGTACTTGCCTTCCAAGCATGAGTTCAATCCCCAGAAGCCAAGTACAAGAAGCTGGTGGTCCACACACGTAACCCTGGCACTGAAGTGGAGACAGGTGGGTCTCTGGGGCTCACTGGCCAGGTAGCCAGGCCTTCTTCGTGCACCTGCACCCACACACATGTGCACACACAGAAAGCATAAGAGGACTCTGCCACTATAATCTCCATACACCCACTTTTTTTTCTCCTTGAGTTACTTATTTAAAGTTTTTTATTGTGCAGTCCTCTTCTTGCCGGCTTGAAACAGGAAAGAAAACTGAAGCTATTATGTGGAGTGCCTGCATGAAGACTGGACTAACAAGGTGTCCACAGAAGCTCTATTTCACAGTGATAAAAGCTCAGCATTCCTCTCCCTGTCCAGCAACATCCCATCGCCACATAGAAGAATGCACCTCCGGCGTTAAATGATATGGAAAAATCAATAGTTGACACAAGAAAGCTGCTTGCCATATATTGCATAGAAATAAATCAAGATTTGTGAGGATGTAGACTACAGTAACATTTTTCTCTTTTCTATGTATGAAAGACTATAATGATATTATTTTTGACAATCTAGGAGGTATAGCTTGTCTTTATTTTTAAGCTAGAGTATTTGGATTTGTACACTTCTATCATAAGCAGAAATGAAGAGAGTATCCAGGATGCCTGTGATATGAAATCCTCCCACTACCCAGAAAGCAGTTAGGCTCCTGTTTTACCTTGGGGGCAATGCCTGAGCAGGTTTCATGGGGAGACTGGAATGGAAAAAATTGAAGACCTGGGGTCTGCAAGCCTCTGCCTGCCCAGTCTGTTGACCACAGAAGGAAGTGAGTAAGGGGACAGAAATGTGGGCAGCCACACCTGAGCCCATCTGGAACACACAGGCTTTCCCACAGCTCTGGCCAGTGCCCCACGATTTTCTTTTACACGTCTCCATCTCTTGATGGAGGGGATTTCAAGAGTTAACATGACAAAGACTGGGCCCAGAGCCAGGCACACTGGAGGATGCCAATGGAGAAAAGCTACATCAAATACTGGAAGCAGCTCGGGACAAGAAGTGCTCCTGAGTATCTCCCACGAGCTGCCTCCCTGACACTCCACAACTATAGCCCGAGGCCTTATGATTACTCCAAGTCACAGAAGAGAAAACGGAGTTGGCACATCATTAGACAGGGGATCGGTGCTTAGTCCTCATGCAACTCCTAAGCTGCCTGCATCCAAAGATGCTCGTTCCCCTTCGGGACTTTGTGTGCATGGGCATTTTATGGAATTAGGGACATGGGGCTAACATGGGCTCTCTACATAGTCACTGGCCACACTCAAATTCAAGCAAGCTGTCTGTCAGGAGCCCTGGTATGTCTGCTGAGTGGAGCCGGAGAGCAACACCTCTCAGGAAGAATCTATCTAGAAATTCCATTTGTATAGGTAATGCTGAGTCATGTTACTGCAGACTTTTTTGCTTGGCAAGACATGCCATCTCACTTGATCCTGACAGGAAGGCTGCAAGGAGAGCAGAATAGGGTTATCAATATATATATATATTGATAACATTTTATTTATTTATTTCTGTGGATGGGTGCACATGACATTGCAAGAGTAGGTTCTCTCTGTCCACCATGTGGGTCCTGAGACCAAGGCTTGGAAGCACTGAAAGCTGAAAGGATAAACGTCACTGGTTGGTCGGTGGAAGAGCCATGGTCACGGCAGAACCCAATATTAGTTTTTAGAGCTTTAATGGAGGGAGTGGGGGGGGGAGCCAGGCCTGGTGGAGAGGAAACAAAGGAAGAAAGGCACAGAGAGAGCATGGGGGTGTGCATCCGGCTTTAAGGCTGGGACGCAGTCGCCTGTTGATGAGGTCATAAGGCGCCCGACAAGACCCCAAGCTGCACATGTCCAGAATCCTAACAAAAGCTCTTTTACCCACTCAGCTCTCTCACTGATTCCTAAGACAGAGGTTTTATTGCTGGTTCTCAGAGAGGAAAATTGACTTGCTGTGTGACCTTGGGCTGGACGCTCCCTTCTTATTATCTCAGCACGCTTTCTTGTTACATGAAGAGGTCCAACTGTAGCCAACCCAAGTTATTTTTCATGTCTGTGAGTTCAGGAATTTATCACCAAACATTGAGAGATGTTAGAATAAACACAACAGAAAAGGGTTTAGAGACTGGATGACAATGAACATTCTGTGAACATTATTGTTATAGTGTCAGGCACTTTCACAATATTAATAACTTAGGTCTATCAGGCCTTCTTGTGCCGGGCCTCATGCTGGATTTCTTACACGTGACAGGCCATTCAATCCTCACAACCTGTTCTGGCTGAACATGAGATGCCCTCACTGGCTTGTGCGTTTGAACATTTAGTCTCCAGATGGTGGCGCTGTTCTGGGAGGTTGTGGAACCTTTTGTAGGCGGGGCCTAGCCACCAGACAGAGACCTACAGGAGCTGGGTGGGCCTCGGGGTTACAGGTAGCTGGCTTCAGGTCCAGCTCCCTGCTTCCCGACCTGCTGAGCTGTGAGCAAGCTGCCTTTTGTACCCACCACCACAGGCAGCAGTAGATCCTGCCATCTTGCTTACCTCACCATGATGGGCTGTACTCTTTCTAAACCACGGACCAAAATAAACCCTGCTAGGTATTTAATCACAGCAAAATGAACAAACCCGCATCCCATGACTACCTCCATCTTATACAAAAGAAATCTGATGTTTACAAAGAATCAACTAAAATATCAGAATCTTTGTGGGTGGGCACTGCACAAAAACAAACATTAAAATGGAAAAAATTTAAGACCAGGATACTGCCACATTGAAAAAATGTCATTCTGGGTTGGCACTGTTTTTCTTAGGATGTTTATGGAATTGCAACCAAAAGAAAGAAAAAAAAAAAAAAGATACGCTATATCCAACTCCTTTTCCCTTATCTTTGAAACAATAGCATTTCTTGTGTTGATACAATTCCTTTGGAAAATTCTTCTAAATGGATACAATCCTTTCATTGTTCATTTAAGTGAATTCCATGTTAGTAGTAGTATCCTTTCCCCTTAATTTTAGTTGATTTTTAAAACATCAATGTCTAGTAGTACAACTACAGAAAACAGACCATTAAGGCTTCTACAGTGCTTGAGAGATCTTCTTCAAAAGACTTTCCAAAAGGCGCTGCAGGCCTCTCATGGCAACTATCCCCGTTCAAGGGTGAACTAACCTTGCTTACATGTTCGGTAATGCAATTACATAAAATAAAACTTCAGTATTAAGTTTACTCATTTCTTTGACAGCAGAGTGTAGCTCGAGTTTTCCTGCCTTGCCCACAGTCAGGACAAATCTTTGTCACCCGCCAGTCCCACAGCCGCTCAGACCCAACCAAGTAAACATAGAGACTTATATTGCTTACAAACTGTATGGCCGTGGCAGGCTTCTTGCTAACTGTTCTTATAGCTTAAATTAATCCATTTCTATAAATCTATACCTTGCCACGTGGCTGGTGGCTTACCGGCGTCTTCACAGGCTGCTGGTCATGGCGGCAGCTGGCAGTGTCTCTCTGCCTCAGCCTTCCGCTTCCCAGAATTCTCCTCTCTCCTTGTCCTACCTACTTCCTGCCTGGCCACTAGCCAATCAGTGTTTTATTTATTGACCAATCAGAGCAATTTGCCATACAGAACATCCCACAGCACAGTATTATGAAAGAAAAAAGAATATGGATATGATAAGATAAAAAGGGAGATTATGGAATCTACTTTTAAAAAGGAACTACTTGTTTTAAATAAGATAAGTAATGAAAATTTTTTGGTCTGAGTTTATCAGATGTTACTGGACTGGACATTGTTAATATATATAATAGAGTTTTTTATCTAAATCTGTCAAATGTTAATGGACTAGAAATCATTAATGTAATTTTGGCTGTATATATTGTATATACTTATTGGATAGTTTTTCTTGTATTAGTTACAAGCTTTCTTTAATTTTAGACAAAAAGAGAGGAGATGTGGTGGTATTGTGTTTCCCAAAATATTGTGTACTCTAATAAATTTATCTGGGGTCAGAGAACGGACAGCCACTAGATACAAAGGCTAGAAAATGGTGGCACTCACACCTTTAATCCTAGCATTCCAGAGATAGAAATCCCTCTGGATCTCTGTGAGTTCAAGGCCACATTGGAAATAGCCAAGCATGGTGACACATGCCTTTAATCCCAGAAAGCCAGCCTTTAATCCCAGGGAGTGGTGGTAGAAAGCAGAAAGATATATAAGGCGTGAGGACCAGAAACTAGAAGCATTTTGGCTGGTTAAGCTTTCAGGCTATGGAGCAACACAGTTCAGCTGAGATTCATTCTGGATGAGGACTCAGAGGCCTCCAGTCTGAGGAGACAAGACCAGCTGAGGATCCGGCGAGGTGAGATAGCTGTGGCTTGTTCTGTCTCTCTGATCTACCAGCATGGACCCCAATAACTCGCCTCGGGTTTGATTTTATTAATAAGAACTTTGATGAATCCTGCTACAGCAGAGAAAGTTAAACGCATGCCCATATTTACTTGCCAAATACATATTCTCTGACAAGACCTTTTCATGCCTTTGCTGGCTTCACCCCATTAAGCCAGCTAATCACACATGCTCCGGCCTCCTTTATCTTCTCTCTCTTCCTGGACTCACTATATTGTCCTGGTCACTGAGTCACACAGAAGCTCCTAAAGAAAAAGAAAACAAATACCCAAGTCTTCCCTTTGTTGTTGTTGTTGTTGTTTTTGAGACAGGGTTTCTCTGTGTAGTTTTGGTGCCTGTCCTGGAACTCACTCTGTAGACCAGACTGGCCTCAAAGTCACAAAGATCCTCCTGGCTCTGTCTTCCAAGCGCTGGGATTAAAGGCATGCACCACCACCACCACCACCACCACCCAGCCCAAGTCTTCCCTTCTATAACTGCCTTGGCTGGCATTGTTTCTGCTAGTGCCTGTGACTACTGAGTACTTGGAATGAGACTAGACCAAGAGCTGGAGAGACGCTTGATCGTTGTAAAAGTGCTAACTGCTCTGCCAGGTCTGATGCCTACCACCCGCATGATGCCTCACTACTGCCCATAATTCCAGTTCCGGGGTATCCAGTGCCCTCTACTGGCCTCCATGGGCACCAAACACACGTGCAGGTACAACATCCATACACGTGAAGTAAAAATAAATTTTTAATGTAGCTAGACCAAATCAAGTGTACAACGCACATAGAGTTCTAAGAATTGGGCAGAAAAATATAGAAAATACCTCTCTAATCATGTTTACATGCTAAAACCATGTCTGAATATGATGAAGTAAAGTTCATTTTAAGGTAAAATAAAAAAAGAAAGTAAAATAGTTTCCCTCTTTGTTTTTGCTATGAAAAATTGAAAAAGGTCACTGTGACCTCATGACAAGTGTCTAGAGAACAGAGCTGCCTAGTGTAGACACTGGTGTCTTTTTGTTTTTGTTTTTGCTTTTCTGAGACGGGGTTTCTCTGTGTAGAACTGTCCTGGAACTCACTCTGTTGACCAGGCTGGCTTCAAACTCAGAGGTCTGCCTGCCTCTGCTTCCTGAGTGCTAGGATTAAAGGTGTGCACCACCATCGCCCAGCAACACCAATGTCTTCAGAAAGACAACTCCTCCAGTGTAAGAGAATGAATGTCCAAGCTCTTGGGTTCTTCCTTGCATTTTGATTGTGGCCCTTTGTTAAAAATTAGCAGCAGCGGCAGCAGCTCCGTGTCCTGAGTCACACAGGATCTCAGGGCATGGGAGACTGAGGTGGGACAGTCTCTGAGAGTTTGAGCTACAGAATGAAAACCTGTCTCAGAACAACAAAAGGGCCAGTGAGAGGACTCAGTGAGTAAAGGTGCCTGCCACCAAGGCTGGTGACCTGAGTTCAATCCCAGGGACTGTGTGGTAGAAAGAAAGAAAGAAAGAAAGAAAGAAAGAAAGAAAGAAAGAAAGAAAGGAAGGAAGGAAGGAAGGAAGGAAGGAAGGAAGGAAGGAAGGAAGGAAGGAAGGAAGGAAGGAAGGAAAGAAGGAAGAAAGGAAGAAAGAAAGAAAGAACTGACTTCTACAAGTTGTCCTCTGACCTCACACATACACTATAGCACAATGCTCTCTCTCTGATATATACACACACAAATAAATATATCAATAAATGGAATGAAACATTAACAAACATGAACAACAAAAATTACCAGCAGCAGCAGTTTTTTTTTTTTTTCATATATACACATTCCTTTGAATGGTCTGTTTTCTCTGAAACTAGTTGAAACTTTTCATTAAAAGTCCTCTATGATGACAGAAAGACACGCATTAAATACTTACTGAGGGCCTGGAACGATGGCTCAGGCAGTAAGGTGCTTGGTGTGCAAGCATGGGAACCTGAGCTCAGATCTCTAGCACCCAGGTAAAAGCCAGGGCATGGCAGAACACAAGTGTGATGCCACCACTGCGGAGGCAGAAAGGAGGATTGCGGGGGGCACACGGGCTAGTCAGCCTACCTGAATCAGTAAGCTAGGATCAGTGAGAGACTGTGTCTCAAAAAAATAAGGTTGGAAAGCAACTGGGGAAGACACTTGAAATTGACCACACACACACACACACACACACACACACACACACACACACACACACCACACATGCGTGTGTGCGCATATTCTATGTGCAAATGCACCTACATATGGGCACACACATGAACATGAACACAGGTTAAAAACCCCAACAAAGACTTATGGAGCAGGTCAGGGAGGGAGATGTAAGCAGGAGCAGCTTGCACTGATAAATTACGACTTAGTCGGGCTCATGCGGAAGGAAAGGTTTGAAGCAAACTCTTAAAGGGATCCAGAGAGCCCGAGTGAGTCACTGGATAAATACGTTTAAGCAAAAGAAATAGCTAAGCAAAGGGCCTAAAGTGGGACCTTGCAATAATGAGTCAGTATTCCCAGGACCTCAGTTTCCCCACACCATCCAAGCTTCCTCTTCCTACATCCTGGCCAACTTGAACACTGAAACCCATCACCACCACCCTCCAAAAACATCAGTACCCATCTCTACCGCAGCCGAGCTTCCCCCAGCCCCTCACACCCACAGGGGCTTCTGGCCATCTCCCTGGCTGTCTACATTCTAGAAAAGGCTGCACCTGAAGCAGAGAGGAGGCGGGGGTAAATGGAGACACAGACGGCTTATTTATAGATCGGGACAGTCTGTGGGCTGCTTGGCAAACGTGGCTTATCTATAGGAAGAGCAGCCAGTCGCTGAGAAACGTAATCCCTTGAGAGCAGCTTTGCTCACTTAGCAGCCAGCCCAGATCCATCCCCACTGAAGAAGTGAGCAGCATTGCAGGATGGAGGCCAAGCATCACGCCATGATCACAAGCACCTCCTGGCTGGATCCCCCCTCCCACTTCTTCTATCATGTGGGTCTGAGCATGCCATGCCTGTGCTTAACAGTACTATAATCAGTTACTATACGCCCAAATAAAGTTCCCAGCAGGTAAATGAACTGCACCCCAGCCTGGTTCCGGCCAAACACTGCAGCTTTCCATGTCCTGCTACATAAAGACCCTTCCCAGTACGTACACTCCCCTTCATCTGCCAGCCCCACTGTTTCCCAGCATGCCTTTGTTCCTGTTCCCCCATCATCACCTGGCTGAAGCCCCACACTCTCCTCACGAAAGCTTCAGCCCGAATGTGCCCATCAAAGGTATAGATTCCTTCTCCACTGCTTTCTAATACACGTCTGGGACAAGTTCATTGCCCTGCCTGTGATCTGATTACCTCATCTTTAAGGAAAAATAGTAAATACTACATGCCTTCTTGGCTTTGTAAGTATGTTCATTCATCATGAAGAGCCCATCCCATACTTGGTAGACAGTAAGTATTCAATAAGTGATGATGCTGTTACTATAAATAGCATCATCCCCATTATTACTTTAGCTGAGGTTTCTCAGTCAGTGGTGGCAGGAGCTTGCAATAAGACTCTCCATCTCAGTAGATGGAAAGCAGAGAATAGACCGGAAGTGGGCCAGGCTATCACCTCAAGACACACTTCCTCCTAGGAGGCCCTCCCAAAGGTGCCACAAACTACTGAAACAGTGCCACCAGCTGGCCACCACGCATTCAAAACCATGAGTCTACAGGTAACATCCGAGCTCTAACAGGAATGCATTGAGAGTCTGTCTGCTCAGACCGCAACTCAGGCCAAAGCAGGGAGCAGTAACAAAACTGTATCGAGAGTGACTTGTGCACAGAAAGGAGATGAGGAAGTCAGCCAGACAGCTAATGACTGCATCAGAGGCCATGCTCTTTGTCCTGCTGTCTCTAGGAAGCATTCTGGAAGAATCCTCCTCCTCTGCTCAAAAAATGATGGGCTGCCATGGTTGAAAAATCCCTTTGTAATGAAAATCAGAATTTTTTTTTAATGTCCTGAATCACTAACCAGGACAGAGACAGAGACAATAGTAGTTACAAGGTCTTGAGTAAGGAATAGGATGTGGATGTGTGCCGAGAAGAGGGTACTGTTATTCCAGAAAATAATTCCTTTATGTTGCTGTTAAATGTTGTCTCCACTTACCACCCTTTCTCAAATATATTTCATTTAGTTTCAAGTACCAAAGCCAACTCAGGTAAGCTGAGAGAAAGTGACAGCATACAGTCTCAATGTGGTTTGCCTTCTCCAAGACTCCACTGAAATCGATCCACATTGACACATTGTGATACCATTACGATATGGTTAAGCCTGTGCTCTTACTAGTGGATTGATGTATTCATGACTACAGAAGTCATGGGTTTATAGGCTAGGGAGTTATCTCAAGGCTGGGTCTGCTATGAACTTAATTTAGTTAAGTCTCCCATGCACTCACTTGCCAGGTGACATCTGTCCCAGTCTCAGACTCTGCAAAAAGGCCATTACCAGATGCAATTCTTCAACCTTCAGCCAGAACTGAAGTGAAAATAAGCAGTGTCCTCCTCCTCTTTTCTCTCCCTTTTCCTCTTCTTCCTCCACCTCTTCATCTTATTTTCATCCTTACTTCTGTGGAAGAGATCAGAAGGTGCTTTGCCAATCAATCTCAATTTCAAACACTTCCAAACATTGACAGTCCTCGGACACAGATCTGCTTGGCCCAGCTCAACTCACATGTTCCACCTCAGTCAGGCAAAACTTTCAGAGAGCCTGTGTCCTATAGAACAAGCACAGCTGCTTTGCATAATTTTGGCTTGAGAGTTAAGGATAGAAAAAACAAGTTGTGGAATTTGCTTCTGCTCCTAAAGAAAGCCACTGAGGCCAGGCATGTGTCAAGGGTGTTCCTGAATGGAGGCCTAAAAGAGAGGCCATTGTGTGAAGATGTGAAGTTGAAGCCTGGATTGCCCTGGAGAACCCAAAGTGTTAGAGATGCCAGAATCTTGGGATACCTGCCAAGAAGAGCCGCTAACAGGGAATGGAATGAGCCCAAGAGAAAGAAGTGTGTTGCAGTCAACAAAGCTGAACAGAGTTGAAGACCTGAAGAGCGTTTTGACATCAGGCGTGGAGATAGAGTTTGCAGTTTGCCCAGCTGGTTTTCAGTCTTGCTTTGGTCCAGCATTTCCTGACTATGCTCCCTTCCCTGTGTTTTGGAATGGTAATGTATCTCCTGGGTTCTGCTTTTTTATTTTGATTTTTACAGGTGATTACAGTTAAGAGATTATATGAATCTCAGAAGAGACTTTCAACTTTGGACTTTAAAACATTGTTAAGACTGTGATAGACTTTGGGAACTTTTGAAGTTGGACTAATGCATTTTGCATTATGATGGTGTTATAAGCTTATGGGGGCCAGGGGGTGGAATGTGGTAGTTTGAGTGTAATCAGACCCCATAATCTCAAATGGAATGGCACTATTAGGAGGCGTGGCATTGTTGGAGCGGGTATGGCCTTGTTGGGGGAAGTGTGTCACTGTGGGGGTGGGCTTTGAGGTTTCCTATGCTCAGGATAACACCCAGCGTCTCAGTCAACTTTCTGTTGCCTGCAAGATGTAGGACTCTCAGCTACAGCTGCAGCAACATGTCTGCTTGCACATCACCATGCTCTCCACCATGATGATGATGGACTGAATCTCTGAAACTGAGTGAGCTACCCCAATTAAATGTTTTCCTTATAAGAGTTGCCGAGATGCCTGGCGGTGGTGGCGCACGGCTTTAATCCCAGCACTCGGGAGGCAGAGCCATGTGGATCTTTGTGAGTTCGAGGCCAGCCTGGTCTACAGAGTGAAATCCAGGGAAGGCGCAAAGCTACACAGAGAATCCCTGTCTCGAAAAAGACCAAAAAAAAAAAAAAAAAAAAAAAAGAGTTGCCGAAGTCATGGTGTCTCTTCACAGCAATAGAAAGCCTAACTAAGACACATAATTACCAAAAATGGAGGGCTGTATAAACTAGACTTTTATTCGTGAAATGTGTGGTTCTTGCCATACATGCCAGAGTGGTAACATATCATCAAGGCTCCTTCTCCCACAGCAAAGGATTCAGCCAAAATCTGTGACCAATTAGAAATCATAGTTCTCTGTGGAAAGTACTATTGCCAGATTTGTTAAATAAAAATACAAGATAACCAATTAAGCTTTAGTATTCGTGAAATGATTAGCAAAAGTGTATTCGATGAGATGCTTGGAACAGACATTAAAATGTTTTGCATCGAATTCTATGGAGTTAAAGTTTAACTGGGCATCCTGCATCTTAACTGCCAACCCAGTGAGAAGGTGATGTTCTCACATGACTCCAGATCCCTGACATTTCCAAAATAATGATCGTATCTCTGGGAATGTCAATGCTGGAGACAGCTGTAGGGGGTTTCAATATGCCAAATTGAGGACACTGTGATTGAAGCTGGCATCCTGAGAGCGAAGTGGATCTGCATAATTATCTGTGAATTAAATTGCTTTGTTGCAGAGAGTCAGCTTATTAAATATGCATTTCAATTTTGGAGTGGTTGGCTGAAGAATTTGTGTATCAACAGATGGGAACTCCCTCACTGCAGCAGTGACCTTTACCTGTCAGGCTGGCTCACGGGACCACGTGCAGGAAGACATTATTATTCCTCCAAACACCATTCTCTGGTGAGTTTGGGTAAGGAGACTGGGCTGTGCCGGGAAATGGCCACAACAGCCACTGAAATGGATACCTGGTGCCGAGGAGATGGCTCCGTGAATAAAGCCCTTGCCAGGCAAGCATGAGAACCTCGGGTCAGAGCTTTAGAACCCCGGGAAAGCCAGATGCTATAATCCTAGTGCTCCTACAGAGATAGGGGAGGCAGAGACAAGAGACTCCCCTGGAGTTCATGGAACAGCAAGACTGGAGTATGTAGCCAAACCACACAGAGGCAAACAACCTGTCTCAAACAATGTGGAAGGTTCGAACGGACACCCACGGTTGTCCTCTGACCTGTACATATGCACCGAGCACAGCGTGACATCACTCACAGACAGCGGCACAGGAGGACCTAGATTTGACAAATCCACAGACTTACCAAAACCGCTACCTAAGGAAGATGGGAACAATAGCTTTTCATCAGGTGAAACGAAGCTTGATTTTTTTTTTTTTTTTTTTTTTCCGTTTTTCGAGACAGGGTTTCTCTGTGTAGCTTTGCGCCTTTCCTGGGACTCACTTGGTAGTCCAGGCTGGCCTCGAACTCACAGAGATCCGCCTGGCTCTGCCTCCCGAGTGCTGGGATTAAAGGCGTGCGCCACCACCGCCCGGCCATTGATTTTTACAACTTTTACTGAATTTGTTCTTTGGCTATTTAGTACAAGCATAAAGTGCATTCTGGGTACTGTCCTTTCCTCTCCAGGCTCCCTCCCACCCTCATTCCTCCCACCTCACACACAAGTCTCTCTGGCACAGTGTTGTCTTCTTTTTGAGACCTATGAATTTTACCAGGATTGTCTACGGGAGAAGAAAAGTTTATTTTATCTACCAGAGAGCTACAGACTTGAACGCAAAGATTGTTCCTGACATCATAAATACTAAAAACTGAATGGAGAACACCGAGGAAACGGTGTCTTCCAGATGCAGGACTGACTCCCAGATGAACTCACAGAGACTGTGGCAGCGCAGACATGGCCTGCATAGGTCGAAGCCACGTGGAGTCTCAGCACTGAGAGAGGACACTGGGCATGAGTTTCCATCCCTAACCCAGAAGCTAGATCCAAACGACCGCAACTTACAAAGGAAAAATTAATTTTCACCGATGGAGTCTCACTGAGTATATAAACCACACTTCAGGGTAGGCCCCATGCCTGGCATTAGACAGCCAACACAAAATGAACTCAGCGGTATTGTTGAAGATTGTTCTGTCTGGCATGGCTTTGTTCGGGTATTTTTTTTTTTTTAATCTTATTGGTCTTTTGCTTGTATATTACGGTTTCTGACTTTGTGGTTTTATGGATGTGTGTGTGTGTGTGTGTGTTTCTTGGACTTATGTTTGTTTGTTTTGCCTGGTTGTTTTCTAAATAGAGAGAAAGAATGTGTGGAGTAGGAGATGTGAGAAGGTGGGGAGGAGATAGGAGGAGATTGGGGGGGTCAGAATGTATTGTATGGAAAAAATATTTTTAATTTAAAATAAATAAAGCAAAACAACAATAACAACAACAAAAGAATTCCACACATCACAGAGCATTACATTTAAAGTTTTTTTTTTTTAAAATGGGCTATGGCTGGGGGTGTAGTAAGGCAATTGGTTGGGTGTACAAGGCCCTGGAGTGTGCCCTCAGCACCACACCAAAACCTTCATAATGATAATGGTGAGTTCTAGGTGAGCTCAGCATAACTTAATCTCTCTGAGCCCCAGTTTTCTCCTCCATAAGATGTGGGCCATGATACAATTCTTCCAAGGAGTTGTTTTATTCTCTAAATAAAATCACTCATGGTGAAACATTTTTTTTAACCACTGAGGCTTTATACAAACATAAAAAGACTTTTAATATTCTTCCTAATTACTTGTGTTTTTCTTTTTCTGTAATTAGTATCAACACTTTTACATGCATATGAAACAGATCAAGATGTCCATTCAGGAATAATTAAGAGAAAAAAAAAGCTTTATTTTAGAAAGACTGTGGGATGTTGTTGGAGGAACAGTATGTCTTTTCTTTTTTCCCCCTTTTTTCAGGAAGTAAAATGCAAACAAGTTTATCGTCCTAAGGTTCTTCTGCACCAAATTTTAATAGAAAATTTCTTGCACCTAAGCAATCCAGTTATGTTCATGATGATAAATAATAACCAAAGGGGGAAATCTACAAAGAAAGAGCAAAGGACAGTAGCAGCATGGAGTTAAACTAACATTCGGAAAGAGTCGAGGATACAAAGCAGGGAACACCAATAGATACACTCAACACTCTAACACATGATAACACCCGTTCACACACGCCCCACTCACACGTTCACACTCACTAGTGTTCTGGCTTCTTCTCTTACCTCCTTACTCATCATTCCTCCGTAGGTAGAACAATCTTTCCTTTTGAACGAACACAGCTTGTGTGTTTGTACCGCACGTAGATGTATGTGCATGCTTGGTTTGGTTGGTTTGTCCAGAAGCTTTATATAATTGAATTTTTGGAAGACTATGCATGCCTGTGTCAGTACAAGCTGGAGGGCCAGCAGCATTCCAGAAGCCTGCTTCACAACTCTCTCAGGGCAAACTAGAAGCTAGGGAGGAACTGGCCTGCTTCCAAGTAGCAGTTCTAGAAGGGGGAGAGCCAGCAAGGGAGTTTCCTGTGTGCTTTGAAGAAATCTTGAGTTGAAAGGAATTATAAAGATTAGCCTGTTTGTGAACTCATAGAAGCTATGATTGTTACCTTCAAACGACCTGTATGAGATTAGTCCCAGTGAGATCCCCACATGGAAATGGGTAGGGGCTCACAAGGCCCCACCATTCCTTAGGGGAGCAGGCAAAAGAAGAAAAAAAAAGATTATCACTGTATAGTCCCTCATTTCAAAAGTGCAGAAACTGAGGATGACCAGAGAAGGGACAGAGACTCGCCTGGGACCACACCAATATTATCTTTACAAATCTTCCCGTGAGGCTCTGTCATAGGAAAGGCATGTCAGTGTCGGTGACCTATCACATAAGGTAGCGTGAAAACAAGCCAAAGAGAAGAATTTAGAATTCTGGAAGAGCTGACAAAATTTTCTAATTTGGAAAGTAGAAATACTTCCACAAAGAATGTGGCTTCCAAAGCTGTCACTAAAAATTTCAAGGATCCTAGCCACCCAGTGCCTACACAGACACATTCATCATAACCACCTGCTGTCTAGGACACTCCTCTTGGAAAACCACATCGAAATACCAGACAATAAAAAAAAAAATCAGTGAGGCAACAGGGGAGCTAAAATGAAACATGCAAAAGGAAAGAACAAACAGAACACAGTCACTTCAGAGTGACAGAGAACATCTCCCAACATGGCACTCCTATCTGAATATAGCATCCATCGAGCATGCAAGAAGCAAACTGAAGCACCAGCGAGCATTTCCTGACCCTGTTGGCAAGTCAAAACTCTTGGGGTTTACCTACAAGTTGATCATTGGAGCACTGACCTCATTATGCAAGCCAAGTGCAGACAGGATGCTGAAGATCATCAGACCAGCTCAGGGAGAAAAGCTCAGATGAAATTGTGTGTAAAGCCTGGAAGAAATGCCTCAAAATGACGTATCAGAGGTGGCTCCAGTTACTGCGATCTATGGTGCGATCCAGTGGATAGCATAGGGCAGAAGGAAGGTATTCCCAGGAGTGGGAGTGAGCATACGGTGATTGGATGCTGAGGATGTGCACTAGATAGCAGGGCAAGCTCCCACAGACCGAAGGGAACATCTCCCAGACAGCCCTTGGCAGGCCTTTCCCCCTCACACAGCTGAAGGTCTTAATTGGGAGCCTCACTCCCTAGCCCACCCCCAGCCACACATTCCACCACTCCCCACCATCCAAATCAGACATTTAATTAGGAGCTCAAATGTCCCCGTCCACACTCTGAGTCCCTGAGTAATAACTTCTGGCTGATGACATCCTTTCACCCTACCCAGTATCCCAGGTTAGAAAGCCAAGGGCAGGAATGGTGTGGGCAGAGGGTTGAGTGTAACAATAAAGGGCCAGGAAGAGGGAGATGATGGGATAGTGTACATCTTCACTGCGGTGGTTACACAAACCTATAATACCAGGCTAGAGCCATGTCCATTTCCTGATTTCAGTGCTGTAGAGTAGGCATGCAAAATATAATCACTGAGGAGGCCGATGAAAGTCACGTGGTCCTCTCTGAGTGACCTTTGCAACTTCCTGTGCATCTGTAATGATTTCAATACTAACATGTTCTTTGAAAACAATTAAAACAGACATAAAAAGCTCCAGCAAAATCCCCGGAGCCCTGGAGCAGGGACTCAGCAGAACTGAGATCTGTGCAGCCAGCCCTGGAATCTGTCCGTAGCCAACAGCAACAGAGTTTGCTGTTGCTACAGCCACGGCACTAAGGAAGTCTCTGTCCTCTGATGTTTGGAATTACAAGACGGAGAGGCCAAGAATTCCCTGTTTTTACTTCAGCTGATGCAACAAAGTAACAGCTTTGGCCTCCTCCATGAGCGAGGATGGATGGAACATGAGGAAACGAATCCCAGGCCCTGAAGCCGCCTGGAAACAGCAGAGCAAGACCAGAGCCGTCTGTGTCTGCTTTGGCAGCATTCTGGATGATGAACAGTTAACTCCAGACCCACCTCTACACAGGGCTGTAAAGACAGGGTTTGCTAACCTGCTTTCAGTTTCTCCCATGTTGTGACTTCTGTCATTCCCAAACACCTAGTTTATTTTCTCTTCGGTGTCTGAGTAAGTTTACAACATCACACCAGACAGCTTTAACAAGCAGTGCCATTCACCCACAGTCAACTGTTTACACCAGCCTCACGTCATCTCACTTCATCCATCACACAAACTTACAAAGTGGATGTTATTATCTTTCCCTTGCACATGCGCAGAAGCTCGGCGATGTAACGTCACTTTGCCTAAGTCCCATGAGTAATAAATACTAGGTAGGGCCTAGATTCAAGCCTGGTTCATGCAGACTCCAAACCCAGAGGATCTCACCAACAGACTACACTGTTTCTCATAGGATAAGACCAGCAAGGAGGCAAAAGAAACAGGGTCTTCTGAGCTAGGTGAGTCCCATAGACAAGCTCAGTCACAACCTGGTTGCTGCTGGTAGGAGGTAGATCCAGGAAATTTACCCTTCAGAGAACAGTGTCAGGGAGCAAGGGATATCTCCATGTCTTCTAGGGTCTCCTTTCTCCCTTGTGAAGGAGGGGGAGAATCCTGCCACATCAGGGTTCATGTGCTAAACTCCTCTCCTGGAAAGTGCCTTGGAAGGGCAGGGACCCAGTGGGATCTACCCATCCTCCAGTCCCACCTGCCAAGTGCAGGAGCATCCAGGATGCACAGTAAACTGCCCCCTCCGGGGGATGGCCAAGGCTTTTAGCAATGACTAAATACAGACTCGACTGTGATATCACTTTCTCCACCTTCTATAGGTGTATGGCAGGTGCTAGGCATTAGAGAAGAAAGGAAAGACTTTTCCTGGCCCGAGAACAATCTGTGAGAGCTCAGCTGGGAAAAGCCTGCAAAATACACTCTCACAGCAAAATTTGAGGTCACCAGGCCAAGTTATTAGATTGGATATTCTGAAGCCAAGAGCAGGGAGAGCCTCAGCGAGGCAGCTGACATCCCCAGCAGGAGGCTCAGCCAGTAGACAGGGGTTGGTCCTCTGTCCACGTGACTCTCACAGGCAGAGTGAGATTTCTTGGGTTAGATCAGCAGGAAGACAAGGTAAAGCTAACTGGGTCAGAAGTCCCCCAGCCTCATCCTCAGGCATGTTACAGAAGACGTCAGCAGAGAATATTCAGTCCCTAATAAGACATGCTTAGAAACCAAATGCTACATTTTTATTCAGATTTATACTGCAAGCCCCGTAAAATATAATATATGGGTTTATCTCACAGAATACCCTAGAGGAATATAATCATCATCCCTGGTTTACAGGTGAGGAAACTCGGGCTCAGAACTACCAAACAAATTGCCTCAAGTCCTCCGATAATCGACAATACAGATAGGATTTGAACTCCCGACCTGCACTTAACTGCTCTGATATGGATTCCCACAACAGATGGTGGTGGGGAGGATGGGGAAATAGACAAGACTGGACTCTAGAGAGATCCTGTGAGACCGAGGGCATAGCTAAATGGAAGAACACTTGCCTAAGGTGCACAAAACCCTGGGTTCAATCCCCAGTGTCACCAAAAACATCCCATGCATGCAGTTAATTGTGCTGACATACACATGTGTACAGTAACATGCTGCCTGACCATAGGCTTATGTCCCTTCCCTTCCCTCCTCTTCCCTCCCTTCCCTTCCCCTTCCCCTTCCCTCTCCTCCCCTCCCTTCCCTTCCCTTCCCTTTCCCCACATCTTGCTCTGACATCTGCTTTTTGAACATGTTTTTACAACATTGTCTGTGAGGATTTCATGCTCCAGATTTTGCAAAGCCCAGATGTGAGGTGTACTTGATCCCTGGTATTGGAAGTCAGAATTTCTATGACACCATGCATGCTACCTGCTTGCAAGGGCTAGGAACAAAAGTGTGGAAGAGACAGATACTACAAGGAAAGTTCCTTCTTGAAGGAGAGAGGTTCAAGAAACTCAACTCATGAAACTCAAAAGATTCTGGAAGCTCATAAAACTTACAGGGCTTTGGGGTCCTCCCCCTAAGTGACAAAAGTAGTCAGCCACCGCTGTGGGACTTGTGTAACTGCCCTCCGGTTGTTCTGAGGACACTATATAATTCAGTCCTCACCCATCGAGAAATGAACTTTTGGGCAATGCAGCTCCTGGATCACCCATTCTGTAAATAACCTTTCCTCATGTTTCTGCAGGAAACCCCAATAAAATCTCTGGTTCATGACACTGGACCTGGATGGAACTGTTTCCGTTCCGTTCTGCCATTGCCCTCTCTATCTGAGGGGAATAGAAATAGTCTCCCCAGGAAGAGTCACACCACAGCAGGATAGTAGTCAAACTACTGGGAGACGATGTGGCTGATTCTCAGGTCCCCCTAGAGAGGGCCTTTCTACTACGAGGCTTCCATAGATATTGAGCTGACATTGGCATTGTCTACCTATCATGGTCACTCTAGAGCTCATAAAATTTAGTGTATCAGCTCCAAGTCCTTAAGCATGCTTCTAAAAAAATAGACCTTAAAATATTGTAGCATACCCTTAAGAGTAGCAATCCTACAGCTGGAATTGTGTGTGTGTGTGTGTGTGTGTGTGTGTGTGTGTGTGTGTGTGTGTGTGGTGTATGTCTGTGGTGTGTGTGTCTATGATGTGTGCGTGTGGTATGTGTCTATGGTGTGTGTGTGATGTGTGTGTGGTTTGTGTATGTTGTGTGTGTATCTTTGGTGTGTATGTGTGTATGTATATGTGTGTGTGTGTCTGTGGTGTGTATGTGTGTGTGTGGTATGTGGTGTTTGTGTGTATGGTGTGTGTGTCTGTGCTATGTGTATATGTCTGCAGTATGTATATGTGTGTCTGTGGTATGTGTGTGGTGTGTGTGTGTCTAGAGGATACATGTGTGCATGTGTGTGTGGTGTGTGGGTATGTATGTGTGTGTCTCTGTGTGTGGTATGTATGTGTGTGTGTCTAGAGTATGTCTGTGTGCATGTGTGTATGTGGGTGTATATGTGTGTGTCTGTGGTATGTGTGTGTGATATGTGGTGTGTGTGTGTATGTGTGTGTGGTGCGGTGTGTATGTATGTGTGTCTAGAGTATGTCTGTGTGCATGTGTGTATGTGGGTGTATATGTGTGTGTCTGTGGTATGTGCGTGTGTGATATGTGGTGTGTGTGTGTGTGTATGTGTGTGTGGTGGGGTGTGTATGTGTGTGTGTCTAGAGTATGTCTGTGTGCATGTGTGTATGTGGGTGTATATGTGTGTGTCTGTGGTATGTGTGTGTGTGATATGTGGTGTGTGTGTGTGTGTGTGTATGTGTGTGTGGTGGGGTGTGTATGTGTGAAGTGTGTCTCTGCATGCATGTGGAGGCCAGAGATCCACTTCAAGTGTCATTCTTTAGATGCTGTCCATCTTCAGTTTTGAGGCAGGGTCTCTCATTGGCCTAGAACTAACCAAACAAGCTCGACTAGAAGCCATCAAGACCCAGGAATTCACCTGGCTCCATCTCCCCAGCACTAGGATGGCAAGTGCATACCACCACACCCAGATTTTTAAAGTACGAGTTCTGGGGACTGAACTCAGGTCCTTGTGCTTTCAAGGCAAAAACTTCACTGACTGAGCCATCTCCTTAGCCCCTGCATCCAGAATTCTGTCCTTCAAATGTAGCTGAACACATACGAGTTAGCATAAGCACCAAGTTTCTCATAATTGATGGCAGCAAATACAATGGGAGCACCTCAAATGTCTATCACTAGAGGATAATTTAAGAAATTGTGGAAATGTGTATGATAACATACTCTTCAGCCCTAAGAATAAATAAGGAAGTTCTGCTTCTAGGAATGTGAAGGAAAGATGTAGAAGTGGGTCCCTAGAGCACATAGCTAAGTACAGAAGGGAAGACAGCATGTGTACCATGCATGTGTACACATAGCTAAGTACAGAAGGAAGACAGCATGTGTATCATGCATGTACACATAGCTAAGTACAGAAGGAGAGACAGCATGTGTACCATGCATGTGTACACATAGCTAAGTACAGAAGGAAGACAGCATGTGTACCATGCATGTACACATAGCTAAGTACAGAAGGAGAGACAGGATGTGTACCATGCATGTACACATAGCTAAGTACAGAAGGGAAGACAGGATGTGTACCATGCATGTGTACACATAGCTAAGTACAGAAGGAAGACAGCATGTGTACCATGCATGTACACATAGCTAAGTACAGAAGGAGAGACAGGATGTGTACCATGCATGTGTACACATAGCTAAGTACAGAAGGAGAGACAGGATGTGTACCATGCATGTACACATAGCTAAGTACAGAGGGAAATACAGGATGTGTACCATGCATGTACACATAGCTAAGTACAGAGGGAAAGACAGGATGTGTACCATGCATGTGTACACATAGCTAACTACAGAAGGAAGACAGCATGTGTACCATGCATGTACACATAGCTAAGTACAGAAGGGAGAGACAGGATATGTACCATGCATGTGTACACATAGCTAAGTACAGAAGGGAGAGACAGGATGTGTACCATGCATGTACACATAGCTAAGTACAGAAGGAGAGACAGGATGTGTACCATGCATGTACACATAGCTAAGTACAGAAGAGAAGACAGGATGTGTACCATGCATGTACACATAGCTAAGTACAGAAGGGAGAGACAGCATGTGTACCATGCATGTACACATAGCTAAGTACAGAAGAGAAGACAGGATGTGTACCATGCATGTACACATAGCTAAGTACAGAAGGGAGAGACAGCATGTGTACCCTGCATGTACACATAGCTAAGTACAGAAGGGAAGACAGCATGTGTACCATGCATGTGTACACATAGCTAAGTACAGAAGGGAGAGACAGCATGTGTACCATGCTGCCATTTGTATCCCATCAGGAGAGGACAAGGAATGCTTGTGTGTCCTTAAATGTGTGTAGATGACCTTTAGATGGATGTGTAAGAAACTGGTGGTACTCTGTTTGCTTTCAGAAAAGAGACCTGTGACTCAGAGACAAGCTAACATAGACCTCTGCAGCATCCCATTATGAACCTTCTTACTTTGGTCACCTATACCAAGATAAATTTACACCCATGCACATAAATAGCCAATCCTGTGGTATATTTACAAAGATGGTAGAAAGAGTATCAGAGACCCTGAGTTCGACTGTTGTTTCTGACACTTCAGAAACTACTTGACATTTATGAGTCTAGATTTCTTCAGTTTTGGAGTGTGGGGTTGGGGAGTGAAAATGCTTTCCCAAGGCTGTCAAGAAGATTAGGAGACAAGATGTACTTGTTTGTTCTTGCTAACGTTTGGGCTTTTTTTTATGCTTGAGATTGAACTCAGGACATTGCGCATGCTAGACAAGCTCTCTACAACTGAGCTACAGTCACAGCCCTAGGATATTTGTTAAGTACTTGCTGTAAACCAGGCCTGGATAAGTATCATGTTTTACCAAGGTGAATCCAGTAGACCTGCTCCCACAGCATGTGTCATGAGCACACAGCAGCATGGAGAACGTGGATATTCAATGACTCGGTCTATAGCCTTGCAGCCTCGTGATATCCTAAGTGCTATAGCAGAAGTGGCTGTATATGGGACAGAGAACACTGCTTGATCTCTCTCTCTCTCTCTTTCTCTCTCTCTCTCTCTCTCTGTGTGTGTGTGTGTGTGTGTGTGTGCGCGTGTGTGTGTATGTGTGTGTGTGTGTTTACATGTGTATGTGCATATGCACACGTGTGTGAGGGCCAGAGGTCAACTCTGATGTGTTATTCATGAGAAAACTTCCACTTTTTTTTTTTTTAAGACAAATGACTTCACTGGCCTGGAGCTCACCAAGCAGATTACACTTGCCAGCCAACAAATCCCAGGCATCTGTCTCTCCTGCATCCCCCACTCTAAGATTACAAGCGTGCACTGCTATGTGCAGATACTGATCTTCAATCACACGGTATATGCTGCCTGCTTGAGAAGTGACATGTAAGCTCACGCTGAACAGATCAAACAGATTTGGAAAAAAGAGAGAGAGAGAGAGAGAGAGAGAGAGAGAGAGAGAGAGAGAGAGAGAGAGAGAAAGAAAGAAAGAAAGAAAGAAAGAAAGAAAGAAAGAAAGAAAGAAAGAAAGAAAGAAAGAAAGAAAGAAAGAAAGAAAGAAAGAAAGAAAGGTTAGGTACATACATTATGGTGTGAAAGAACCAGAAATAAACCCAGAGGGCAAGGAACCAAAAAGGCCCAAAATAGCTAAGGAACAGTGAGAGGAGGAAGAGTGGGAGTCTAAGGGGTGAGTGAGCATCCCAAACCCCCAGGACCCATGGTGAGGACCCTGGAATGTCTTCCACACACAGCGGGAAGCAAGGACTCTTCCACTTCCCAGGGGAGAGAATAGTGAGTTGGACTGGAGAACAGACTCAGACAAACCCTGGTTCTGACATCCCTGGTTCTGATTCCGGCTTTCCCATCTCCTCCTCCTGAGTGCCTCCAGCTCTTTGTCTCCCCGTGGGGGTTAAACCGTGCTTCTGGAAAGGCTGCTTTGATGTCTCAGTGCACCCTGGGAAAAGCCCACGGCTCAGGCCCTCCCAAAGATGAATTCACGGCAACACCACAGTGATAAAGGGAGTGTACTGTGCTCCCTCGGTATCAACAGGAAATTGGTTTTAAGACACACATATTCTAAAATCCATGGTCCTTTATAGAAAATGGCATAGGGGGCTGGAGAGACAGCTCAATTGGTAAAGTGTTTGCTCTGCAAGATGAATCCCTGATTTGGGGTTTCCAGCACTCACGTGAAAAGCCAAGTGAGCACACATCTGTTATCCCAGCGCTGGGGGGCGTGGTGGAGCCAGGTGAATACTGAGAGCTCACTAACTAGCCAGCCTAGACGAATTAGTGAGCTACAGGTTTAGTGACAGAGTCTGTCTTTAAAAGTGAGGCAGAGGACAAAGCTCAGGGACTGTGAGGAGACAGAAGGACTGTGAGATTCTGAGGTCAGGAAGGACTGGAGAGAAACAGTGTCTTCTGGACTTGACAGGACAGCTGCATGGATGTACTCACAGCAGCCGTGGTTGCCTGCACAAGACCTGTGCAAGATCAGTCTAGTCGACACTCCAGGATGGAAGGGGAGGGGTTCATAAGTCCTCACCCCTAGCCGAGGAGCTACTGACAGTTGGTGGCTTCTGGGGTAACAGAATGGCCTCTGGAAGTTCAATCATGTTCTAATAGTTGACTCCACACTCAGGAGTCTATGCACACCACAAATTGGACTCAGTGGGTTTAAAAAAAAAAAAAGACACTAAGTTGGGAGGGTTGAGGTAGAAAGAAGCTGGGGGAGGAGCAGGGGGTTAAATATAATCAAAATATACTGTACACATGTATGAAAATGCTGTATGTTAAAAAAAATAAGGTAGAAAGCAATTGAGAAAGACATCTTGACATCAACCTCCGGCCTCTACACACCTGTGCACATACATGTGAACACATTCACACACACAAGCAGGTATAGTACATACACCATACACAGGGTTGGGGATTTAGCTCAGTGGTAGAGCGCTTGCCTAGCAAGCGCAAGGCCCTGGGTTCGATCCTCAGCTCAAGAAAAAAAAAAAAAAAAAAAAAACCATACACAGCTGCAAAAAAACATAAAATAAAATAAAAATTTAAAAGAAAACAGCATAGTATTGGCTTGTGCTGCACAAATCCTCTTGCATGGGTTAAATCACCTTAGGTCAAGTGTGGTGCCTCACAGAACATCACACTGTGTAGTCGTTGGACTTATGGTGACATGAAAAACATGGCCACTGCTCTCGGCACCATTTCTTAAAATATTTCTGATCTGCTGTTGGTTCGCTCTACGGATGTGAAAGGCCAGCTCTGTTTCTGAACTATTTATTGCTCTAGGTCAAGAATGACTAAATCTGGCCCACTCCCTGTTTTGTATTATTCACAAGAACAGTTTTAACACTGTTATCTTATCTATTCATCACATTTACTTGTTGATTTTGTATATGCGTTTGTGCCACAGTGTGTGTGTGTGTGTGTGTGTGTGTGTGTGTGTGTGTGTGTGTGTAGGTCAGAGGACGACTCACAAAAACAGTCAATTTTCTTCTTCCACCATGGGAGCTCCAGGGATCAAGCCTCCCCAGAAAGTTCACTGCTGAACCATCTCACTGGCCCCAAATGTTATTTTTAGATCAAATGAAAAACTGTATTTGATGATTTATGAATGTTTTTGTAAATAAAAAAGAGGGGAAAGGAGCCAGCAAAGAAACTTGGTAGGATGGTCTTAAGCACATTCAAGGGTAACAAAGGCCCTTATGATGTTTCCTACATTAGACCCAGCTGTGACAGTTGTTCTCTGTAACATTCAAGAGGTTTTCTCGGTTGTGATGTCAGCTCTAACGTCCTAGCATTCTGGGACCCTTTATGGTAACAGCAGAGGATGACTTCAGACGCTGCTGACTGTCAGGCTGATGACATGGCAGATCTCTAATGCTGGCACCCTCTATGCAAACCCTGAGCCGTGACTATAAATAGAAGTCAGCGTCATCAGGAAGCACTCCCCTGGCTGAGGTCATCTTCCCCAGCAATGTCACAGCAGGCCCAGGCAAGTGCTGGGACAGGAGAGCATGGAGTAGGACTCGAGAGGGAAGCCAGAGCATGGAGTGCAGAACGTCTGTGGAAAAGACCAACCTGGAGCGTCCAGACATACTGGGTGTTATGATTTGGATCTGAAACATCTCCCACCAGATCATGCTTTCAATGCTTGTCGCCCAGCTGGTGCCCTTTGTTATGGGGGACTGTGGAGCTTTTAGGAGGTGGAGCCTAACTGGCAGAAAGAGGTCGCTAGGGTAGGCATTTGAAGGTTATTCTCACCCCTGGGTCTAACTTGACTATGTTTCCTGATCCATTATTATATGAGCAGCCTTTGCCAAATGCCCTCATTGCCATGAACTCTAACACACACACACACACACACACACACACACACACACACACACACACGATGAGCCCCTGAAACCAGGAGTTGTTTCTGTCAGCTATTGGGGTCACAGTGATGTGAAAGTAATTAATGCAGTGGGCACCACGGACCAGGCTGCCCCTGGGCACCAGGGATTGCTTTAGGCTCTTATGTGAATCCCTTCATATGGCCCCTTATAGTCAACATTGTTAAGTAATGGTTACTATCATCTCTGCTTAATAGAGGACAAGGAGGAGCAGAGAGGTAACTTACCCAGAGCAGTACAACTAGTGATTTCATTCCAAATTTGGGGAGAGAGTGCTTGAATTTGGCCTCTGTGCTTTCCTGTATGTATGTGCTAACCCAGGGAATAAGCAAAAACTGGAGGAATTTAGCAACAATGTTGAGAGCCCTAGGCATGGAAAGGTTCTGTGTATAAGGCACTTATTATGCAGTGATCTATTTGCTGCTTTCCTACAGTCATATGTAGCCTGCCATTCTGGCCCATCTGCATGTACCATGAGTGCCCCACAAACACCAACATCCACAAACAGTGTGGTCTCACAGTACACACTGAGCACATTTATGTGGCCTCTAGATGGAACTCCCAGCCCAGAAAGCTCAGGCCCTCTCCAGCTCCTGATAAGTACTATTGCACCAGCTCATCTTTTCCACTTAAAACCCAGCTATCTTAGTTAGGGTTTCTACTGCTGTAAAGAGACACCATGACCATAGCAACTCTTATATAAAGGAAAACATTTAATTGGGGCTGGCTTACAGGTCAGAGGTTTAGTGCATTATCATCATGGAGGGAAGCATGGCCGCATGCAGCTAGACACGGTGTGGTGGTTGAAAAGAAAACGACTCCCAAAGGGAGTGGCATTATTAGGAGGTCTGGCCTTGTTGGAGGAAGTGCATCATTGTGGGGGCAGGCTTTGAGGTTTCATATGCTCAGGATACCACCCAGTGTGTCAATCCTGATGCCTGCAAGACATAAGACACTCAGCTACTTCTCCAGCACCATGCCTGCCTGCATGCCACCATGCTCCCTTCCAAGATGGACTGAACCTCTGAACTGTAAGTCACCACAACTAAATGTTTTCCTTTATAAGAGTTGCCATGCTCATCGTGTCTCTTCACGGCAATAGAAACCCTAACTGAGACACATAGGCTGGAGGAGGAGGCAAGGGTTTTATTATCTTGATCTACAGGCAACAGAAGGTGAACTGTTACACTGGGCATGGCTTGAGTATAGATATATAGCCTGCCTCCACAGAGACCACTTTCTCCAACAAGGCCACACCTCCTAATAGAGCCACTCCCTATGGGCCAAGCATTCAAACACATGAGTCTATAGGGGCCATTCCCATTCACACCACCACACCAGCCAAGCCAGGCACGATGGCTCATGCTTCTGATCCCAGCACTCAGGAGGGTAAAGCAGGAGGATCAGGAGTTGATGGTATGAGATACACAGTGAAACTCCGTAACAAAAACAAAAAACAAAAACATATTTTTTCTTTTTAAAATTTTTTCAGGCAATGTATTTTGATCATGTTTTCCCCTCCCCCAATTCCTCCCAGAGGTTTCCCCCTCTACCCACCCAACTTTATATTCTTTTTCTCTCTTCCTCTCTTTAAAACAAACAAAAATAAGAAACACAAAAAAAAAAACCCACAAAAATGGAAATCAAAATAAATAAGCCAAAGGCTGATAAGACAAAAAATACTCAAAGAAAGCAAAATGGGACAGAAAGTCTATAAAAACAACACTGAGTTTATTTGGTGTTAGCCAGCCACCTGGGGGCATGGGGCTGCCCTGCGGTGTGATTAGCATACCCAGTGAGACTCCATGGGAGAAAACTGATTTTTCCTTTGCCATCAGGTACCATCGGCAGACAGGCTCTTGGTTAGGGGTAGGAGATGATGTCCACTTCCCCCCTCAGTGCTGGGACCCTGTCTGACCTGGACCTGTGCAGGCGCTGTATGTACAGCCACAGTCTCTGTTGTGTCTGGAAGACACTGTTTCCTTGGAATCATTCATCACCTTGGGCTCTTACAATCTTCCCAACTCCTCTTCTGCCTCTGCTTCGATCCCTAAACATTGAGGGGAGGGGTTTGATGAAGATAACTCATTTAGAAGTGAGAGGTCCAAAGTCTCCCACTCTCCAGTGTCCAGGGGTGGATACAAAAAAAAACAAAAAACAACCTAACCAAGTACTATGGGCACACTTATCTGCATGAGAAACAGAAATCAGACATGATGTTAACAATAATAATACCCATTAGACCTTAAACACCTTCAACTTAATCCTCTCAATGGTTCTGAATGAATTAAGTTATTAGGTGCCATTATCCCTCTTTTGCATAGGAAACTGAGAGTTGAAGTACATACCACAAGCTCCCCAGAAAGAAAATGGTTGAGTCAATATAAATGTCTCTCTCCAAACCCCTGCTCCTAGCCGTGGATGTCACAAAGCTGCCCTGAGAATCACAAGGGATATCCCAGGGCCAATTTGATTTAATTGATAGTTATCTACTATAAATATGTGCACGATGTTGTATTAAGACTTGACAATCCAATGACTGAAATCGTCTTTGCCCAGCGGAGTTTAGAGTTCAATAAGGAAGACGACAGAACAGGTTCATTCAACCGTTACTGAGCATCTGCTACATCCCGGAGACAGATGTGAGTCTGAGTGTTTGAGGGTGCTGAGAGGCTCCATGGGTGAATGTTCTCGCTGGTAAGCCTGAGAACCTGAGTTCCCAGGACCCACATGGTGGGAAGAGGAAGCTGACTCCTGCAGGTTGTCCTCTGACCTCTACATGCACTCCCTGCCGCACATACACTAGACAGAATAATGGATTAATGTGGAAGGGAGGGAGGGAGGGAGGGAGGGAGGGAGGGAAGGAGGGAGGGAGGGAGCAACAGAGTGAGGGAAGGAGGGAGGGAGGGAGGGAAAGAAGGTAGGAAAGAAGGGAGGGAGGAAGGAAGGGAGGGAGGGAGGGAAGGAGGAAGGGAGGGAGGGAAAGAAGATAGGAAGGGAGGGAGGAAGGAAGGGAGGGAGGGAGGGAGGGAGGGAGGGAGGGAGGGAG
This sequence comes from Peromyscus maniculatus bairdii, assembly GCF_049852395.1. Lineage (NCBI taxonomy): Eukaryota > Metazoa > Chordata > Mammalia > Rodentia > Cricetidae > Peromyscus > Peromyscus maniculatus. The sequence goes on along the minus strand of NC_134871.1, from coordinate 6,230,056 downwards.
GGAGGGAGGGAGGGAGGGGGGGGGAAAAGTCTAAGTGTTTGGTGAATAGAAAAGGCAGAAGTCCTATCTTAAGATAAGAACACCTCAAGCCGGGCGGTGGTGGCGCACGCCTTTAATCCCAGCACTCGGGAGGCAGAGCCAGGCGGATCTCTGTGAGTTCGAGGCCAGCCTGGGCTACCAAGTGAGTTCCAGGAAAGGCGCAAAGCTACACAGAGAAACCCTGTCTCGAAAAACCAAAAAAAAAAAAAAAAAAAAAAAAAAAAAAAAAAAAAAAAAAAAAAAAAAAAGATAAGAACACCTCAAGAAAGTGGAGCTGACAGATTTAGACAAATGGTGGTCAGTTAAAAGGGACCATGCCTTCGTTCCCAACCAGGATGTGCTAACTGCCCTCTGGTCCTCCAGCTAGCAGCAACAGGAAATCACCAACACAGGTTTCTCAGAACTGCCTCCCAGGAGCTGCCACCTTCCGGGGCACTGCATATTTGGTGTTGTGGAGCTGATCTCCACTGTGCTGAACCCCCAGGAGTTCTGTACTGATCACAAAAGGAGGTCTCCCGACTGCTCCCACAAAAATGAATTTCAATTCACCCCAGTTCCAAGAGGAAACTGTGTTGGCAAGCAACATTTTGTCACAGAGTGAAGGAACAGAAGGGGTGTTAAAGGCAGCATAAAGATGCTAAATGTCTGCTCCAAAATGTTTGCGAATAAGGAGGTGCTCTTTCTTTTCAGTTAAGTACCTCAGAATGAGAAGGAGGAAGGGCACGGTTGGAAATTTTCAAATGAACCAACAACGGGTTTCCGTCTCCTACCCAGAAAGGGTAACCTGCCACCAAACCAAGTGGATCACGTGGCAGCTGTGTAGATTCCCCACAACTGGACTGCTGCCAGGAGAAGATCTTCCTCACAACGTGTGTTAGCGTATAGACGGTATATTTATTCATAAGCACTGGTGCCCATTTCTCTCAGGCTGGGGTCCAGACCTCAGGGGACCCCATAATTACTAGCTGGCCTTGTATGCCCCAAGCTGGTATAGCCACCCTCCTGCCAGGGGGCACACATCCCACAGCAACACAAAGTTTCCTCTTGAAAATGAGTCATATTGGAGGAAAAGTATTCAGTAAATACAGAAGTAGGCGACATTGCCATGAAAAACACAGCCTGGGGCTGTAGTCATGGCTAAAGTTTGGAAACCCAGATTTGGTCCGTCCACATCCTTTCCAAGTTTGAAGTAGAGAAACAGGGGCTTAGAAAGTTGGTTCCCTAGGACTCCCTCTGACTACCTTATTCAGAGATCCAACACCTGCTTCATACTTAAGAGTTTCAAATGTTCATGAAAGGGCTGGGGTTGGAGGTTGGAAGTGAAACTTAGAAATTCTGTGTCAGTGCTCATGGTTCGGTTTGGTTTGGTTTGGTCTGGTTTGGTTTTTATCTCTCTGGAAGAGTTGATTTGTAATCCTTTATGGACCCAAGGTCTATCAAAGGCAGTTCTCTTGGTGAGGATGTCCCCATGGAAGAGTCGTTAAGCAGCTTTTAGAAGACAGTCATACCATGACCATCATACAGACTACATGTGTTCCTAGGTGTGTTCATGATAATCCTAGGGAACTGGCCTTCTAATGCCATTGTTTCAGGATTCTGCCTCCTACATACAACTAAAAACCCTGAGCATTATCTGTGAAATAAACTCTGAAAGACTTCAAAGGTGAAGAAAAGAAGACCACCGAAGGACCTTAGGACCTGAAGAACAATGGGATGCAGGGACCCCCACTCTAAGTTTTTATAGGCTTTATATACCTGCAAATACTAATGGGAGCAGAAAAAAAAATTAAGAGTATGGTGGAACTTATTCACATCTGACTCTTTTCTGTTACAAGACAAGGAACTTTTAGACAATAACAGCCCTACTCCAAACAAGCACCACAAAGAAAACATCAGTCCAGCCCCATTATGGCCACACCTAATGAAAATGGAGATTTCCACTACTGAGAAGTCATAAAAGGCTCCTACAAGGGAGCCAAGATTTTCAACACCATCTCAGAATAGTCCACAAGGAAAGTGAACTTTCACTTTTTCCCAGCAGTCTTCTCCCACCAGAGTGATGTCAAGAGACCCAGTAGGAAGCCAAGAGTTTCAGCGTGGACCATTCATCTGTTTACTTCAAGCATCATGGTACCAGTGGAAACAACATGGGAACCCTGTATGTCCAGCCCTCTTTAGAAGTAATAGTCAAAAGGAGCAAAAGCATAACCCATTGACATCCATAGCACAGTGGAGAAATGAAATAAAGGAATAGACAGCATATTGTTTAAGACAATAAAGAAAATTTCCTACAGAGGAATGTATAATCATCTAGGGCAGTAGTTGTCAACCTTCCTAACACTGTGACCCTTTAATACAGTTCCTTATGTTGTAGTGGCCCCTAACCATAAAAATTATTTTCATTTCTACTTCATAACTGTAATTTTGCTACTGTCATGAATCTTAATGTAAATATCTATGTTTTCTGATCCCTATGACCCCTGTGAAAGGGTTGTTTGACCCACAAAGGGGTTGAGAACCACAGATCTAGGTAGTGGACTGTCAAAGCATCAACTGAAATAAGACTATCTCTTCATGTTTTACAACAAAAACTCAGAGATCAAGATGAAGAGGAAATCTTAAGAGTATCAATGGTGGGCATAATGATGCACAGCGTTGATGCCAGCACGTGGGAGGCAGAGACAGATGGGTCTTTGTGGGTCTGAGCCTGTTCTACGTGGTCTACAGAGAGAACTACAGACCAGTTACTGAGACCCTGTCCAAAAGACAGCAAGGAAAGAGGAATCTTGATATGAAATTCTCGGCAGAAAACTTAAAAACCAGAAGACTTGGTTTGATGGGATGATACACTCAAGGTAAAGAAAAGTAATAATAAAATCTCCTAACTAAGAATCATATGCCTAGAAAATCTTCCCTTCTGAGATGAAAGAGTGATTAAAACTTCTAGACAAAACAAACAAACAAACACACAAAAACCCACTAGGATAGCTTAGCTTATCACCATTGCTGAAGAGAATCCTTTAAGCCAGAGAAAATAATGCTAATGAGTGTACAAAAACATCTGAAAGTATAAGCCTACAGGTAGGCAAAGCACAGTGGTACACACCTTTAGTGCTAGCCCTTAGAGAGAAGAGGCAGATGGATCTCTGTGGATTCAAGGCCAGCCTGCTCTACATAGTGAATTCCAGGACAGCTAGAGCTACATAGTGTGCCTGTCTCAAAAAAGCAAAACATACACAAAAAAAAAACCCTTAGTACACAGTCAAATTCAAAACATTTTAATAATATGTGAAAGTTAAAAAATAATACAACTATTAAAATAATAGCTATAAAAGTTTGTAAAGGAATGCATAATATAGAAATATTCAAAATATTGCTATGGCAAAAATTTTAAAGTGTGACTAACATTGAGGTTAATTTTCTTAATATTTGTGTCTGTTGTTTCTGTTCATTGTCACAGTATTTATAATAACCAAAATATAGATCAACCTGGTGACTATCACCAAACAGGTGGAGAAAATGTATATGTACACAATGAAATATGACCCATCCATTTAAAAAAAGAATGAAATCCTATTATTTGTGACTATAGGGATAAACAAGAAAACATTATGCTAAGTGAAATAAGCCAAGCACAAAACTATCACATGGTTTTTTCCTCATATGTGAACTCTTTTTTTTTTTTTTTTTTTTTTTTTTGGTTTTTTGAGACAGGGTTTCTCTGTGTAGCTTTGCGCCTTTCCTGGAACTCACTTGGTAGCCCAGGCTGGCCTCAAACTCACAAAGATCCGCCTGCCTCTGCCTCCCGAGTGCTGGGATTAAAGGCGTGCGCCACCACCGCCCGGCCCATATGTGAACTCTTAAAGGTTCATCTCACAGAGGTAGAGTCAAAGACTAGTTATCAGAAGGTACAGTGATTGAGAAGAGGAAGCATGGAGAGGTGAAAGAACTTCTAATAACAGCTAAGAAGAAAAGTGTTCAAGAGATATACTACACACCATAGTAACTATAGTTAATTCTTTAAAAATGTAAAGAGAAGACCAGATGTGCCATCATATATCCATAATACCAGACTTCTCAAGGCTGAGGCATGAGGATTCTAAGTTCAAGACCAACCTGGCCTTACACAGTAGGACTCTGACTCAGAAGAAAAAAGCAAAGAATTAAAATTGGAGAGAGAGAGAGAGAGAGAGAGAGAGAGAGAGAGAGAGAGAGAGAGAGAGAAAATTAATTGCTATGTTACTGATTGTTGAAAAGATGTTGCTGAATTCTTCAGGTATCATTATGGATTTTTCCAGTTACTGCAGAAGGGATGGAATATATGAGAGAATAAAAAATAACTTAAGCTCCTCCCATATCAAGAACCTAGAAAAATAAGATAAATAAAGCAAGAAGTAATTATATTTTAATGCAGAACCAGCAATTAATAAAATTCCAACCAAAAAGGTATCAGAAAAAAAACAGAACAAAAATTCTTTGGAATTATGAAAATAACAAAGAAGATTAACAAAGAAGAAAAGAGAGGATACAAATTATCAGCTTATCAGGAAGAAAAGAAAGTGATACTATGGAGTCAGAAAGCATCAAAAAGTTACTAACATGATCTCTACACACATACATGTAGCACCTTGACTCAATGAGTGAGTCCCTTTCAAAACACAAGTCCCTCTAGTTGGAGTCTTTATTCTTTGCTCTTCACTCTTTGGGGACCCAACACCCAGCTCCCAAAGAAATATGCAGAGACTTGTTCTTTCTTATGAGTGCCCGGCCTTAGCTTAGCCTTTTTTCTAGCCCACTTTTCTTAACTTAAATTATCCCATCTACCTTTTGCCTCTAGGCTTTTTCCTTTCTCTATTTCTGTATATCTCTTCTTTCCTTTTTAATCTGTGTCTGGTTGTGTGGCTGGATGGCTGGCCCCTGACATCCTCCTCCTCTTCTGCTTTTTTTCCTCCTCCTTCTCTTTCTCTCCTACTATTGATTCTCTCTGCCTGGCAGCCCCACCCATCCTTTCTCCTGCCTTGCTACTCGCCGTTCAGATCTTTACTAGACCCATCGGGTGTTCTAGACAGGCAACGTAACACAGCCTCACAGAGTTAAACAAATGCAACAGAAAAGAATGCAACACATCTTTGCATCATTAAACAAGTATTCTACAGCATAAACAAATGTAACCCATCTTTAACTATTATTCAACAACAGGCCATCATCATTCTTTTATTATGAAATATCTTGAACATCTGTATAGCTTCTAAGAAAATTGAATTAATAATTTTAAACTTTTAAAAAAGAAGAAGAAGTTGAATTTCCAGGTGTACAGGTCCTCACTGGAGAATCTACCAAATGCTTAAAGAGAAACTAGCACAATTCTGTACAATGTCTCTCTGAAAAAGGAAAGACGTCCCCCTATTTATTTAATAAAGATTGCATTACTGTCATACTAACCCAAGACAAAGACTCTACTGAAGATAAAACACCTCGAGTTAGGGTTATGGCTAAATTGGTAGAATTGCTTCTTGCCACAGAAGTTTGATAACCTGAGTTCTATCCCTAAATCCCACAGCAAAAGAGAGAACCAACTCCTGAAAGTCCTCCCCTGGCCTACCCATTTGTGCCAAGCCATACACACTCCTCCTGCACATTACCCTACGACTGTAATCATAATTTTAAAGTAACTCGGTGAAGAAAAAGATGGTATGTGGCATTTCAAACAAATTTCCACCCAGAATGGGGAAATAATCTCATTGTAAATCTCAGAGTTGAAAGAAAAATTAACTCAAAATCGATCACAAGCAAACACAAATTATAACAGTGTCAAAATAAGGCATAAGAGAAAACTTGGGAGATCTAAGACTAGACAAGGAACTCATAGACTCAACACCAAAGGTGACCCACAAAGACAAAAAAAATTTTAAAAATTGTATCTCAACAAAATTAAAAACTTTACTCTGGGAAACACCTTGTCAGGTATATGGAAAACTCAACTACAAAGTGGGGCAGCTTTAGCAGTTGTCATATCCAGGAGGAATGGCGTCCAGAGTATGTGAAGCACCCCTAAACTCAGTAGTATAAAATTAAATAATACAGTAAGGAAATACACTTTTTCATGTTTGGCCAATAAGCAATGCAAGAGTGTTTAATATCGTCAGCAATTAGACTGATGTGAACTAAAGCCTCAATGAACTGTCACAGCATACCTATCAGAAAGGCTGAAATAAAAAGTATTTTCATCAGTGTCCCCTGTTCCTCTCTGTTGTTGAGATACAGTACTCTGACCAAAATCAACTTAGGAAAGAAAAGGTTAATTTCAGCTTAGACTTTGAAGTCACAGTCCACCACTGAATTCAGAGCAGAAATTTGAAGCGGAAACCAGGGAGGGAACCCTGTCTGATGGATTGCTCATCGCCTGTGCTTTGCTAGCTTTCTTATAGAGCCCAGAACCACCTGCCCAGGGAATGGTACTGCCCATGGCTGGCCCTCCTGCATCAATTAATCATCAAGACAGTCTGCCAAAGCCATGCCCACAGACCTATCTGGTCTAGGTAATTCTTCAAACCAGGCTTCCCTCTCAGACAACAAGGCTGTGTCAAGTTGGTATTTAAAGCCAGCCAACACAATCACCAAAAGCTAATTAGGATGCAGACAAGGTGGGCTACCCAAACATTGCTGTCTAGGTTGAAAAATAGCTGGGCACTTTCTTAGAAAACCAAACATGAAGTTACTCTGTGAACAAGCCACTGCAGGAACAAACATTTCATTTTATCATAGAAAAAAAATGTGTACATGAACATTTATCACCTTTTTATTCATAATATCCAAAAGAGAAAACCAACTCAGTTCTCCACCAACATTATAAGTCTATATCAAAGAACAGTACCTAAGAATAAAAAGAAATAAACCACTGGCCCATGGGACAAGTGGGATGAGACCACAGAAAGTGACTCCAGATAGAAAAGGTCAATCCCCCAGAAGGTCATGGATTGTATGATTCCATTTACAGATGATTCTTGAAATGATGAAATAAACAGAGATAGCGGTTGAAAGAAGACATTGATGAGAGAGATGGAAGTCAGCCTATAAAGGGGCTACCCAAGGGACCCACTGCTGTGACTCTACAATTAACTTTGAGAAACTACAAGAGGAATCATTAGATTCCATAGACATAAACAATGCATGCAAAAACTGATCAAATCCAAATAAAGCTTGCGTCAGTATTGTAGCAACACTAATTTGCAACTCTACAAGCTGGTTGTCATCGGGGCAATGGGGGAGAGTGCATAAGATCTCTAGGTACTACTATTTTTGTGACTTCTTGTGAGCCAAATTATTTCTGGATCAAAATTTGTAATCTTTGTGTCTGTATGTGTATGAATATGTATTTGGTGTATATGCACATGTGTGCTTGGGTGCCCATGCTCTATGTGCATGTGGAGGCCAGAGTAGAATATCAGACCTCTTTCTCTGTCATTTTCCACCTAATTTTTTGAGGCAGGGTCTCTCACTGAACTTGAAGATTTCTATTTCAGCTAGGCTAGCTGGCCAGCCGGCTTCCAGATCCATGTGTCTTTGCTTCCCAACACGGGGGGTGGGGTAGGGGGGCTACAGACATGGTGGCCATGTCAAGATCTCATGTGGGCATGGGGATTTGAACTCAAACCTTCTTGCTTACATAGCAAGTGTTTTTACCTAATAAGCCATCTCCCAGGTTCCAAATTTTCTCCAGGTTATAATTTTCTTTTATTTATTTATTTATTTATTTATTTATTTATTTATTTATATTATTTAACTTTCTTTTTATTTATATTTTGCATCTTTCACATCATGCATCTCGATCCCATTAATTTCCTATCCCTTCATATCTGTCTTTTGCTCTTGCAAACCACCCCCCTCAAAAAAAAAAAATTTAGGAGAAAGGAAAACGAAAAGAAAATGGAAAAAAAATCATCTTGGAAGCTGTAGTGTGACATAGTGAATCATGGAGTAAATCCTTTTATCCATATATTTTTACATGCAAGAGTCATTGGTCTGGTTCAGGGTCTCTGGTTTCTGCTACACTTACCAATGCTGGGCCCTCACTGGGACTCCTCTCGGATATCCTGTTGTTGCCCTGTGTCATAGAGATCCCTCAGCTTTGGGTCTGCAGGACCGGCCCCTTCAGGTCCTCTAGCAGATCATAAATGGGTGGATGTTGGGTGGGCCAACTCATAACCCTGGTACTGGGCGGCATGGGTAGTTGTCAGCCCACCAGCTCTCTCCTGTCTTTACCAGGTGAACTCTCTAGCATTGCCCTGACTAGTTCACCCCTCGCAGAGATGAGCAAGGGGTGGTGACAGTTCTCCAGCTTTCACATGCTCAAGGTGGGCGCTCCCACACCGACATCTTCAAGGCTAGCTCTACTGTGTTGCCCAGGCAAGGTGTAGGGGCCATTCTCCTGCTGTGCTGGAACTGGTCAGGGGCAGGGACAGTGCTCCCACTCATATGACCTTAGAGCCATCTCTCCCACCTGCCACAGACAGTGGGGGACAGGGAAGAGGGCATCTCTCCCTTGCCTACAACACCATATGGCAGGCGAGGGATGGGACCAGATCTCCCCTGCTCACATTTTCGGGGCGGTTCATTGGTCAATGGGGTCAGCTCTTCTGTGCCGCCCAGGCGAGGTGCAGGGTCCACTTTCCCGAGTGCTGTAGCTGGTAAGGGGGAGGGTCAGCTTCCTTGCCCACCACAGGTGACGGGGCAAGGGGGGGGAGGGCATCTTTCCCTCATCCTCACCACCACATGGCAGACGGGGGTGGGGTGGGGGGATGGCCAGCTATCCCACTCTCACACCCTCAGGGCCAGCTCACCCTCGCCTCTGCCAACAGTCAGCTCTACTGTGCTGTGCTGCCCAGGCAAACTGCAGATGGTGGGGGGGAGGGGCAGCTCTCCTGCTCTTACGGCCTCAAGACCAGCTCTCCCACCTGCCTCAGGCATTGAAGGGGAGGCATCTCTCTCCCCTGCCCCCCACTCTGCCACCGATGCTATGTGGCAGATGAGAGATGGGATCAGATCTCTCATACTCCCGTTTTCGGGGGGGGGACTGGCTCACCTGCGACCCCCACCAACAAGGTCAGCTCCTTTGTGCTTCCCAGATGAGGTTGCAGGGGCCACTTTCCCAAGTGTTGCAGCTGATAAAGAGGAGGTTTAGCTCTCTTGCCAGCTAGATGTGGTAGGGGCAAGGGGGCGCATCTTTCCCTCACCCCCCACCACCACACTGCAGATGAGGGAGACCGGCTGTGCCCCCTCTCACACCCTCAGGCTCACCTGGGCCCCCTGTCTACAGGGTTAACTCTACTGTGCTGCCCAGACCAGTCACAGGACCCATTCTCCTGAGTGCTGCAGCCGTTGAGGGATTGGGTCAGTTCCCTCACCTCCTGCAGGTGTTAAGGGGTATTGTGGAATATTATTTTAACTAGGCAAAGATGTGTTTTATTTGTTTATGCTGTGGAATGTTACTTTAACTCTGTGAAGGTGTGTTACATTTGTTTCTGCTGCCTTTGTTAATAATGTAAAGATGAGTTACACTTGCTTCACCTTGCCAGCCTAAAGGCACCTGATCGGCCTAATAAAAAGCTGACGGGTCAATAGCTAGGCAGGAGAGGAATTGGTGGAGCTGGCAGGCAGAGAGAATAAATAGGAGGAGGAGGAATTAAGGAAGGAGAAGAGAAGCAGGCAGAGAGAGATGCCTGGTGCCAGAAGCCAGGTAGCCACTAGCCAGACAGACACAGGATAGAAATACAGAAAGAAAGAGAAGTAAAAAGCCTCAAGGCAACATACAGATGAAAAGAAACAGGATAATTTAAGATAAAAGAGCTAGTGAGACAAGCTTAAGATAGGGCTAAGCATTCTTAACTAATATTAAGTCTCTGTGTCATGATTTGGGAACTTGTTGGAGGCTTAAAAGAAAGCCTGTTACAGAGAGGCCAGGAGAGGAGGGCATCTTTCCCTCAGCCATGCCACCACATGGTAGATGAGAGGGGCAAGACCTGATCTCCCATTCTCACTCCCTCAGGGCCAGCTCACCCCACCACTGTGCTTCTGCCAGTGAGGGGCTGGACCAGTTCTCCCTAGTATTGCAGCCAGTAAGGAGAGAGGCCAATTCTGTTCAGCCCTTGCCTCTTGGCCTTCCTGGGCCTTTGGTGGTATCAGGAGTCTCGGGCATCAACACAGACTGTGACTACATCAGAGCCATGAACCCAGACATGGGCCCTAGCAGCAGCCAAGGCCCAGATATCATCATGGCTCTGGGTAGTAATCAAGCCACTCACCTCAGCCTGCTCCTCACTGCTTTTACCTCTTTGGATATTCCTCTGTCCACAGGAAATGAACCATTCTCTCTCTCTCTCTCTCCCATACTACATCGTACGCTTGCTCACCATAATAGTGTCCTGTCTGCTCAGCATCACAAGGCACCGGGAGGGCCCATGTTTCCTCCTCAGAGCCCAAGGAGGTCAGCCCTAGGTCTGCTTGTGGGTCTTTGCTCTGCTGAGTCTGTCATGGTGCCGGGCAGGAACATGCATCTTCCTCGGAGCCCAGGGCAATCCCTTGTAATTTTCAAGAAACATTTAATACTATTATTTTCTCCCTATTAATCAATTCTGCTCCTCTCCCCCTCTCTTTTTAAATAGGGTCTCATGGAGCTCAGACTGGCCTCCATCTGCATCTGCTTTCTGAATGCTAGGATTACAGAAGGTGCCACCATGCCTGGCTACCTTCAATCAATTCTCAAACAGTCACAGACAAATTTTTATTCTTGTACCTGGGCTGCAACATGATTACCATAAAGCAACATGCATTGCACTTGGAAGAGTGTATCCCACTAAGTGTATATCAGACAGGAATCAAAGTCTGTAACTCATACGGACAAGACTTCGGATTTCATCAGTTCCTGTAACGCAATTGCACTTTGTATTTCGTGCTCCCATTCAGCCCATGTGGGAGCAACAATCACGGGCGGTTCGGCTTCCACCCTTCACTCCTTTCCCTGAGGAGAGAGGACAAGTTCTGGGAAACACACGTAGAGCCTGGATTACTGTGTGTTAAGAGAAGAGATAGTGTCCTCTTCCCCTCAGCATCATCTGCCCACACCACAGTCTCCTGAGGAACCACCACCCCTTTCTCTCTCAGTCACTTGCCCCTGCAGACCCTGAGCTATGCCTGGGCTCCCCCTGCAAGGCCTCCTTACACTGGCCTCACCTCCTCGACACCATCTGCACCCATGTCCTATGGGTGCTGTAACTCATTACCACAAGCTAGTGCCGCAAAACAACGCAGAGCTTGCCCTTCTCGGCGTTTAGACGTCTGATATGGGTCTCCCAGACCCACACCAAGGTTTTGGCAGAGCTGCCCTTGGATGGAAGCACCAGTGAAGAGTCTGATATCTTGCCTTTCCTTATTTCTAGGGCCCGTGGGCATCGCTGTAACCTCTTAGTTCTGCTACCTCTAACCTTTTTATCTCCTCATAAAAAAAAAATTATACAGTTATTAACTCACCCTGATGTTACGGGATAATCTGCCACCTCAAGATCCTTAATCATATCTCTGAAGTCCCCTTTGTCTAATATGGTGATGCTCACAGGTGCCAAAGATTACGATGTAGACCTCCCTGTGGTGGAGGACATTATTCTGTCCCCATACCACGAATGGCACTTGGGATCATCCTACACTCCCCTTCCTATCACAGGCTACTATTTGAGCAAGAACTACCATGTTGTCATGCCTATTTGGTTCTCTAGAGAAGGAATAGAATGCAGGCATGATACAAGGGGGTCTGCTGGGTTGGTTTATGTGGTAGGAAATAGATAATCCAAGCAGCTGCTCAATCTAAGATGTTGGATCCAAGAAGCTGATGCCCCAGCAGTCCTCACCAGTGCTTATGTCTGGGAGCTCCCTAGAGAACGGCTTGCCCTGGATCCTGGTGGAAAGGCCGATGAAGCTGGCGTCTGACACCAGCTAACAACAGCAGCCGTGACAGAGGCAAAGAAAGGAGCCTTGCAGGCACTCACACGCTGGCTGGCTTCATTTTCATCCAGGCTGCCAGTGGGGAAGTGCCACCCACATTCAAGGCAGGTTCCTCCACTCAGCCACTTCGAGACAATTCAGTTCTCTCTGAAATTGTCCCCAGAAATACACTGGCATCGCTCACCATTCCCGGATGTCTAGTCATCCAGTTGGGTGGGCCATCACATTCACTATCTCCTTGGCTCAGGAACTCGGGTGGGGAGAGGACACAGTGGGGATGACTTGGCTCTGCTCTACAAACCTTCTCCATCCGTTCTTAAAACCCAGTACCCAGAAGCGACTCAGCAACTGGAGAACTCCAGAGTCAGCTGGATCCATCATCACTTCCAAGTCGGAGAGTTGATGACAGTTACAGGATGGGACCACAGCTGGGACCACAGCTGGGCTGCCGGCTCTCGCACCTGTTTGGAAGCACCTCCCTGCTTGCAGAGGTGACCTCACAGCATGGCAGCCTCCAGGGAGTCGGACTCCTTACACAGTGGCTCTGGACCCTAGACCCCAGTTGTCTCCGTAGACAAACTGACCTTTTTTTTTGTCTTGAAACTCACATAATTAGTTCTAAAATGCCACACACTACTGGTCAAAGTGCTTGTAAACTCCTCCAGGTTCAGAACAGGAGGAACAGGAAGGAGGGAGGTCGTTTTACAGACTCGGCCACGGGACAGGCACGGGTTCTAACGGTCTGTCATGCTCAGCAGCCGTTTTTCTCTGGAGCTTTATGACCCATCCTCAGAACTCTACTCAAGGAGGCACCAGGGCCCTCTGGTGTCTGACCACATATCTTCACGATCATCCAGACAGCAGGAACATCAGTATTGTGTGGCTTTCTCCGGGGAAATGTGACCAGAAATCTATTGGCCCTTGATAAGGCGCCAATGACAAACCAAAGAAACCATTCCACCCAAGTCTAGTTGGATGAACCCATGAGTTTATCGGAGTTACTTATAGGAGCATAGTGAGGGGTTAGCTAAAATGCATAACTATTGTTAAACACACACACACACACACACACACACACACACACACACACACACACACACACGCACATACTCCTAAATACGTAAATACAGCCTGCTCAGCCTCTGTTACTTTCACGTGTATGATTTAAGGACTAATCACTGGTACTGAATAACAAAATTTTGAAACAATTAAAGAAATAGAGGCCATGAATTTGAGAGAGAGCAAGATGGGGTACACAGGAATGGCTGGAGGAAGAAAAAAAGGAAAGAAGAAAATGATATAATTACATTTTAATTTCAAAAACTAAAATAAAAAAGATAAGCATAACTGACCCCAAAATAGTTGTATTACTGAAAAGCCCAAGCCCAGGGTGAGTGAGAACCCACAGATGCTCTGTGTCCCTGGAATTCACAGGCCAGCGCGCAGGCAGCTCTGTGGAGCTTAGCCCCAGTGTTTATCTATACTTGATAAATATTATCTAAGAGCATTCCTCTGCTGAGGATCCAGACCTGTATGTGACTCCTCAACCCAAGTTTATCTGTTTGTTAAGAAACAAACGGACACAAGGAAGGGCTTAACTCAGGAGAGTAACCAGCCCAAGCAGCATTGAGCAGGAGGCCCTTTATCTCTTGGGCTGGATTCATCTGTGATCTCTGAACAGAACATTCTGGGGAGTTTGGCAAGGAGATTAATAGTATCCAGATACATGTGTGTAGGCAAAGATGCAGGGATAATACCTCCCACTTCACAGGTCTGTTGCTGCAAAATGAGCTACCCAAAGACTTGGTAGTGTTAAGTAGCTACCATCCTAGCATCTCATGATCATGTAGGTGGGGTAGGAGGCCATACAGGGAAGGAAAGATTGACAGAAGACCTCTTTTTTTGTTGTTTGTTTGTTTTGAGACAGGTTTTCTCTGTGTAGCTTTGGAGACTGTTCTGGAACTCATTTTGTAGACCAGGCTGGCCTCGAACTCACAGAGATTCATTCACCTGACTTTGCCTCCTGAGTGCTGGGATTAAAGGCATGTGCCACCACTGCCCAGCTGACAAAGGGCATCTTGAGAGACTATCATATTTACCAAGGTTTTCTCTTTTAAAATATTTTAAATTTGTTTATGTATATGTGTATGTATGTACTCATTTATTTATGTGCACATGATCACTAGTACATATGCATACGTGCAGGCATGATACGGTGTGCATGTGAAGGTCAAGCGACAAGTTGAAATAGTCACCCAGTGTCCCAGGGATCGAACTTAGGTCAGCAGGTGAGGCAATAGCTGTCTTGTCTTGCTGACCATCTAGCCAGCCAGCTTTTCCTTTTTAGCTAGTAAGGAATTTTAACTCTTGAATTCATATGCGTATTTCAACCAAACAAATAGTTATCTAGGAATGTATCCTATGAAAATAACTGTAATGTGTTGATGTAACCAACCGTCTTATTAAAATAAGAAACACAGACCCAATGTAAAAGAGAAAGCTGAGAGGTCAGAGCTCAGAGCTAAAATCTTACCTTCTGCAGTGCTCCTAGTTTCCCCGAAAGAGACCTACTTCCTGTGTGTTTGTCTTTAAATAGTCTTTCTGTTCTGCCTTCTCATTGGTTGTAAACCCAAACACATGACTGCCTCGTCACTGCCTGTAAGTACAGTCCTCCAGGTCTTAAAGGCATATGTCTCCAATGCTGGCTATATCCCTGAACACACAGAGATCTACCTAGCTCTTCTACCAAGTGCTGGGATTAAAGGTGTGTGCCACCACCACCATGCTCTTTCTATGGCTCTAATAGTTCTGACCCCCGGGCAACTTTATTTATTAACATACAATGAAAATCACATTGTAGTACAAATAAAATACCACCATATTTCCCCTTTTCTATTTTAATAAAAAGAAAAAAGGCAAAAGGTTATAACTAACAAAAGAAAAACTATATACAAAAGTACAATAACTATATACAATATATACAAGTAACAAATACCTAAATGATGTCTAGTCCATTTGTATTTGACAAATCAGAGAAAATAATTCCCTTATCTATCCTATTTTAGTAATGTATCTAATTCACTTTCTATCCTAATTAATTTTCAACTATAACTAACTAACCTTCAACTCCCTCAGAGACCCAAGAAGGAAATAATATTAGCTAACAAAAATAAAAACAGGAAGTGCATGCAAGCAACTTCCAAAAAATTTGTGAGTTGACAGAAACAGCCAGCTGCCTGGACAGTCATCTGAGGTTTCTCCGCAGTGTTGGGGCATCATCTTCAGCCTATAGGCTTAGCATATCTGGCAGACTCATTTGTGAAGTAGGATGTACACAAGGTCAACAGTTCAACCTCACATTGGGTGAGAGCAGTCCATGTACCAGAAACACCTGAATTCCACTAGTGTCATGTCATGATTCAGGATTTTAAATTCTGGAAATTGTTGACGGTTTTTGAATTCAGCTGTCCATTCTTCTTGGCTGTGTATATATGGCTTCATCTCAGCATCCCCTTCTTCTCCACATCCCTCTATTAAATGCCAGTCTACTATTGAGAGGCGTGAGCTTTCAGCTGCTGTTCCATTGCACAACAGAAGCCATCGGCCCACTGCCTGTTCAGCTGCCTTTGAAGAAAAGGGCACTGTACCTTTTCCAGATTGCGAAGGCCACTTCAGGGATGGTGCCATATTGTCATGGCCTCAGAAGATGCCTTTTGATAAAGCCATAACCACACTTGTTTTGGCAACAATCAGTAGTCCTTTGTTTTGTGTCCTGTCTGTCCATTTTGTCCTGTTGATTCGAGGATACTTTGTTGTCCAGTAGCTAACCTTTGCCACAATGAAAGTTAACTCCATATGCAGTTTCTTCAATGCCCATATTTTCCCTGAAGTAGATTGGTACTGCCAGGAGCCGACATGTCTCAAAAAAGAAAAATTTCTAAGTTATTAAAACATTTTAAATGCCATATTCTGTAGATCTCTGAAGGATTTGAAGATGACCTGTCTAAAATATATCTGCTCAATTTTTAAAACATATCTAATATGACTACAAGTTCTATTGTAATGTCTAACTACTAACTTTCATTTCTTTATACCCTAATAGTTGGTAATACTTAAAACTAGTAATTGTCTTTTTCTTTTCTTTTCTTTCTTTTTTAAACAAGAACCTTAAATCTAATCTCCTTTGCTTAGCCTTTTTCCTAACCCTTGACAACAACTTGTAACCAACCCCCCTAAACAATGAAAATTATCCCAGACCCAAAACCCATTAAAAAGACCAAAAAACCACCCACCCCATACCACCTCTTTGGGAATGTGGGCATTGTATTCTTAAAATTGCTTCCTGCTGGGTATGGGCAAAGTTATCTTTATCCTGAAAGAAAAATTTTAGGTTAATTGTCAAATTCTAGGAAAGGTAACTATATCCTTCATTATCCAGTCTGTGTATAATGCCAAAGTTCAGGGTTTATCTCAAGTCTTTATTCAAGTAGTCTTTGAGACTGGATCATCTCAGCTAGTCATCTCAAAATTGCTCTGAGCACCTTGTAGTTCAAAGCTGATCTGTAGATGATATTTGTCAGCTTAGTGATATTATTATTGTCTACGTGGAATTGTTGTTGTGGGGCCCCATCTTCTTCCTGGAGACTTCAGTTGATGTTAGGCCTGGCCGTGATTTCCTGCAGAAAACTGATAAGAGACTCGAACACAAAGACATATATATGCAGCTAATTGAAGCCTTTTTTCTAGAATTAGTTAGTACTCTATATGACCATTTATTTTTATCGTTAATTTTGGTCTCTGTTCCTTAATAGAAGTTTGCCAAAAAATTTTCTTTATGTTTTCTCCTGAATTTTCTATTCTCTCTGTTTCATCATCCTGACTAGCATGATTTATTCCAATAGGCATTTGGTTATTTAATGGCTCTGAGCAGGGGTTTCCTCTACGGTTACAGGAAAGGTTTGAACTGGATTTGCTATGTGGGTCTGCATGAGGCCCCTCTGGGAGTTTCCTGAAAACTGAGGCAAAGGATTACCCTGTCTGTCCTTTGTTGATCTACATTCGTTGGTCCAGTGTTTTCCCTTACCACACCTTCTGCATACTCCAGACGGAAGGGGCATTCTGTTGCCATTGTTCCTTGAAGAAACATTGTTTCTAGGAATGACCTGTTTACAGTCCCTTTTCAAATGTCCTTGCTTTCCACATCCAAAACATCTAACACTCCTCCAACCTTTTGAAATTGCTTCTCCTACCCACATATCATCATGCTCATGAGCCTCAACATTAACTGTGTCTCTAGTCCAATCTTCCAAAGGTGCAGATCTTGCCTTTAACGGCCTGATTATTCTTTTGCATGCTGCATTCGCATTCTCAAAGGCCAAAGATTCAATTATTATCTTACTAGCTTCTGAATCTGAGACCATTCTCTTTACTGCTGAAGCCAGTCTTTGTAAAAAAAAAAAAAATCTGTGAAAGATTCTTTTGGGCCTTGCATAACCTTTGTAAATGACTCAGGTTTTTTTCCTGGTTGCTCAACTCTGTCCCATGCATTCAAGGCTGCCATTCAACATAAAATTAGGGTTTGGACATCATATAAACATTGTGTTTGTACTAAAGCATATTGGCTTTTTCCAATAAGCTGATCCTGGCAAACTTGTATTCCTTTATCCCTCCATTGTTTTTCTGTTTTTAGCTTCATCCTTAAACCAAATTAGAAATTGCAGCCTCTGGCTGAGTTCAAGAACAGCTTGTGCCAGCTCCCGCCAGTCCTGTGGTACAATCCTATTACATGTTGACCAAGAGTTTAACATTTGCTTTACATATGAGGAATGCATGCCATAAGATACTAACTAGTGCCTCCTTAAACCTTTTTAAATCCAACATTTCAATTGGAGCCCAAGTATTTTGTGTAGCCATTTGATCAGGCATCTGCTGTATGGTTACCGGATAAATTAAGGGTGTCTGTGTGAAAACAGGCTTTCTTTCTATAACCTTATGATCTAAACTTGAAACAACTGCACTGTTAATTTCTTCTGTCTGAATTTTTCCAGGTTTAACAAGTTTTTCTAAAGCTGTCATCCTGGCACTAAATCGACTATCTTTTTAAATAGTAAAATAAGGATAAGCATAGTGATAAACTGCATAATTCCAATAATACTAATCTTCTCATATAGTTGTTCCATTGTCAGACTGCCTAAAATTTCAAACAAAAGTAATGTTTTTTTTTAAAAAGAGCACAATATTTTCCATTGTAAATAAGTCTAGTTACCTAATGCCCAATGGTAGAAGACCAATTAACCCCCACATAGTTGAGCATAGTATTTTAGGAGCCTGTACCCAGGAACCACATAGTATTAAATGTAAATACTTCTCCATCACTTAATAGCTAGATGATATTGAGCCACATACTTAAACTAGTGAAATCTCAGTTTCTGTATCTACAAAATGAAGAGGTTAGAAAAATATGGATTTTTTCTGTGCTGATTCAATGAAATGATGCATGTAAAATCAACAGTTATGAACTGATGCCATTGATGGTGCCATGTATTAGTACAAATATTTCTGGTTGTTCACATTCCCATGCACGATGTACCACTTCCAAGAACCCATGTGGCTAATTTTTCTATTAGTTCTGACCAATGAGTTGTAAGTGAAAATGACGAATGTCACTTCCTGGCCAAACATTTGTCTGTAAAAGATCTCTTCCCTGTTGCACAACAATTGGAAAAGGTTTAGGAACTCTGTAATTGCTTGTCAGCCTGAGTCCTTCAGTGCCTATGATGGTTCGTCTCCTTGCTGATCCCTCACGGGCATACTGCTGTAAGGGCAAAAAGTAGGTCCCTGTGATCGTAAGTTGCTGAGATCTAAGGGCTATTTGTTACTGCAGCATACACCAGCCTGTTGTGACTGAGGCGATGCTGTTGCTATTGTTACGACACTCCTAAAAACAGCATATAAAAATGATATAAGCCAGCTGCAAACCCAGCAGTTGGACAGTTGTGGCAGAGGACTGTGAGTTCAAAACCATCCTGAGTGAGTAACATAGTGAATTTGAGGCCACCCTCTACCCCAACATAGGAAAATGCTTTCTCTGAAAAGACAGAATATAAAATTTTCATGACAAAACCCAGTCACTATATGGGGGATAATTTCAGCATAGATAATTTCATAACCTCACAGCCACTTGAAATATTCTTCCAGCTTCTACACATTCTCTTCATCACTCATTCCATTACCAGCTCAAGGCTGTATTTCTTCCTATCCTTTCACCCAACTTGGCCAACCTTGTGTGCGTGAGTGGAGGGGTGATGGTGAGTGTGTGGGGGAAACCGAATTGTGTATTGAATTTGTTCCAGGCATCCAGAGGTCATCTTGAGATTGACATCCCATGAATAAAGGGAGAGCTACTATATTATATATTAACACATTATCTTGATCAAATAGTATAAACTCTGAATCCCCAATCTGGAAAGCAATGTGGGAAACAAAGTATACACATGCACATGGGGGGGGGGCTGAAGAGATGGCATTTAACCTCTTCCAGAGGACCCAAGTTAAATTCCCAGCACCTACATGGCAGCGCATAACTGTCTGTAACTCCAATTCCAGGTGATTTAACACCCTCACAGAGACATACATGCAGGCAAAACACCAATGCACATAAAGAATAATAATCATGAAAATAAATAAATCACTTTTTTAAAAGTTTAATCTAAACTGGCATGTGTGGGAAATGTTTACAGTGCCTTCTGCTATGTGGTGCAATTGCTTTATTTCTATCTATTATTTATCTAATTTATTTGCTTTTGCTTATATATTATATGTATGATATACTATATGATAGTACATTGTGCTATTAATAATTTAAATACCATAAATACATTTTACTCAGTTGTTGCCTTTATATTACATATTTATGTAATGTATTATTCCTTCAACAAAAACTGGATGAAATTTTTCTAAATTTCAGCAATGAATATATATTAATTTTTATATGAGAAGTGAGAATAATAGGTTATATTTTCTGATCCCTCACAGTAGGTGGAGCATGAAGACTCAATAATTTACATTAATTATCTCAATCCCTGGGAGTTGAGTGTTTATCATTGCCCCCATTTAGTATTCATAGCTAAGGATTCTAAAGTTCAGAGATACGAACAATGGAGCTAATACTCCAAGCCCAGAGCCTCTATGTCACAGCCTCAATGTAACTAACCAGACAATGGTACATCAGCATATCATGATGCATCCTTCAGTTCTTACAAGAATAAAGAGGTACAGTCCTATGTGGTGTCATGTGGAAGGCTCACAAACATCCTCTGAAGAAGCCAGCAGGCATCCTTCCCCACTGTAAGGCAGAATCGCAAACCCATCTGCCTCCATCGTGGCTTGGAGCAGGTGCTTCTTGCTTCCATAAGCCTTCCCCCCACCCCCTACAACATTCAGCCATGCTGATCTATCTTACTTAGCTCCTTTGCGTATCTACTGAAAATATAGTTCTGTTTCTGTATGGTAAGCTGCAGGTTCTGTTTGCAAGCAAATCTGTAGGGGTGTGAACACCAGGCAGAAGTTGGGAGGCTTGGGGTCTAGACTAGGCATCATTACCAGGAACCTCAGTCTCTGAGCCTAGAAAATGAGCTTGTTAGTGAGACAGAAATGGGCACCAAAGGACCAGTTCAGAACTATTGTTCCCATCCCGGGGATCCTGCCTACCTGTGCATTCCCTCACCAGACACAGGGCCCCCACTGTGTAGAAGCAGCAGCCTTTCCCTGGGAAGCAAAGCCCCTTGTGACCATTCCAGAAAGGCAGGAGATGTCTAGTTGATGTATTTGTTTATGTTCTGGGAATCAAAGCCAGAGCCTCACCATGTGAGGCAAGCACTCTGCCACTGAGCTATATCTGCAGCCCCAGAAGCTGAATGCTCCTGAATAGCACTGGTTCTCTGTTACTGGTTGAAACCTGACAAAAGATGCACTTCATTCATTCATTCATTCATTCATTCATTCATTCATTCAGCAGTTACTTGTGCATCTATGGCATGCCAAACAAGTTGAATTCTACAGTTACTTACACCAAACAAGTTCCTGCCTATATGAATCTTAGATTCTAGTAGGAATACAAATGAACAAAAGAATGAATGAGTACACGTGAAACAGTATATGATAGGAAACCACTGTTCTTGGTGGCTATTGTAGCCACACTTCTACAAAAATAAAAAAAGAGTGCAATGTCTCATTAAAACTATACTTAGAGAAAGAAACAAATGACCAGCTGGGTATGGTGGCCCATGACTAATCCAAAGACTCAGAAAAAGCAGAGGCAAGAGGATGGAAAGTTCAAGGCCAGTCTCAGCTACATGGTCCTCCCCCCTCTCATAACACGCACACATAAGGAAAGGGCATTTGCCTTTCAATTACTTCGAGACTTGGGGTCGGGCCAGCGAGATGACTCAGAGAGTAAAAACACTTGCTGCACAAGACTGATGACCGGAGCTCAGTCCCCAGGACCCATATAAAAAGCTGAATGTGGTGCCATGCCCCTGTGAAATGGGAGGTAAAGTCAGAAGAACAGGCCAGAAACTCACAGGTCAGCTAAATCAGAGTATTGTACAACCGCAGAAACAAAGAGGCCCTGTCTCAAAAGCAGGGTGGAAGGTGTGTGCTTGCACATACACACACACACACACACACACACACACACACACACACGCACGCACGCACGCACGCACGCACGCACGCGCGCAAGTACACATTAATAATGACCATAAAAATCATACAAATTTTTAAATAAAAGATTGGATTTTAATCACCATTCTCGATTTAGTCTGTGAGTTTGGACTAACTGCTATTATTATTTTTACAATCCTTCAACAGGCTCCTCTGTAGTGTGAAAATGATCACAGCAGCTCTGCCTGCCTTGTACGGTTGATACAAGGACCAAGCCAGCCAGGGAAGCCAAATACATAATAGTCTCTGATTTTCTCCACTTTGTAAACTTCTGGTTGTGTGCTCCATGCAAGTTCAAGTTGCTAGTAAGTCAGACTCCCGCTGTCAAGTTGAAAGCAGTCCCGGCTCCAACACCTGCACAGCAACACCGTGGGATTCCTCTCCACAAATTAGAGAGTGGAAGTCATTCTTTCTCACTTAGGCATCTAGAAAAGGATGGTGGTCCTTCATTCTTAGCTCTGAAGCCACCAGACAAAGGTTGGAACTCAGGGTCTAATCGTGGCTGGAATTGCTATGTGACTTTGGAGAAGTCCCTTTCCTTCTAAAGATCTATTTCTTTTTATTTTATGTGTTATGTGTGCTTTTTTTCTACCTGTGTGTCTGTGTGCCATGTGTGCCCAGTGCCTGTCGAGGCCAGAATGGGCATGAAATCCCCAGAACTGGAGTCGCAGAGGGTTGTGAGCTACCATGTGGGTGCTGGAAATCGAACCTGGATCCTCTGGGAGAGCAGCCAGTGTTCTTAACTGCTGAGCCACCTCACCAGGCCTCTGGAGACACTTCTTAACCTCCCTGCACCATACCTATTGTTATGTATATACTGGGGTAACCATACTTGTAAGCAATGGGAGTCTAAGGATTTGATAAGATAATGCATATGAAAGCCAGATGCAATGCCTGGCGCCTAGTAAGTTCTGTTTGATGTTAAGGGAAATAGTCCTGGAAAGTACTGCGGCTGCTCCTGCTGAGGTGGGCTTGGGCAGGATTAAGAACTCTGGCTCTGGACTTGATGGAACTCGTGAAGCCTAATTTCTTCCACTTGCCTGTGCAGCTTGTCACGGATCCCTGAGCTTCTTCACCTGTGAGGTGGGGAGAGAGCACATAACTTATTAACAGTGCTTATAAAATGTGGTCA
The DNA here is from genome assembly GCF_049852395.1 of Peromyscus maniculatus bairdii. Classification (NCBI taxonomy): domain Eukaryota; kingdom Metazoa; phylum Chordata; class Mammalia; order Rodentia; family Cricetidae; genus Peromyscus; species Peromyscus maniculatus. The sequence goes on along the minus strand of NC_134871.1, from coordinate 6,207,168 downwards.
GAGACCCTGAAGGTCCTCCAGGATCCTTTCATGAGGTCTTCAAAGTCAAAATTATTTTCATAACAGACTGAAATTTTGCTTGCCCTTTTGACTCTTTTTCTCTCACAGGTGTATAGCAGACAGTATGAAGTGTGTGTGTGTGTGTGTGTGTGTGTGTGTGTGTGTGTGTGTGTGTGTGATGTCGCTATGAAACCTATTATTTTGTGCAATTAATGTGTAGCAATAAGACATTTTTATAATTAATTTCAAATATGTTAACTGTCAATATATATGTATAACCCACATAAATACAAGTTGTGTGGGGGTCCTCAGTGATTTTTTTTTAAAGTCTAGAGGAAGCCTGAGACAAAACATTTTGAGCACAGGGTTATTGTAAGGATTAAGTCGTGATTAGCATACACATGCAAAGCACCTAGTAAACATCACCCTTATAATATTGGTTTCAACAGTCCTGAAGTCTACCCGTGTGTGTGTGTGTGTGTGTGTGTGTGTGTGTGTGTGTGTGTCAGGGAGCCTAAATGAGGAGAACACATGTCCTGCAGTAGTTACAGGCCGCTGTCTGTGGGTACTAGGAACTCAGTTCCATCATCTGTGTACTCTGAACCACTGATCCATCATCCCAAGCTCCTTTTGCTGTTTGTTTTGTTTTTCTGACAGTGAGAGTCCACCGCATGTTAAATTTTGAGCCATCTAAAGACAGCGCAGCACAGAAGCCCTCACCTTCTCGTGTCTTTGAGATTTGCACCCTGAAGATACAGGTCCTTCCAGGGTCACTGGCTTCCTCACTCTGGCTCTTCCCAGGCTATCTACAACCTGTTACCCAGCCAGGAGCGGGTGGCAACGGAAGCCTGGCTTATAGAGGAGCTTCCTAAGTAATTGCTCATCAGGAGGAAGTGGAGCCTCAAAATAGGAATTGCTTCCTTAAGGTTTAGGCAATTTCCATGGAAACAGCCTGCAAAGTATACCTAATTTTAAAGGACTGGGGGTGTTGGTAAAATGACCTGGAAGGGCATAACAAGATAAGAGATGTAAAAAACTACTGAGCTGGTGACAGTTTTAATATCTGTTTGTTTGTCCTTTCACTATTCTGGCACACCCTAATTTAGGGAGAAAAGCCAGTGTCCTAGTTACCATTCTTGCTGTGATGGTAAGCGCCATGACCAAAAGCAATTTGAGAGATTGAAGGGTCTGTGGTCTGTTTGACTTATAGGTTACAGTCCATCATCAAGGGAAGGCAAGGTGGAAACTCAAGGCGTGATACTGGAAACAGAAACTGAAGCCGAGGCCATCAAGGAAGCTGCTTGCGGGCTTGCTCAGCTTGCTTTCCTGAGGAGCCCAGGAGCACCAGACCAGGAGTCGCCCCTTACAGAGTGGCCTGTGCCCTCCCATGTCCATCAAGATAATGCCCCATAGGTGTGCCCACAGGCCAATCTGGTAATTCTTCGATTGAAATTCTGTCTTCTTAGGGGACCCTAGTTTGTGTCAAGTGGACAAAAACGACCCAGCTCAGACAACATCCCCAAATTCTGGTGTTGGATGCAAATTGACAGGACTCAGGTCACAGGTATCAGATGAGTCTGGGAAAGACAGGGCATGATCCGGATTATAGTTACCAACAAAGCTCGGAACGGAATCCTGTTAAGAACCAAGAGGATTTTGTCTCCCTAGTGGAGAGGGGGCAGGAAAGCCAGTCTGCAGCCAGGATCCCGGTTTGGGGGCTTTTACTTAACGGGGGGTGGGGGGGGGGACAACGCCCCTCCCTCCGCCCCAGCCAGCAATAACCCAACCAAAGCTGGCAAGCTAGTAAGAAATATTTGCATGTGCGCTAATTTAATCTTAAATAGGACAAACTCCCGAAGAAACAAAGGTTACTAGAGAAATGGGAGCCCTGGGGGCGACCTTAATTTTTTTTTTTTTTTGACTACTTCCTTTTTTGCAGTCTACGAAAGTAAAATGCCAAAAAGAGGTTCCCCAGAGTTGTGGCCACCCATCAGCCCCCAAAGCCAGTCTTCCACTCTAGACTGGGTCGTCGCCTTGGCTACCCCGCAGCACACCGCCACCTGTTGCAGTCCTGGCGCCCCGAGCGGAGTCGCAAGCGGCCGCTAGAGTTCGTTCTAATTCCCCGGAGCAGAGCTGGCTGGGAAACCCCGACGCGACGCGCCTGCTAATCTGCAGGGTGGGAGGCGACTCCGCAGGCTTCAAGCCCCAGGCCCTCTTTTTCCTCGAATAAGTCTCAGGGTCAAATCTGGGTTCCCAGAGCTCGGCCCCCTCGCCCACGGTGGGCTCCAGAGCGCCCACGCCCAAGAAATTCCCAAGCGCCCCCGAGCCTGCGAAAGGGACACAGGGTCCTTGAGGGCAGGAATGCGCAGCGCAGGCAGGTTGCTGCGGGAGGTCCCTCGGCGTCCCTCAGATGCTCCCTTAAAGCGTTTTAACCCTGCACTGTCGCCGCAGCACAGCAACCGGGTCGCAAGTTCACGGTTCCCAAGGCTGCAGAGAAAGGGCACACACACACACACACACACACACACACACACACACACACACACACACACACACACACACACACACACGCCACCCGCGGGTGCTCTGAAGCGCAGGAGGAGGCCAGGTTTGGAGAACCCTCCCGCCGGGAACGGGGCTGTCCCAGTTCGGAAAGTGACCCGTCTCACTTCCGAAGGACTCCAGAGTGCGCGCTGCAAGCGTGTGCATTTCTCTGAGTCTGAGAATCCCTGCGAACTTGGGCTAGACAAGTTTAAGTCAGCTCCCCCGGAGTCTGTTTGTTTATGGGTTTGGAGGGAAAAAGTTTGAAGATCTTTAACCAGACTGAGCCCAGGCGCGAGCGGAAATCCCCAACAAAAGTGATCTGACTTCGAGTGGTTATATAAGTGGGGGCGCCTTCTTCCCCGCCCTACTCTCAAGCCTTCTCATTACTATTCCGGGAGGAAAATGCATCTTGCTTTAGAAAAAAAAAAAAGTTTTTAAGAATGTTATTATTTTCTGGAGCCGGAAGTCGGGCGAAAGAGCAGGCAGAGTCCAGGGCGCGTGAGGCCCCCACCCGCGTTCTGCCCCCACGCACTGCAGGAGGACGCGGAGTCCCGGGTGTTGCTGGCGCCGGGCAAGCCCTAGCGCCCTGCGGTCCCACGATCCGCCACTCCACGTGGTGAGGATCAACAGTTTGTTGAGCTCATCAGTGACACCTTGAACTTTTCATAAAGAAAATGGGTATTGCACCGGGAGGGTTTGGCCGCGGCCGCGCGCCCGCCGGGTTGTGCTCAATATTCAATGATCTCGCTTGCGCCTCCCCCCACCTCTTCCCGCAAAAATTCCATCGAGTCCGTTACTGGACTCGGACTTTTAAGTTCATTTACTGCACCCCCCCTCCCGTTTGGCCACTCATCAGAGCCTTTAGGACCAGCCTCCCCCCACCCTCAGCTCCCTCCTAAAAATGACATTTTGCCGGCGTCTGCCCAGGGGCCTGAATTTCACTTTGTAACTTTCTGCGGAACCCGAGCCGGGGTGGCAGCTCCGGTGGTGGTATCGTATGCAAATACGCATGCTGACGTTACAGATCATGTGGGTTTTGGCGTAGATTCCCCACTGATCGAGGCATTTTTCCCCCTTTTTTTTTCTTTTTTCTTTTTTTTTTCTTTTCTTTTTCTTTTTTTCCCCCCCTTTTAAAAATTTCGGCCAACCGTTCTCCGTACGGGGGCCTTTTCTGTCTGTCTGTCTGTCTGCCAGGCTGGCTTTCCCCACCACCACCACCTCTTTCCCACGGAGCCCGAGTCGGGCGCCGGGTGGGGAGTGGGGAGTGGGTGGGGGGAGCCAGCAGAGTTCCATTTTGGAACGCCCGTGCCTCGTCTCCGCGTTCCCAGCCCGGGTCCCCGCGTTCCCAACCCCGGCGCAGGTAAGAAACTTCGCCCCGGCGCGGAGCACCCGCAGCGGGCACCGCCAGCCCGGAGCCCGACACGCCGGGCGCCCGCTACTCCAACCCAACTTTCCCACCGCCGCCGCGGCTCCCGAAAATGTGTTGTTAATGGGACTTGGCCGGCTTAGGGATGGGGGTGCGCGGGAGGGGGGTGTGCAGGCTTTTTTTTTTTTTTTGCGGGTGGGAGGAAATCCGCGGAGACGGGGCGAGGGGTGGGGGGAGAACGGAGATTTTTTTTTTTATGAAATAGTTTTGATTATAAGTTTGGATAAATGGAAGCCAGACCGAGGAGGAGGAGGAAAACATGTCTACGTTTCCCTATGTCGACATAAGCCACAAAAAAATATGGCGTCCGCTTTCGACAGGGCGTTACGTAGACCCGACTCTGTTTTTTATTTATTTATTTTGTGGCCGGCTCCCTGCCTTCTTGGCCAAACTGCGGCGCATTGTGCGAACGGGGCCGGTCCCGCGGGGACTCCACCGGGACGTGGACCCGTCTCGGCGCTTTTTGGCAGCCTGGGGGGCTGCGTGGAGCTGCTCCCCTCCCTCCCCCGCTCTCCCCTCTTCTCTCCTCTCCCGGTGACGATTCGCCGTAATGTGGTGGCAGGAAGCATGACGCCGTGTTGAGGCTGCCTCTCCTCGCGTCGCTCCCGGTGGCTGCAGGCGGCCGGCGCGCGGCGCGGCGCGGCGCGGGCGGCGGACGAGCGACCTGCGGGCAGGGCCTGAGCGCGGCGCTGTGCCCACGCCCGGCTCAGGTGCGCGGGGAGGGGGATGCGTGGGGCGCGCGGTCACCGGGGGCCCTGCTGTTCCCCGGCCCGCCCGGACCAGCCCGAGCCCGCGTCTCCCGCCTGAGTGGCCGTGGCGTTTTTCCAGTCCGTCCCACAAGAGGTTAATCATTGCTGGCGTTGGAGCGTCTTTGTGGCTTCCCCAGGACTTAGGATCCAGGGCTTTGCAAACTTGCCCTTTCCCGAGCAGCTTTGCAGGAGGCTTCGAGGACCGAGAAGCTCGGAAAGTTGGAAAGCAGGAGCATCACAGACAGGAACGTCCCTTTGGCCTCCTGGCTGTGCCGAGCTCGGGAGGCGGTGGAGGAAGATGAGGAGGGCTTATCAAACAGGGTGGGTGGGGGAGACCTGTCTCGGTAGCCAAGTCGTGATTTGCCCAGGCTTCCACCTGACTGATTGGCTTCAAAGCCAGTGGGTTCCAGTGTTCCGCGATGGCCTTTTGTTGGGGGCGGGGAGGAGGAGGAGGGAGCACCCCTCCCTGTTCAGAGTCACTGCTCAGCTGGAGCCCCAGGCATCACTGTCCTTTAGAGCCCCCCCCCCCCCCCCCCAGTTCTCCATTTGCTGCTCTCTGAAGATCTCTTTCTGGAAGGGAGCAGCTCCTTAGATCTGAGGCCAGCCCTGTATTGAAGCAGGACTTGGGAGACAAGAATGCTTCCATGTGACCCCTAAGCGGCTTGGACTTCCCACCACAAGCCTCTTAAAACACCCTCTCTAGTGCTGGCTTTCTCTAGAGTAGAGCAGAAATTAACGCCACGGAAGTGAAGAGGGTGAGAGTCTGAGCGCTCCGAGACTTAAGTCAAAAGGTGATTTTCTGTTTATAAGGGCCTCGAGTCTAAGCAGTTCAGGCCCAGGGCAGTAATGTCAAAAAGCATTTGGATGACGGCCAAGTAGAATAAATATCGTGTTAAATGGCCTGTTTGATAGTAAAAATAGACTAATGGAGCCGTCAAGTGGTTCCGTGGGACCAACATAAAGGTTTAAGTTTAAAGTGAAAGTTACATAAAGCTGTTTGTTTACACGTGTTCTTTTAAGGCCAGGGGAAATCTAAGAATAAGATTAAAATGTGTCCCTGACAGTAATCAGGCCTGCGGTGTGTGGAAATATTGTTACTGTGTAAATATTCAACTCCATCACTGTTCTGTGAATTTGTACCTCGCTTTCTGGAAGGGTTTTGATGTAAGCTAAGGATCCACCTGCAGATAATGGCACTTAAGGGGAAAATTCAGAAGGCCAAAGTTTTAGGGTAAACCAGTGACTTATCATTTACAGAGGTGGGGGAGGGAATCACATACACTGACAGCATTGGATTCCCAAGTTGAAAACAGACGATCTTGACTTTGCCCGATGGTGACGGCATCCCAGTCCATCAGGCCTTGGTGGTTACTGGGACACTGTGCCTTTAACAACAATGAAAAAAAATGTTGATGTTTTCTTGTAAGTGTTGCAAGTACTTGCTGTGACAGTATCTAGGCCTGCTGAATGGTCATGCTTTATCATGTAATCCTTGCCATTAACCCCCACGCCAACAGTTACTATTGTCTTCAGATACTGGTTGAGGAAAGGAGAGCTCACAGAGGTGGAGAATGCTTAGCCAGCCTACAGGGTGCAATGCAGAGTCTGTATTGGAGACCTGGCTGATTTCACAGCATTCATCTCTGATGCACGAGGTTATCATGAGGACAAATCAAAGGGTCAAGGGCAGGCAAGACTGAGCAAGAACTACTTACTGCCCCGGGTCTCCCTCCACTCGGGGACTCATCTGGATTTCATTTGTTTCTTCATTTATTTGGCGACTGAGTGTTGATGTATTTATTCGTTCAACAACTATCGAGTTCCCGGCTACTAGTAAGAGCCCACAGTCGTTAAACATTTGTATATGCCAGGCACTCTCCTAAGTGCTTAGGATGAGACTATTTTGTCTTCGTGACAGCCAGGAGATACAGAGGCTCCCATTCTCTATAGATGAAGAAGTGCAGGCCTAGAGAGGTCAGCTCGCTTGTTGACCAACTCCTAGACCAAACAGTTCGTGAGGCGAGAGTGTCAGCACCCACTCTGTGGGTATTCATTCCCACTCCTCCAGTACAGTGCACCAGACATTGTGCCCATGCTGGGGGCCAGAGCCCCTGGGCTCAGCACAAAGCTTTGCTCCACGCTAATGGAGATGCTGGTGGGATAAAGACCCCCTGCCCTCCAGGAGTTTGAACAGACAGTAGGAATGCTCATTAGGCCCAATCAAGCAGAATTAAGTAAGTGCTATAATTGAGGAAAGCAACTATTGTGGACGCACAAGGAGGGTGTGATTGTGCGGCTCTGAGGGGCTGGTGGGGAATCTCCTGGAAGGGGGTGGCTTCTAAAGTGACCCGTGAATGAGGAGAAACAAAGCCTGGGTGAGGATGCGTAGGATAGCATTGATGCAGCTGCTGGCAACAGAAACTCTGAAGGCCATGGGATTTATCCAGCTGGGGCATTTTTGTGGGGATGGGATGGTGCCTCAGCTGTATCGTTGGGACCCCGAACCGTGTCTTTTCATTTTGCCATCCTTAGCATGTGGGTCTTAGGCCTGAGGTTTAAGGAGACTCTTTCATCTCCAGGCCCCAATCAGAGCTTGGCTATGTGGTGACCCAAACGTGCCAGAGAGAGACGATCAAGTATTTTTCGTCAGGCACATTACTGCCATGAACATGATGGAGTTCTGCTTGTAAGGGGGTAGATGGCAATAGCTGTTGAATGAGCAGGTAGAGCGATTTCTCAGGAAGTGGAAGAAAGGGATTTGGGTGGTCCTGGAAGCTGTCTGCAGCCTAGGAAGCAGAGAAAGGGGTACTGGGAAAGTCATACAGGAAATGATGTCAGATTTCACTCACTGGGCAGGTGGTTGACCTTTACTCTGTAGGCGCCATGGCTGCCTTCTGAGTAGGGACCGTCGTGTTCTTAAGGAAAGTTAGACAAAGGCTATCAGTGTGCCTGGTACAGACAACCTTGCTTGGTCTCACTTCACATCGCATGAGATCAAGGACATTTTCAGACAGGGGCCAGTGTTGTCTCAGGGAAAAAAAAAAGATGACAGAATACACTGAAGAGGTAAGGGGGAAGGAGAGATAGTCTTTAGATCCTGACAATAAAAATCTAATAATAATAAAAGCCCCTGGACTGAAGAGAAAGACAGAAGAGTTCATGGAACTCCCTGGCCAAACAGTCCAGCTCAATCAGTGAGTCTGGCTTCCGTGAGAGATTGTGTCTCAAAAAATAAATTGAAGAGCGACTGAGGTAGATGCCCAACATTGCCCTCCGGCCTACACACACACACACACACACACACACACACACACACACACTGCACAAACCAGTCACCTGAAGTTCTTTTGAGGTGGTTCCGCTGTCCCGGGAGGTGAGCAGCCCTCTTTCCCAGTGGTTCAGGTCACGGAGCAGAAGCAGCTGGACCTCTTTCCCAGCTACTTCTTCCTGGCCTCTGGGATTCCTGGGTCCTAGCCATAGCTCTGCCTCTCACCGGCAGAATCGCCTTGGCCTTGGCCCTCCCCCCTGCATTGCTTTAAATCAAGAAGGTAACAGGAGTGGGCCTCAGAGCTCTCTCAGCTCCCACGTGCAGGACTCCCCCAGCAAGAGCCAAGCTCTCTGATTCCTCTTGTCCAAACTCTATTAGCCTTATGCCTTTGGGGAGTTACTTGAGTCTCTGAACCTTGGTGTCTGCTTTAAAGCAGAACCATTCATAGCTGCCATATGAATTATTATGGAGCTTTAAAGGTTTATAAAAGAAAATATATTATATATAATGTATATAATAATAATAATATGTAATGCCCATAATATATAATGTATATTATATAATGTGTATAATAGCACTACCCCTGACACATACTGTACTCATCCATCATCACCATCATCCTGGTCACTGCAACTACCTCTAGGAAATGACTTCCTTGTGTCCTCGTAATTAACACACTCAGTGTTAATTATCCACCAGGGACCCTGCCTGTCCCCATCTCATTGTGCTCTCCTCTTACCTGAACATTGGCACTTATTCTGTGGCCAATCTGAGTGGCCATAGCCGTGAAAATCCTGATGCGTCTGGTGCCAGTCATGGGCACATCCTCCGTGGAATCAAGGTCCACACCCACACAGAGCAATGCTGAGGGCCACACTGCTGTTCACATGTCCTGTAGGTCGACACTTAGATGGATGTTGTGTGTGACATTGGTAAGGCAATTTTCTTCTGAACTGGGAGAGAGAGCGAGAGAGCGAGAGAGAGCGAGAGAGCGAGAGAGAGAGAGAGAGAGAGAGAGAGAGAGAGAGAGAGAGAGAGAGAGAGAATAAGAAATGTGGTCCCACCTCCCCTCCCCAGCCCTTCTGTAAAGCCCCCACCCTACGTTGAACAGGTTGTGATATTAAGAAAATCCTCCTACAAGCTGTTTCCTGTTCTGTGCTGGTAGTCATGCATTTAAGAGAGGTTGATTGGCAATGGTGTGTGTGAGAGAGACCCCCAAGGAGCAAAGCTATCCTAACAACATTACATCCATATTTACCCAAATTTCCCCAAGAAATAGAGGACAGGGCCAGAGCCAGCCACCCTATGCCCCAGTGAGGACAGTTTACCTACTGAAAGCCTCAACTTATACCCCTTTTAGTCCTGCCACACACCCTACTTCCTAATACGAGAATGTTCCTGGAGATTAAATCTAGTCACAACAGTGTTTCACACAGCAATAGCATTTAACACAGAATGCAATCGGCAGTGAATGAAATCTGTGTAATATTGATCTACAGGAAGTTCGATAGTAAGGAGTGTGGCCCCAGTGATAACTTTGAAGAAAGAGGTTTGTGGTCTGCCTTTGGGGTGCTCAGGCTTGGTGTGGGATGGAAGTGTTACAGGCCTGCATTGCATTTATCTCATAGAGGGAACCAGGAAAAACCCCAGGGAACTGTTTGACATTCAAACAGTATGGGGAACTGATTTTTGTATCCTGGGGGCACTGGTGTGGTCAAGTAGAGTCGGCTCTTTCTTTGGTGAGCAGTCCTTCCTGTTGGGGTCTTGGGACCCACTCGTGAATGACAGAAGCTGTTGACAGCATGGCCTGGCCTGGCTGGGGTGTTGTGAGCAGAAGGTCCTGGGTATGGCTTCTCTTTGGTCCGCTTGAATGCCTGCAGCTGCAGCTGCAGCTGCTGGGCTCTAAAACATCTGCAGAACATGGAAGGGGCCTAAGAAGCCTAAGTTAAAGAGCAGACAGCAGGCAGGCATGCATGCATGCATGCATGCATCAGCTGCACACAGGTGACCGTTTCAAACTGGTATTACAGAAAGATAGGAGAAAAACACTCCTCAGTGGGCCAGCTCCACTCCCACAGCTTTGTCAGCTCTGGCTGGTGAAACTGAACAAATGCAGAGCTGCTGCCCCGCTCACTCAGGCACACCACAAGCCCACAAATCAGTTCATCTGAAGAATAGCAGTGGCTACTGTGTGCCAGACTGAATGCTTCCCCTTTATTCTGCCCCTTCATCCAAGCAGGAGGGGTGAATGGAGAGCTATGTCTGGTCCACTGCAGAGACAGGAAAGTACAGCTCAAAGAGCTGAAGCCCTGGTTCAGGAACACACAGGGAAGGTAAGAGAGGCGGGTCACTTCCTCAGATCCGCTTGTGTCCAGGGTTTTCGAGCATGTGGACAGACACGCTCCTGGCCAGCCTGTAAGGAAGTGTGGAGAGAAGGTTTGGTTTAGACACACTTCGGGCCTGTCTATCTGGTTGCTTTCCAGGGGTATAGGGAATGGGCCAGCATGTGTACCGTGTGTGTGTGTGTGTGTGTGTGTGTGTGTGTGTGTGTGTGTGTGTGTGTGTACATGCAATGGGTACATAGAAGAGTATGGTCAGAACTGGGATTCTAATCTTCACCCATAATCTTTAGAGTCCCGCCCCCCTCGTGGCATCCCTCTGTGTCAGATGCTCCCCGGGGATACTGTACTCTCTCCTTGACCTGGACACAGAGAATCCCAATGAGCCAAAAGCTGCAGAGTTGGGACCTGAAGAGGAACTGCACCCCCCCCCCCCAGGATACAGCACAGCCTTGCTAGCCAATGAGGAGCAGGGGTGGAGGGGACGGGCGGGGGACAGGCGGGGGGTGGAGAATGGCTGTGTTGCTGTTTTTATACAATAAAAGAGGATCATTGTAATTGGGAACCTTTGAATCATAACACGTCTGCCCATGGCTCTCTCCAGCTGCAGAGCCGTTTAGTTAAATAGCACACAGAAAACTCCTTTCAGCCGATATTACATCCCCGCTGGTCTTAAAATACGAGTCGAGGCTGAACGGCTCTAGCGACAAAGCTGTCTCAGGCCCCCCCAAGCCCCTGGGCCTACCCAGGGTCCCCGAGGGAATCTCGGTGGCCTGTGGAGGATGACACGTTGAAATTATTTTCATTTGCGCTTCACCTCTGCCTTCCTAGAAACAGATCCTTCAGGGTATCTGCACACTGCCAGGCCAGTGCCTGGTGCAGTGATGGTCAAGTGATGGCAAAGGCTGGCCTGTCGGGGGGTGGCGGGGGGAGAGCGTGCATTAGTACCGTTTGTAGGGCTGGGGTGTGCCTTGGCTTTTGTCAGGTTTTTTGTTGGGTTTTTTTTTTTTTAACTTTGATCTCTTCTTCTTCTTCTTCTTCTTCTTCTTCTTCTTCTTCTTCTTCTTCTTCTTCTCTCTCTCTCTCTCTCTCTCTCTCTCTCTCTCTCTCTCTCTCTCTCTGTCTTTGCGTTAGTGGGAATATAGGAACTGAAAGCTGGAAAGGAGGCTACCCTCCAGCCAAGACATTTCAGGGAAGGAGTGAGTTCGGGTAAGAACGGACTTGCCTCTAATCTCTCCAGCTGAGACCTCTGCCTCTCCTGATGCTCGGGAACTGCCGTCTACTATCTCCTGGGGAACTTTGTGTTACAAAATTGATTCTGAGCAGGCTGGGTGCTGCGGCCAGAAACAAGCAGACTAGGAAAGCAGGAAGGTTTCAGGGTATTTTTGAAGAGCCAGGTTGCTGTAAAGGGAAATGGGCACTATCGCTTCAAGGGTGACTGGTGGACATCCCAACCGCTGATATTGCATCTAACAGTGTGCAGTTGGACAGGGTCTCACCTTGGCACTTTTAGAACTTTTCAGAACACTGGGTCTCCAAGTACATACCCTATGATCAATTGAAAGGATACTCGAGGAAATGAGTTTATTACTAGGACCCAGGAATGTTCTAGATACTTTAAAAGCCAAACCTTAGGCAGTGGCACACACCTGCGGTCCCGGTACTGGGAGGCAGACACAGGAGAATGACTGCAAGTTCAAGGCCAGCCTTGGATGAAGAGTGAGTTCCAGCCCCCCCCCCCCCCCCCCCCCGTACAATGTAGTGATATAGTAAGGCCCTGTCTCCAGAAAGGAGGCAGAAAGAAAGGAAAGAAACTGGGGAGGGTCCAGCTCAGAGTAACTGAGGTCCAGGAAGCTATGCAATGGGCACCGGATCCCACAATCCTTGGGTAGTTGCTTTGTTCTCTGGTGCAGTCATTTCAGGCCTTTCTGCTTCCTTGTTCAGCAGACTCATCTGGGTGCCTTTCCTCCCCACTTCCATTCCTCTTTCCTGGCACTGGCTGAGCACCTGCCAGAGTGACAGATCAATGTCCCTGCTCTCCGGAAGTCCACCCTCAGTGGTGCTGAACCACGGCCTCTGCTACAGTCCACACAGCTCAGCTTGCTGGCATCAAGAGTGCAGGTCTGCACGCCTTTCTTCTGACACTCCTAAGAAATATTAGCATTCTGTCTTCTGCATTTGACAAGCAAGCAAGCACAAGCTAGGAAGACGTCTGTCCAAGGGTTTCAGAAGCCTGGCAGGCAGTCTAACACCATCTACCCCTGGAACTTGTAAGGTCCTGGGCACTCTCTGCATCTCCCACGCTCTGTGCCCCTTGTGGCCTTACTACATGGTTAACACAAAGGGTGGACCCAGAACTCAAACACAACCCTTTAGGATCCAGGACCCAAAGAGTTTTGGCTACTTCGGGCAGGATGCATTCAGTGGTTCTTGCTCAGAAGCCAGCACGGAAAGGGTCACATCACCCAGGGGTACAGAATCACAAGAGACTTCTAGGTTAGTCTCTCAAAGTCTCCTAAAAATGAAGGAACCTTTAGGAAGCTAAGTAACAGGTACTCACTGGCATAAAAAACATAAAGTTTGATGAATACAAGCGCCTGTGTCTGGCATTGCTAAGTATGGCCTCTCTTCCTTCTTTTCCTCCCCTCCTTCCTCTTTCCTTCTCCAACCATTCCTTGCTTTCTTTTTCTGAAATAGAGCGGCAATATGTAACCCAGGTTGGCCTTGAATACACAGTCTTCCTGCTGGAATAGAGAATGTGAAGTTAACCTTTAAATTAGCTTTGTTGAGGTATGTAAGGTGCTAAATTCGCCTACTTGAAGCATACAATAGCGCTCTTCAGTATATTTACCTACTTTATGTAGCCATCACCACTAAGCAGCTTTAGGACATTTCCATCACCCCCAAAAGTGAATCCCATGCACCCATAAGCAGCTGCCCTCCATCTTACCTCCCCAGCTTCACCCCAATCCTGATCAACCATTCTAGACTCTTGGATCTATGTCTTTTCCATCGTATACTCTGTAACCTTTTATGTCTGGCTTCTTTTCACGTGGCTTAGAGCACTTGAGGGTCACCCGCCAAGTAGTGTGTATCCGTGTTTCATCCCTTTGTATCCCGGAACAGTCCCTCCCCGTGTGGCTATGCCACATTTTGTTACCCATTTCACCAGCTGATTGGCATTTGTGTTATTTTATCTCTGGGGGATTTGAGAAGGTTTCTGTGAACATTTGCACACACGTGTTTTCACTTCTATTTGTTTGGTTTTGAGACAGAGTAGCCCAGGCTGGCATTGAACTCACAGTGTAGCTGACACTGGTCTGAAACCCTTGATTGTCCTGCCTCTGCCTGCCTAGGGCTGGGTTTATAGACGTGCACCCCTAAGTCTCTTGGCTGTCAATGTTTCCATTTCTTTCTGGGCACTAAAGTACAGGAATACTTAGAGGAGAAAATGCTACCTATTTGCCGAGCCTTGAATCTGTCCTTTGGTCCATTTCACAGATGAGGCAACAAAGGAACAGGGAAAGGAGGGTCACACTGCCCGGATGTAGAGGAGCAGGACTCAGCTTTCAGTCTGTCCAGTGACTACCCAGGACCAGGAATGTAGCAGAGTAAATAAGGTGTCCTGGGTGTTAAAATTGAAGGACTCACTCAGTCTTGACTCCAAGAAGCATATAGTTAGCATTAGAAAGGCACTGCCACCTTAAATTTGCCCCCTAAGTTCCTAGCTTGCCATTCACCTTATCTTGGTCCCGAAGTACTCAGTGCTGGGGAAGGTGGGGAAGCAAAATGATGACCATGCATTCCTTGTTCCTACTGGACTGCACTTGCAGAGGTCTTACGGCTGCTCGGAAGTGGTGGTGAGAATCAGGAGGATTTTACCTTTGCCGCACGTAGCCTAGTGCCTGGCACCGAGGCACAGCCCTAGAGGTACTAAGCTGGCACCGTTGTGGTGGTGGCTGACATACCTCTGACCTTATGTACCATGAAGCTGCCTATTAGTCACTCACTGTAGCTTAAGGGACATCCTGATACCTTTCATTTGTGACCTGAAGCCCCATGCCCACGGCGTGAAAGGATGAGCCACCTCCCAGTGATCAGGCAGTTTTCTGTATGGACGAATCCTCTTCTAACCTGTTAGGCCGACCCCAGGAGATGTAAGTCCTGGCTACAGTACCAGCTCTGGCTCTGCTTTAACTCATACCTTTCCCTGCTGGTCTGCATACATTCTGTGTCTAGCTCTGTCATCTCCAAAGCCAGAGTGATGCTTTTGTGCTTCCCAAATGGAGAAAACACTGATAGATAGTGTCTTTGGGGTCAAGGTAAGCCAGATATGGGATGCTATGGATTCTTCTTGTGGAATAGGTCCTGTTGGTGACCTTATTTGTTTCCTTCTCCACCTCCTGGTCTTTCACAGTTGAAGTATGGAGGGGATACATAGTCTATAGGAAAGGACTTGGAGAATCTACTTTGAGGTGTCTAGATAAAGGAGAGATGTATCCGCTATGCAAATAATTTGGACTGATGGGGGCCTTGTTGCTCAGTTTAGTCCAATGCTGCATAGGTCCTGTGTGTGGCTTAGACTCACTCTTAATAACAGAAGCTCAGGGATCCTGCTCAGCCCTCCTGCTACTCCCCCTAGCCTTGACTAACACCTAGACACTGGTGAGCAGGGGCTATCCATGTGGAGGGTCACCTCTGCCTTGCACTGTCCACCAGTGGTGGAGCCCTGGAGAGACCTCAAGCTTGAAGAACTCCAGGTCTTTCTCCTTTGTCTCTCTCCCCTCCCCCAAGCCCCGCCACCAGAGCAGCTAGCCTTGACCGAGTGGTTGCTCAATAGATAGTTATTAAACTGATAAGTGGAATTGAATCCATGAGAGTTCTGCATGCATGCTGCGTGCGTTGGAATGGGAGAGTGACATAATGCTGGTTCTAACTGCATGAAGGTGGAAAGAAACTTCCAGAGTGCTTTTTTTTTTTTTAATCTGTGTTTTGTTTTCAAATAAGAAGAAAAGAGGAGGGGGTGGAGAGAGGGCTCAGTGGTTAAGAGCACTGGCTGCTCTTCCAGAGGACTTGGGTTCAATTCCCAGCAAATACATGGCAGCTGGAAACTGTAACTCCAGTTCCAGGGAATCTGGCACCCTCACAGAGACATACATGCAGGCAAAACACCAATGCACATAAAATAAGAGTAAATGAATCTTTTAAAAAGTAATAGAAGAATAGAAGAAGAAAAGAGAAAGTCATACTGGAGGGACCACCAATTTGTCGTCTGTCACCAATCACTCCACTTAGGTGTGACTTGAAACTCCTAAATCCATTGTCTTTCACTGGTTCTCTTAAACCTTCCCTGGTCACTGGTTATCCAAAAGTCAACACCCAAATGCTCCCAGGGGCTTAGCAAGTAGTAGAAAAGGCTGAAGAGGTAAAGTATAGACAGGTGGGATGTGATACAGAGTGGGACGTGATGAAGAGAGGTACCCGGGTGGAGGGGAGGGGGGGCTCCTGCCTTGGCCCTTAGCATAAACCCAGTTCTTCTGCTGAATTCTCCAATCCTCCTGCAAATGAAAGTAACCTCTGACCCATGGGGTCAAGTCCAAATTCCTGACCCTGGTACACTGGCTGTCTTGGAGCTGGTTTCTTCCTAGCAGGCCTATTTTCCTCTTGTATGTATGCCCCATTCTGGCTGCACCAGATTAACCCCTGAACCCTAAGTACACGGTCGCCTCCCCCTTTTATTGCTTTGCACGTGGGGCTCCCGCCCCGATCCCCTAAACTTGCAATGTCACCTTTTCCTTCTGTGGTGATTCTTGCTTCTCCCTCTGAGAGACCAATGTGCCCTGAAAAGAGAATTGTTGTCACTTTATGGATTTTGATCTGTTTATGTATCTGTCTCCCGGGGGGTTGGGGGGGGGCGGAGAAAAGAAAAAAACAAAACAGAATGAGTCACTTTCCACCAGCAGGGAGAACTTCCTGTTTGTCTGCGTGCTCCCAACACCACCAGTGCAGGGCTGGCCCACTCTGTGGGTTAAGAATGAATGTCTGTGGAGTGCATGAATGCCTGTCTGAGTGAGCAAAAGGCTGTCTTTCCTGAGAGAGAGAGACCTCCCGAGGAGGACTGAGCTGGCCCGGTACAGGTGCACAAGGAGCTGCTGCTCGCTGCTGCCCCTGGTGGCAGGTCTTTGCCAGAGGCTTGAAGGACTTCCTGGACAGTTTCCTACCAGGAGGCGGTCAAGGCAGCTTCCACCGGAGGAGAGCTTTGTCCTAAATTCAGAGGCTTTTGGCAACCTCTGCCTGTCTGCCTGCCTTCCTGCCTGCATGCCTGGTCCCAGCATGCTGCCTCATCTGGACATCTAGCCTAGGCACTTCCTGGGTCAGCTTCCTGCTTTTGGCTGGTTTTACCCTCTCTTTCCACAGAAGCACCAGGCCTACCCTCCTGAATGGCAAAATGGAGTGCATTACCACTGTCCCTGCAGGGCCTTTCTGCTCCTTCCAATATTAAATAAAACTCGAAGAGCCTGAACTCGAAGCCTAACTCTAAATTAGGCATGGGATAAAGTGTAGGTGAGGGTACAGAAAGGTATACTCCCAGCAGTCAGGAGGCTGAGGCAGGAAGATCATGAGTTCATCTGAGGCTACCCTGTCCCCAAACAATCCAAAACAAAATCAATTCTAAAGGTATCCAATAAGGAGATAAACGTGCTGGATGCCAGCCACTGAACCTTATTTAATGTCACTTAAAACTACCTAACTTGGTTGAAAATTTACACCCATTCTGCAAAGGAGAAAGCTGAGGCTACAGGACATGACGTTGATGAATTACACTGGCAATAGCAGATCTGAGTGACATCAGAGACAAAGTTCTTTCCTGTTGCTCTATAGAGACTGCTAAGATTCAGTGTCACACCCTTAGCAATAGAACTCGAGGACCGGCCCTGTGTCAGAATGGAGTCAACAGCAGAAACATCGTTTTGTCTCCAGAGAAAGGACTTTGGGACATTAACACAGCTCCTTGTCCTCCAGATACTCCTGTGGTTTTGTCACCTGTCAAAAGAGCTAGAGGGCCAATAATCTTACTGGACCAACCTGTACAGCAAGAAAAATTGTTAAGATTGTGTGTGTGTGTGTGTGTGTGTGTGTGTGTAATAGTGACTAATAGACCATTTTTCAAGGAAGGTGCATGAAACCCTGTGACAGTCATTTTTAATTGTCAGCTTGGCACAATGCAGAAAAGAGTCTCAAGGAAGGATTATGTAGGTCATATTAGCCTGTCTTCCTGCCTGTGAGGGTTAACTGGGTGGGAAAACCCACCCTGTGTATGGGCAGTACTATGTCATGGGCTGAGCCCTGAACTGTATAAGAGTGGAAGAAACCGAGCTGATCAGGAAGCATGCACACATTCATTTCTGTCTGCTCTTGACTGAACATGGTGTGACCAGCTGTCTCCTGTCCCCCACACACCTTGATTTCCCTGCTCTGGTGAACTGTGACCTGGAACTGTAAGCTGAAACAAACCCCCTTTATCCCTAAGTTGATTCCAGTCAGGGTGCTTATCACACCAACAGAAATAAAACTCGAGCAGACCCCCTAGACTAGCTGATGAAGGAAACATGTGATACAGTGACAGATGAACCCCACTGTCCCAGGGGCTTAGGAAACCAGGGTCTCCCTCTCAGGAAGTCAGTCCCCCCAAGGAACCACAGCTCTCCAGATAGCTTTATTTCAAGCTGCGACTTGGGGATTCAGGCTGCCAAGATTTTATGGTTGTGACATTTGAAGCCACTGGCTTTCTGGCTGCTGGAGCAGAAAAGAAGAAAAGGGACACACACCCGCTCTCAGCCTTGCCACATCTGCTCACACAGGGAGCCTGGGCAATGTTTGGTGGGCCTGACTCTCCGTTGCATGGTACAGGGTCTCTGCCCACCAGAGCCCAGCCAGGGCTTGTCGGTGCTGTTCCAGCAGGGCATCATCGACATCTGCTTTGCTTTCTTCTCTCGGTGGTGAAATACCAGAAGGTCCCTTCCTCCTCTGCCAGGTCCTGCTCCTCTAGAATTAAGACATGACCCTTGAACTGGGAGTCAGGACTGCTGCAAAGACCATTAGCAGCAAGGCCCAGGCCTACGTAGAAGCTCCCAGCCACTTAGTCTGAGGCCATCTTTAGCTCTAAGGACAGCACCCAGTTTCCCTTGCAGTATTCAGTAGAGTAGCCATCCTAGCAAAGTGAAAAGCCGCCCAGCATTTTTTTTATTGTAACGTATTACCTATTTGCCTTTTGCATATACTCTGGAGCATTACCGTTACAGTCTAGTTTTGCACTGAGCAGTCAGCGTGGCACAAAGGTTAACATTTCACGGGCTCCTAATTTATTGCCAAACACCAAGGAAGCTGAGCGTCACAAGAGTAATGCTAATGGCCCCAGTTCACCCCAGCCCTCAGTGGGCAGCGCCCCCCCCCCACAGCACTGCTGCTGCTGTAACTTGTACACCCCACCCTTGTGAGGTCATTACATCGCTCTCCTCCTGAAAGAGGCCTGGGGAAGCTCCATGGAACAACTGAGCAAGCTGAGACTGAGAACAGTATTATAAAAAAAAAAAGTATAACTGGGAAGGGATACAGCCGGACCTCACTGCGGGGAGGCCTGGCTGATGCTAAACCCAGCGCTCTTTGCGAGTCCGGGAGGTGGTACAGAAAAGGCCAGGGCTTAACCCACAGTACTCACAAGCTGTTTGCGCAGTCCACTCCACCCAGCCTTTCTGGGGTCTGTCAGAAGTGGTTGAGATCCTGGGTCCTCGACTTAGTTCTGCTTATTCCTATAGGAAACAAGCACCCACTTGCTACGAGGCCGGTGCCACACTAAACGTTAGGCCCACGGCCACGGCAAGTGAGATACTTCTCTCCGGCCATGTTTGTCTATTTCTCCGTGGAATTTCTTCAAAGGACCACTTAGGAACCTGGAGCCCAGCACCCTGGTCAGGAATGGTTGTATGTTCAAACTTGGCTCTGAAACCTTGCCTGGCAGATGGGCTCCACGTGGGCAGCAAGCCTTCTTCGGCCAGGCAATCCCAGGATTAACCAGCGGGCATTTGTTTTGACCACTTTTACCCTCGTTCCTGTGGTGAACAGTCAGCTGACCTCCTTCAAGTATCAGCTGACCTCCTTCAAATTCATCTGGTCCAAGCACCTGGGGGTTTGTCTGTTTATTTATTGATTTATTTGGTTGGTTGGTTGGTTGGTTGGTTGGTTGGTTAGTTGGTTGGTTTTTGGTTTTTCAAGACAGGGTTTCTCTGTATAGCCCTGGCTGTCCTGGAACTCACTCCATAGACCCGTCAAGTCTCGAACTCAGAACTCAGAGACCCGCTTGCCTCTGCTCCCTAGTGCTGGGATTAAAGGCGTGCACTACCACCACGCAGCCATTCTGGAGGGGAAATCTGGACTCTCCCTGACCTCTGAATTCCCTGGGGTCCCACGGCTGGTGGGAAGTGTTTGGAGCTGGCTTCAGAGCAGTATTCTGTGGCGATAGCACTGTCAGCAATGTTTCTTTCTGTAGGGCACTAAAGGAAGTCCAGTCAATCATCCTTTGCCCTTCATGACACTTTAGACCAGCGGTCCTCAACCTGCCTAATGCTATGACCCTCTAATACAGTTCCTCATGGTGTGGTGACCCCAACCATAACACTATTTTTGTTGCTACTTCAGAACTGTCATTTTGCCTCTGTTATGAATCATAATGTCAATATCTGTGCTTTCCGGTGGTCTTAGGAGACCTCTGTGAAAGGGTTGTTGAACCCCAATGGGGTCAAGACCCACAGGTTGGGAACTGCTGCTTTAGACATTTTTTTTTAATTTGCTCCTCATCACTACCTATAGTGTCCAGGATGGAGAGTGACCCAGGACTGTCTCCCCATGTGGTAGCAAGACTCAAGGGACCAAGTAAAGGAGCACAGCTGTAACATCTGTCTCAGAAGAGCAAACTGTGCACAGCCTCAAATGTTTTCCAGGGGAACCTGGGGTAGAACTTTGTGATTTGTTTTCTTGTTTGGATTTTAGCATCAGAATTTCTGGCCATGTTCTCTGCTAAAGACAGTCATTTAAAAATATGGATTGGAATGGGACTAGGGAAGAAAAAGATCTAAAAGAAATGTGTTATTAAGTATTATTTGGAGCTGAGTGGTGATGGCATACACCTTTAATCCCAGCACTCAGGAGGCAGAGGCAGGTGGATCTCTGTGAGTTCGAGGTCAGCCTGGTCCAGGGTGAGTTCCAGGACATCCAGGGTTACACAGAGAAACTCTGTCTCAAGTGTGTGTGTGTGGGGGGGGGATAATTTGGGGACAGCTTGGGCTACATAATGAATTCTAGGCTGACGTAGACTGCATAATAAATGTGGGGCGGGGGCGTGTGCTTGTTAGTCTGAATGTGTGCAGGTGCACATGCTATGAGAGACTTGAGGTCAATATCAGGAGTCTTTCCTTGATCGCCCCCATTCTTTTTTGAGACAAGAAATTCCCAATGTATCCTGGAGCTCATTGATTTGGCTGAGCTGGCTAGCTAATGCTCTGCCCCACCCCCTGATGGGGTTATAGACACGCTCCATCACCCTTGGCTTTTTACATGGGTTCTGGAGATCCAAACGAAGGTCCTTGTGCCTGCACATCAGACCCTCTGCCCACTGAGCCACCTCCCCAGCCTGAAGTCCATCTTTTTCAATTATATGGTTTAAGTTTTGTAATTCACTCCCCAGCTAGTGGGACTGGTTTAATTACCCAGCAGAACAGAGGCCTTGGGCAGCATCAGCCCCCTGGGTAGCCAGGCAAGGAACCTCAGGTCCAGGCCTCTCTGGCTGGCAAGCTTACACAGTTTGACTCCACCCTCAGATGCGGGAAGTGGCCTCTTTCCTGAGATTCTATGAGAGTCCTGTCCACCTACCCCCCCCCCCCCCCCGCGCCCTCCAAATACCTTCTCTCTGAAGCAACTTTTGAGAACAGAGAATGCCTTTGCTTCCTCTCTTAGCCTAAGTGGTACAGATAGAAACAGTCTGTCCTGCCATTTGTGGCCTTGAGGACCAAAGACATTGATCTCCCCTGTATACTTCCTATCTCAGCCACTGTCCCATCCTCTTCCTCTTCCTCTGTCCTGAGTCTATATAACAGCCATAGCCAGCATCCTGGTGGCCCCTAGCTTTTCTGCTTGGTTAGTCATCCCTAAGGCAGCTGGTGACCTGCCTGTAACCCTTGGCCTCTTCAAAGACGCGCAGGAGTATTTAAGTCCCAGACAGCACACTGAAGCCCCCAGGCTGCAGCGGCCACCCTTTTGGCAGGGTGGGTGTTCAATGCATATTTGTGGAATTTCTCGGTGCTGGTGGACCCATGCTGACCCTCATCTGAGATATAGGCGGTTGGAGACTTGGCACAGTGGTGATTTGTCCTGGCAGCAGATGAGACATCTTTATACCACACGCTGTTGGTAACCCCCAAAGGCAATGCTGGAGTTAATCATGAGACTAGCTAGTGGTCACTTACAAGCCAAGTCTTTTCCCAAGAGAAGACAGAGAGGGAGGAGGGAGTGGAGGAAAGGGGAGAGAAGAGGAGGCAGGCAAGAGCAGAGACTATCTTGCTCACTTCAGATGCGTGTTGGGGGCTTTCCTGAAAGTTGTGGAAACAAACCCCGAGTCCACATCTGGAGCCACTCTGCACATGTAAAACAGGTGCACACATCGCTAAGACACCGCTTAGGAATCTCCGCACAACTTTGACTCCAGCAAATGCATGGAATGGTCTGTCTCAGGAGTTCCCATCTGCAGACACTCCACTCTGTCAGTCACAGCTTTGGTGAATGAAGATGCTGTACATTTGTGTGGCGTTTGGCGGCTTGTTCAATAGCAACCCCTGAAACATCCCTAATCCTAGGTTTTCAGCCTGTGGTTCTTTATGGCTAATTATCTACTTCATTCTGGATATCTGTAATAAAAGTCTCAGGATATATTGGGCAAATTATCATTTTTAATAGAATAATTACTTAAGTAAACATGCTCCTGCACCTCCCCCAGGATGATTCCTTCTGTGAGATGTAATGAGTTTTATAGGTTGGGCTTGACAGCTTTCCTGATGAGCAGGATTTTGATACGGGGCTTATTATATTTGGGGGAGTCTGGGGACACGATGGGTGTTTTCATTCCAAAAAGTAAATTTAGAACCTGAGGATACACAAATATTTGCTAAGTCCCCTTCCCCCCAAATGCATCTTCAAAGTAGGATGTAGCCAACCCCCCCATCCCTTCTCTGTTTGGATGTGCTGTCGTGGAACTTTCTACTACTCTGGAGCATACGGCCTGAGAGAAATTCCCGCACAGGCAGGAGCTAGGAGACCGGAAGTGACCTGACTCAGCCATTCTCCTGCTGCTGACTTTGAGCTAGTCATTCACCCTTCTGTGGCCTCAGTTTCCCCACCTACCCTCCAGGCTCTGAGTCATGTTCCTCTCAGCAAGTTACTGGTTGGGCTGGCTCTGCCCTTTCCATGTTGGCAGGCATCTGACAGGTGGGATTAGCCTCTCAGAAGCCCATTGGCTCCTGGGTTCTTGGGAGCAGCCAGTTGACTTAAGCCTTCCTGGCATTCTTATAGGAGGACTTGACTCTCCACCTAAGTTGCCCCGTGGAGCTGAAGCTGTCCTGACGTCTCCTTGGAAAGCCCACATAGTGCTGAGCAAGCCAGCTGCCTCGCATAGCTTCTGCTGGTCCAAGCCAGTGCGTTCCAAAGTAATGTCTGCAACTGATTTACAGAGAAGCTGCTAGAAAGGGAAAAAAGAAAGGGTGGCAGGGGGTGGGGCAGGAAAGGGCTGGCAGGTTCAGTCCCAGGGCCTGGATGGAAAAGCGAATGGGTCATGGTAAGGGGAGGGTGCATGCGCACTGGCGAGCTGGCCACACTGCCCTCCCTTCCTCCCTCCCTCCCTCCCTCCTCCTCCTCCTCCTCTTCTGGAATGCAATGTGTATTTACTGCCCTGTGGATCCCAGTTCCTCTCAGGAAGTCATTTTTTCCAGGGCTAGAGGAGACTCGCCGGCCATCTCTCCTGAGAACTCCTCCGATTCCCCCCGGTTAGAACTCTTGGGGATCAAGGGGTGGTGGCTAAAGAGGCCTTTGGAAAAGCCGGGGAGATGAGCCCGTAGGTAGTCTTGAGGATGTATAGAAGTGGTCCCCCTGGACTGACCTTGCCATTGCCCTCCTTCTGCTGTGAGACTGGGAAGGAAGGAAAGATAGAAGGAAAGCAGATCAACAATCTTCTCCCTTCCCTGCCCAGAACAAACAGCCCCACAGGCCTGCCTCCCGCAGAAGTCCAGCCCCTCTCCTAGGCTAGCAGCTGGGGCGGGGACGTGGTGGGGGATTGGCAGTGTATTCAGCTGCTTTTTTCTTTCTTCTTCTTCTTTTTTGCTGAAGGTTCCCACTTAAGATGTAGGGATCTTCCTCCTTCACAGGCTTTGGCTGGAGCTTTGTGTGACATTCAGGTTTCACCTCCCCCATAAATAGGGTGCTCTCTCACGTGTCCCTATCCCATGTCCCTCTAGCCCATATCCCATAGCCAAGCCCAGGACTGCTTGGTTTGGGCGGGTCTTTGTTCTGGAGCTGTCCTAGGCATAGGATGGTGTTTAAGAGCAATGTCCTAGCCCCCGAATTCTGGGTGCTAGAGGCACCTTTTCCCTAGTTAGGACAACCAAAAAAGTCTCTAGATGTGTCAATAGTCCCCTGAAAGTGTGAAAATGTCCCACTGAGACCCTTAGGCCAAATCACTCCCTGCTCTGTTTTCTTCCCAGCCCCTCTCACTCTCAGGAATGGTCCTCATTCTTCCCTTGACCTTAGTCCTTCTCTGCCTGGCAGCACATCACACACACCTGAGAAGTTTCTAGATATGCCATACATACCTGGCCCCGCCTTAATCATTAAACCTGACACTCTGGGGTGTGGGAACTCTTTGAAAAGTGTCCCAAGTCAGTCTGGAGACCACGCGGTAAGCTCTCTGATCTCCCCAGGGTGATAAGCCCTTCCAGAGAAGGACACCATGGTGGGTTTGGGTCACCACTGTGTTGTCAGCACTTAGAATAATGCTTGGGGCCTTGAAGGGACTCCAGGCTAAAACTGAGTGAATGAAGGAATGTTCCAAAAGCTCCGTCATCACTCCTGGGTGGGTTTTCTTTAGGGATTCCTTCATTTTTGTTACTCATCCCATAGTCACTGAGTGTTTGCCGCTGTGCCGGGAGTGATAGCAGATGCTGAAGTACAAAGAGGTAGAAAGTACGACCTCTTTAGAAGCCTCTGGTGCCTAGGTGCCCGATGCAGATGGCAGTTAGAATGCAGAACAAGCTGGCCCCCAGCAGGCACTAGACACCCCACACCCCTGTGTGGGGTGTTTCATGCACATTTCCACACTTGGAAATCTTCGCAGCTCTTCACAGTAGACGTGGCTGCCATTTCCCAAGGGAGGAAACAAGGCTCCATGGAGTTACTTAATGCCCTCAGAGTCACCTGAGTATCTATAGCCAGTCGGGGTGCAAACCAGATTCATTCTTTGCAGCACTCAATGCTGCATGTAGAGGTGAGACTGGACCAGGGCTTTTGGGTCCCAAGTATAGGTGGATGCTCGAAGGCTAAATCCTGCCCCAACCATGGATTCACTGGACAAAGTTACCCCCAAGAGTAACTTCTGTGCTCTGATACCAAGACTGTCTAAATTTGGGAGCAGACCCCAGGGCAAAGATTGATCTGAAACAGTTCTCTGAGAAAGGAAGGAAACACTGGTATGGAGCATGGAGTGAGTCGGATAAGAGAGGTCTCCCAGATGTAGGGCGCTGTAAGCAAGTAGGTCACTTTGCCGGACTGCTGGAGCTAAGTCCTATGGCAGTGCTGGGCACCACAGGAGAGTATAGGGACGGGTGGGATACCTAATCATGGTGCTTCCTTTGGCCTTTATGCCTCAGTCTTCTCATCTTGGAAATGAACACAATCAAGCTTCAATATAAGTATGCAGTAGAGAAAACTCATAAACACTACCTACGCCGTGAAGTATAGAGGCAGCAGAGTTAGATACCCAACAAGAAAGAAATGCTGTACTTAGAATATGAAGAGAGTTTATGAGCTGCTTAGTAGACAGGGTAGAAAAGAAGAGGTAGGCTACAAGGCTGGAAGTTCTACCTGAAGGGGCCAGAGAAGAGTGGTCCCGGGACTCAGGAGAGTGGCTGTCCCATTTGAACGTGGGTATAGGTCAACACTGACCCATGTCTACTGAGGTCAGGTACTGTGCTAGATACATTGAGACATGCAAGCTACTTTCAGGGTGGGGGTTACCCTTGCCCCATTTGGCAGGTTGGAAGCCTGAGGCTTGGAAGGACGGTCATTCTCCTTTGGTCTCACAGTGGGAGCAGAGAGCAGGGATCTGTACCCAGATGCCTTGGACCTTTGACCCTCTCATCTCACTTCTTTCCAGTGGCAGAGTTCATCCAGGAGGTGGAGGGTGAGGCTGCTTCGGCAACGGTACAGAGGGGAAAGCGGGCAGGCAATGGGTCTGACCCAGAGCAGCCGGGACAGAGCTGCCGTCGCTGTTAGGCCAAGGCTGGGACAATGCCTGGCTCTTCGCAGGCAGCCTCAGATATTTTCCAGTGAGTGAGCCACTGACCCATTAACTACAAATCAGGGCATCACTCAGGCCCCAGATAGCGTCGTGACCGTTACTGAATGATACAATTGAAAGTATTATCCCTCTAAGCTTCTGCTAATGGAGAAAATGGTTTGTCCCTGAGAGTTTTGATAATGTTATATGTTTGTTGACTCAGGGAATTCCTTTTTTACATTCATTCAGAATTCTATACTGCATGCAAAGAAAAGCAAAAAAAAAAATAGCACTACAATCAGAGTTGTAGGTAGAAATAGCAAAATAGTGTTTTGCATTCAAATTGATGTGTGAGGCATCTGGTGGTGACTTTGTACTTTAAGTGGGGGGCGCAGCTTAAGGCTCCTGCTTAAGACCAGTCAGACAGGGATGCATGGAAACTACATGGGATGCCCACAGTCAGGAGCAAGACACAGCAATGACAGTGGTGCCTAGAGCTTAATGTTAATGGGAGGGTCCACGTCCTTCTCACATGAGCCACACTGTCCCTTGGGACAGGTCACTTACCTTTTTTCAGTTTATTTACTCGTCATATAATGGAGCTTATAATTCCACCTTTAACTACTTGTAAGGCACTAATGATCTCTTCTGCCAGACTCCTCTGCTGTGTGAGGGCCACACAGCTATGTCCGAAGACATAGGAAATGTCTTCAGGAAATGTCAGGGTGAGAGACAACAGGACCTAGAGTAATAGCAGTACTCTAGAGTTGGGTTTCTTAAGCTTTTCTACCAAGAGTTCTTTGTCTACTGCCCAATGCACATGTATTTAAAGTAGATACACAAATTGAAGCTGCTGAATAAATCATGAAGAAATGTCTCTTACTACAATTATTTAATATATACATTTATGTTTCATATATTATATAAAAACAAACTGCATATTAATGAGACAGGAGTGCCAGTTTATTCTTACATAAACACGGGCACGTAAACCTTGTCTGTGAGTTTGATTTTGCAGTACATACAATATCTTCAAAATTTTCAGATATCATAAATACATCAGACTAAGCGACAGGCAGATGTTTAGGCCATTTCAGAAATTGTTGGGAATCCTGTCTTAATCTCAACCCAAAATTCAGTTAATAATTTTTTTATGAAACCCAAGTCATCCACTCACATAGCAAATTTTTAGATCAAATATCCTAACATGACACAACTCAAGGGTGTAGTGATTGGATACTTACATACTAAGCAACGCTGGCAGGGAAATAATAAAATCTGCTTTCTGTAAATAAAACATTTTATTTCTGTGAGAGCAGAAAATTCACATGGACGATAAAAGACACTGAAATTCACAACGTACAGGAATCATAGTATACAACAATCACAAATAAAGCTGGGTGTTTTGAGCAGTGTTCGGTATGCCACACCTATGACGCAAAGCATGTACATTGTGTGTTTAGAACCAAAGTAGCAGTGACATTATGAGAAGACACGTGGGTGAGTGCAGCCACAAACACCTCATATTTACTACACATCTGATTTGAATTCACATTTAGTCATCACCCATGTTCAGAAACTTTTTACTGTTGCTGATTTTTTTTTCTTAAGTTATGTGACACCCCCCCCCATGGGGTGGTGACCTCTAGGTTAAGAAGCTGGGTTCTAAGAGGGTGCTGCCTCCATTCAGGAGCCATCCCATAATATCTGCTAACTCATGTAATTCCTAATTCATGACTCAGGACGACAGCTGAGGATTCAGTCACAGAGAAGGGAATGGTGTGCCAGTTTCCAAGCCAACGAGTGAATGCCCTCCAAAAAGGTCTGCACCTGGCTTCCCTGGATTGACCCTTCTAACACACACTTGCAAGGCATACCCATCTTCTCAAGCAGTCGCAGTGACCACAGAGCAAAGGGAAGCCATGTCTTATCAAGGCTGGATCTGGAAGGGACTAGGCTATTTAGTGTCTTCCTAACTGAGATAGTAATAGATGTTGTTAGTTCCATCTTCTCAAATGAGAGACAGGATGCTTGGAGGCCCTGAAGTCATGCCACATTGGCACCGAAACAGACCAATTTTGCCATGCTTGGAGGGGGATGAACCTGCAATCTCTACAGAAAGTTCTCGCAGGGAAAAGGAAGCTCCCCCTGCATGTCTCCTCGGGGTGTTATTTATTCACATCCACCCTGAGGGCTTTCAGACAACAGATGACCCAGAGGCCCTGTACTTTCTGGCAGGCAAAGATGTGACCCAAAGTTTGTGGAGAGAGGCAGATGTGAGTCTGATTCCTGCCCCCAGTCCCTCGCCAGCCGGGTGACCTTGACTACTCTGTGCAGCCACTTTATCATCTTTAAGCAAAGGGTATGATTGCATGGTTGTTATCTACTCTAGCTGGAGAGTGAAGATACTCTGTTCTTAAAGAGGTCGTACACTGAAAATTAGTAGCAAAGGGGGTTAGGAAAGGTGACCTTCGGGAGAATGAGATGGAGAGGGGTAGGTTATAAACTGGTGGGTTTCTTTGCTAACAGGTATTTTTAGTCATTTTGCGAGATTATGTGGGTCTAATACTATGCACAGTGCTTAGCAAGTGGTAAGTGATTAGTAAACAGAGGCCACACCTTTCCACGGAGCAGGGCGACTTACCTTCAGTTTTCTGAATGGTTCGGAAAGGAACCTAGAGTTCTATATTTCAACTGCTTGCAACCCTAAAGTTCCAGCATTGCAGTGCGGCATGGGGAGGGGAACATGTGGGCCTGAACCAAGTCCCTCTTGTCAGTCCGAGCCTCTGATTCCTTCCCACCTGCTCCAGGGCCATCCCCTCACCACCCCCAGTTCCCCTCCCAAAGAGGGTCGGTGGGCACACCCCACAGTTCTGACCTAGTTGGACATCTTTGCCACTGCCAGCTCTGGAGCCTGTCTCCTGGCCCTCCAGCCTGTCTCTAGGGCTGTGTTGGGGAGCTGAACAAGCCAAGAAGGGGTTGTGGGAATCCAGTACTGACTTGTCAAAATCAGGCAGAGCTGGATTTACTTCATTTTTAAAACTCTTTTCCGAGCTGGTGAATGAGAAGGATAGCAACAAGTCATGTATCCCTGCTTTTCATCAAGGTGCTCGAGGAGGCTTGTCATCTGCCCCTTGGGCAAAATGGTCACACCTAAATCACAGCTAGATAGAGTCCCAGTGAAATCAGCTGGACTGAGGCACCTGTTTAGGAACCTGGGGGTATCTGGACTTCCTCCCGTTCTGTCCATGTTTTCATTTGGAGCTTCTGTGTCCCTAAGTGTTATCTCCTGAAGTTGTCCAGCTTGTCAGTCTCAGAACTTTCACCGCCACCTATGGCCTACGGTGACAGATGAAGTCTCTTTACAATCCCCCAATGTCCTCATTGGAAAACCGTAGGGAAGTAACTCTGCCTCATTGGCTTGTTTGGATGATTACATGAGGCAACACAGAGAAAATGCTCAGCCCACTGCCTGTCCTTGTAAGCCCCTGCGGCCAGAGATGACCTGAAGTTGGAAGTGATGGGAGAGGAGTGGAATATAAAGTGATGGCGACCACCCTCTGAAAGGTCTCAGCAGACAGGAGAGATGGACCAAATCTAGTGACTCAGAGAACAGCATCAACAGATGCTGGAGGTAGGGGCTCTGTGGACACAGGTGTGGGATGGGCCTCCGTGGGCCAGGCCCGTAAACCAAAGAAATCCTTTAACATTCTATTCGTTACTTTACCGGTTGCTGTAATAACAGACCCAGAGGAAGTAACGTCATGGATGAAGGGGCCAAGGGCTTCTTTGGAGTAGAGAAGGCACAGCACAGAGGCAACTGTCCTCTGTGACAGCAGGCGGGTGAGGCAGCTGGTCATGCCACGTTCACAGTCAGGAAGCAAAGAGACAGGAAGGCTGGTGCTCAGCTCACTTTCTCCTTTTTACTCAGCCTGGAGGCTCGTCCACAGGAAAGCGCTACCCACGTTTAATATGGGTCTTCCCACTTCAGCCGACACAATCTAGTCCCTCACAAATGTACCCAGAGGTCTATCTCCTTGGGGTATCTAAATCCAGGCCATTGACCATGAAGATGAACTGTGGACAGCAGAGTGAAGCAGAGGCTACTCCCCTCCCGTGGGGCTACAGACCCAAGGCAGACTTTTGCCCACTTTCAATTATTGTGGATAAAGTGGAACAGCCCCAGAAATCCTGGGTCAGAGGAGAGTGGTCAGGATGGCAGACAGTCTGGAACAAGTTAGCATTAAGTTTTACTTTCTAAAGCTGGGAGTATTTGGTGTTGGAGTTTGAGGGTCAGGAGGTGGCATACCTCAACTACCTGAGAGGCTTCAGAACCATGTAGACAGAGAGGGGAGCCAGACAGCTGGCGATCAAAATACACAGCGTGGTGCTGATCAAGGCAG
Organism: Peromyscus maniculatus bairdii; assembly: GCF_049852395.1. Lineage (NCBI taxonomy): Eukaryota > Metazoa > Chordata > Mammalia > Rodentia > Cricetidae > Peromyscus > Peromyscus maniculatus. Next base: position 6,176,847 of record NC_134871.1, on the reverse strand, counting down.
ACTTGAGAACATGACCCGAGTCCACTCGCCAGCTGGCTACTCTGATACTCACTGCCTTCATGATACTCCCTGCCCTCATGATACTCCCTGCCTTCATGATACTCCCTGCCTTCATGATACTCTCTGCCTTCATGATACTCCCTGCCTTCATGATACTCCCTGCCTTCATGATACTCCCTGCCTTCATGATACTCTCTGCCTTCATGATACTCCCTGCCCTCATGATACTCCCTGCCTTCATGATACTCCCTGCCCTCATGATACTCCCTGCCTTCATGATACTCCCTGCCCTCATGATACTCCCTGCCCTCATGATACTCCCTGCCTTCACGACCTCCGCGCAAGAGCCCAGCAAGGAACTCGGAATCTTCAAGGCAGAGTCTTGCACAAGCCTTTGCTGTTTTCCGATGCTGGAAGACAGACCAAGAAGATACATTGTCTCTGCTACAATGTCTCCAGGAGACTAGCCCCACCAAGTCAACAGAGGGAGAGGGCTGTTAGCCTGGGCCACATCCTCTAGAGGAAAAGTAGGGTGCCTGGCAACAGGACAGGTCCCCATGCTTCCGTGTAGAAAGAAGGTGAGAGAGTAGCAATCCCCCTCTAACATTTAGGAAGGCAGCCAAGAACTTAGCGACCATGTATTTTGTGTATATGAAACTTATTGTTAATTCATTCAATGAGTCCTCAAATATTTATTCATCACCTGTTCTGTGCCAGGTGCTATTCTTGGGTTCTGAGGGGAAAGAAAATAGAGATTTCTTCTCTTAGAAGTTACATTTTTTTTTTTGGCTGGGTGGGGGTGGTACATGCCTTTAATCCCAGCACTCAGGAGGCAGAGGCAGGTGGATCTCTGAGTTCAGAGCCAGCCTGGTCTACAGAATGAGTTCCAGGACAGCCAGGGCTACACAGAGAAACCTTGTCTTGAAAAAACAACAACAACAACAACAACAATAATAATAATAATAATAATTTACATTTGTGAGCTGGGGAGAAACAGAGGAAAAGCAACAGTCATAGTAAGTGGTAAATGATATCCTATGCTAGAAAGTGGCGGCAGTTGTTAAGGAGAGCAGTGAAAATAATGACCTGAGAGTTGAGTGTGACGTGGGGCTATTTGGAGAAAGAGAAGTCCAGGCAGAGGGGCAGTTGGGACCAAGGCCCTATGGCATGTGTGTGCCTGAGGGGACAATGATAACCAAGACAGCAGTGAACGCAGCAGAATGCCCATGAGTTCTGGAGGACACTAAGGCTGGGGGACACAGTGACTCAGGAGCCGAAGCCCTCATCCATAACATGGTAGCTGTGGTTATTTGGCCTTCGTAGATATGAATGAACTGAGATTGATAGCCAAAACCCCTCTTTGTTTACAACTGAGAATACTAATACCAGAGAAAAGTAACTGGTCAATGACCAAAAAAAAAAATAGAATCACTGGAGTGGGACATTGGTCCCTTGTTTCTCAGCCCAGAGCTCTCTTCTTCCGTGTCTCTGCTCTGGATGTGAACTTCCTTTGAAGAAGGTGCCCTAGCCTCTCTGGAAGCTCCAGAAGTAGATCATGGAACACTTAGCGCTATGCCTTTATGGCATGTCAGACTTCTACATTAACAATAATAGAACTTCCATCCTAGTGAGGGATGTGATGCAGGAAATCACTGCTAATGTGTTCAGTGGTGCGCTAGCAAATACAGGGTGAGGGAAGGAAGACCACTGGCTTGCAGTATGACCACAGCAACACGGGGAAGTCCTGGTGTGCACCTGACAATCACTTACTCTTGACCACCACCTTAAGAATCAAGCACTGTCATGTCCCTCATTTTGGAGAAGAGGGAACCGAGCTGAGAACGCTGATGGAACTGAGCGTTCCAAGAGCACACCACAAATAAGTAGTGGAGCCAGCTGGACGGAAGGCTTAAGCATCTGCCTTCTTGACACCTCTGATCACAGAGAGTGGCCAGACCCAAGAAAGACTGAAACCATGGCCAGGCTTGGGTAACCTAGAACGTGCATCCATTTCCTGTGGGGTCTGCACTGGGGATTGGCCACTTTGATTTTCTTGCATTCTTTCCTGGAAGATGACCCTCTTACTGCTGCCTATCCAGTTCAAAGACCTGTAGATTTTTACTGACAAGAAGACGTAAGGGCCCTCTGGGAAGAGGTCTCTGGGTATATGTCCTTTCCCTTCTCCGATGTATACCGTAACTAGATTAAGCACTTAGGGAAATCTGACTGTAGAAAGAAGCCATCCTCAATGATTGACAACAGACTCAGCATTTGATAACCTGCTAAGGATGACTATAGTGTTTCTGTAAGGTTTACTTACTACACCAGGCTGCCATGTCCAGGTCTTGTATCACATAGTCCCACAAAGTCCGGCTGGTAGGCTTCTCACTACCATCTAGAAATAGTGAGAAGCTGAGATGAATTCAGGAAGGTTAACTGATTCGCTTAGCCACCACATCATACTGATGAGCTGGATCAAGAGAGAAAACATGGATCCCGGACCAGACGTAGCCACCAGTCTCTGCTGACTGAGCAGCTATAGTTCAAATACAACCCAAAAGGCCCTAGAGGCAATAAATCACAAATGCCCTTCCATCTTCCTGAAAAGAATCGTGGAGAGCCATTGCGAATTCCTTGCAGTATCTACTTAGACTAAAAAGATATCAAAGAAGCCAGTCTTTAGGACCGACTCTCTACTAAAAAGATTGTTTTCGTTTTCTGGGAACTGGCTGGCTACATCTGTTGTACTAAGTCGGATTGTCAAGGGATTGACGTGTGTTGGCCAGGTTTGGGAGTTTGTGTTGATACTAGGGCTGTGAAAAAGCACATATTGGTCCCCACCGTCTATATGACTGTAACTGATTTTTTTCCCTCTTCCTCTTCCATTTCATGCAACTTTTGCTTACAGCCTCGTTGGCGTAATTGACACGTTGGCTCAGGCCGCCAAGACTGCCAACTTGGAGCCTTGGATCAGTTAAATCAGTTATGACAGACGTGATTATTTACAAGAAAATAAAAGTCACTATAATTAGACCTTCTAAAGAGTACATTTGGGTAGAGAGAAGGCATACATTTAATCTGGCACGAGGTGTTTGATTTCAGCCCTACGCAGGCTCTTCTCTGTTCTGTGAAAGGGGGTGTTGGGGTGTCTGGCACCCTCTTAGAGATCACCATCTATCAGTTTTATGCCACACAGATCCTGATAGATAGAAAAGCCAGGGGGCAAATCAAGCATCTGAGGCACCCGGAGAAGTGGCTTTGATTCTTGGTTTGGCCACTTGTCCTCAGCAACAGTTTATTTTTTCACGCATTAAAGCAAGGGTTAAAAAAAAAAGAGCCCCTACCTCATCATAGGCCTGAGAAATTAAGTGTAACAAAGTAAGGAAAGTGTCCGGTAATGTACTGGATATGAAAGGCACTGAGGGTTAGACCTCCTGGCTCTTGGAACACAGACCAGTCGCTTCTTTTATCCTCCACTTTCTTATCATAAAATACAGGCACACCTACCTCACGTCATGCATGAGGGTTGGAGAAAATGCAGAATGCAAAAGAGGCTTCACAACCACCCAGTGCTGTTTCATGCCTCATAGCTCCTAGTACTATATTTATTAATGCCCATATTCATTGCATGCATTATACGCACTCTGGGCTGGGCATTCTAGAATATGCCTAGCTTCTCTGTTGGGTACTGTAGCATCATGCCCATGGTCCATTATACTTTTAAGCACCCAAAGAATATTTAATTTTATTTCTTTTAGAACCACAAAGAAAAAAGTAATACAAGAATGAATGTAAAATCAAGTACAAAAATTAGTAAGTAGGAATAGACATCAGAATGAAGTCAACCTGGGTTGTATCTATCTATCTATATATCAATGCAGCCATAAAACCTAATTTAATATTTATTACTTATTTTATTTTATCAATGAAAAAAATATTTTTAGTATTATTTATATGTGGAGGAGAGGACCATGAAAGGAAAAACTGACCAGCGCTCACTGAAGTCACCATGAAACCTTGGTTGTGAGAGCTTTGTAAATACTGATTCGATCATTCTTAGGAAGGTCTTCTAATTCTAGATTTCCAGATGAGAAAAACCAAAATTGGGAGGCTAAGAAACTTACCTAAAACTACTCGGCTACTTAGAGATAATATTGCACTGGCTAAAACTGTGACAATCCAAAAATCAAAATGACTCGACATATTAAGACTTTGTGTCTTGTTTACAGCACCATTCTGGTATGTATTTAGCATTCAGCCTTCCACAGTCCTTCAGGGACCCAAGCGCCATCCTTCTACCTCTGTCTCCCTCTGGATCTGAAAACTCTCATCCTTTGATCGATGGATGGGGAATCTATGACAACTACAGGTGGGAGATTTTTTATTAGACAAGCCTAGAACTGACCCACATCACTCTATTTGGGTTCCACTGGCCAGAAAACAGTCTAGCTGCAAGGAAGGCTGGGAAATGTAGTCAGGAAAGTTCAGATGCTGAGTGGTACAAGCAGGTGCCAGATATGTGGGATGCTGGATTCCCAGCTAGGCCTCACACACAGCATTCATGCTCTTTCCACTTTACTTAGCTGATGTTCTCACCCTTAGCTCTCACCTGCCCACAGTCTTGCATACTCACTCACTGTTCTCAGCACCAGGCTTCTCCCATGTGGCATAGTTTCCATATGAGACACTGGGAAGACAACAGCATTTGGGGAGTTTCTCTGATAGCTCAAGAAGCCGGTGTCATATTTTGTGTGACCCCTGGCCCAAGGCCCCACAGCAGCACTGCTGGGTGGGTGCAGAAGTTGGTGGTGGCCTCTTCAGTATGGGAAGCATGACTGTACAGGGGTTTCAGATGACTGAGAGAACTGAGCTAGAGATATCGTCTTGGCTGGACCTACAGTATCAGTAGGCATCAGCAGCAAGAAGCAGGGAATACTGATGGTCCTCCATCACAAAAGCTCTACAGCCATGGTGTTCTAGCCCTTGGCCAGATGTGAACTATGGTGGCGCATGCTTTTCCCTGCAGTGAGTACTTTCAACTGAGCACTCTGAAAGATAAATCTGCCACATCCAACTGTAGGTTAGTTACCCTATGGATGGACTCCTTCCTCCCTGTAAGTGCTGGGCAGGAACAGTGACCTTAGCAACAGCTTTCCATTAAGAACCCTTAACTCCACTAGATCATGTCAAAGCTATATGTTCAGAGACCCTCAAATAAACAGGAATGGCCCTCCTTCCTCAAGAAGCCTTCACAGATGACTCAGCCCTCAGTGGTCCCCACCTCTCCAGAGCTCAGAGAACTTGTTGCCATCCCATCTAAAGGTCCTGCTTCACCTTGTAAGATTTCATCACTCCCTTTTTATTCATTGATTGCCTTGGGGTTACAAATCCAGGACCACGCTTATAGAAAACTTGTTGCCATCCCATCTAAAGGTCCTGCTTCACCTTCTAGCATTTCATCACTCCCTTTTTTATTTGCTGGCTTGGGGGTACAAATCCAGGACCATGCTTATAGCTACGCGAGCTGGTGGCTTTCCAAGCATTGTTAATACTCTGTACTAACTAATGTCGATTTAGTCCACCCAGATTCACACCCAGAACTCAGCTGGTTGTAAGAAGAAAAACTGACACCCAGGTACCAGCCATTTGGTGCCCGCCCTTCATTTGGAGATAGAAAAGGCACACCAAGGGGAGGGAGAAAGGGGGAAGGTCTTGCTTTCAGTTATCTGAAATAGTTCAGTCTCCCCCCTCATCTCTGTAAGGTCACTGTAGTCACATTGGATGCCTGTGTCTGTGTCGAAATCACCCCAACCTCCATCAGGCCTTGCCACACTATCTCATTGCCACTGACCTGGTGGTGAATGCTGGACAGGTCCCCCTTTCTCTCTGCCTGTTTCCTTGTCTGCTGGGGATGTGACTGTGGCTAGTTGCTGGTGGCTGCAACGTTTCACGTATGAACATAAGGAGAACACATGTGGCAAATGGAGCTCCCCTCAAAGAAAGTGCACGCAGTCCAAGTACCATTGCATGATGGGAGATTTCTTCTGTTGGTCTAGTTGGTTCCAGGCCCTGCAGGAGGGGGTGAAGAAGAGGAACAGGCAAGACTGAAGGCATGGTCTCTATGTGCAAGGACCTTAAGGGCCCTCTGGACAGGCGAGGTGCCAGTACCTGACAAGATACAATGACTACATGCAAATAACAAAGACCACATGTGTGAATGATGAGACCCAGACCTGTGGTCCCCAGGAAGGTTGGTCTGAGAGGGCTGGACACACTTGGGACCTGCCTCTTATTTCCCTTCCTTCTGTACAAGCTAGTACCCGTATTGTAAGGGAACAGGAAGCATCACGCATGCGATGCTGTTATATAGTTGGCACAGGGTAAGCACCAAGCTAGTCCAAGCATAGTCTCAGTATTCACAATGCTAGGACCTCCCCATCCCAAGGAAGAGTTAGCCAAGTGACCGCAGAAAACTTTCTAATGGAAGGACTTGTACTAGCGTTGAGGATGTAACTCTATTGGTAGAATGCTTGCCTAGCGTGCACAAAGCCCCGGTTTGATTCCCTAGCACTGCATAAACCAGGTGTGGTAGCACACACCTACCCCTCAGAGATGGAGACAAAGGAGGTTCAAGGTCATCCTTGGCTACGTAGAGTTCAACCAGCCTGGACTGAAAACTGTCAAAAAATAAAGTAGACTCGAGTTTGAGTTGGAATAAGAAATGTGATCAGAGACCCACCAAAGAGTGTCAGCATCTGAACACACAGGCTAGGGCACGCCTGTGTCCAGAGTAGACAGGAGTGGGCAGGGTGGGCACGGCACTAGATTGGGCCTTGTTTGCTTTCAGACTGGGCTTCCAGATGTCACTGATGTATCTGCATCCCAACCTCCCAGGAGGCCAGCTACCTTTTCTTCTGGTGTCCTTAAATACATGCTAATCCAAGCTGGGTTAGCCTGCAGAAAGCATCGATTTCTCTAAAGCCCCACACCCCTGCCTTGGCTGGCCTGCCCTCCCTTCTGTCCAGGGCATCTATAAATCCAACTTTCACAGCCCTCAGGGGTTGGCACAGCCACCACAGACCTCAGTCACATCACGATGGAAACAATCGAAAACCACTTGGCAAAAAGAAAGGGTGACCTAATGTTTTAGAGCAGGATGTGTTTTTTTTTTTCTTTCTCCTCACCCCTTTTATTCAAACCCTGGAAAAAAAGCAACCACCCTTTGTGCCCTACCAGACCAATGCCCAAGGGTCCCCTAGCCTGCTGCCTTGGAGACCTCTGCAGAGCCATCCTGGTGGAACTGTTCCAGAGTTACAGATCTGGCTTTACCTCCTGGTTTACCAGGCTTCCTGGGGGCCCTCAGAGGCAAGGATGTGGCACAGAGGCCTGTGGAAAGGCCCATATATAGAGCCAGGGGAATGTAGGCCTCTGGCAGGTGGCCTGGAATAAATGGCCGTGTTCTGAGGGTGAACACAGCCGAATTATAAATAGCACCCGCCTCCCTCCCCTTCCAACTTGCCATGTCTGTCACCGGAGGGTTGATGGTTAAATTCAAGGGAATTGAGCAGGACCAGGGGCAGGAGAAGGAGAAAGGAGATGTTGGCCCGGAGATGCTGAGGGCCAGGTTGTATGTACCACCTGTGCCTCCCCCGAGTAGGGGCAAATGTGGCTCAGAGAGTTGCTTGTGTCCTTTGTCTCGGCAGGGAGGGTCTGTTTTGTGGCCACGCTTTGGGACTGAGTTAATGTGCTCTCTCCTCCATTCTTGCCTTCGGCAGTGTTCGCTGCCTGCATCCTTGAGAGCCATGTTTCAAACCAAACATTTCAAAGACTAGAGAGAGCCAGGCATTACGGTGCCCACCTTTGATCCCAGCATTCTGGAGGCAGAGGCAGGTAAAATCTCTGGGAATGTGAGGCCCAGCGGATCCCCACAGCCAGCACCTGACCAGCCAGGACTCCACAGAGAAAACCTGTCAGACAAATAAACACCAGAAAATCAGGGAGGTGCAGGCAGATCGCCATATCTTTTGTAGGCACGTCTCAAAGATTACGTGAGTGTGTACAGAAAGTGAGCAGCGGGGAGCTGTGAGGTGTGAACAGGTAGCCAGTGTGGCTAGACTCAAGGCCATATGTGGAATGAGCGTCTGTGGCAATGGCAATGTCCCTCAAGGATCTGGGCTCCAAGAGGGTGTGGCTCAGAGGCCACAGCAGAAAGGGGTCTTCCAGGTCTTCGCTCCTACGCCAAAAAAAAAGCAACTTTACTCTTACCTATATTAAGTACTAGATTATACATGTTTAAAAGTGAATTTCATGCTTTAAAGGGGTATAGTCAAACCAGTATTGTACTGAGTGCTCTCATGCTCCTGCTAAGTCAATGAAAGCCCAGAGAAGGGGGAGCCCATAACAGGTCAAGACCTCTGATGAGTCTGCCGCCATGCCTGGGTTTTTTGTTCGGTAAAGGGTGATCCTGGAAGGTGGGGAACAGGAAGGACCCTAGGAACAGCCTATCCACCCCCATCTATCAGTAAGTGAGGTCAGAGGGATCTGTTCAAGTACTAGACATTGCCAGCCAGACATTGCCAGCAAGTGTTCAGTCAGAGCGGTGAGATGCCGTAAGGACTCCAAATGGCAGGATTTGTCCCATGGAGCTGTGCGGCAGAGGAAGAGGCATGAGCTGAGCCGAGGAGACAGTGGGTGATGAGATGCTGCAAGGGGTAGGGAGAACTTTGAAGCAGAGGAAACCGATGCTCATTTCTCTCTTGCTTCTAAGAGGTGGAGGCCTAGGAAAGACAGAAGCTCTCATGAGGCAGTCTGTCCCCATCTAGTTCCACAACAGCTTCTCACCGAAGGGATGTGTGATACAACTGAGTGGCCTCCCCACCTGCCAGGTAAGGCCAGGCCGCTGGCTTCTGGCGAGGTCTTCTGGCAAGACCCAGTCCAGCATCTTCGAGGCTGCTCAGCACAGGAGTTTCTGTTGTGCCCGGGTAGAGCCCTCAGGAGGGCAGCTGGAAGGCTCCTGCTGCAGGACCTGAATGCATAATGTGCCTCATCCAGTCTGAGCTGTGAGGAAATCCAGACAGCCTTCTCTAGACAGGAAAGGACGTGGCAGGGACAGGTGGTTTGCTTTCTACAACTGCCCCCTCCCCCCGTGTATTCCTTAGGGAGAACACTAACAACTTCCTAAACCATACTGTCCTTGAATACGGGGTATGCTCAACTGTGATTCCAGGTTTTGTTTCCTGGCCTGTGGTTATAGTATATAATCCACAAGACTGAAGGAAGCTCTGGATGGATAGAGATCCCCAGAAATACAGACCTTGATCTCCATCTCTCTGACACACACACACACACACACACACACACACACTCTTTACAATGTACCGGCCAGATCTCTGGCCTTACACCTCCCTCTCACACACGTGAAAGCTAACATCTACTCAGACTCACCTTATCTAACCAGGCAGTATCTTTTCCAGCTTCATGAACCCCACAGAAACTAAGCCAATCCAGGGCCACTAGGGAGAGTGTGCACACTGCTTTATCAACCCCAAAGTTGATCCAAAAGACACCCCCCAAGACCCCCTTTTCTGATGTGTTTCTGGAGAGGTGACTCTTGCTTGAGACATCTTCCCTGGCATTTGTCAGTCACCATGTCTCCAGCCCAGCCCAGGCACACAGGCCACGGAGAGATCCTAAAAACACCAACTTCCTTCTCCAGCTCTCTCCACACGAGCCTTTCTAAGTGAAATCAGTAGCAGTGTACTGCCAGCTCTGTGACAGGGGGGCGTTCCCTGATCCCTTTGGTTTAGGAAATGGGCCGTGTTGGGGTGCTGATGAACCCTGCATGGTAGTCTCTGCCAGCTGTCAACAGCTGTGGGAGGTGGACTGTCTTTCTGTTCTCTTAGCCAGCTCTTCACGGTGTCTTTACATCGTAAGATGATGTTCAGTTCTACATCTTCATATTGCCCCTCCCCACCACACACACACACTACCAATATTCCATGCTGCCTTAGGGACCTTGTCTCTTTTGTTCGGTACCATGTCTCTGCTGCCTGGAACACTGTCCAGTTTAATAAAACACTGTGCCAAATGAACACATGAATCAATTCATAGATACGGTCCCTCAGGACTCCTCCATCTATAATTCTGTCTAACTTGGTTTAGCTAAGGGTAGTTTTTGGTTTTGGGTTTTTTTTTCAGTTTCTTTTTCTCTTTGTTTCCTGCATCTCATCACCTGGTCCTAGGCACACTCTCACACTGAGATGCCAATCTTGGTCACCCTGAGGACACCCCCTTTCTCTAGTCACCAGGCGTCACTTCCCTTCTAACACTAATATACAGAGTTGGGCTGTTCACCAGTTGTCTCGATCCATTTTCTAACACTGTGACTGAATACCTCAGAATGGGTAATTCACGAAGAATAGGGGTTCTGGAAGCTGGGGCATTCAAGAGCATGCTAAGCATCTGGTGAGGGGCTTCTTGCGGGTCATAATCTCGCAGGGGATATCACATGCTAATACTGTGAGCTTGTGTCTGTCTAGTTCAGTGGTTCTCAACTTGTGGGTCATGACCCCTTTGGGTGTCACGTATCAGATATCCCATATATCAGATATTTACATTATGATTCATAACAGTAGTAAAATTATAGTTATGAAGTAGCAATGAAGTCATTTTATGGTTGGGGTCACCACAACAGGAGGAACTGTATTAAAGGGTCGCAGCGGTAGAAAGGTTGACAACCACTGCTCTGGTACCTCTTTTAGGCCACTAACACTGCCATGGAGCACCATTATTTGTCTTCATCTAATGCTAACTACCTCCCAAGACCCCACTTCCAAATACTATTAACATAGGCGTTCAGGGCTTAACTTCTGAAGGGCACCATCACACTACTCCGAATGTGCCCTGGCTCCCTTCCCAGATCTGAACTCCATGAGCTCAGGGACCTCGTCTGCCCATTCAGTGTGGACTCTCATGGCCTACCGCACAGAATGCTCTTCCATCTAACCTTCATCACAGCCCAGAGAGCTTCAACTCCACCAGACATGCCTTTGTCCGTCAAAACCAGAAGGGACTGTGGAGACCCCCTAGCCCAAGGCTCGTGTTTTTCAGACTCTGAGGAGGGGATTGGCACCAGGGCAGGACCACACTTCTCCACATCTCCCATCTGCCTGGCCGCACTGTAGGAGTTCCCTAGGGCTGCTGCAACAGAACACCACACACTGGGGGATGTGACTCAACACAGCTTCGTTAGCTCATAGTCTGGGGGGCTTAGAAATCTGAAATGAGTCTCGATAAACTCAAACCAGAGTGTAGGTAGGGCTGTTCCTTCTGGAGGCTTGAAGGAACAGCCTAATGCCTTGTAATTTCCAGCTTCTAGAATCTACTCGTTTTCTGTAACTACAACTTCTTCCTGGTTTAAAACCCAGGAAGAGCAAGCTGCTGGGGCTTCGTCCAGGGTGATGTTCTGACCAACTCTCTTACCTCTTTCTCACATGAGTTTGGACCTCTGTGATGACATGGAGCCTGCCAGACAAGACAGCATCAACATCCCACCACCAACAACAACAACTCAAGATCTCTTACTTATATCAGCACAGTTCTTCCTGCTCCATAAGAGAGCAGGATCCAGGACTAGAAAATTGAGGGGGAGGAGGCCTTACATCCCATCCATACCATCTGCCATTGGGTACATCTTCGAGTAAACACGCAGGTCCTCTGTAGCCTGACACCTGTTGCAACTTGCTGCCATGGTGTTTATTGAGTAACTTAACAGCCAGTTTAGCATCTAGCCTAAATAAGCCCCAATTTCCTCCTGAACAGGGCTGGCCATCTTTGGTCTATCCATGAGCACATCTCGCGCATTCAACGACTTGCAGGTCATTATGCTGCTCATGTTGCTAAGACAGAGAGGCTCTCCCTCCCCTTCACTACCTGGGCCTTATGGAGGAAAGACCCCCAACCACTTCTATATTTCCATCTGCTGGCATATTAAGATATGATTAAATATTTTAAAATTAGAATATAAAAGTTGTTGATCTATAAAATATTTAGGTCAAATGTTTTCATTTTATTCATTAGTTTTCTTATTTGAAAATTATGCCATGTATTCTGATTACTCACTCCTCACCCCCACACACCCTCACTTCTCCCCCTCCTCCCTACCAGTCCCTTTCCCAGATTCATGGCTTTGTGGTGGGGGGGGGCAAAGAGAGAGAACCATTTAGTTTAACCAAGGCTGTCGGTGTGACAGAACTATCAATTTTTGGTCTTTGAGCCAGCCTCTCGTGTAGCCCAGGCTAGCCTCACATTTACTATATGTTGTGCAGACTGCTCTTTCTTCTAGGCTTCATGAGGTTACCATGAACATGAGGGTGACCTTGAACTCTTGATCCCCCTGCCTCCACTTCCTGAGTCCTGAGATGGCAGGCAGGCACCACCACACTCAGTTTATATAGTACTGGAACTAGAAGTAGAAGTAGACAGGCACTATACCATCTGAGCTACATCCCCTCCCCCAAACACAACAAACTGATAGTTTTATGTTTAAAACACTCTGCAACAGCTTGGTGCTACGTGCTAGCCCATCACAGGTTGATATTTCAAATCTGTTATTCAGGGTGCTGTATAGGCGGTATAATCCCATCTTCAAACTGCCGCATATAGCCGGCTGTACGCAGACTATGTCAAGAGTTTAAATTTAGACCTTTTCATGAATAGGAAGCTTGGGGAAAGGATCTGTCATGTTCAACACCACCACCCTGTCCCCAGACCCCTGGCCCCTGTGAGAGACTCTGCTTGGAACAAAGACTAAAGAAGAAATCTACACAAGAAACCCAGGCATGGTGGCACCTGCCAGCAATTCTGACACCTGGGAGATGGAGGCAGGAGAATCTGGAAGTCCCAAATCATTCTTGGTTCTATAGTGAATGAACTGGAGGCTTCTCCAAAATACAACAAGATCCTGTCGCTAAAGAAAGATGGGGAGAGAGAGAAACTCTTGCAGTATGTGCCTTCTAGATCAGGCCTTGGACAGGTCACATCCCACCCTTGAGCCATCCACCAGTCTACTTGGGGCTTTTCAAGTCTTGGCTCCTGAGTTCCCCTTTCACCAGCAGCTTGTCTGAGTTGACACCACCGTACAGAATGCTCCAGACATCTGTCTCTCACCCTCCTGGTGACTTAAAGTGCAAGATCAAGGTGCTGGCAGAGTCAGTTCCTGGAGAGGGCCCCCTCTTGGCTTGCAGATGGCTCCCATTCATGTGTGGGGACAGACTCTGTTCTCCCTTTCTTTCCTCAGGGCTCTCATCCCATCAAGATGGCCCCACCCTCATGACCTTGTATAAACCTAGTAATGTCCCAAAGCACCCCCGCTTCTTCCACATGGGAAGTGGGACTTCACTGTTTGAACAAGAATCAACCCCAAACAGATCTGTGACAATTCTGCCATCTGGTTTCTGGTAGGCACCATTCTCCTGTAGCCAGAGCAACCGTTTCACTTCCAGCCTCAGCTCCTGATTACATCAATGTCTCTCTGGTGACAGCCACCCTGGCAGGTCCCTCCCACCCTCCCCATCCTTCACAAGATCCAAAAGCAATGGCTCCCTCTGAGGTCCACAGAAGGCAAACTGTCTTTCCTGCTTGTCAGTTTGGAGCTTGGGCCCCGGGTTTTCCAACTGCCCCCTAATATCACCACCATTCCACCCCAGACAGAAGAATTTTGGTTTCTTACTCTACAGTGAATGCCACCTTTAAAAAGTTCTGGTGGCTTTGGGAAAGAAAATAGAAACCAAAATAAATAAATAAAAATAAATAGTTGCAGAGAGTCTCTATGTTATGTCATGTGAAATTCTGTCTCTGCATTCTATTTTATAATAAAAAATTCATTTTAAAAGTCACAAACAAAACTGGGTGAACCAAGTACCAGGTCCCAAGTTGAGAGCCCTGCATCTCTTCCCTAAGTTCTTCCAGGATGCTCTTGGTCCATTCCTTGCTTCTTCTAAAATCTCTTGCTCACCATACCCCCTTTGGCCTTTCAACATCTGAAGCCAGGGCTGGGCCATTTGTACATTTGTTCATTGGCTCACCCACCAATCAGGTGATTACGATAGTGGTACTATACTTAGGGTGTCCTGTATCCCTGCATTGCCGTGGTAACACACAATGGGATATAGCCAAGAGCACAGGCCCAGGTGTCCATCAGAGATCCAAATTCAAGCATGAACTCAATGAAGGTCTTACTCTCAGCCTCACACCTTTAATTTACAAAGAAAGAGTCGTGAGGCCAGGCTTGCAGATCAGGGCCAGGCAGGTGCCTGGACTAAGGAAGACAGATTAAGTAAGAGAAAGAGGGGGGTGTGGCTTTGGCAGTGAGAATCCCAGTCTAAAGGTCCACTTGCCGCTGAGTTCCAGCCAATCCCGCTCATTGCGCTAAAGGATGAACACTGAGATGCTGCTCTTCCCTTTCCAGTCTTCAAGGAAAAGTGAAATTCTTGGTTTCTCAGAAACATATCCAAAATATTTAAAACATGATATGGGTCGAAGAAAATATATCTGAAGCAAAAACCAGCCTCAAATAAACAATTCACAGGGCCTGAGACCCCACAGAACGTATAAAGCTTTCCTCCTCTGAGAGACAAATGTGCTGCCATGTTGAACCTTAGACTTGGGCCCGGATTGTATCTCTCCCCCTGCCACTGAGGCATGTATTAATGCTAAGCTCTCGGGCGTCCTCAGAAGATAGTAGTTGCTTGATTAATGATTATAAATGACTACACCCACACATCTAAATGTCACATTTCTGAGTTACCCTCACTGCACCCTCCCAGTGCTAGTCCTGAGGCCCTGGGTATACAGTATAGTACCCAGCGATGTGTACGTATTCTGTAACCCCAAGATGCAACTTTCAATGACATTTTGGAATTGGCTACTAAGGGAGTATAAAAGGCCCAGGGTTTGGGGGCAAAGAGGTGTAATATTTGGTAATAACTGCTGTCCCAGAACCTCCGAGAGAGTCCCCCTGGGTCTGTAATGTATCTTCCTCTTAACGCAGGTAAGAGAAATGGAGCTTTGCAAAGAACAGGACTGCGCCGTTTGTCAAAAGCTGGGCCGCACCAGCCCTTTCGGCCTAAATTAATTTATTCCTCTAAGCTATAAATTTCTCCTTCGCCGTTCTGTCTGTTCCCTCTCGCATTGTCTCTTCCTTGCTGGAAGGGAGGAGTTAATACTGACTCAAGGACATCTCTCACTTACCAGGGGCCGAACTGGGGCCAGGGTAGGAGAGAAGTCCATTATTTCTGAGTTGACAACTTTCTAAGGGCGGTCGCACCTTCGGCAGCTGAGGGGAGGACAAAGGAGCACTTGAGGCTGGTGGCACCGGCCCTATTTTTCTTCCCTGGAGGGAAAATGGACCATTATTCTCGCGGTACCCAATTCCCACCAGCCTCGCATTTAACCTCCAGCGGAGAGAGGCCCCAGTTCCTAGCAGGTTCCCTGCTGGACACTCCAACAACATATTAGCATATTTTGCATTTAAAAGGGGGCTTGAAAAATGAATTCAGTGATTGGCATGGTGTTTCAAAAGGACCTTCCAAACTACTAGCAATTGTGTGGTTTTCAAATTCACCACTCCTGCCTGAAATGCCCTGTGCCTGGCAGCCAACTTAATCAAGGGACCCTGCAGCAGGCAGGCGCGTATTTCCAGGCCCCTGATACCCAGCGGTAGCCTGCACAGTACCTGGAGGCTCACTAAAGAGAACCTTGCCCCAGTTTTTCAGCAAAGCTTGCTGTTTGCTCTCCTTCCTTACACAACTGAGATTTGTGCCAATCAAAGTCTTTCCTTGGGGGATTATTTGGGAAGCAGAAGGGGACCGGCAGGAGTAGTAGAAGAGACCAGAGAGGGTAATAGAGGGGATGAGTGTGATCAAAGTATTTGATAGTCATGCGTGAAACCCATTATTTTGTACAATGAATGGAAAAATTAGCCCCTTCTTAGGAGAGAGACTGATCAGCCCTTCTAGACTCTGCCGAGGTGCCAGGCAGTGTAGACAGGGCTGGAATGCTGACTCAGCTGACCAAGGTGGTGTGTGGGGAACAGGTGCTGGGTTGTATGTTTGTTCACAGAATGTGGCTCTGCTCTGGCCAGAGGGGCTTTGTTATACAGTGTTAGCATCTTTGAAAAGGAAGTTTTTGGAACGAGCTTGTGGAAATGCTGTCAGGGTCCAGCTTTTCCTTTATAGGTAAAGAAACAGAAATCACCCGGGGTTGTTGACATTTTGCTCTTTTAAGAAGGCAGATTTTTTTAAATTTAATTTTATTTTATTTTACAATATAATTTAATTCTACATATCAGCCACGGATTCCCTTGTTCTCCCCCCTCCCATCCCCCTCCCCTTCCCTCAGCCCACCCCCCATTCCCATCTCCTCCAGGGCAAAGAATCCCCAGAGGATTGAGATCAACCTGGTAGACTCAGTCCAGGCAGGTCCAGTCCCCTCCTCCCAGGCTGAGCCAAGCATCCCTGCATAAGCCCCAGGTTTCAAACAGCCAGCTCATGACTGTTTTCAAACAGTCAGCACAGGACCCGGCACCAATGCACAGCTGCCTCCCAAACAGATCAAGCCAATCAACTGTCTCACCCATTTAGAGGGCCTGATCCAGTTGGGGGCCCTCAGCCATTGGTTCATAGTTCATGTGTTTCCATTCATTTGGCTATTTGTCACTGTGCTTCATCCAACCTTGGTCTCAACAATTCTCGCTCATATAAACCCTCCTCTTTCTCACCAATTGGACTCCCGGAGCTCCACCCGGGGCCTAGCCGTGGATCTCTGCATCCAGTTCCCTCAGTCATTGGATGGGGTTTCTAGCATGACAATTAGGGTGTTTGGTCATCCTATCACCAGAGTAGGTCAGTTCGGGCTGTCTCTCGACCATTGCCAGCAGTCTATTGTGGGGACATCTTTGTGGATTTCTGTGGGTCTCTAGCACTTTGTTTCTTCCTATTCTCATGTGGTTTTCATTTACCATGGTCTCCTATTCCTTGTTCTCCCTCTCTGTTCTTGATCCAGCTGGGATCTCCTGCTCCCCAAGCCCTCTTTCCCTTGACCCTCGCCTTTCATTACTCCCACTCACGTCCATGTTGTTCATGTAGATCACATCCATTTCTTCGTCATTGGGAGATCCCCGTGTCTTTCTTGGGGTCCTGTTTTCCAGGTAGCCTCTCTGGTGTTGTGAGTAGCAGTCCAGTCATCCTTGTTCCACATCTAGTATCCTCCTATGAGTGAGTACATACCATGTTTGTCTTTCTGAGTCTGGGTTACCTCACTCAGGATGATTTTTTTTCTAAATCCATCCATTTGCCTGCAAACCTCAGGATGTCATTGTTTTTCTCTGCCGAGTAGTATTCCATTGTATATATGTACCACATTTTATTTATCCATTCTTCAGTTGAAGGGCATCTAGGTTGTTTCCAGGTTCTGACTATTACAAACAATGCTGATATGAACATAGCTGAGCAAGTGCCCTTGTGGTATGATTGAGCATTCCTTGGGTATATGCCCAAGAGTGGTATAGCTGGATCTTGGGGAAGATTGATTCCTAATTTTCTAAGAAAGTGCCATATTGATTTCCAAAGTGGTTGTACAAGCTTGCATTCCCACCAGCAGTGGAGGAGAGTTCCCCTAGCTCCATATCCTCTCCAGCATAAGGTGTGAGAAGGCAGAATTTTGATTCACCCCATTCTCAATATAGATTTATTTTACAAGTCTCTGAAGAACATTCAGTCAGAAATTAAGGGGCCTGGGATGAATAGAGGTCAGAAGTCTGAAGTGGAGAAACTTCAAAACTGGCAAGCTGTGCTTCGGGAAAAAACAGGGGGCTCTTACTGATATAAGTAGCAAGTTCAGGAACAGTGGTGCTGACTGCTAATGTCTGTTAGCTTTCTCGGTGTCAAGTGCAGTGTATGGATTAGATCATTTCCTTTTTACAACTCTGTACGGCAAGGTGGAACAGGTTGCACATCCCCGTTTGAACGCCTAAAATAAAAAATGCTTCCAAGTCCGAACTCTTCTGAGCCCTGACATGACTCCACAAGTGGAAAAATCCCACACCACAAAATGGTGTTCCATGTACAAAATTGTTTAAAACATTATATAAATTATCTTTAAGACCCAAAATTAAGACCTCTTATTATATGTGTGAAAACATTTCAAAATCCAAAACGCTTTGGATCCCAAGCATAAGGGATACTCAGGCTATGCTAACATAGTCCTGTTTCATACATGATTACCCAGACCTGGCCGACCTTAGAATCAGAATCTTCCATGAGAAAGAAGGAGCAGAATCGTAGGGAGATGGCTAAGAAATGTGGGTTTTTTTCCCGGCCAGTGGTCCCTGGAAAAGGATGTCAGCCAAAGAGACAGGACAGGGAAGAAAACAGGTGAAAGACGAACAGGCAAGTGCCTGGGGCCTGGAGAGTGGACTAGCATGAAGTGGGAAATCAAAAGACCCTCTAGAAAGTGGACACTCCCAACTGTGGGAAAACAGCTTGCCAAAAGGAGAGAAGTACTGACCTGAGCTCAGGAGAGGCACAAACTAAATTCCTGGGGCGGATTTGTTTCTTTGTTTGTTTGTTTGTTTGTTTTGAGAAACTAGACAGAGAAAGATGCCCATAACATGAGGGTACAGGGGACACAGATGCCCAGGAGAGGCACAAACTAAATTCCTGGGGCGGGTTGGTTGGTTGGTTGGTTGGTTGGTTGGTTGGTTGGTTGGTTGTTTTGAGAAACTAGACAGAGAAAGATGCCCATAACATGAGGGTACAGGGGGACACAGATGCCCAGGAGAGGTGTGGGGTGACAGCTCCTCACACGTGTGATGTCGTGTGGATAGGAGGAAGGGCCTTCATGAGAAGAGAGTCTACCCAGAGGGGACCAGAAGCCGCGATACATAGCTGGTTCCATGGCTGAAGGAATGGTAGAAGGTTTAGTCTGCCTTCTTGGACTGGAGAGCCTCAAGGCACTTGCTTCAGGCCGGGTGAGCCCCAGGTGACACTGACCCTGGGCTGCTGGGCAGCATCCTCACCTGGGGGCTCCCCTCCCTGCATGGAGCCTGTGAGGGTTGGCTGTGGCTTGTACTTGCCGAGACAGTAGCAAGATCCATGGGCGTGGGCTGTATCTGAGCCTTATGAGCTGGTATTCACTTCATGCAAAGTGTCCAGAATCTGGCAGATTATAATTCATCATCTACAATTCGACTGGAGGGTGTTGATCTTTTTGAAAAGTTGTTAAAATACCATATTTCACCAAAAATATTGTTTGAAGAAACCATCTACTTGACTCTGAATCACAGATTAAATAGAATTTTATACAACTATGTTAATAAGGGATATAAGGACAGATGATCTCGTGGGTTTCAGGCAAAACAAGGAATACATAGCCTGGTGTGGTGGTGCACACCTGAAATACCAGCATGCAGACAAAAGAGGAGGATCCTAGGTTCAAGGATAGTGCAAGGCCCATCCCCCCAAAGGGAGATGATATATAACTTGTATATGTCATAACATTGCTTTAAGTCGTCTAAATATGTCCAAGGTCACAGGAGTGAAGCTGTCTCTAGTGAGTGGCTGAGCCGGGTTCCCTCTTGCAGAGGGGTCCCCTTTCATGATGGCTATTCTGATCTACAGAGTGAGTTTCCTCACGTACGGAGTTCCTGTGTTGTCACAGGAATTAGTTTGTGGATCTTGTCTCTACCCTGTAAGTTTATCTCCACATCCAGAAATCTAAAATGGTTGACTTGGGTCCACCAGTGTCCACGTGAACAAACCTGTCACCTTTAAAGGTAAAATTTAAAGACATTCAAGAAATTACAATAATGGTTAAAGTTGGGTGGGAAGAAAATGATCACATTTTTTCTTTGCTTTTCACATTTAATGTTCCTTTTATAGGGATACATACATGTCTGCACCTGTATTAATTATCAGGGAGAATAAGAGCAGCACATGTCTTCATGGGAAGAGATGGGGAAGAAAGTTCATGGTCTGCGTCAAGGCTCATGACAGGGTGGAGACCTGATACACAAGCAAATCCCTGTGACGGGCTGCACAGCAGGAGCCCGGCTCCGAGCACTCTGGGGGTTTGTTTGCTGGAGAATGGGCCTCGCAATGTAGCCCAGGATGACTTCAAACTCTAAATCCTCCTGCTTCAGCCATCTTTCCCGACTGTGAGGGCTAGGATTGCAGTTGTGTGCCTCCACCCTCAGGGAGCACTCCGACTTTGAAATACCAGAAATATCAGATGTGAAATAAATAGCCCCAGGTGGAATTCATCTTGACGGACTTTGTGATATAAAAGTTTAATTCCAAGTGACATTTGAAGTAGCGACGGCCATACACTGGTAGAGGGAAAAACAGGAACATAGTGTGAAGAAGAACCTACCTGGTGATAAAGAAGAGGGTTTGTCACAGGATGGGGAGAATCTGAGCATACTATGTGAGGCCTTTAGCTTGTGTGGGTCCTGTGTCATAGAGTATCCGAGGGAAACCATTTCTACGTGCCTACAATAACCCCTCTGATCTTTAGCGCCATCCCAGAAATCCCTGGTGATGGCAAAGTTGTTTAACAGGCTAACCTGCTGCAATCTCAGTCCCTTTCAAACTCATATCCATAGCGGGAACCAGCTTGCTGCGGTCCCCTCCTGCTCACTCCATTTACATTTGTTTATCAGAGCCTATGGGGTAGAATTCAACCAAATTAATTTTACAGGTTCCTGGTCGTTTTCGCAGGTGTAGAAAATGGGAATTGGGAGGAGGGGGATGGGGGAGGGGGGAGGGGCGTTTCAGACAATATGTTCCAGAAATGCTAGTAAATTAGACTTCATTTCAGTCCCTCGGGGCGGCCGCTGAGTAAACAGCTTAATTTCCACCCATCCTGGAGGCACAGAATGTAGCTCTCATTCTTACCAGTAGATAAATGTCTCCCCCCACCTCTCTCTCTCTCTCTCTCTCTCTCTCTCTCTCTCTCTCTCTCTCTCTCTCTCTCTCTCTCTCTCTCTCTCTCGGTGCATAATGGCCTTTAGTAGAGTTGGCCCTGGGAGAAGAAAGCGGTCTTACTTCCATCGGACAAAATCGAAACAGGGGAGAGACAGTCCTGCTTCAGACAGAGCCGGGCCCTCTCACATTACTAAGCCACAGCCCTGTCTTTCAGCTGGTGCAGGTAATAGAAGACAGAGGCCAGTCACAGCTCGGGGCACAGTGGGAGAGTGGACAGATTTGCATTCCTAACAAGGACCGTGTCTGAGGGAGCCTCAGCCACTGGCTGGCTGTGTACCACACCACTGCAGCACTCCAAGTGCTCAGACGGAAGGAGCCAGGAAAGAGCCCCGCTGCATAAACAACTAGCTGGGAGAAGAGAGAGGAAGCTCTGGCTGGGGCATCAGGGACTTCCTGGGAACATTTATGAAAGAAATGCAACAAGCCGGGACACACTGGCGTAGCTTCCCCTGGTGCAGGAGAAAACTTCTTAATGTTCCGCTGTGCGATTCTGTAATTTATCATTATGTCTCCAAAAAAAAAGGAACAAGGTGGGCTGGCAATGTGGCTCAGTGTAGAGTGCCTTCCTGGCATGCATGGAGACCCAGGTTCAATTCCCAGCACCCTAAAACCAGGTCTGGTGGTTCATGCTTGTTATCTCAGCCCCAGAGAGGTGGAGGCAGGAGGATCAGAAGTCCAAGGTCCTCTTCGGCGACCTGGCAAGCTCAAGGCCAACCTGTACTTCTTGGAACCCTGCAGAAGCAGCGCCAGGCAAGTCTACCCCAGCAATATTTATGCAGCCGAAAACTGGGGAAAGAAAAACAATGTCAAATAAGAGGTGAACTCTAAGACAATCTGACAATACATACACCAGTGATTAAGAAAGTGGCAGAACCCTTTAAGTTATCAAGAAAGCTTGTTTAGTATGAAGTTGGGGAGTTAAATGCTAAGGAAATATCCAGAATACATACTAAATACATTTTTTAAAAAATAGGTATGCACAAAATTATAGCAAAATGTGGAAATACTCTAAATCCTTGCACACAACATTAAAAATGATTCCCTTATTCCTAATTCTAAGTTTCTTATGAAGAGGTGTGTGTGTTTGTGTGTGTGTGTGTGTGTGTGTGTGTGTGTGTGTGTGTGTGTGTGTGTGTCAAAATAGAAGATATATGCTGAAACTGAAAATTATCATATACCCTCTGCTTTCTCTCTGCTTCTCCTTTTTGTACAGGCACATTTGGTGAGAGCAGAGGCACTTCATTCATTCAGGAGCTAACAGAGGCCTGAGCAAGCTGCAGAGGCCTGGGTATCACTAATTCCCCCACCCACTGCTCACTCATCCATGAGTCTATCTAAACTTTCTTGGGCTTGTTTATATTTTTAGCTGGTACGGCCTCTCGGGCCCAATGAGTTCCATGTGTTTTCCACACTCAGTGTGAAGTGGCAGGGACCTGCCCAGCTCATGTCCTCGTGTGGCCTCCTTTGGCCTCCAAGGGGTCCTCCCTGCTCACTGCACAGAGGGACAAAAAATAAGTCACGCCATGGCTGCTCCCATTATCAACGCACACTCTCAGATACTGTAGAATTGTAGAACTTGGTGCCAGAGAGACCTGAGAAACAGTTTTGACTGATGTTTTCCTAAAAGTTCCCATGATGCTGTTCAGAAATCGGTGACAACTGTGCAACATTCAGGGTTATGTGGCTCTGCCTATTTAAAATGTCACAGGGTCCTGGCAGACAGAAGGGCAATTTTGGTTTTGTTCCGGGCTACAATCAGATATCAACAGTTAGCTTGTTCAGTCTATAAACTCTAACCCTTGCTCTACATGTGTCTGGTTATTTTGTCGATGGAGAAGTTAACTGATTGATGAGAGACACCATCTTTTAAAATGTGGATTGTATAGAAGGTGGCCTCTGATAGGATCATGCTTATCTGGACCGTGCTTGGGTTGGGAAGAAGGCAGGGATGTTCTAGACCAGCCTGAGCAGATGATAAAATGGACTCAGAGCAGCTGGCTGCTCCCTCCGAAGAGGCTGTTCCATGGGGCCATTGGGGTAGAACTAGGTTGTCCAATGCTAAAGGCTAGTTTTTATAGGGCACTTACTTTGCCTTCTGGGATGTGCTTGCTGTACTGGGAACAACCTAGTAAATGTTGAATTCATGCATGCTCAAACTGTGGTCTTTCTTTCCCAATAGCCTTCAGCCTGGCAAGGGATAGATGCCTTCAACTGTCTTTCTTCCTTTCATCTTCCCTAACTAGAAACAGACCAGTATGCCCAGCAAAGTTCAATGAGAAAAGGTAGGCTTCGAACCTGATGGACTAGGTTCAAATCCTGCCTCTCACTCACTCACCAACCAGTCCACGATGCCAGGATTGACTTCCCTGAGCATCACTTACCCTAGTTGCAAATGGGAATAATGATAGCATTTTCCTTAAAGGGCCTTTTCGAGGATTGATCAACTTCATGAGTGAAGAGGGCTGTGGAAAGCATAATAAATGTGAGCAGTGATGGTCCCCATCGTCTTTGATGCTACTAGTGGTTTTCTAAGTCAATGGCCAGGATACAGTATCAGCTTCAGATGCACTTTGCTGTGCTGGATCAGTGGTGACTGTCTCCTGCCTGTGCTGTTGGCTTTGTCTTTAGTGAAGAACAGAGAGTCATCCATCCCCATTCTCCCAGTACATTTCAAAGGGAGAAAAGCAAAGCACAGAGAACCAAAGCCACATAGCCCGTCAGGGGTGTACCAGTCAGCTCTGTCACTATAATAAAACACTGGAGATAATTAACTCATGAAGAAAAAGGTACCTCACAGTTTGGGGGCATCTGGTCTAAGAACTGGGTGGTCCTATGGCTCTGGGCCTCTGATGAGTATGCCGGGTGGTAATGGTGGGAAGCATTTGCCAGGAAGTGGAGGAAAAGAGAAAGAAATTGGAGCTGCACAGTCCTCTTCGGAGGCATGTTCTCAGTCCTCATCATAGGCTCCTCCTTCTAAACTGTTCTCGGCTCCTCTCTACAGCTCAGCCCCAGGATCAGTCTCAGCACATGGGGTGCAATGGATATAAACTGAGTTTTGTGGGGGACAGTCAACATCCAGACTTAGGGCAAAGGCATAGTAAACTTGCCTTGGATGACCCAATGGTTGCGAAGCCAGAAGCTGGAGACATCAAGCAGGGGGCAAACAGTGGACAGGGCTCTGGACTCAGAGGGAAGGGAACTGGATTAGAAGCCACACCCCTGGCTCCAGTCCTAACTCTGCCAAGTATAGTCACCCAGACTTAGAAAAGCCATTTTTCTTAGGGACTCCGTTTCCCTGGCTGGCAAATGAAAACTGGAGGAGATCGCGTGTCACAGATCCTTAGAGCTGGGGTTGGGAACACCTGGCTTCAGTATTGTTGTCTTAGGTCTGCAGCCCTGCCCTCCAGCCCCATCCCCCATCCCCCACCCCCACCTTGGGTCTCTCCTATCACCTAATGTTCTTTTCCCTGGAAACTGAACATGTGCTCTGTAGAGTTATCTAGGGAGCTTGTTAAAAAGCTCGGTCCTAGGCTCTACCCCAGAATTTACTGACTCTGAATCCCTGGAAGGTGGGACCCAGTCCCTGGCCTTCTCCTCACCTACACCAAGGGAATCCTGATGACCAGAGGACTTGGATGTTGAAGCCGAAGTCCAGTGGTGCTCAGGTTCCAGCGAGCATCTCCCTCACCCGAGGCCCCATCAGAGGACAGAGCCTACCCTCAGAATTTCTGCTTCAGGACGTCAGGGGTGGGTCCACCAATCTTAACATTTCTACCAACTCCTCGAATAAAGTGGGGTCACTCTTTGAGAGTCAGTGTCTCAGCTCCTTCCCTGCAAACCCGAGTGGCAAGCCAGCAATGGAATTTGGAATCACGGGCAACGGTCAATGCATGAACTTTCAGGCAGACCTTTTAAATTATTGAGATAAGGCTGCAGAGACGGCTCAGTTGGTGAAGTATTTGTTGTGCAAACAAGAGATCCTCAGCACCCACATCGAATATGGGCATGAGGGCACGTGCCTATAATCACGGTGCAGGGGCTAGCGGGAGATCGGGGGCTGACCAGGGGCTCACTGGTCTAGGTTGAGTGAGAGGCCTTGTCTCCAACAATAAGGTAGAAAGTCCAGTTACGCGGCACTGGGAATGAGACCCAGCTCTTTGTGCAGATGACGCAAGCACTCTTCCAACTGAGCTACACCCCCCTCCTGGGCTTCGTATTTTTCTTTTTAATTAAAAAGCAATATCTATGGGGGGGGGGACAAAATGGAAGGGATGGAAATCAGTCTTTTCTACATGTAGATTCTTGAGCCTTTTCCACTTTGTGATCTTGCGACTATTTCCCATCATTTTAAAACAAAACTCAATTAGACAAAGTGAGTGGCGGCGGCTGTCTCCTCGGTAGAACCTGTCTGGGTTCTGTGCTGGTTTCCCTGCTCTGGAACTGTTCCTGCTTTAGCTCAGAGCTGCATTCTGCAGCTTCACTCTCAATCCCGACTCCAGCAGCTTCAGCTGCAGCCCCGTCCTGGCACTGGCCTGGTTCCTTATCAACACAGACTCTTCAGCCCACTTCTAAGACCTTTTCCAGCCCTGCTGGAGCTTCTTTAACTTGTATTCATTCCATAACCCATGTAGACAAAGACATGTTTACTGTGTGCTGTGTGAAGTACTGTATGAGAGTTAATATTATTAATTAATGTTAGAATAAAGAACTTGCTATCATCTTGGTCAGTGTACCAAGATGGATGGATTTAATGATAACTGCTCTTATTGACACCTCTAATCTTTGTAAATTTACTATAATTCAAAAAATTCTGACATTGTGGAAACACAAACACACATGCACACACACACACACACACACACACACACACACACGCACACAGACAAAGGTGGAGAGCAGTAGAAGATACCAACTGTTGAATGCTGGCATCCATGTGCACACACATGTATGAGCACATATGCACACATACATGTGGACACACATACACAGCACACACAGACATGCACACACAAGATAAAAATACTCAGATCATTGCAAAGATGATCACAAGACCCTGCCGGGTGTACCATCAGTAGTTCTCGTTGGTACTTGGGGCTTGGAGACTCACAGATCAAAGGTCAATGAGAATAAGTAATGCAAGATTAGACACATCACAAGTGCAGGAAGAAGCTCCTAGAACAAAGTCTGGGCTGTTCTTCATAATCTACCCAGACCTCTCTTTGCCTCAGCCAGGAATAGTCTATCATAAGAACTGTAAATTGGATCCAGAAAGGAGTCCTCAGGGTGAGATGGTTTTTCTGGTTGGAGGAGCCTTTCATTAGCTCTCCACAAATCAGTATGCTCTGTCAACAGCCTTTGACCCACAGGGTAGGACAGCATGCTTGAGAACTCACTATGTGACCCACTGGGAACGGTCCCCTGGTCTAAGCAGGGAATATTGGGAGGGTAGATGCTCCATCTTGAGTGAAAATGGCCATGGGAACCAAATCAAAGGACATCCCTGGCCTAGTGAGGTGCCATCCAGCCTAACTGGGGGTCTCTTTACCTACAGGGGACTTGGGAAAGAATTCTTGGCACCTAGAAACACTTGCCCAGCTGATGTAGAAGAGTTGGAGTCGTGATCTAGTGGCGTGCCACTTAAGGGGGAGTTTCTTATCCCCTGAATTGTGAGACTTCATCTGTTATTGACAGGAACCTCACTGGTTTGTAAAGAAGTATAAGGTACAAAATAATTGGAGAGAAAAAATAGAGGTGGTGTGAGTGTTTTTGCTATACTGTACCCACCACTATCTGTCTGTCTATCTATCTGTCTATCTATCTATCTATCTGTCTGTCTGTCTGTCTGTCTGTCTGTCTGTCTGTCTGTCTATCTTTCTGCCTGTCTGTCTATCTTTCTGTCTGTCTATCTATCTGTCTATCTATCTATCTATCTGTCTGTCTGTCTGTCTATCTATCTACCTATCTCTCCCTGCATACAGCTTTCTTCAGTTCAGTTCACATCTGGCTGGAACTCCAGGCAGTTATCCACGGTGCCCGTACCTTTTGCAGCCCTCCCTCACTACCTATGTCCTGTTGTCTGCAAGCAATCGGTAGGAAGGAAAGAGGACTTGCCCCATCAGCACTGAGCTTCTGAGGGAGCCAGAGCCCTGTACACAACAGCTCCTGGGTGTTCATTAGCTTTCTGGTCTTAAACATAGACGGGCATAGGTCCTAGATGGGTTGTGCCCGGGCTCTTGAAGGCAGCTGGATAGAATTTTTGGCATTGAAATTGGCATTGAAAGTCATCGACTCCAATCCAGGGTCTGCCTCTTGCTGTATCACCTTCTCTGAACGCCCCTGCATACAAAGGGATGCAGAAAAAAAGTCATTCCTGCAGCCAGCCACAACAGTACATGTTTGTCATCTCAGCACTCAGGAGGCTGAGGCAGGACAGCCTGAAGCTCTGTCACATAATTAGTTTAGGGCTAGCCTGGGCTATACAGTGAACCCCTGTCTCAAAAACAAGCAAATGTACCAGACAAAGAGACTTGGAATATAGTTTCTCACTAGCAGTGTGACCTCCAGTGAGTCACTTCATCTCTCTGAGCTCTGGCTTTCTAGTCTGCACAGTAACAAGGCCTCTTCACTATGCTATGAGAAAGTGCTTAATACAAGGACCAGCAAAAGCTTGCAAGGACTTACTTGGTAAGTTATCAGATGCTGCTGAAAATGCTGGAGATCATCCTTTTGTCATTTCCCTAAGGGAACGAGCTGGCCGATAATTTAAAGGAGATCTCCTGAGGCCTCCAGTAATCTACATGGACTGTGTTCTAGAACGGCTTTCACTTCTACTCCAGGAAGAACAAACATTGCCTTGGTTCCAAGCAACTCAAACTAGGCCGTTTGAACAACATTGATGCTGTCATGGAGATCGTCAACAGTATCCTGGTAGCAAGAAAGCAGAGAAAATTGCAACACAAAACCATAACTCCAGTGTGACTGAAAGGCATAGAAGACAAAAGCACAATTTTAAGCAGGAGCAGATAGATTCAATGGTACGATGCTTGTCTGACTTTTAGGCCCAGTCCCCAGTACCAACCAAACAAACAGCAGCAACAACAAAAGACCGATTTCTCCTTCCACTCCAGCTCTCATTAGCCAGTCTAGGGGAAGTGTTTTTCTGCCCCTCCAGGAAAGAGACAGATACTGAGCTGGAAAAGGCATCAGGAGCCCGTGCTGGACCTTATGGAACTAGATAGAGGACTGTGGAATGGTTCTGAGTTCAGTGAGAGCCTTCACAGGTTGTAACAGGAGAGTTGCTCCTGAGCTCCGCTTTGAGATGACTGTTAGCCAAAGAGGACTTCAGATATGTTACCAGGGTGGACACTGCAGGAGGCTACTGTGGACATGCATGCCAGAGGTGATAGCATTATTGAAGAAGAGAGCCCCAGGTGAATTTGGGTGGAAGGTGAGGAACAGCCCTTCCAGTGGGCTGGCTGAATACCGTTAGCAGAGAGAAGAGCCCCAGAGGCTTCTGGGTGCCAACTGGGTAGGTGGTGGGCATCTTGAGGAGAGCAGCCTTCTCGGGGAGTCAGACATTCCTAGGAGTTCTGTAGGATGCAGCCACGTAAGCATTGAGCTCACACGTGGCCTGTCTCGGTTCTACAGAGAAGAGTACCCCGTCCCCTGGCCTTCTCTGAAGCATGCAGGTCACCGGCTTGCTGGTGGCATAGAATCAATGCTTTCTGTGAGAAGCTCAAGCCCATCCCCCCACACCCTGTCTGTGAGGATTTCTTCCATCTGCTTTGAGAAGCCCTGTGTTCCTTCTGTCGCCAGGGAGTAATTAATAACCCTTCTCAGAATGCTGGGCCTGGAACCAAAAACAAACAAAAGCCCCGATGTCCTACCTTCTAATGTTTCGGCCTTTGGGTAACTTGTTTCTTGTGCCAATCTTAAGGGATATTTCCAGTGCTGATGCTTAAAAACCATTTTTGTTTAATATTGTACTTAGGCCTCAAATAACCTTTACCCTCTGATGACTTCTGACTAGATGGAACCTAGTAAAATTGCAGTAATGTCAACACCAAGCATAAGGGTTCAGAGTGCCATTCCACCCAAAGGCCCTATGTGGGTTTAGACATCACATGATTTTAAGAAAATCTCAGAAGCGAGGGAAAGTAAGTGGCATCTGAAAGGCAAAGGCTGTAGTAGCCAAGAAAATGGATATGTGTGATTTTTTAAAAAACAAAAGCATGTGAATATCTGTTGTTCCCATTGGTTAATAAATAAGCTGCTTTGACCCATGGCAACACAGCTTAGAGGCAGGCGGGAAATCCAAGGAGAGAGAAAGGAAGGAGAAAGGCAGAGTCTAAAAAGATGCCAGCGGGGGCCAGGAGAAGCAAGATGTGAAAGTACCTTTAAGCCACGGCCATGTGGCAACTTATAGATAAATAGAAATAGGTCAAATTATAAGAGCTAGCTAGCAAGAAGCCTGCCATAGGCCATGCATTCGGTAATTTAGAAAAAAACAACGTAGTAAATCAGAAGAACTGCCCTAGATAGGGCACATGAGCAACACCTAGCATGTGGGTTCAGATGCCAGTATCTATGTGAGTAGTCCTAGAGAAGAGCTGAGGTGCGCTAAGGCTGCAATCATACCCAGTTGCGGGGTCCTTTCCAGACTGTGTACACTGCACAGCGTTCTCAGATGCCATTTGTAAAAGGCATCTGTGGTCCGAAATGATGCTCAGCTGGACAGGACTAGGTACTTCTATGCTCTGCTCCACCTCCAAAATGGACACTCTTTTTGCCTTGTGTATCTGCCTGCCCTGCAGAAGAACTTGCCACTGTCATCTCTCTGAGCCCCCTCTAGCCTACCTGCCTCCTGCCCCAGACACCCCCTGGACCCACCATCTTACATGCCTCTTTGTTCTTTGAGGTGGGGTTCAGGCCCCATTCCATGCTTTCCTCTCTGAACCCACCCTTTGTTACCTACTGTGGATGATTGATTGATAAATAAAACGTTGATTGGCCAGTAGCCAGGCAGGAAGTATAGGCAGGACAAAGGAGAGGAGAAGTCTGGGAAGTGGAAGGCTGAGGCAGAGAGACACTGCCAGCCGCCGCCCAGCCGCAATGAGGAGCGGGATGTAAAGTGCCGGTAAGCCATGAGCCACGTGGCAAGGTATAGAGTAATAGAAATGGGCTAAGTTTAAGTGTAAGAACTAGACAGTGGTAGGCCTGAGCTAAGGGTCGAGCAGTTTAATTAATATGAGCTTCTGAGTGATTATTTTATAAGCGGTTGCGGGGTCCATGGGGCTGGGCAAAGCTGGAAAAAACTTCAGCTACAGTTACCTTCCTCTAGTGGCATTTTGTAGTTCAGAGGTGGGCCCTGTAGGCAAGTGCATGATGTCATGGGTCCCAGGTTACTCTTAATGGGGGCTCCCCTATTGGTTGTCAGTGTCCGAAGCCTTGTCTTATAGCTCCTCACTCTCCATGATGTGTCTGAGACAGAATGACAAGAACCAGTACCCACCTCAGCAAATGGCCCACGTCCTTGTCTTTGAGGACCCACTTTCTGTTCTAAAGGTGGAACTGTCATTCAGAATATTTACACACCAAGACATCTCTGTTCCCAACACAGTATTCACTCTGGTACTAGCCAATCTCTGCCCTCTGGGGGTGATTCCACTTGCCACATCTAAGGACATGAAATGGGTGTCCCCACTAGAAGTAGTTATGCGTTGGCGGATGGGTTCAAAACATGGAACAAATTACTCAACATTGCATTTGGATTTTCTCTTTGCCTCTTAATGCTAATTTTGTTCCCTGAAGACAGCTTTGAAGGCCAGCCTCTGTGGTCACCTCAATGAGGAAAGCTGAACATTCTGCCACAGACAGCCCTTTGGGACAAGGCTTCTCTATGAGCATGCTTAAAACTTGTCCTCCTCATGTTTTGATGAATGAATAACCAGTGAAACCACATATGTGTGTCTATGGATATTGTGTGTGTGTGTGTGTGTGTGTATTATGTGTGTGCATACATGTGAGTGTGCACATGCATGCATGTGTGTGTGTGTGCTTGTGTGTCCCTGTAGGAGAGAAGCAGTCTGCCGAGCTAGCCCCCCCTTGCAGAGATAATCCCCATTTATGAAACAGCCTCTAGAAGGAAGCCACACCCCTCAGCTGTCACTGGAGAAGGTGGCCGTGATCAACCCCTTACTCCTGTACTTCTGGCCTTCCCTGTTGGTCTCCAAATTTCTTCCAGTTCAGTGGCTCCTTCCACTGAATCGAATTTAATTATTTTATTCTTTATAAATGGAACACAGCCCCCATCCCATAGTCTTAACCCCAAATTAACTACGTTGTCCTCATTAGGACTCTAAGGACATGGCTGTGTGTGGGAAGACATTTAGGTCTCATTCTCAGCATTGTTTATTTGCAGGCCCACTGCCCATCTCTATTAAAATAATGGAGATTTGACAAGGCAGGGTAAGCAAGGCCCGTTTTCCCCAGGATTCCTGATACTGAGGCTTCGGTCCAGTCAAATATTTTAGTGAGCATCTGAGGGAAAGAAATGGGCAACCGGTGTTCCTTCGGAGACCACTCTAACTGTCTGGCCGTGGGCCAGCTGTGGCTAGCCCACCCTTCCTCAACTCTGTTCTTGCCTTCATGGCCAGGGTGGGCAGGAAGCCAAGAGATTTTCACAATGGGTATCATGTGAAGAGGAGACAGTTTTGAAATCCAGACTCAACATGGTTCCTAAATGACTGTCAGGAGTCCTGGGGCACATTAGAATCTGTTTCCCAGAGCTGCTCTGGCCACCAGGGGTTCCTCCTGGTCACATGTGTGGTGACAGCAGCAGTCAGGCAAACTCAGAAAAACCCTAGACAAGGTGGTAGCTGCCAGAGAGCATCGGGATGGCCAGACAGACAGGGCTTTTCTGAGGGTTTCAAGGTAGAGAGGTGGGAGGGTTTGGGGGAACCTGACCGCCACCCACAAATTTGTTCTTCAGTCTTGTGAGCCTGAGTACCTGCTTCCTCATTGACGCCACAGGATTGACAGTATCTGTAGCAAATGAACACAGATGTTCCCAGCAATGCTGCCCCCTTGTCGGGAGGTGTTTTACCTCTGCCTGGGTTTCCTCCTTGTATCGGTTGCCTGGCGCTGTCGTCACAAACCGTCGTGAACTGAGTATCTTACGAGATGAAACGAGTGAGTAGGGCTGGTGTTCAGCAAGCAGCAAATATTCAGCGTTTGTTCCTTCCCTGGTCCTCACGGGGCCATCATTCATTCATAGTTGTCTTCATTATTGCGAACTCTCATTGAGATTTCCCAAACTTCACACATCTAAAAGAAGCATTTTCCCAGGTTGCAGTGTATCAGGGGAAAAAATGAGACCTCTGTTAACACGTGTTCAGCCAGTAGTTCTCATCCCTTCATCACCTTGCACGCTCCGTTGCACGGATCAGTTCTGGCTCAGGTTGCTCCATCATCAGCTTCAGACTGCTACCAACTTGACCACAGCCTCCAAGTCCTGCTCCATTGACCCTTTAGTGGGGTGCCCTTTATGTTCTGATAGGTGTGGGTGGTACCTCTGGAATTAAAGAGCAGGAACTTGAGCAGCCGCCAGGGTGGTGACATCGCTTCCGGTTGATCCGTGCTCGAACCCACCCTCTTTCACGGTCACATGGTAGCAGCCATTAGCCATCCTGCCCTCTCAGCCTTCACCACTAGCTTGCTCACGCCCACTCTCCAATTCCTGCATGCTCATAGATTAGCTATTCTATAGGAACTCTGCCAGCCACCGCTGCTGCAGCCTCCACCACACCTCTAGCAGTTGTTAAGAAGTTAGGAAATGTTTTGCAAGTATTCAAAGCCAGTATGGATGGGCGGTGGGAAGTCTGGGATGAATATATGCTTATGTGGCATTGAGGAGCAAGCATCGACCTCACCAAGAGGTCTGAAGAACTCATGAAGGATGAGGTAGCACCATGATCATCATTTAGCATCCATACCAGGACAAGATCCCAAGCTGTTTCTCCAATAGACAGAAAGATATAAGGATAGAAAATGCAGCCAGGTTCTGAGCAATGGTCCAGACAACAAGCTCTGCGAAGACCTGGTGGGGCCAGACATGATGGCACACACCTCTAATCCCAGCACTCAGGATGCAGAGGCAGGAGGATCCCTGGCAAATTTGAGGCCAGCTTGTTCTACATAACAAGTTCCAGGTTAGCTAGGACTATGTAGTAAGACGCTGTTTCAAAACAAAACTAAAATTCAGTGAAGTAAAGGCCTGGAGTGAAGCAGATTAGAGCCTACAGAAGGCTGAGCCTCTTCTGGGACCCCACACCCAAGGTCAGCATGCCAAAACACCTGCCCATACCATGGGCATGTCCAAGAAGAAATGAGTCTGTAGGTCTTTACTGTTAATAAATAGTGTGTTTGCCTATGGAGGGGGAAATAATAAGTCAAATTCAGTCACCACCAGTCCTAAACCCTCCATTAGTTTTGTGTGTCATTCAAAGTAAATGTTGAAGTCCTGCTACCCCACCCACCCACCCAAGGCTACCACAATCAACTGCAACCATAACTCTGTAGCATCCCCCTGGCCTGTAATTGGTTCTGGAGTGCAGCGCACCTGCCCTTGCCTTTACCTGGCACTCCATCAACCTGGAACCTTCTTCTCCCAGCTGTCTCTGTGGACTTCTGCCCCCTGAACTCGGGTTCCGCTTAAAAGATGTCCTTCATGGTTTATAGACAGTCACTGGTTGCTAAGGGAGAGGGCCTCACAGGGCCTCACCAGTCCCTGGGTTGCTGGGGATGGAGAGACATGGAGGGGTGGACTAAGAGGAAAATAAAAGAAGAATGGATGGAACCAAAGCACATTATATAGATGTATAAAGTGTTATAATTATATGTTATTGTATGTAATTAGTATAGGCTAAATAAAAATGAAGTATGTAATAGAAAAGCAGCCCTTCCTGACCACTGGAGGGTCAGAGTTACTGAAGCTCCCATGAACCTCTTCAATTTGTCTTGACTTTCCTTCCAAGCACCCACCATAAGTGATGTTTGATGCTTATTTGCTTGTTGAATTACCTGGTTGTTTTGTTTGTTTGTTTGTTTTGTGTTTTGTGGTTTTTTTTCTTTCATGTCTCTAAGACTCTAATGGAGGAAGGAGTTTGTGTTGATGGCTTGGGACCCCCTGGCACATATTGGGATCACAGTAAATATTTCATCGCCCCAGGAATTACTAAGGGCCAGGCTCTGGCTTTGCATGAATTACCTCATATTTCCCAACACTCTGATGATGCTGCTGTGAGGGTCTCATCTGTCAAGAGCTCAGAGAGAAAATACGTCTCCTCTGACTACCCAACTAGCAAATGTTAGCAGCAGCAGCAGGTCCCGAACCAACTAGTATTCTTCTAGAACCGGCTCTTAGCCATTGACTGTTAGGAGGCACAAATAAAGTCATGTGCATGAAAGATTTGGAGAGGGAAACACGCCACCTGCAAGTCCCAGGTAGAGGGCAGCTGTGCCCAGGGCTCCAAGCACATCTCCCTCCCTCACCTCCGTCTCCTCCCTGCTTAGATTTTAGAACCTTGACAGTGATGTTTTTGTTGCCTTTCTGGAGGACGCCACTTGAGGTGGTGAGAAAGTTGGGAGGCAGCACTTCCTAGAGCAGCCACCAGCAGGCCTGGGTGGCCCAGGCTACTCCAAAAATGGGTTAGGAAACGACATGAATGTGTCTTTTATTCCCAGGACAGATCAGTCCACCTATGCGCCTGCATTGGCGTGTTGATAGAAATCAAAAACTTCAACGTCACGTGACATAAAGAGCGCTGGACTAGACAGAGTCGCTTTCTCTTCACCCTGTCACCAAAATAACTTGTGTCCGCAAATAATGGCAGTAACTCTTATTTCCTTAATCTTATCAGCCATCTGGAATGTTCCCAGCACACTCTACCTATAACTGGTTGAATTCCCCAAGCCACGCCTGGGAGAAAGTACAGCTAGGAGCCCCAGTTAACACCAGGCACGCTAGGAGCCCCAGTTAACACCAGGCACGCTAGGAGCCCCAGTTAACACCAGGCACGCTAGGAGCCCCAGTTAACACCAGGCACGCTAGGAGCCCCAGTTAATACCAGGCACAGAGACGACATTCGAAAACTTTGCCAAGCCACACAGCGACAGTCGATTGAGCTGGAGGGAGAAGTCAGGCTGCCTCCTGAGAACACATTGTCACCAGGTTCTAATTGCGACTCTCAGCTTGCTGAATTGGGGGGGATGTACTTGTTCATACTTCCCGGCCTGAAACGCCTATGCTTCGGGAGACTGAGAATGTGGTAGGAGTTTTGAGTCATTGGTGTGAATGAAAAGGAAAGTGGAACGGGGTGAGCCAGGCGCAGCTGAGGATGCTAGGTGGAAAGGTCTGAGCCGCGGCTCCCTTTGATCAAGTTCGCTCTTGGGTCTGGCTGTGCCACTGTTTCTTACTCTTCCTTCTCTCCACTGTTCGTTGAAATGAGAGCCCCGGCACCCGCTTCCCCTCTGAACACGGCTCTATAGGAAAAGGAAACTCGAAGTGCCTTGACTTCTGCCTCACATCTTTCCTCGGTTCATTCACAGCGACTGTGTGTGCACAGCCAGGGTTGTTAGCACTGGTATGGAAACAGAGACCTGGTTTGGAAAAGGTATTCTAAGGTCACACCTCTCCCTACCTCTGAGATTACTTCCTGGGTCCATCGCCAGACCTTTTTCTATGTCACTGCATTCATCTCAGCCTTCTAGTCGCCTTCCCACCTCCCATCATTGCCACGCCCCCATGGGTATAAAGATACTATGACTGTCCTTCGCTGGGCACTGATGTGTGCCGGGAACTGTGCTGGCGACGCCTCCCTCTTGATCTTCTTGTCGCCCTCACAATACATACCCCTTTGCGATGCGTAGCATCCTGATGCCCGCTTTAGGCAGCAGATACTTGAGGCCCCAAATCCTCACCTATCCAAAAACCACACAGCTAAGAAGTAGCAAGACCAGCCCCTGGGGGATGTCGCTGGAGTTCTGGGTCCTGTCGTCGGAGAATGTCCAGATTCCTTGGTGTGGCACTCAGACCCTGTGTGCCCACTGCTTCTGCTGTGCTGGTTGCCCTGGCTCCCCTCCTTCCCCACCCCCTGTCAACCTTGCTGAGCCTGCTTGGCCACATCCTCCCTCCGGCCCTGCTCTCTTGGATTCCTGGCTCTCTCTGCTTTGCTGACCCTTGGGTCCACTCATCTTCCATGTCCCAGGCGAGCCCCACCCTCTCCACATAGCTTCTTCTGCCCAAGTTCTCCCATAACCTCTATATTTCTGGCCTCTCACTCTGCCCAGGGCACCCTCTGTGGCTGTCAACCAGTGCCACCAGCACCTTAACACATCTCATGTGTCTCAGAGACACAGGACAGCAGCATGGAGGAGGGCAGCTAACGGCAAAATGACAGAAAACATGGCCCTTCCCCAGAGCCTTCTGATCCCTTTTTGCTTTCTGACACATGGTGCCAGACCAGCAAAACATATTTGTCACTGAAATTTGAACCATGAGCAACTAGTGTGGGACTCCTAGGGGCTCCTTGGGGCCTCATGTGATTCTCTCCTTCCTTGCCAGTGCTTAGATGGGGAAAAGGAGACAAGTTCTTTCCTGGCAATTTGGTTTGGCGGAGAGTGGCTTTCTCATCACTGGTTCCATGAAGAAAGTCTTAACAATTCAGATCACGGGCTATCCTGTCAGATAAATTCAACTTTGATGGGCACCTCAGCCACTTATTTCCCAAAAAAGATCAGAGGGAACTGTTGAGGTTCTAAGTTCTTAGAGCTTCACATAAAAATGGGGACAGTGATGCCATTCACACAGGGTCCGTGTGTTTAGCCAGGTTTGTGCACACCCGCAATGCCAGGCAACGCCATTTCGTGTAGCCAAGGAGCTATACTTCACCAAATGCACCAACCTGAACCTCTGGGGACTTCTGTAAATCTGGTGGTGATAACCTACAGCATTCTTCTTCCTCTTCCTCCTCCTCTTCCTCCTTCTTTTAGCTCGCACACAAAGCAGTGGGTTTCATTAAGTCATTTTCATACATACATCATTATACATGGTTCTTGTTTGCCCACCCACGCTCTACTGTCCCCAACCCTTGCTGCCTCCTTGTTAGCTCAGTTCTTCCCACTAGTTATCCTGCACTCTGATTTCTCATCATACACATTCTATTATCCTTCTCTTGCTCATCTCCCCCTTGACATCTCTTTCTCCCCTCATAATCTCTACTTTCATATCACACACACACACACACACACACACACACACACACACACACACACGTATACATCTATACACACATCTATACACACTTAAATCTAGATTCCCCCATATGAGAGAGAAAGTGTGCAATATTTACTTTGCTCGGCCTGGCTTATTTCACTTAGCATGATGACCTTCAGAACAATTGATTTCCCAGCAAATGAGATAATTGCATTCTTTGTAGCTGGGTAATATTCGTGTGTGTGTGTGTGTGTGTGTGTGTGTGTGTGTGTGTGTGTGTGTATCACATTTTTTTTTTATCCAGTCTCCTGTTGGTAAGCATCTAGACTGGTTCCAAATTTTGAATTGTCAATAGTGGAGTCTTAAAAAACCAGTGTGTAAGTATTATTTATAATTTGAGTGGTATATCCAGGAGTAGCATAGCTGGATCATATAGTAGGTATGTTTTTAGCTTTTTTGAAGAGACACCATACTGATTTTCATAGTAACTTCACCAGTTTACATTCCCACCAGCAGAATATAAGGGTTTCACATTCCCCACAGCTTCACCAGGATGAGTTGCTATACACACACACACACACACACACACACACACACACACACACACACACACACACACACAACCACTCTGACTGATGTGAGATAGAATTTCAAAGCAGTTTGCATTTTGCTGATGGTCAAGGATGTTGTTTGTGTTTTCTCAAATGTTTATTAGCCATTTGTATTTCTTTTTTCTTTTTTTTTTTTTTTTTTTTTTTTTTTTTTTTTTTTTGAGAGCTGCCTATTCAATTCAAAAGCCCATTTATTGACTGGATGATTTGGATTGTCCTTGGTGTTTAGTATCTGGAGATAGTCATGTGCTGGATAGATCCTAGATATTAATGCCCTGTTGGATGTGTAGTTGGCAAAGACTTTCTCCCATTCTGCCTGTAGGTTGTCTCTCCACTCCTCTGATGGCTTCCTTTTCAGAGCTGACGTGGTTTGAGAAAAGACTATAGACATGACATAGGAAAATTAGACTGATAGTAAGACAAGGGCCCAGGGGAGGAAGTCAGAAGGAGAGGCCAGGAAGGCCTTGCTGGGGACATGACTTTGACCAGAAGTTAATGGCGATACAGGGCCTCAGGCAGGGAATTCCAGGTAAAGGGGAGAGTGAGTATGAGGAGGGCTGGTGGTGGGCACACTTGGTATCAGGTGCCGGTATCCATTGTGTTTGCTGTGGTTAGCACAAATGACCTCCTCCTCCGAGTCTGCCACCCTTGGGGGAAGGACTGCTGCCCAGCTCTCCCATCTGTAGCAGGATTGAGATGCAAACCATGGCTGAATGAGATTTCAAAAGCAAGCAGCCGAGCAAGGACTGGAGGGCACTCGGGAGGCTGTTGGAGCAGAAATGATGGTGATGGGGAGGAGGGGCCAGCCTTCCAGGGGAGGGAAATTTGGACGAAGAATCCGGTATCTGAGGGACACTGAAATCTTAGGGCAAGCCAGGCAAGGAGGCCCGAGCGCCATTTGGATGACATCAGCATTGGCTGACAAAGGCAGCCTCCATTGTCCCTGCAGGGTGGGCAGGTTGTCAGTTCAAGAGAATGTTCCCTCCACTCAAGATGTACGGCCTTGGGCAGAAATCCAGTGTATGAGTCACGACCAGATGTACATCTTGTCAGGGAAAGCTGTGGCCACAGAGAACTAGTCATGGGTTCCCAGAAACTTCCTGAGTACGGGGCAAGGGGTCCCTTTGGGGAAGATATGCAGGAAGGGGTGGGTCCCAGAATGGAGACCTGATCTGCTCCTCTTGGGGTCCATCACTTGCTAAGACCCTCAGGTAGGGAGAGCTGCTACCACTGAGCCAGTTGAGGCATGCCTGCCTCCTCTTCTCTTCTCATGTCATGCCCGTAGTCTCCTGAACTTCTCAGAAGTCCACAGAGCACATGAAAAGTGGGGGGAAGGAACTGCTTGGGCCCTCATATCACAACTGTTTTCAACTCCAAGGGCTTCCCCCCAATGAAGCCTCTGTGGTCCTTGATTCCCTCATCCACAGGGAGAAGTTGGGAGCTCTCCAAGGTCCCACCCAACTGGGGACATCAATGCCTTCCCTTCTTCGCCCTCCTTGTAGGAGGGAGAAAGGGAAGCCTTCCCTGCAGGGACTTTCTCAGAGTCAATCAGACACACACAAGGCCCGTCTCTTCATTCTGACACCCTCCCTCCTCTCCCCAACCTCTGGTCCTGAGATGCCTTGTTCCTCACTCCTCTAGGCCTGCACTTCTCTCCTGTTGGCCATGGGGGGTTCAGTCATGACAGGAATGACGTTTCCACCCAAGGGAGAGTGGGTCCTAACTCAGAACCAAGATGGGAACCCCAAGAGGCAGCGCCAGGAGGAAGCAAGACCCCCTCTAACTCCTCCTGCTTGAATCCTGTGAGTCCTTTAATCCGGACTAAATGGCACCTCTGCCGCCAAGCGCGTGTAGTCATCCTAGCCAGCGCTGTCACCTTGGCAAGCCCTCCCTGCCCTGCCGTGTCACGGCCCCACTGTCCATGCTCTCACCTCCTTCATTTGTGCGTGGATGCTAGCTTCTCTCTGCCATTTTACACTCACAGAAAGCAATGACCAAGCTCCCCGCCCTCCAGATCCCACCCACCCCACCACCAGCTCGAGCCCTTCCCACATCCACCTCCAGCATCCTCTTCCACACCTGACGCTGTGTTTGTACTTGAAGCGTTGAAGAGGTATTTATGGAGTAAGTCTTTCTTCTATGCGGAAGATCTCTGGCCTTTTAGAACAAACGGTGGGGTCTGAGAGTCTTAGCTCCACCCCTTGCACACTGTAGGACCTGAGCAAGGCATTAATACTTGGGTGCCTAGGTGTCCTCATTTGTAAATGAGGGCTAATCATAGCACCTGCCTGAGCAGCTGTGAGGACTTAATGAGTCACGCAGGCCAAGTGCTTCCCTTGGTGGCCAGCTTGACAACATCTACAGGGCTGCTCAGCTTGGGTGGTCCCTGATACAGAATTTTATTGCCATTTTTAAAGCCATACGATATTGCCTTGAAGTTCAAGTTTGGCATCGATTTGCTGCCAAATCTTTTCTGGTCCTGGCATCCCCTACAGTTACTATGTGTATGCACTGGCCAGTGGGCGGTGTGCCCCTGCTTACATGTTGGCCAGAGCAAGGCCGGGGAAACGGGGGTGGGGGGAAGGGGGGGAGGTGAAGCCTTGAGTCTTCAGTTTAACTACTCAGCAGTTTGGGGCTACCACTGCATTAAGCACTCTTTACTCAGTTCATGTGACTGGACAAATTTGGACTGTGTTAAGGAGAGAGAGAGAGAGAGAGAGAGAGAGAGAGAGAGAGAGAGAGAGAGAGAGAGAGAGAGAGAGAGAGCTTTGCCAGCTATGAGTCAGCATATTTGTGCTCTCGCACACACATTTTTTTTTTAAATGAATTTAGTGAGAATCATTTATGAGGGCAAAGTGAAAACTTCTGGCAATTTTATTTTGACCCTGAAGGCAAGTAATACTTAAGATATTTAATAAAGGCTTGGAAACCAAGTGCAGTTGGGGAAAAACCCACAGATAGCAGCTTTTCCTTTCTTCCTACCCGCCGTCATCCATTTGCAGGACAATAGAATTTCTTTCGGGTTTATCTTACATCCCCTGGAAACCCAGATTTTTGTTAAGTGTGGCCCAACAGTAAAGGATGTACCGAAGGAGGGAAGCAGAATCAGCGTTTATTAGGTGCTGTCATGTACCAGAGTTCAAATCCCAAGCTCAAACGGTAGTTATGATGAGGGGAGGGGCAGGACACTTATAATCACAAAGCTAATCATAATACAATTTAATCTCCATCCTATTCAGTTTTGTAGATGACAAAATAAAACATCCAGTCACAAAGCTCTTGAATAAAAGACACTGTCTGTTGGTCTCTAGCCTGGAACACACCATCTCAGTGGGCCAAAGAAATTAGGGTCCACAGCCAGGAGGAGACAGATGTACCCACTGAGAGGTGACGCCTGCAAGTCCTAACAGGTCATGACTTCCTTGGAGACCTGCACTCCATCTAACCTCCATCACCCATATTTGACCCCTGCTTCTTGAAGATTATGGAAAATTTCCCAGTTGATGCTGTCTACATTGGAGTTGTTTATTTAAAGAAAGAAACCACAGCCCACCCTGGAAGCTTGGGTTTCCAGCTCACCTTTGTGTCTCTTGTGAGGGTTGAAGGTTCTCATGGCTTCCCAGTCTCCCAGCAGTGTTGGGAGCTGTAATCAGAGGTGTTTTCTCACCCCCACCCCTCCCCACCCCACCCCACCCCACCGCACACCTGCCAATGGCCTCAGTGGAGCCAGAACCTCCAGGCCAGACAAAAGGAGACGTGAGCAAGGAGAATTCTTCTCTACCTAAATCAAACAGCACTGTGGTTTCTCTGTCTGGAGATTTCAGACTCCCAGGCAGAGCTTCTCAAATGATGGGGCACCTAGGTAAAGAGGAGGCCACTTTCCATTCAACAGACACTTCTGACGGACCCTGAGCCTGGACCCAAACACAGGATCCACGTCATTGGTGGCCTCCCTTCTCTCCTGAGTAACGATTCCACTTACTGAAGGACTTTCAAGTCCCAGGGAGCGCCCACCCTCTTCTAGCCTTCTCCACCACAGCCACTCTGGTTGCCCGCCAAGCTCTGGGGCACTCGTGTCTCTCCCACGCTAGGCACCCACTCCCTCTTTGCACAGCTTTTCCCCTCTCCACGGCCCGTCGGCTGCACGTCTCTCGGAAGGCGCCCCGATCTCAGGTGACCTCGTGTGCTCTCCTTGCAGTCTTGGCACTCCTCTAGGATCAGCACAGTCACGGCTTTGATGTCTTTGTCCCCGTTCTGGTAAAGCCAGGGTTCACCTTATCCACAGATTGGCCTGTAGTCTATGCCCCTGTAAAGAGGTGGTAAGAGAACTAAGAAATAGCCTGGAACAAAGACAGTTTTACCCCTCCCTAGTGTGGGGCATATCAAATATTGACTGTACTTGGCGACTCTGAAGGGAAAGTATTTTCTCCCCCTTTTGTTGTGGCTGGTGTGCATGTTCGTGTTTCTACAGGTGCACA
Source organism: Peromyscus maniculatus bairdii (assembly GCF_049852395.1). Classification (NCBI taxonomy): domain Eukaryota; kingdom Metazoa; phylum Chordata; class Mammalia; order Rodentia; family Cricetidae; genus Peromyscus; species Peromyscus maniculatus. The sequence goes on along the minus strand of NC_134871.1, from coordinate 6,134,444 downwards.
TACGCATGTGTGCATATATGTGCATGCACATGTCTGTGGAGGCCAACAGTCTATTGACTGTCCAGCACTGCCCGCCTTGTTTTGTTTTGTTTTTAAGATAGGTACTTTGAATGGGTCTTGGGTCTCATTGGTTAAGCTAAGATGGCTGGCCAGTAAGTCCCAGTAATCCTCCTGTCTCCATCTCTCTAGTGCTAGGATCACAAGCATGTGCACCACCATGCATGGCTCCCCCTCTTTTTTTTTCTCAGGTGTAGGGGTGTATGTATGTGATGTGTGGACACATATGCGTACCATGTATGTGGGTGCACATGTATGCATAGGTATTGGTGCATGCCTGTGTGTGTGGAGGCCTGAAGTTGATGTCTGGAATCTTTCCACCTTATTCATTGAGTCAGGGTCACTTGGTCAAACCCAGAGCTGGAACACTGCTTACCCCAGAAATCCTGTCTCCATCCTCCAAGACTCAGATCACAGACAAGCCTCCATGGGCAGCCAGCATGTGCGTGGGTTCTGGGGATCTCAACTCTGGTCCTCTTGCTTTCGAGACAAGCACTTTAACTACAGGGTCATCTGAACACTTGGCTTTCTACGAAGGGGCTGTAGATAGAACTCGGGTCCTCATGCTCTCACGACAGGCATCTTACCAGCTGATCTAAATCTCGAGCTCCAAAGGAAATGTTTTCAAACAAATGCAAATCAATCCTAGAGTATAATTCAGTTCTCAAAAATGTTCAAGGTGTCAAGCTGCATCCCTGAACCTCAGAGCGGTTCTCAACTTAGCTCTCCTCTAGAGGATGTTAGTTAAAGAAGGCTCTTGGGTTGGTGGGAGAATGGTACAGTATTCCAGAAACTTCGGCCACAGAATCAAGGTCAAAGAGACAGTTGCTGGGGAAGACAGATAGGATTACTCGGTCAGGCCTGAACTCTAACTCAACTTCCAACTCTGAGTAGCTTACTAATCTCCCTCAGACTTGGCTATGTGAGTAGCTCTTCATCAGAGTTCTGGGGAGGAGAGAAAACATGAGGCCTGGCTTGGCAGACAGCATTCTCGATAGTGGTGCTCTTTGGGATTGAAGGCTGGTGATGTGTGTGAGGTGGGATAGCATCTGGAACAGGTGGTTAGGACCACTCTTCCAGCTTGTGGAGTGATAACCAAGCTGAGCTCCACAGAAGCAGTATGTAGCTTCTACCTGCTTTGACGCCAAACTTCCTATATGTTGGGTCCAGCCAGAGACCAGAGCTCTCTCTGTGCTCTTCTTCTCCATAGGGCACTTTTGGCTCAGGATGTGATAGCAGGTTTATCGGAGCAGAGTTTCTTCCTGCCGGAGTTCGTATTTGCTAATAAACGTGGAATGAGCTACATTAGAGGAAGCCACCCCAGCAGAGGGTGTCTCTCTTCTGCAAACCTTTAAAGCAACCCTTGTCCTGAAAGTGCCAGGCAGCTTGACTAGGCCCAAAGGCAAAATGGGGAGCCATGTGAGGAAAGTTCTGTCTACAGATTTCTTTTTCCCAGCAGCATTTTCCTCCAAAAGGCCAATGTGGCAGGAGTTGAGGCCAGGCAGGCAGGAAGTGTGCATATTTGAAGATCTGAGGATACTATAGAGTCTTTCGCCCATTCATAGTCTCCTGATGAGTCTGCCATTCATACACAATCATCTCCACCACCCTGGAGGAGGAGGTGGGCTGTGTGCATGGCCCTCCAAGGTGCACAGAAAGAAGTGATCGTTGAAGGCAGAGGGCCTGTGCAAGAGCGGCAGGGCTGGCCAGTGCCTTGTGTCTCCAAACACTGTACCATCTGCCATGCTGGTCAGAACCACTGTCTCTCTGGAAGGATGGTGTGGGGCTGAGTTCATGGATAAACCAGAGCACTGATTCTGTGAGCCTCTCCTGCCTTGAGAGTCCCTGCCAGCAGGACCTCAGCCAAATCACTGAGCTTCTCTGTGCTCCAGTGGCTGCCTCCTCGGATAATAACTTTGAATAATAGCAGGTGCAGACACATTGCTTACGCAGGTCTACGTAATACCTCTATCAGACTTCAGGGTGAGATGGTAGTAATTAGTATAGGAAGGAGGGCAGAATGTTTGAGAGAGTGACCTAGCCCAGCCCAGCCATAATGCTACCCAGAGCATAGGCATTGGAGCCGGAAGGCATCATGAGCCAGAGCACAGTGTGACAAGATAGGGTGGGGAGAGGAGAGGGGGGCCTTAGGTCACAAGGTAGGGGTGTAACCTTTATCCAGGAGGAGTCTGGTGGCTGCTCTCACCTTGCACCACCTCAGAGTGCTGGGACTTACTCACAATTGACTATTCCCCCCCCCCTTTTATACTTTTTCTCAAAAGTAGGAACTAGGGGGAACTGAAAAGGTGTCTTAACTGTTAAGAACTCTTGCTGCTCTTCCGGAAGAGTTCAGTTCCCAGCACTCACGCCAGGTGCATTTACACACACACACACACACACACACACACACACACACACACACACATTATTTCTTAAAGGGTTAAAAAAGGAATAGTAACTAGGTTTTATTGATGTCTATCTGGTGCTAAATATAGAATCAGGCACAGACAGATATCAAAATGTTCACTGGCCAAGTAAAATAGCATTTAACATGCCATGTTCAATTAGTGCCTACAGGGTCCACAATGCAGGCAATTCTATATATTAAGAAAATAATGTGGTCATTAGTAGACATTCTGTGTTCTCAAAAACTAGAAACTCGGAGCTTTGGGGGACATCAGACTACTCACAAGACATGCCAGTCTGTAACAGTGCATAGTTCAGGCAATAATAACAGCTCCTGTAAGAACAACAGCAGTTAATGCAGTGTGATACGTGTTAAAATTAAAAACAAAGAAGAAATACAACAGTAACTTCAGAGCCCAAATCATCATGATGTTTTGAAAACCAAAAGGGTGGTGTGTGTGGAATGACCCCACCCTCTGTGGATTTGTGTATGCTTGGTTTTTGAAGCTGGATCTAATCCTGTAGCCCAGGCTGGCTTTGAACTCACTATATGGCCCAGGCTGGCCTCAAACTCACAATGGTCTTGCCAGCTCGCCCTTCCATGTGTGGGGATGGCAAACACGAGCCACTACACTCTGCCCTAAGTGGGACAGCCATGTCATACCCTCCCCTCAAACCTCAGGGTTCATCCCAGAAAAGGGGGACAGAACAATTCCACGAGCAGGAAGGAGAAGACGTCTGCAGCAAAATAGTATTTGCCAGATACGACACCACAATTACAGACATGAACTTGCAGCAGCCATGACCACATGCGCAAGACCAACATAAGATCAAGCCAGCTAGAATCCTAGCTTGGATGGGGGAGGAGCTCATGAAGTGCCACCCCTATCTATGGAACGATTGGCAACTGATAGCTCCTGGGGGGGGGCGTGGAAAGTCAGTGTTCTTCAGGGATATAGGACCTAAGAAGTGACCCATGCTCCGTCAATGATTCTGCCCATGCACATATAGGCAGTCCTAAGTATATTTGGTGGCTTAAAAAAAAAGCCCATGAAATTAAGAGAAGAGAGTGGTAGTGGAGAAAGTGGGTATTGGAGGGAAATAAATGAGCAATGGATTTGACTAAAATATATTATACGCATATATGTGTAGCTAGAGTTTTCCTGCCTGGCCCACAGTCAGGACAAATCTCTCTCACCCTCCAGTCCCACAGCCGCTTAGACCTGACCAAGTAAACACAGAGACTTACATTGCTTACAAACTGTATGGCCGTGGCAGGCTTCTTGCTAACTGTTCTTATATCTTAAATTAATCCATTTCTATAAATCTATACCTTGTCATGTGGCTCATGGCTTACTGGCATCTTCATATGCGGCTTGTCATGGTGGTGGCTGGCAGTGACTCCCTCCGCCTTCCTGTTCCCTTAATTCTCCTCTCTGTTAGTCCCACCTATACTTCCTGCCTAGCCACTGGCCAATCAGTGTTTTATTTATTGGCCAATCAGTAATTTGACATACAGACTATCCCACGGCATATATGGAATTCTCAAACAATTTTCTCTGAAACGGTGGACGGTGAGGGAAGGTGGCTGGAGAAGGACTGAGGCGGGGGTGGGGGGAGGGCTGAGGTTGGCAGGTTGAAGAAATGTGGACAAGTCACAGGACCGGGTAGCAGAGCAGCTGTAAAGCTTTGCCAGGTGGACAGCTTTATACAGCTTTTGCCTGGGGTTCGGGAAAACCTTTTGAAACTCTGTGTGACCACAACGGAGTCAAGGAGGCACCGAGCTAGAGACAGGTGGGCATGCAGTGTGGCATACTATGCTCGGTTGTCGGGGCACTTTGCATCCCACCGCTGGTGCTTGGTGGAGCAGAATTATTTGTGTGAACCAAGGAAACATCTGCGTTTTATTGACATGGCTCCTTGTGTGCCTTAGAGGAGCAAATCCACCTCGGAAGCATGTTCGGAAGAACAAATGATGTGGTCAGCTCTCTATAGCTTTAGGTTCTGCACCTGCAGTTTGATGAGCCACAGATCTAAAATACTGGGGCATGGGGGTGGGGCGAGCATCATACCTATGCCAAATATGTGTAGACCTTTTCTTGTCATTATGCAATACATTACACCAACTAGTGGCATAACATTATGTCTTATTGAGCACCATAAGTTATCTAGAACAATAGAAAGTATACAGAAGGATATGGGAAGATTAAGTGTAAATGCTATGCCATTTTATGTGACTTGAGCATCCAAGGACTTTAATGCCCAGAGAGGGTCTTGAACCAATCCCGTGTGGGTGATATGCCTAACTTTCAAATCAAGGATGCCAACTTGAAATTGAGAAAGGTAACAGTCATGACCCCTGTGTGAGTTGTGAACTATCTTTGCCTTTACCCATGAGTCCCATGAGAACCCACCTCATAATGAAAGTTTGGAAGAAAAACATATGGAGTAGGATGTCACTAATCAAGAGGGGAAAAAATATGTGTGACATCCCTTCCCCCATCATGACTAGCTAGATGCCTCCAGTCATACACCTGGACTTGGAATCAGAGAAGAGCATCCCTCACCTGCCTGAAATAGCACTTCCTGAGTGCCACTGCCTGAACCCTAAGGCTACCTGGTCCCCTTGCGGAAGGGGAGGGCTCTTCTCAGGGTAATTCTGTGGACATTGGGCAAGAGATCAGATTCCTTAGAATCAGAATCAATTAGACACTGATTCAGTGCAGGAGTTTGTGTTCCCCAGTGGGGAAGGGTCCAAGACCTGGGAATTTTGCCAGCTCTTGACATAACTGGGAAGGGACACCTGCCTCTGTATTCATGTTCCTCTCCCTTCTGCAACACCATCCCTGGCCTGAGATCACACACATCCCCAACACACACTCTTCAGCAGACTGTTCTTCCCTAGGCCACTTGTACTAAGCATGGCCTACCCGCCCCTCCCGCTTTGATTTTACCTGCTCCACAGATAGTGTGGTAGAAAGGAACACAGTTTCCAAAAGCAAATGGAAATGGCTTGAATCCACTCTACCCCTCACCAGCTCAATCTCCATAGCAGCCAACTGTTGCTTCGCTCGACCATCTCCTCACCTGGAGAGTGGTCACAGACTTCTTCCCACGATTGAGAGAATAATAAAGCACATTTTACAGCCTGTGCCCAGGAGCCACCGGTGGGTCTTGTTAAAATGCAGGTTCTGAATCCACAGCTCCGAGGCTGTCTTCCCAGCAAGTCTCACATGGTGTGATTTTGCTCTTTGCTATTCAGAGGAACACATCTTCAGAACAGCGAGAATCCTGCTCAGGTGTGTCAAGAGCAAGTGTGGGAAGTGTGGTCAAGACCCAATAAACCCTAACTACAACCCCGATAATTCTCCTTACCCCAGTCAAAAGGCGTCCCTAGGAGAACAGAGAAACTTCAGTTCACCTGAGAGTTCAAAGGGAAACAAGAAAAAACAAGCTGGCTTTCGAGGGTCCTAGACATGGGGAGCAAAGGGCGAGCGAGAGTCCCACAGCCATAAGCAGCTCCCACACGTGTTCCTAAGGCACCCCCACTGGCCGTCTGCAGAGCCCCCCGGGCCCAGGCCCCAACTCGCCATCTTGGGAACACATCAGCAGCACCAGGCACACGCCCTGTTCTGCCAGCTCCAGCTCTCCAGAGGAATTTTCAAAGCGCACAGGGTGTGTTTGGCAGGAATCTCTCAATACGCTCTGGGGGCTTTTGCTGTAAGGACGGGTATGTCTTTCCTGCTTGAGGCCTGAACACTGAGCTTCCCCCTTTGCTGGTACCACAAAGAGGCTCTGGACAGCCCGCTGCTGGTGACAGGCAAGGATGATTTGAGGAGACTCTAGGTGAGGCCAGCGAAGCCCAAACCCCCTTCCACACCCAAGCAATCTGCCTTTGGTTTCACCCTCCTAAAAATTCTTCTTTGCCACAGGCTGCTGACTCATCCAGGGTTGGGGTCTTTTTTTAACTCTTCTTTCTCTAGCTCAGAATTGCCACAAAGCCTAGAGATCGGGAAGTTGCTTTGATGAACACCTGGGTCCTTGTATGGGCTCATTTTTATCATCCCACCTCCATCCCAGTTTCCCTATGGCTCAGTCCTGCTGGGAGAGAGAGCTGGATACCCAGTTGCTGTGCCCTGGTTCTCACACCAAGTTTCTCTTCTTTGCAGGTCTCCACGCACCGGCTGCTCTGGGAATCCGGCTGCAAGATTCCCAGGATGTAAGCAACACGGAGCAGACACTGGTAAGTGATGCTGTGTTTGGCCGTGGTCACACATGGCCCAGGTTGATGTCAGGAACGGGTAGGAGCTGCATGGGAAAGGCATCCCTGCAACTGTGTTTCCATCCATGGGCACCTGGACACAGCACAGAGCCAAGCTTCCAGGTGCGAACCTCTCAAAAAAATCTGCTGGCTTCCTGCCAGGGCTTCCCTAGACGCCATGAGCCTGCAGGTGGCTGGCTCTCCCCTCTCTGTACAGATGACAGAAACTCAGACTTCCAGGCCAGGGGCATATTTTTAGAGTTATGTTCAGAAGAAAAAAAAATAATCTTAGAATGGAGTGCGTACTGCCTGGCTCAGCCAGTAGGCAAAGCCACCCTTGCACAGCGAAAGAATTAGCCCTGGTTGGAAGGAACAGATTGGCTGGAGGGGATACTGTCAATGCCTTGACCTAAGCAAAACTCCCTGACAAAAGAGATATGCACAAATGCAATGAAACACTCAGGTCAATAATGAGTCGCCCATCAGTGGCAGAGTTCAAGGAGAAGATGGACAAATGTCCACCAAAAAATATTGACTTGAGAAGTTTTGATAAAGCAGTGTTTTGCACTCTCTTCTGCGATGACCTAGAACCTTCAAGGGGCAGGATGTAGGAAGACGGTGAGGACTGAGGAGAAAACTGGAGGATAATGTCTCTGCTTCAGGCGGCCATTGCAGAGGCTGCTGAGTGAAATGACCTTGGGTCTCTCCTGTGCCCCAATGTGACTGCCTCATGTGGTACAGCCCTGATGCACACCTGTAATACTGAACGCCTGGTGAGCATGATGGGCAGAGAGTACTCAAAGCATCATGGGAGGCTTTCTGGGGGATGTTTCAGCCATCCCTCCTCCCATAACGCTTCCCAAGAATTTCCTGCTAGTCATACCTTCAGAGGATTTGCTCCAAGACCCTGATTGCACAGAGTAGAAGAAAAGGCCTAGGGAAGATGCAAAAATGACCACCCACCACCCAGTTTCCAAAACCCACAGGAGGCAGAGGTGGGACGGCCCAAGGATGTAGATGCCAGAGATATGAAGATGGCTTTATTCAGAGGCTTGAGTCCTTCAGCAGGGGCAAGACTTTTCCCACAAAGTCAGGTGACCAAACCCCTACCTGCTGGACAACAGAAAAATGGAGCTCTAGACCCAAATGAGGATATTAGGCAGGAGTGAGATCCAAGATGCAGGGCAAAATATAAGCGACCAGCTGCTGTGCCCTCAGGGTAGTGGCAGAAAGCATTCCCCAGGCCTAGAGTGGTGGTTCTCCGCCTTCCTGATGCTGTGCCCCTCTTAAACAGTCCCTCATGTTGGGGTGACCTCCGACTATAAAATTATTTTTGTTGCTACTTCATAACTGCAGTTTTGCTACCATTATGAACTGTAATGTAAGTATCTGATATTTCTGATGATCTCAGTCAACCCCTGTGGAAGGATCATTTGACCCCCAAAGGGGGTCCAGACCCACAGGTTGAGAACCACTAGACCTGGCGGGCAAAGCACTGTGGGGGCCGGGGGATGGCATTTTTCCTGTCTTGGAAACGACTGGCCTAGGTGAAGAGCCAGTGTTTGATAGAGGTTGTGTGCAGAGTATGTACTCAGCGGAGTCCTGGACACTATTTGAGGGCAGAAAGGGGAGCAGAAGGAAAGGGAAAGAGGAGGAAGGGGGCTGGACAGTGACCACGGGTCATGTCCCATGACATCCTTAAGAGTCTTCAAGCAGAAGCTGAGCTGTGAGGACAAATGTGTCCTTGCATGCACAGGCCCTGGCACATAGTAGGTGTTCAGGGAATGGCGGTCAAATAAAATGATGTCGAGGGAATTTAAGGATGTGCGCTGAAGGGAAGGGACCCTAGCGTAGACTGCCAGGTTCAAGCCCTGGCTCTCCACTAGCTTTGTGGCCTTGGGTAAGTTGCTGGGCTCTCTGTACTTCAGTCTCCCCATCTGCTAAATGGGGGCAGGACAAACCTGACCCTGTGGTCATAAAGATCCAGTGAGTGGTATGAAGCTGCCTGTTCCTGTGCTGGGCAGGACACAGCAAGGATCTGGTTGCTATTATGCTCACTGAGGGTGTCATGTGGGCTAGAGGTGAAGCAGGAGCTGTAGTCAGAGGCTTGTTCTTATCATGTCACCTGACTTTCGCTACAGCTAATAGAGGCCCTGAGAGGACTGCATTCGTCTCCTCCAAGGGTGGCACTCCCGGTGACCTAATGACCTTCCATTAGGCCACGCCTCTTAAAAGCCCCACCCATCAGCACCCCAACCCTAGAGGCCAGCCTTCTAGCATATGACCATTTGGTGGCTACCCTCACAAACCAGACGATGGTGTATGACCACCATCTGGCCCCTTCCAAGAAAGAGCCTGAGCAGTGATCAGGGCCCACCGGGTTCTCTCAACTATGAATGCACCTTTGAAATCATCCTTCAGTGGTGACTTCAATGACCTTTGCCGCCAGAGCTGTGATGCCCATGGCAGCCACGAGCCAGCGGTGGTGGTAAAGTGGGTGGTTAGGATTGGAAGGGCATTGTCTTGAATCTCTCACCCGTCCACGGACGTAAAGCCAGCACAGCTGTGGTCCTCCAACGTATGTGGGAGTACAGGTTTTGGGGGACAGGCCACTCTTCACGGTAAACAGAGCTGAGATTGACCCCAGCAGCCTGGTTCTGATCTATTTTCCTTTGCCTCCCCACGGTGGCCGCCATTAGCTCCCTGTGGGCAAAAGAAGTCCTGCCCCCGCCCCCTGATTTGCTTTCCTATCTCTTTTCCCGCCAACTTTCTGACAAAACTCCTTTCCACTGTAAAAGGGCGAATGAAACACAGATCTGTCATAAACAGCTCTGACCTAAACAGCTAGAGTGTCGATTCCGCCGTCCATTCCTTTGTCCATCTGTCCATCCATCCATCTATCCACCCACCCACACATCCAACAAGCACAGCTCAGCCCCAGGACCTCATGAGAGCCTGCATCTCTGGCACCGACAGCCGCACACTCCAGGCTCCTGGATCCTCCAGAGCCATCGTCACCAGACAGCTCAAAGGGACGCTCACTGCACAGTGCAAAGCACTTGATTAATACGCTGCAATTTGGGCAGCGCTAGGCTGTTCCAGCACCCCCACCCAACTCTGTTACCATGACGACATTATTTTAACAAACAGCTCTTTAATATTTAATGAAAATTACACTCTGACAGGCGGGCAAGGACGACGGCACCACAGAGGGCTTAGAGGGGTCCATAAGGACATCTTTGCACAAAGCCATCAGTCCCCAGATCCCTGTACGCTGTGTGTCAACCAGAAAATGTGGGTGTTCTAGGGCCAGGAGCCACGGTGAGGCCAGACATGGGTTATGCATGGCAATTGAAGGTTGTCACTGTTTTTAAATGCAGGGTATCACAACGGCTCCTTGAGGACAAGGGTAGCATGATAGCATTATTGAATCCTGCTTTCTACACCAAGCTGCTGACCCACCCCCTAGCTCATCTGAGGCTGCTGAGAGCCTTTCTGCTTCCCATGTCCCAAGTCAAAACTGGATTGTAAGACAGCGTGTGCAAAGCCCGGAGTGTGCACGCCAGGCTGAGAATCAGCCTTGGCCTCCTCGTCAAAGCACCATCTGTCTGACCCAGTTGATTCAGTAGCAGCAGGTGCAGAGATTAGGCGATCCAGACCCCTGCCTCCAAGGGGTGTGTCAAGAGAGAAAAAACCAGGCTCTGGCCACCTCCATCACTACGTTAGTCTGTGTGCCAGGCACTGTACTAAGCTCCTATTACAGTCTAGATTCACAATGAGAAAGACGGATGAGTAACTAAAACGGAGAGAACAATGTAGTGGCTTCATTGCTGTATGTTCTTGGGTAAGTTCTCTAAATTCTCTGTGCCTCAGTTTTCTCATCCATGAAGTGGGAATGCAGCACTGTCTTCACTGAGAGTTGCCATGAGGCAATAAACACATGAGAAGACCTAGGGTGGGAAAAAGAGTATTTGAAACAGTGTGAGATGCCAAGCAGAAAATTAATGCGAAATAGGACCTCCTTTTCCATGTTACCAAGAATACAATTATAGGATCTAGCATGTACCAAATGCTTCCTCTGCTCCAACCCCAAGGCTGAGCTGGAGTCATACGATAATCTCATTAAAATTTCACAGGCAAGTCTGTGAGACTATATCATCATCATTGCCCTCACTTTGCAAATGAGGAAAGTGGAGTGATATGGAGTCACAGGACCTCTAGATGAGGTCTTAAGAACCGCCTAGGTAAGTGGCCATAGGTACCATGGGAGCCATGCATGTCCACAGACAGGGTGGGACTCAAGCATGGAAGAGCAATATGAGGAGGAGCCCGTGGCAGCAGATATGGGCTGCAGTTTAAGAGGAAGCGTGGTCTGGCTTGACTGTTAAAGAGGCAGATTCTTGGCACCAGCAGGAAGCTTGTCTTAAACAAATACGACCTGTTTATTTGGAGTATTCATTGGATTTTTATTAAAATAAATGGGTTGGGAGAGGAAGAGGGAGGCAGAAGGGAGGGTATAAAACTTGTAGCTTTCTATTCTGTCCTCTTCAAGATTTCATTGAGTGGAACACCACAAGAATATCTGTATGGTGTGTGTGTGTGTGTGTGTGTGTGTGTGTGTGTGTGTGTGTGTAAAGTAACAGCTCCTGCCAGTTGCTTTCCAGAGCAAAGAGACAAGCAGAGAGAGCAAAGTTTAAATTGTGCAACGAATTTGAAGTCATAAAGTTATAGCACGCTCTAGTTTTTAAAATCCCTTCTCTGGCCATTTTGGTTATTTATTACCATGGTAGTGCTTTGTAACAAACAACCCCATAAGCCTCATGGGAGGACATGTTTCGTCAGCTCCCAAATCTGAAGTGTACAATCCATGGCCTCTCTGGGATGAGATGGCTTCCATAGTTGAGGTCAGTTTAGGGGACTGTGGTCTTGGCTACCCGTGTCATTGAACACTGACTGTGTGCTGCTTGACCTAGGGTGACCTCAACTGGGATGACAAAAGGCAACACTGTGTAAGTCATTCACCCTGTGCAGGTTTACCAGGGCGTGACCTTGACAGCAGAGTAAGGGTCGGAAGAGAAGGTGCCTCAGTTACCGTCACTAACCAACATCTACTCTCCCAAAGCCAATCACAAAACAGAGTCGCAGTGAAAGGGCGGGCTCCACTGGGTCGTGTCACAGAGCATGGGTACGGGGAGGGGCAATGACTGAGCTATCGCCCAGCCTCAGTGTGGCCACTGTACTTTCAGAGGGAAGAGCCCAAGGCTCAGGACAGTGTGTGGCTTCCAGAGGTCCCATTGTGGTAGGGCTGGGTTGTGGACACAAGCTGGCTGGCTGCTCCAAAGCTGGTATACTCTCCCACTTCTGCTCAGTAGGAAGAAGGCCAGAAAGGGGACTAAAATAGAGTTGCTGTTGTTGCTTTGAAACTAGAGATCCAGCTGCCCCTAAGAGAGACCATGACTTGTGGAAGCCATGCCCTAGAAGCCATGCCACAGGCCTGGGATCATGCTAGCCCAATGCTATCTGTAGTCCGATCTTCAGACTGTGAGCATTCAAGCTGGTAAGTCCTGTGGGCCTCCAGGAAGCTACTGAGACTGGAGACACAACCTGAGTGACTCAGGGTGGTGGTTCCTCTTCAATGTCAGCTTATGAAATCACCTAGGAGACACAGTGCTGGGCATGTCTGTGAGGACACTCCTGGAGAGATGCAACTGTAAAGGGAAGATCCACCCCGAATGTGGGCAGCACCATCCTTCATGGGCTAAGGTCCCAGACTGAAGAAAACAGAGAATGTGGGCTGAGCACCAGCATGCATGCCTCTCTGCTTTCAGTTGGAGAGCAGACTCCTTGTGACCTGCGATGTCATATTCTCTATGCCTCCCCCACCATGATGGACATTGTCCCCTCAAACAACCCCTCAAACTCAGAGCAAAAAATCAACCCTCCCTTCCTTAAGTTGCTTATTGCCAAGAACTGGGTCACAGCGCCAAGTTAAGTCACTCATATACTCAGAGAGCTGTGGTATCCTCCAAGTCCCAACACTTGATATTGACACCCGGTGGCCAACCTGACCGAGGTCCTTCTATGCAGGATTGATGTTGCTGACAGGGCATTTCTGCCATGTGAACCCGGGTTAAAGGACCGAAAGAGGCTAGACTGGAGTAATCAGCCTCCACCCCAGCATAGCTTGCCCGTCCATGAAGCCCTTTAAGTGCCTTGACGTTGCAGCCTCCCTCTCTTGAAGAGGAAGAGCATGGCAGAGAGGAGTTTCCAAATTGGACAGACAGGGAAACTGAGGCCAGAGCAGTTAGGTTTTGGTAACCCACCCCCCACCCCCCACCCCACCCCTCGAGGAGGCAGACGTGAAGGTTGACACTAACTGATCAGAATCGGGTGTCCTTCTGTATCTCACCAGTTACTGCCTGTGCGGCCTCAGCACTCCATCGCGTACTTCCTGTCCGTTTGCTCCTCTGTAGAGCAGCGTGACCATGCTTGCATCTGAGAGCTCTGTGAGAATTCAGTGAGTTAACCCCCACCAAGCGCACACAGCAGCACCTCGGCAGACCCGGGAAACAGCACCCGCCTGGCACTGCTGTTGCGTGTTAAGGCCCAAAGAGAAAAGAAACAGTTTGACCAATGTCATCCGTGGCACGGGGTGGAACCACCCTAGGTGTGTCCTGTGATAAGAGGAAAAGTCCTTTGGGATGGATCGCCTGTCCAAGGTCACTCTGCTGGTGAGAGGAGGTATGGAGAATAGACACCTGCTGTCCCCACCCTGACTCCTGGGAAGGGGCTCTATCCCACCCTAAGTCACTCATCCGCCACTCCATGATTCTCCCTGTTTAAAAAGTCTTTACACTCACAGGTCCAGTGGACACCCCACCTCCTTACAACCTTAAGCTTGTAAATGTAATCATGCTCTGCACCCAGACCTACATTAGCAATGCAAGAGTGTGTATCCAAGAACAAACACTTCATTAAGCCCTAGATTTAATTAACTTAAATCAATCTCCTTCCCAGCTCCCATGTCCCACTTGAAATAGAGAGCTGTTTTAAGTAGAGTCCCTAACTCTTAACTGGAAGTTCTGATTTTAGTGGTTTTGAATCAGACACTCCATTAAGAGCTCAGTCTTTATCTGGCCCTGCGGTAGCCTCTTCCCCCATGTGATTAATTTTGTTTTTCTCTGGCCGTGTTTCAGACGCAAACTTTGCACTGTGGTCTTGGTTCCCTTAAAGGAAACAACAGCCTTTCCCGGCATCATTCTACATGTGCGTGCCCACGTGCATGTGCATGCACAGAGCAAAAGCTGTATACTTCCGCAAACACTGTGGCCTTTGTCCCGGTGACTCCCACGAATCTTCAATTCCTTTTGGAAGTTTTTTCTTTGTTTCTATAATGAGTAATGACCTGCTCAGAAATGGATGTTAAGTGTGTCCTTAGGTCCCTGGAATGTCTTGTTGTCCCCGCCCCCCAGGCTTAACAGTTACGTCATCATATTGTAACCACTGCTTCTGTCCAAGGTACCTTCCATCTCCCATCTGGACATAAGGGATATATTAGTTACTTCTCTGGTGCTGTAGTTATACACCGTGACCGAGACAACGTATAAAAGAAAGAGTCTCATGGGACTTCCAGAGGGTTAGAGTCTGGGATGGAAAGCATGGCAGCAAGCTGTAGACATGGTGGGTGAACACTGACACCCTAAAGTGCAAGCAGGAAGTAGAGAACATGAACTGGAAGTGGCATGGGAGCTTTGAACTCTCCGAGACCCTCTCTAGAGGCCTACTTGCTTCAACAAAGCCACAGCTTCTAAGCCTTCCTAAACAGCGCCACCCACTGGAGATCACGTGTTAAACAGCTGAGCCTATGGGGAACATTCTCATTCAGAGCACTAGAAAGGGTCTCCCCATGCAAGGCCCAACCAAGCAGATAATTCTTAAAATACAAACCAAAGCCAGCTATGATGGATTGTACCTGCCATCTCAGCATTCCGGAGAGTGAGGCAGGAGGACTGCCATGAGTTTGAGGCCAGCCTGGGCAAGTTCCAGGCCAGCAGAACCACAAAGTAAAATCCTGTCTCTAACACCAATAAACAAATAACAAATAAAGTCGAATCCCATTCTTCCCAGAATCTGTAACTGTCTATACTTGGCACTGCACAGGGATTGACTTCCAAACTTCTTCCCGAGCCTGGAAAGGTCTCACCCTCCCTTCCTCTCCAACCTCATTTCTAACCACATCCCTTCTCCCCTCCTAGACTTCAACCCCACGGCCTCTTCCAGTTCCTTGGCTGCACCAAGCCTGGGTTCTTGGCAGAATTATGTACGTACTGATTTCCCCATGTGGGTCCACTGTCCCAGTCTAGGTTCTCCCTAAAAAAAGAGGCCAAGACAAAGCTCATAACTTCGTACGATGGATAAGACGGAGATGGGAGGGAAAGCGGTCTAGACCCAGGCAAGAACAAGAGTAAGGGAAAGAGAAGTCAGAAAAAAGCAAATCCCATGAATGCAGTGTTCAGCCACCCCATCACCCCATGAGGAACTCCCCCAGTTACCAGAACTCATTTGGTCTTTGGAGTGGCCACATGGAGCAGAGTTGGCTACACAATAATGCAGGGTACATGTCCCCCAAGGCACCATGCCACAAAACTACACATGCAAAGTCACAGAGCTATGGGCAAGACGTGGCTAGGGACGTGGTGCTGTGAACAGAAAACCCAGGACAGTTCTACAGGTCACCTGTGGTTTAGAAACAGACAAATAGGGCAAGGAGCGTGGCACCTTGCTTTGCAGAAAAGCCCACTTCCTTGAACCGGTGAAAGAAGTGGCACCTTATGAATGACTGTGAGGTGGCAGAAAGACAGTGACATGGGACCGGAGTTATAGTGCCAGCTGTGGACTATGTGACCATTAACCCATTGGGTAAACTGAGGAAGCTGGCATATTTCTGCGGTATGCATGCATTCTGTTACTACTGTAATGTGCCTCTAAGATAACCACCTTCCCCATGTGACCAGTCTCAGGAAGTAGTGGTGACATCATAGTATCCTGTGCACTTAAACAAAAAAAAAAAAAGGAAGACCGACATTCTAAGGACTCAGGGTCAGCTTTCTCTGAATTCTCCTACTGTTTCTCACTGCTGAAGCCTGGCAGGAGCAAAGTTAAACTCACATAGTGCGTAACTATCCTCTTATGCATCTCGAGTTGGAGCAATGTTTTGTGTTCAGGCATCATAACAGAACTGACTGTGCTGTGTCTCAGAACTTGTCACCAGGAGTGGAGAGAATTAGAAATACATCAGCTCTTACCTCTCCGATCTTACATGGGTCATAGTCCCTCCTGCTAGCAACACCTCTCCTTTGCAATGGCAGTCCTAGAGAAGCCGGGACCCGAGGCTCTGATCAGTGAACCCAAACAAAGCTGAAGCAAGTCCCATGTCACAGGAGTCGTGTTGGCCACGGTAGCCTGGTCCTCATGGGAATAGAAGGGTTGCAGAAAACTAGTGACATCGAGACCAAAGAGTATAGGAGGGTCACATGGATCTAGGCGACATCTGCACTGGGTCCTGACCCACCTTTCCTGAGCTTTGCATGCCCAGCCTCTGGTTCTTTAGGTTGGCACTTATGGACACCCCTTCAGAAGGCAGAAGCAATGTCCCTGAACAAAGTGGAAGGGACATGCAAAATTCACCTGCATACAGCATACATGGGAAGCCACTGGCACCAAAGAGACATGATCTGTTATGTATTTTTATTTTATTTTTTGTTGTTACGTGTGGGTTGCATTCATGTACATGTATGTGAGTGCAAGCACACACATGCCATGGCACACATGAGAAAGTCAGAGGGCAACCTTGGGTGTCAGTCTTTACTTTCCACATTGTTCGAGACGGGGTCTCGCTTTTGTTGCTCACCACTGCACACATCAGGCTGGATGGTCCATGAGCTTCTAAGGATTCTTCTAGCTCGCCTCCCATCTCCCCACATAACGCTGAGGTTACGGATGCATGCTCCCTTGCCTGGCTTTTCGTGCGTTCTGGGAAAGCAAACTTAGGTTCCCATGATGGCACAGCAGATTCTTTACCCACTGACCTCTCATCCCAGTGCCTGCCTGGTTGTTTTGTTTTTTTAATATCACTCTGGAAAAACTGGACTGTTAGTAAGCTTGTGTCAAAGCAGGAGACGCAGAAAAAGGCAATGGTAACTGGGCCGGGGAAGAAGAGTGGGGCTGGTCAATGCACTAGAGCATGAGTCATTATGGAGGAAAAGGCACCAGGTGCTCCTGGTGGGTATATTAGGGAGAGGGGACAGGAGGCAAGCTAGAAGGGTAGTAGCCTGTCATGATCCTGCTGCTGAGACCTTTCAAGCTCCAAGGAAAGTCCCTGGACTGTGGTCAGGGGATTGGCTTGACCCTATTTTCAGAATGATCTTGGACAAGCTACTGAAAACTTAAACTCCTCAACATGTCAAATCCATCATCTCTAAAAGAATCAGCCAGAGGCCCGACTGCACAGTGACAGCATTTGGTTGGAATCAAAGCAAACACACCCAGCAAGAGTGAAATGTAGGGATGTGGAGAACTGCCTGCCAGCCCCTCCTGACTACCCTACATAGACAGGAGGAGTAGGGTAGCGTTGAAAGTCTTCATGATGCCTACAATAATAAAACATTTGAAATGCTGATTCTTGGCAGCTAGAAGAGGAGGGAGCAGCCCCCTCCCCAGGGACCAGCTGTCAATGGCTGGAGACATTTTGGTGTGTCACAGGATGCTATTAGCAAGCTGTACCAAACCTATCCAGCATGCACAGCCCCATCAATGAAGAGTTTTCTAACCCCAGAAGGCAATTCTGCTAAGGTAAAGAAATCCTGAATTAAATGACACAGACACAGGAACACACACACACACACACACACACACACACACACACACACACACACACACACGCAAAAGGTTTTTTAAAAGGTTCTAAGCATGATAAGCATACTGCATCACTTGGGGACCCCAGTACATGTGATAGTGCCGCCCACATTCAGGATAGGTTCATCCCTCATAGGCACACAAGAAGTGCAGCTTCCTAGTGACTACAAGCTCAGTCATCAGCAGGGAAGATTTATCATCACAGCTCTCAAGGCATGTGACAACATGGAGTAGCCTTTGGTGCAAAGTACTTGATGGAGGAGGAGCCAATCTTAAAAGGCTGCACAAGGGGGTAATGATGTAATTATATTATAATCTCCAAAAAAAAAAAAAGTCATTTAAACCACTTACTAAAATAACTAGAAAGTCTTCATACTGGATAATGCCTACTGCATAATGTACTGGTCCAAGCAAAACTATGGAGGTAGAAGAAGGTCAGAAACAGAGGGAAGAGATGGAAGGCAGTGGTCAGGGCTTGGAACTATTCTGAATGACGCTGTAATAGATACAGTGGCTGTGCGTTTGCCCAAACCCAAGAGAAGAATCAGCATAAGAGGAACTCTGGCATAAGCTACGGGTGTGAGTTAGCAGCAGGCTGTCACCGCTGGTTCCTGGGGGGTTGTAATTAAGGGGCTGCACTGAGAGACGTGGAAGAGTTCCTTAGTTCCTTCTGTGCCTATGTCTGTCTCCCCTGGAAACCCGAAACTGCTCTAAGCGTCAGTCTATTGAAACTGCTCAGGGCCTGGAGTGCTGGTACAACCTGAAGCCCCAGTGTGTGAGAGGTGGAGGCAGCATGATCATGGATACCCAAGGCCAGTCTCAACCACATAGGGAGTTCTAGGCTAGCCAAGACTACCGGAGATCCTGCCTAAAAATAAATAAGTACAGGTTTGAGTGATATGATAAACAGAGTTGAGATCATTGTTAGGATCATCGTAAGATTGGAGGTCGTTGCATAATTCCACAGGAGGAAACACATAATGCATTTTAGACTCTGTGCTTATTACTGGGCAGAATATACCAGAAGGAGGCGGGAACTGCCCCATCTAAATAGCATTTACTCAGGCCCAAGCAGACAAATTCCGGAACCTAATGCAGGTAGTCTTGACTGCTGCTCTAGGGGAGAGTCTCCATTATAAGACCAGGAAATGGAGATTCAGTGCGGTGAAGTCATATGACCAGAGTGACTGGTCATTAGGAAAGCATCAGGCTGGCCTGTGTGTATGTGAGAGAGAGAGACAGAGACACAGAGAGGCACACACAGAGAGAATATGAAGTAAGTCAGTGTGTGAATGAGTGATTGTATGACAGAGAGAGAAATGGAGTAGTGATTGCTGGGTGTATGTAAGTGGACAGAAGGAAAAATGAAGTAAAGTTGAAAAGCATACGCAAGTGAGCTGTATACTTATACAGTGTGTGTGTGTGTGTGTGTGTGTGTGTGTGTGTGTGTGTGTGTGTGGTGTCAGAATGAATGAAAGAGACAGAGAAAAGGAAGATTCTAGAAGGTAACAAGCAGGAGACAGGCACCACTGAGCTGTCTTGAGCCACTAGGTCGGGCCTCGGGCTGAGGGATACGTCCCAGCTGGCTCGCCGCCCTGCTGTGTCTGAGTCACTTCCTGGGACTGTTGCCATCTTGCCTTGCATGCCTGTCAGGGCTCATCACGGGGCAGTGTTCATGGAGGCCTGAGGTGACCAGTGTCCCCTCTGGCCCTGCTTTGCATCTGAAGCATCCTGGCCCCTTAAGTGGTCCTGCATAACTTGCCTCCTTGAGGTTGCTCAAGGATTCTAACCCCAAAAGGGGAGCAGCCCTCCCGAGCATCTTTCATTCTGATGACCAGGCGGGGCCATCCATCCTTACGTGGGGAGCGAAGGGCAGCCTCTGGTTTTGCGTTCGCATGAAACCAATTGCATGTTCGGTTCAGAATGGCCCTTTGTACCTTAGAAGATGCTAAAATGCACTGCCCTGAACCGGTATTTCCTAGGGGCCTCTGATCAGACCGCTGTGGACCACTTCCAACTCTAACACTCACCTCCCACCTGTTTCACCTACCTTGCCTACTGTCCATAAAGTGATGGATGGCCTGCAGAGGGGAGGCAGCCATCCCCCCACCCTACTCCCACCCCACCTCCATCTTTTGGGACTTTCCCAATCCCGCCTTACCTTCCTACCCATCAGAGTATCTTGTCTCCACCCTCTACCTACTCACAGAGATGCCCCGGGGCCAGGACATGGCTCTTGCCACAGTAGCGTCTGTTCCCTTGTGTCTGGTACAATGCCTGACACAGGACAAGTCCTCAGGAGAGTTTGGCCCGCACTGCATAGAATCAGGAACAGCCTTGACCTGGGGGCAGGAAATGGATGCTGACATTTTTTTTTTCCTTGTCCATTCCAGAATTTTCAGCTACAGCCCCCTTTTAATTCTCATATTGTTTTTCAATCACCACGATTGATTCCCCTCACCCTGTCCCCCAGGGTCCTCTCCAGTGAACTGTATTAAATCGCAATTACGGTTGATGCGGATTTTCCCTCTAGCGCTCCCTCTCTTTGAAGGGGGCACACAGGTGGCAGCTGACTGAAGGGCCTAATCCTATCGTGGGGGAGGTGTGTGCTCATCAAGGGCATTTGCAATTAAATTAGGTGACACTTCCACTGGCGGGCGAAAGGCTCTCTGAGGAAGGGACCCCAGCAGGGTGATGCCTACTTGCAGGGAGCTGGCTTCGGTCCAGAAAGGCTGCGGGAGCTGGGACTCCATAGCCCAGGAAGAGGGTTGACCGCTGGGATCGGTTCCAATATAATTGGCTCCGTATAGCTGGAGTTTAAGCGATCGATTTCTATAAGCTCTTTGACAGTTGGAATTCATAAACAAATCTGTGCGCTGTCGCTCTTCAGCATCCTGTTCTCTTTCTGCCCCCCTTGTTCTTTTCACTAATGCCTAGGCTCCTCGTCACATGTACAGACCTGACAGTTCACCCTGGCCGTGGATGCCGCCTTAGACACAGCAGCAAAGAGACCAAGGAGCAGCTGGCCCTGCCCTCAAGGTCCTCACAATGGAGGAACCCAGCAGTTCCGATACTGTGTGATTATGCCCTGGCTGGGATAAGAACAGAATAAAAGGGATGTTCTGCAATTTGACTGTCAGAACCATCTTTAAAAAAAAATCTCCCTTTGGATTCTGATATCCACAGCCAAGCCAGACCCTTCCCTGAGAATGAGCTTTATTAAGACTTTCAATCAACTTACTTATAATTTTTTTTCTCCCCTGCAATCAGTGATTCATCAGCCTGCAATTTATTAGGATTAATATTATTGTTGGTGATAGCACAGCTGAGCACGCTGTCTACAGGAGACCCTCTCTACTGACAGGAGAGACCATGGCGGGGTCAGAGGTGGGGAGCATACCTGGCTGGAGCTGGGAGGCCCCTCAAAGATGGGAGATTCAGAAAGGAAGGCAAGACTACCTGACAGGCTAGACCCGATGTCCTAAGTCCCACAGGCCCCTCTAGAACCTTGCCATGGCTCCTTGCTATGATTTTTTTAAGATTTATTTATTTATTATTCATTAGAGAGCAGGTATGGTTTTTTTTTCTGCCTTCACATTTTAACAGAATATTTTTATTAATTCTCTGAGGATTTCATACAATGCATTTTGATCATATCTACCCCCCGCACACACCCCTCCCAGATCCATCCCTGACCTCCCTATCAGCCCCTAACTTCATCCACTCTCCTTTTTTATAGATGTAGTCCACAGATTCCAGTTTGCGCTGCCAAGATACTCAAGGTCCCTCATACTGTGGACCCATCCAATGGAACTTGTTAGACCTCCCAGGGGGCCACACCCTTAAAGAAAACTGGCTCTAACTCCTCCAGAAGCCACCAGCTATCAATAGCTCTCCACTTTGGAGTGGGGGGCTCATGAGTTTCTCCCCCCCCCCACCTTGCCGCTCCATACTAGAATGTTGACTGGCTTAATCTCATGCAGATTTTGTGCAAGCCACTATAGCTGCTGTGAGTTCATGAATGCAGCCATGACCAGAAAACCCTGTTTTGATCTGGTCCACCACAATCTCTGACTCTTATAGTCTTTCTACATCCCCTCTTCAGTGATGGTCCCTGAGTCTTGCAGGGTTTGGAGAAGTAACATAGATGTCTTTTTTTTTTTTTTTTTTTGTGGCTGAGCACTTCACTGACACTTAGCCTCCGCACTTTCATCGGTTGTGAGTTTCCACACTAACAACCATCCACTGCCCAAAGAAACTTCTCTGAGAAGGGCTGCACTAGTCTATAGGCATAGAGATACAAATCTAGAAGGCAGTTGGATATCTCCATTTAGCAAAATAATAGTAGTCGGTTCACCCCTGGGGCCTGTGAGCTCCAGATTTGTTGTACCAAATATGTGTTCCCTCTTGTGGAATGGATTTTAAATTCAACCAGAAAGCTTTTGGTTACCCCAAGACCATCTGTGCTGCGATTGCACCAGTAGACTTGTGCTGTAGTCAGAAAGTTCACAGATGGGTAAGACCATTTATGGCCTCTTTCCCCCAGCAGCCTCCACAGCACTGTCCAGTACTATCAAAGCAAAGATTCTTGGTCATTACCCACTTGATTTCTCCATGTCCTATGACCAAAGTGTGTGGTGACTTTAGCAATAAGGCCTTGCCATCAAGTTTAAGTGAGTAGCCAAGAGCAGTGACAATAGCCTGTTTTATTTTGGGTCCTCTACAAGAGCAGTGTGTAGTCTTAACTGCTGAGCCATCTCCCAAGCCTCCTGAGCTCTTTTTTTTAAGGCTTTGATTCATTAAAAGGTATATACTCTCCTCAATTATTAGATTACTTTTTGTTTCCTCTTGCAGAAAATGGGTATTACAAGATCTGTCTCATAAGATTCTTGGAAAGGTGCAACTGAATAATGCATGTAAAGGTCTATGGCACAATAATGAGGATCTAGTTGTCTCAGAATCTGCAGGGGATTGATTCCAAGGGTCCAGCAGGTAACCCTGGATGCTGACACTTTTTATGTAAAAAGCATAACATTTGCTTATTACCTATGCACATCCCCCGTTTTCAATCATCTTCACAGTGGAGTATTTAGTGCAATATAAATATTAGGTAAAAAGTTGTAGCATGTTGGTTCGAGAAAAATGATAGGGAAAATCCTGTGCCTACTCAGGACAGGTGCAGTATGTCTTCTTTGTATGTGTATATATACAGTTACACATGTATATATGGGCACACGTGTGTTTGCAAGTGAGTGTGCATGTGTATAAACATGCATGAAGAGGCAGAAGACAACCTCAGGTGTCGTTCCTCAGGCATAGAGCACCTTGTTTTTTTGAATCAGGGTCTCTCACTGACATGAAGCTCACCAAGTAGGCAAGGTTGGCGGCCAGTGAGCAACAAAGACTGCCCAGCTCCCTTTCTCCGTGTTTGGATGACAAAGGTTGCCACCACACCACATTTTGACACAAGTTCTGGGGATTGAATTCAGGCCCCCGTGTTTCCACGGTAAGCATTTAATTGACTGAGCCCTCTCCTCAACCCCCAAGGACAATATTTCTTTGAAGATTTTTCGTCCATAAATCATTGGTTCTGTGGGTGTAGAATCTACAGATATTGAGGGCCATCTATAATTGGCATTTGGGGCATGAGTCTACACTATGCATTGTGCATGCACTAGCTTATTTAATCACTACAGAAGCACAGTGAGGTGATGATTATTTTCCCGCTGTTGTTCATCTATTTGTCTATAGAGTACTGACTGGGCCAGTGAGATGGCTCAGTGGGTAAAAACTCTTTTCTTGCAAGCCTGACAACCTGAGTTCAACCCCTGGAACCCACATGGTAGAAGGAAAGAACCCATTCCTAAAAGTGGTCCTCCAACTTTCACATACCATGGCACACAGGTATCCACACTCATACACGTGCATTATTTATATGGACACAAGAATAATAAATAGATAAATAAGTAAAGCAAGAACACTTATTGAGCATCTACTACATACCAAATAGCGTGCAATATGTTGAGGCTCCAGCCATGGACAAACCAGACGAGCTGGTTCCTGCCGACATGGAACTCGTGTGCTAGTTGCTGTTGTTACACCACTTTACAATCCAGGACACCAGGATTCAGAGGTGGTACATGACTGGGTCAAGGCTCACATGGTCACCCTTTTGGCTCTGAAGCCAGTCTCTGCCCAGCTGCCCCCACTAATTTTTTTGGTACTTAACACCAAAGACGTATGCCGAGAGTTTTGTTAAAGTCTAGAACTTACACGACTCCATCTTGGTAGTGCTTGGACATGGTTATGTGTCCTCCAAATGACACAGTGTCCAAGAACGGGGCAACATTGGATACAGACTCTATTTGTATGGTTCGTTAGTTGTGTGTGACCTGAGAGGAGATTTCACCCCTCTGAGTCTTAATTTCCATAATTGTGAAATGGAGTATGAATACAACAGTCAAGGTTATGATCTATTTCCAGATGACCAAAGGGAATGTACTTGAGAATATAGGCCAGTGGTGATGACTGCTGGGATGTCACAGGAACTTGTCTGAAGAGCATCCTGAACTACTCCCAGTGCCGGGCACTGGAATACCTTTATCCTAGTTTTCTTTAACTGTCACCTTGATGTAGTAGCCTAGAGTCACCTGAGAAAGAGGTCTCAATTGAGGGACTGCCCAGATCAGATTGGCCTGTGGGCATGTCTGGGGGAGTTGTCTTAATTGTTCATTGACATAAGAGGACCAAGCCCACTGTGAGTGGCACCATTCCCTGGGCAGATGGTGCTGGGTTATGTAAGAAAGCTAGGTAAGCATGGGGCAGCGAGCAAACCAGGAGCAAGCAGAATTCCTCCAGGGTTGCCAATTCAAGTTCCTGATTGAGTTTCTGCCTTGACTTCCCTTCATGATGAACTGTAAGCTGAAATAAATTTCTTCTCCTAAATTTCTTTTGATCATTGTGTTATGACAGCAACAGAGATGAAACCAGATCTTTAGAAACAGAAGAGATGGTAGTTAAGAAACATGGAGTTCTGGCTCCCCTCTTACCAGGAATGTTACCAACCTTGCTGTGTCTCAGTTTGTTACCCATTAAGTAGAAAGAATAATCATCCCACCTCTCTCATGCAGCCGAGAGATCTAAGCTATCTTTTTAGGTGACAGTAACCACCATGTGTCCATGCTTCAAGCACTGTAGCTTTGTTCTCTTCTGAAGAGCTTAGCGGCACATCTCTGAGACATCTGTGATGATAGCATTTCTTGTTCTGAAAACTCAAGTTTCATTGTTTCTGGAAAACATCATAATCCACTCTTTGGTTTTTGGATTTATCCCTTTCAGCCTGAGAAGTTTTTGTTTTGACTGTCTCTTTTGTTTTGCAAATGTGGCATTAGGAAATTTAATGCAGCAATTGAATTTCCATTTGCTGAAGCACATTGTCAAAGGACAAGGGACAGGCAAGACAAAGTTGAGATGCCAGGATGTTGCCCCACATCTGATGTGATTTTTGTTTCCCACACAAAGAACAGAGAGTTTGTTTTTCCATAAGATGGTCTGTGGCGAAGTCCCTTGTCTCATACCAAGTCAACTCAGTGTAACCAAATGGCTAGCCGTGGGCCAAGAAGATGACCCTTCTAGACCCAGGGACAGAGTGCCGCTCCGTGTCCAGACAGCTTTATTCTTGCTAGATGTGGTAACCCACAACACTGGAAGGCCTCACTTTGTCTTCAGCCTTTTGAACAGTGTCACTCAACCTGAAAATTCAAATTTGTAGAAGAGAGCGTGGTGGACATTCTTTAAATGATGGAGCATTGCCTGGGGAGTCCACTGTGGACCAGCCACCACTCATTGAGATCTCTGTTCATGAGGTACACTTCCCTGAATGTTCCCTTCATGTTGTGACCAGAAATTTATCTTTGAGATGAGGAAACCTAGTCTTGTAGAAGTGACGTGACTTGCCCACAGTCACGCAGCTGCAATGTAGGACATGATTGAAGAAGTCCTCTTTGTGCCAAAGCCCTTGTCATTGTGGTAAACTATGAGGAGAAAAGTAATGATGATTTAATAAATACCTTGGGGAAAGCCAGGGTGGTGGTAGAATATGGAGGTAGAGCGGGTGGTACCCATCAGTGGGATTCTACTGCTCATCCTGAGAGTGGTGTTGCTACTAGCCGCCCAGACCCGGAAGACCTCCAGCAACCCTTTCACAGATGCATTTACCACTCTGCTTTAAAACGTGGAAGAAAGGCATGAAGCTTGCAGACATGAATTCCCAGCACTGGGGCTAGAACAAAGCTCAGTCCACCCGCTCCTGCTGTTTTTCCATGCCCATCCTCATCCAGTACGTTCTCCATATTGTAGAACTATTATGTGGTTTTAGGTCAAAACAAGAGCAAGTGATACAGTCCCAATGTGTCCCACTCAGAGAAGTAACAGCAGCCAACACACATGGAGCACCCCTGTGCCTGGCAGTGTTCTAAGCGTCTGCCTGTATTCGCTCCTTAATGCCTCGCAGTGGTCTTGTGACATAGAGATCATTATCATCCATTTTACAGGTAAAGAAACTGAGGCCTATTGAAGCCAAATCACTCGGCTAGGGGTGATCACACGGGGGTGCATGCCCAGACAGAGGAGCCGTGAATCTGATCCTCGCTCTTCCAGTCAGTCACAGCTGTCATTTTACATGGACTTGTCCACTACTTACCCACTTCAGGCTCTTACAAGGTCACCAGAGTTCTGGATGGAACCCAGGGTTGCTAAATCCTTCCTGGATCTGGGTCCTCATTTGCATATTCATAGAATTCCAAGTTTCCCTGCCCTCCGGTGCTCCTTTCTTTAAAGACTGAATTTGCTGGTTTAAATCCCCTTCCCCAGAGCTACAGCCCCCTGTAAGTTCTGCCTAGATCCTACCACCCTCCTGAGCTCGTTTACTTCTTCTTTACTTGTACCTGGAGCATTTTCTCCGCAGGCATACATTTAACTCTCTGTCTTGGTTAAGGTGTATATGGTTGTAATGGAACACCGTGACCAAAATCCAGTCAGGAGGAAAGGGTTACTTCATCAGCTTTCAGTCCATCATCCAGGAAGGGGGCAGGAACTCAAGGCAGGAACCTGAAGGCAAGAAGCAATGCCAAGGCCTTAAGGAGTGCTGTTTACTGGTTTGCTCCTCGTGGCTTGCTCAGCCTGCTTTATTACAGCACCCAGGACCACCAGCCAAGGGGATGATGGTACCACCCCTTTGTGAGATGGGCCCTTCTATATCAATCATTAGTCAAGAAAATGGAGGCATTTTCTCCATTAAGATTCCTTCCCAGATGACCCCAACTTGTATCAAGCTGACAAGAACTAGCCCGCACAGAGCCTTTCTCTCCATCCCGGCTAATTGGCACTCAGTACTTTGACCCCAACACACAGACCTGTTTGTCCTCTATGTGCTCAGCACATGCATACTTGGTTAACACGCACATTCCATTTTGTCTTTTCAATTCCAGCCAAATAGGGGTGGTTAATCATTGCACACAGAGAAACTTCAGAAAGAGCAAGCCTCTTGAGACTGTGGTAAAGGTGTGTCCATTTACACCCTCCCCCCAAAACATTTGTCCCCCTTAATTCCCAAATCTGCCCCAAAGAGAAATGCTGTCACAGAGTTTGTGGGTTGAGGGGTGTTGCTTTGTTTTGTCTTTCTGCCTTTGCCCTATCTGGCCCTGAGAACATTACCTTACTCACACCTCCCACCCCACCTTCCAGTCTCCTTTGCGTGGCAAATCGGTGAATGTCAGAGAGAGTCCACGGATACAGAGAGGCTCCGCCTGAGGTGGGAAGTAATGCAGGCAGCAGAGGCAGAGAGAAAAGATGAAGAGAGAGTGGTGGTGGTGTGCAGGCCCCAGAGCTCTGGGTTTGTAGCAGGGTGGATGCAGTGGAACAGAGAGCATGTCAGGGTTAGCATTAATGGGAAAGGATGTAAGTAATAAACACACTACACATGTTGACTGTGGCTTTCAGCAGAAGCAGCAGGCTTGTTGTAGATGTCACTGTACACGGCTTCTTCTCTGTCACCCACCCTGCCGTTACCTAAAAGGGATTCCAAGAGTAGGGAGAAGAAAAGGGAACTAGTGTCCAGGTAGAGTCCCTTTTACTCCTCAAACTTGGCTTCTGAATTCGGATGTTGGATTCTTGAATTCTGAATTCAAAATGCACTGGTCCTTAATTTTATCCTGGTCACAGCAATCCTCCTGCCTCAACCTCCCAAGTGCTAGGAGGACAGGAGTGGGCCACTAGATCCAGCTCGTGCCAAGTTTCAGGGATTCTTTTCAAAGACTGGGAGCTGGAAGCTGGCACGAAGATGCTGAGGCTGGCCATGCCATGTTGTCTTTTTGGGGGTATTTCCTATAGTCCTTCTAATAGATATCAGTTCCCAGATGGAAAAGACCCAATTCTAATCACTTCTGACTCTTCACCACCTTCTTCAGTGCCTGATTAGACAGGTTTCCCTGAAGGGCGACACCCTAGCCACCCAACCTTTCCCAGCTACATTCTGACGCCACAGAAATCTTGCATTTGCATCTCAAGATTGTATAACGTGAGGACATGACCGCTCCAAGGTATATCTGAGGGGAAGGTTTTCATTGAAGATAATAGGGAGAGTACAGCCAGAGGCATCTGGAAGAGTCTAGAACAGAGAAAGAAAGCAGTAGATTGTCCATAGCCAGCAGATTGGACTTTGCCGTGGCGTGGGGAGTGGGGGGTGTGAACAAGAGAGGGAAACAAAGAGAGTGCCCATAAAGGAGACCAGGAGAGAGGGGACCAAGAGAGCACATGGCCAAAATGCCAGGGCTATACGGGAATGGAAAACTGGGGAGAGGAAGCCCATGAGCTAGAGACGTGTAGGGTAGAGGGTGGTTGAGGAGAGCCACAGGTACTGAGAGAACCTGGAGGACAGCATGCACTTTGGTATGCTAATAAGTACCACCCATAGACATCTGACCCTTCAGACAGTGATGGGAGTGGCTCCTTTGGTGGAGGGGACAGGCCCCAGAATTTGGGAGAGTGGTGTTTCCTTTGGACCTGTCAAAGACCTGTGAGTTTGTTGGTTCTTCTTCCTCTTCCAGGAAACAGGGGTTCATCATCCACCCCCCATGGTGGCTATGAGGTTCCAAAGCACGAGTCAGCCTGACTGGCTGTTTGGTACCTTGTGCAATTATTGTTTCCAGCATTCCCTGACAGACCGTCGTTGTTTTTACCATAATACGCCACTTCCCGTGTGAGCTGCGTGTTGATGTTAAGGCATGGGCACATCCTGTTTATTTTCATAGCTGTGTATTATTTAGGACTGTGAAGGGGGGAAAAACTAGTTGATCAAACCTGTGACTTCCTGAGTATTGCTTAGAAAGATACTAGAATTTCCAAAGTGATTTAGTGTTTACTTTTTCCCCCTTTATTGAAAATAGATTTTTTTTCTCACATAATATATCCTTGTAGCACGAATCTTAAAAGGGCTTATTAATAAAAACAACCTGGAGCCAGGTACTGGGGTGAATGCTGAAAGATCAGAGAAACAGAACAGGCCACAGCTACCTCACCTTGCCAGTTCCTCAGTTGGTCCTGTTTCCTCAGACTGGAAGCCTTTGTGTCCTCATCCAAATGGATCTCAGCTGAACTGCTGCTCAAGCGCCTAAAAGCTTAAAAAGCCTCTAGTTCCTGTTCCTCACGCCTTATATACCTTTCTGCTTCCTGCCATCACTTCCTGGGATTAAAGGTGTGAGTTACCATACCTGGCTGTTTCCAGTGTGGCTTTGAACTCACAGAGATCCAGACAGATCTTTGCCTCCCAAGTGATAGGATTAAAGTTGTGAGTGCCACCATTTTCTGGCCTCTATGTCTATCTAGTGGCTGTTCTGTTCTCTGACCCCAGATAAGTTTATTAGGGTGCACAATATTTTGGGGGACACAATATCACCTCATATCCTGATTATAGTTTTCCCTCCCTCTACTCCTTCCAGCTCCTCTCCACCTTCCCTCCAATCCAGATCCACCACCCCCTTTTTGTTTCTCATTAGAAAAGCAAACAGGCTTCTGAGGGATAATAATAAAATATAATACAATAATACAAAAACTGACACATTGGAATGGGACAAAACAAACAGAAGGGAAAGAGACCAAGAGAAGGCACAAGAATCAGAGACCCACTCATTATACACTCAAGAACCCCATACAAACACTAAGCTGGGAGCTATAGTAGAGCTACAAAAAGGACCTAATACAGACCTGTAAAGGCCCTGTGCATGCTGCTTCTGTCTCTGTGGATACGTAAGAGCTTTAGTCATGTTAATTTAGAGGACCCTGTTCTCTTGGCATCCTCCATCTCCTCTAGTTCTTAGACCCTTTCCACCTCCTCTTCCACAAGGTTCTCTGAGCCCTGAGGGGAGGGATTTGACAGAGACATCCTGTTTAGGGCTGAGTGTTCCAAGGTGTGTCACTCTCTGCATAATGTCTGGTTGTGAGTTTCTATACTTGTTCCCATTGGCTCCAGGAGGAAGTTTATTGGACGATGGCTCAGCAGAGCATGGATCTATGAGTAAAGCAGAGTATCATCAGGAGTCATTTTATTCCTATGCTTGTTTTAAAACAAAACATAGTAGTCTTTGGGTTTACCCTTGATCCCCAGGCTATCTAGTCTCAGGTTCTCAGCCGCCCAAGCAGTGTCAGGTATAAGTTCCATCTCATGGAGTAGGTCTTAAGTAAAAGCAGATGTTGGTTAGTTATTCTCACAAGCTTTGTATAATATTTACCTAAATTGTTCCAGTATTAATAAAAACTCGGGAGTCAGAAATTGAGATAAAAACCTGGTAAATCCAAGGAAGATTGGTGGGACAAATGGCTGACCCTACTCTCCACATTTTCCCAATCCAAACACTCTGGAAATCTCCCTCAGCCTCCCCTCCTCCCTTCCTGCCCCTCTCTATCTAACTTCTTCATTCCTCCAATATCTCTATGGCTAATCCTGGTCAGCCAATTGCTGACTCTATCCTTGATTCAAGGTGGCTTTATTGGCACAGCAGATTGGCAGTGTGAACAATTCTCCCACAACATTTCCCCTTTTGTCTAAATAAAATGGAAAGGTTTTATAACTCTAACATAGTAAAACTACATATGACAAGAGTAATTGTCAAATAAGAAATACATTCACAATGTCCAGTCCATTAGTATTCAAAGAAAAATTACTAAAATCTGTTTGCCACATTCATTTTCTGCCCACAGTGAGTCAATTTCAGCATTAGTAAAAGATACCACAATTTTTTTTATCTCAATTTCTCCTGAGCCTATTCCTGTTAATTGATCAAGTCTCAGCTTCCCTTTTGGAATCAATTCAGAAACCTTTTCTTCATAGGTCTTTAATTTTTTACTCTGTGTGGTTAAAAAAAATACATTGTAAGATAGTATCTTCTCTCTGCATAAGAATTCCTATAGGAGAATGCACAGAAGGTGGTATGACCAGGATACAACCAAGCTCTGGATCCAAGCAATCTACATATGCACCCTGTAATTTCTCTGCTACCAAAGCCAATTCTCTCTCAGCCTCAGCTGATAAATTTCTTGGTCTACTTAAGTCCTTATCACCTCATAATGTTTGAAATAAATTACTTAGTTCTTGAGTTGTTGATCCAATTGTGGCTATAGCCCATTAATATCTTCCAGCAGTTTTTGAAAATCATTAATCTCTTGTAATTGATCTCTCCTGATTCATACTTTCTGTGGCTGAACTTTTTGTAAACCTATCTTATAACCTAGGTAATTATAATGTAATCTCCTCTTTGTAGTTTTTCAGGAGCAATTTGTAGTCCCCAGCAAGGCAAAACTTTCTTTAACTCTTCAAACATTTTTTCTAAGGTAGCCAAGTCTGAATTAGCTAGTAAGATATCATCCATATAATGATAAATTTTAGATTGGGGGAACAGTTTACAAATTATTTCCAATGGCTGTTGTACAAAATATTGACACAAGGTGAGGCTATTTAACAGCTCTTGTGGAAGAACTTTCCACTGATACCTTTTAGTGGGCTGGAGATTATTATAAGTAGGCACTGTGAAGGCAAATTCTTCTCTATCCTATTCTTGTAAAGGTATAGTAAAAAATGGAGTCTTTTAAATCAATCACTGTAATAGACCACCCTTTAGGTAATAAAGAAGGCAAGGAAATTCCAGGCTGCAAAGAGCCCATTGGCTGAATCACCTTACTTGTTGCTCTTAAATCTGTTAACATTCTCCATTATCCAGATTTATTTTTAATGACAAATATAGGATAATTCTAAGAACTGATTGGTTCTTCAATGTGTTGAGCATCTGGCTGCTCCTGTACTAGCTGTTCTAGTGCCTGTAATTTTTCTGATGTCAAAGGCCATTGTTCCACCCACAACAGGACTGTCAGTTAATCATTTTAAAAGTAGAGCTGCTAGTACCCCTGAAAGACCACCAATTGTTGTGTCCTGTTTATGTACAACCTGAATGGTCAGTGACTGTTCTTCATAATACCTTTTAATATTTCTCTTAGAAGCATTCTTTATTTCATGGTTTATTTCTGAAATTGGAGGAATCTTTTTTTTTAATTTATTTTACAACACCATTCAGTTCAACATAATAGCCACAGATTCCCGTTCTCCCCCTCTCACCTCCCTCCCCCTCCCCCCAGCCCACCCCCCATTCCCACCTCCTCCAGATCAAGGTCTCCCCCGAGGACCGGGGTCGACCTGGTAGACTCAGTCCAGGCAGGTCCAGTCCCCCCCTCCCAGACGGAGCCAAGCGTCCCTGCGTAAGTCCCAGGATTCAAACAGCCAACTCATGCAACGAGCTCAGGACTCGGCACCAACGCACAGCTGCCTCCCAAACAGATCAAGCCAAAAGACTGTCTCACCCATTCAGGGGGCCTGATCCAGTTGGGGGCCCCTCAGCCTTTGGTTCATAGATCCTGTGCTTGAAATTGGAGTAATCTTAATCTGAGTTTTCCATTGCTGTAACAAATCATGTCCCCATAAACTCATGGCTATATTAGCCACATATGGCTTTATTTTTCCTATCTGTCCTTCTGGCTCTATACACTTGATCCATCTTTTACTTTGTTTTATCTGAGATAAAGTTCCAAACCCTAGAAGCTGAATATTTACCTCCTGAAGAGGCCAATCTGGATGCCAAGATTTTTGTGAAATTATTGTTACATCTGCACTTGTGTCTATCAAACCCTCGATTTTAATACCATTTATATGTATTTTTAGCTTTGGCCTATGATCATTTATAACAGCTTGCCAAAATACTTGTTTGCTGGTCTCTTCTGAACTTTTTGTTGTATCTATAGAAGTTGTTCTGTCTTTGCTCACATTCAGAGCAGTATGGTTTTTAACAACAGGTATTAAGTCTTTTAATTGCTTTAATTGGATGAGTTTCTCCAATGCTAACTGGGAATGATTGAGCCAAATTTGATATTGGGGCCTGCAAGAATCCCCTAGGGCATTTCCCAATGGCAAAGCATTACCTTGCCTGTCCCTGTTGACCTGCATTCATTAGTTCAATGCTGGCCCTTTGCCACATTTTCTGCATACTCCAGAAGGCTGAGGCCTTCTGTTTGGATTATCTCTAGTGAAAATATTGTTTCTAGAAACATCTTGTCTACAATCTCTTTTCAAATGACCTTGTTTATCATAATTAAAACATCTGACATTTTGTTTTTTCTTAGAGTTTCTAGAAATGACTTTCCTATCAAAGCAACATCATAAGCATGAGATCCAATATCAGCTGTATTTCTAATCCATTCATCTATGGGTGCTGATCTTGCCTTTAAAGGCCTAATCCCCTTTTTGCATTCTGAATTACCATTTTCAAAAGCCAAAGAATCAATTAATATTTGTCTGACTTCTGGATCTGATAGTGTTCTATTTACAGCTGAAGTCAATCTTTGTAAAAAACAAAACAAATCAGCAAAAGCTTCTTTTGGGCCTTGTATAATTTTAGTAAATGACTCAGCCCTCTTTCCTGATTCTTCAACCCTGTCCCAAGCATTCAATGCTGCTATATGACAAAGCACCAAGGTGTGATCATCAAATCTAGACTGTCTTTGCAAATCAGCAAACTGGCCTTCATCAAGAAGGTGTTCTTAGGAAATTTCCATACTTCTAGTCCTACCTCATTGTTCTATATTCTAGCTTCCTCTCTCTACCATGTTTTCCATTATAACTGAGGACCAGCTTTCAATATTGCTATAGCTAAATCTTTCCAGTGTTATGGAATAATTATGTTCCTAGTTGCCCATAAATTTAACATGTGCTTCACAAAAAGTGAATGCATACCATATGAAATGACTGCTTCTTTAATTCTCCTCAAATCTAAAAATTCTACAGGATTCCAGTCAACTTCTGCATAGCCTTGAAGATACCTATTATCTGGAGGTCATTCTTATATGGTAACTGGATAAACTAAAGTTGGTTTTCTAATAACCTTGGGCTTCTCCTCTTCAATTTCATAATGCAATGGTATGGCAGGTTCTGCTCTAAATTCCTCTGTCTGTGTCTGAATATTTTTCTTATTTTTATTAGTAGGTCTTTCTAAGGCTTATATCTTATCAGTAGTAAGTCTTTCTAAAGCTTGCATCTTATAAATAGTAAGTCTTTCAAAGGTTTGTATCTTATCAGTCAGTTTTTCATATTTGGCACAGTTATCAAACCATTTTTAAAAATAAAATATGAATTATCAAACTGATAGTAATTAAAATCAGTACTATGTGATCCCAGCTAAGTGGTGTATCCCCCTCATTTATTTTTTTCCATTTGCAAACCATACATAGTAGCACTAAAGAGGGTCTTAACTCCCTCTGTTGTGATGTTTTTTATTCTTAACAAGGGAAAGATCCACCTCCCTTCTTTTTAAACCTAATTTCCCCCTTAAGAATTGTCAGGTGTGCCATCAGATCTGCTGACACTGACAATGTGGGTGGAGCTGTGCAGGGGTAAGCTCAGTGACGATGTTCAACTGTTCTAGCAGGGAGGGTGGGCATGGGGGGCGCTCTGAGCCATGCTAACTGCATGTCTGCACCAAGGGCTGCACTGTGGCTGCTCATGTGCAGTGTGGGAAGGAAGGGTACGCTGTAGGAGAAATTCATGCAGCTGGGACACAGCGTGAGAGAGGACCAAGCCACCTGCCAGGAGTGGTGGTGGTGGCCGGTGGCAGTCAGGGGGTGCAAGGAAACTGCTACTGGCTGTCGCTGAGCTGCAGGATGAGTGGTGCATGGCCAGCCAAAGACACCTGCTCACACAGCAGAGGGGCTGAGGGGAAGTGGCATGCTAGGACATGGGGCAGACCAAAGGACAGAGCTGGCTGGCAGTGGGGGTTGAGGGCCAGCCCAGCTATGGTGGCTTTGCTGCCTAGGTGTGATCTAAGACCACACACTGGATGCCAGATATAATAATGGCCTAAATTATTCTAGCATTAATAAAAATTCAGGAGTCAGAAATTGAAATTAAAAACCTGGTAAATCTAAGCAACAGTAGATAGGTGATTGTCTGACCCTACTCTCCACATTTTCCCAATCTAAACACCCCAGAAATCTCCCTTAGTTCCTCCTTCTCCCTTCCTGTTCCTCTCTATCTGACTTTATCAGTCCTCCAACATCTCTACGGCTAATCCCAGTCAGCCAATCACTGACTCTGTCCTTGATTCAAGGTGGCTTTATTGGCACAGCAGATTGGCAGTGGGAACAATTATCCCGCAACAGCTTTGTGCCACCATGGCACTAGCATATCTTGCAGGCAGGACATCATTGTCAATCTGAGGGCTTGTGGCTGGGTTGGTGCTTATGCTTCTCTTTTGGCAAGGTACACAGCACCTTCCTGTACCAAAGACACTAGAACATAGGAGTGACGGTCCAATGTAGGCACCTGCTCGACTTCTTCATGTTCAATGAGTTACGTAGGTGTTGTCTTCAGCAGTAGGGCCTTGCAGTCCATTTGTGGAGAGCAACCTATTGTCTTGGCAACAGCCTGGGTATTTGGAGATTCCCATGGGACTCATTTGGCCAACATCTCAATTAGAGGTAACCCAAGCCAAGGACTGGAAGCTTCATTTGGTGACAAGAGAAGTCCAGTCGGGGCTCTGTCCCCCCATTACTTGGCAGTTTCAGTTAGATCACCTTCATATATGCATATATTTTAAGAAGGTTCTACTGTATTAGATTTTCATACTACCACTCATATGGCCCTTAATTTTAGCGGTCTCTCCCCGTATTCCCTCTCTAGACCCTCTCTTTCCTTCCCCTCCCCACCTGACCCAGCCCCCACATCCATCCATAACTATTTATTCTATTTCCTTTTCCTAATGAGATCTATATGTACCTGCTAGTCCCCTACTCTATACCTAACTTCTGTGGTTGTATGGATTATAGCTTTGTTATCTTTTACTTAACAGCTAATATCCACATAAGCGAATACATACCATATTTCTCTTTCTGGGTCTGGGATACTTTACTCGAGATGATTTTTTTTCTTCTAGTTCCAGCCATTTAGATTTGGTGTTTACTTTTAATTACTAAGAGATAGCTCAATGGGCAAAGCACTAAGTTTGGGTCCCCAGACCCACATAAAGAGTGAGCCTGTGAGCCCAGCACTCCTGTGGTAAGATTCAAAGTTAAGGAGAAAAGAATTCCCAAAAGCTCACAGGCCAGCTGTTCTGGCATACCCAGTGCTAAACAAGAGAAACCCTGTCTCAAACAAGGGGGAAGGTGAGGACCAAAACTCAAAGTTGGCCTCTGACCTCCACAGGCTCACCATGGTACATGTGCACCCATTCTCGTACACACTTGCATGCGCAGACTCACACACAGACATACATATGACATACAAAACACACACAGAGAAACAGACAGAGAAGCAGAGAAACTTTACAGAGTGTCAGAGTTAGTGTCTGTTAACAACGTTGGATAACCTATGTGCAGAGTTTCAGAGTACATTTTAAAAACTACCACGCCATAGCCTGAGGACCTCACTGTTATCTCCCAGCTTACCGTCCTACTCGGGAAGACTGGAGGGAAAATGCCAGTGTTGTAGAAATCACCTGAAGATTCCCACTTACTCCACCCGGGAAAGTCTGTTTCCATGGGTTTGAGGGGAGGCCTGGGCATCTTTATTTTAATTAGCTCCCCAGCTGGCCATGTGGGAAGAAGGCTTAGACCTTCTCAAATCGCTGTTGCAGAATGTGCTTCTAAAATAAGAGGCCTTACTCTGACAAAGACTGCTCCTTTCCTTCTCTCCCCTACGACCTGCACTGCTCTCTGGGAATGAACTCTCATAAAAACCAAGTTTAATTGTTGAGCGGAGCTTCCTCTTTCAAACCACTGGTCCATGCCCGGTGGGGGCAATCTGGCTAGCCAAGGTCTCTCACCTTCAGCACTGCTGACTTTGTGGGCTGGCTGATACTTTATTGCATGGATTATCGCCGCATTGATTGTGGGTACGGCAGCCACATCCCTGGCCTTTTCTGACTAGCTGCTTATAGCACACTCTCAGCCCCACCTTGTGACAACGAGCATGTCTCCAGACACTGTGGCGTGTTCCCCGAACAGAGAAAACTACCCACTGCTGAGGACCACTGGCATAGGCCGATGATGACGTTATCCCCCTTGGATACGGCTTCCCTGTCATGCCTGATGATGAAAAGGGATTTGTTCCTGCCCATCCCCCCCGCCGCCGCCGCCGTCTGCTGATGCTAACTGACCGGAAACTCAGGCCAGAGGTGAGAAGCATACTACACTAGAAATTATTCATGGCTCTCAGGCCAGGTCGCTTGGCCTACATAGCAAAGAACAACAAGAGATGCTGCCTCAAACAAGCTGAAAAGAAAGGGCTAACGAACCGGCAAGCCAACCGGAAGCTGTTCTCTAATTGTCACAGTGTGCATGTTCACACCTCAGTTCACACGGACAGATGGACACAGGAGTTCACGCATGCACATGCGCACGCGCGCACGCATGCACGCACACACAGATTTTTTTTTTTAAGCAAAAAGCATGGGGAGAAGTCTTCTGTGTCTAACCAAAGGACCCAGCAACAGAGACGACTTTCAGACAGCACCGTTTTGTTCCAGATACCCCAGAGAAAACCCAGCTCCATCAGGAAAGGCTGAATGAAGGAGGAGGCCAGCCTTTCACCTTCACTGGGATGTAGCAAGCCCCCCGCCCCCGCCACCACCTGCCCTTCTTTCCTTCACCAGTGTGATAACAGAGAGAATGAGGTAATGTAAAGCCAGGTAGGGATGGAGACTTTGCAGTGTGATAACAGAGAGAATGACGTAATGTAAAGCCAGGTAGGGGTGGAGACTTTGGATAGCTCTCAGAAGGCTAGACCCATTGAGTGGGTGCACAAATAAGAGCTGAATGAGAAGAAAAGCAGGATGGGCACAACTGTTCCAGACGGGGGCCGGTCAGTGGAAACCACAGGACCACCCACCCCTTCCAAGTAACGAGGAGGCTGCCCACTGAGAGTCCATGAAGACCGTCTGAGGACCCCAAGCCTCACATGGGAGGAATGAGTTGGCCTTCTTCTTATAGAAGGGTGTCAAAGGAAGCCAGCTGAACCAAAGGTTTAAAGAAGACCCCGCAGTTCCTAACAAGGCTTTGATTTCAGTGTAGTTCACTAGGAAGCTCTCACAGGGAGTTGGAGAGAGACAACAGATGCAATCCGAGAACAGTGGTGGGGTAAGGGCTGACATAGGTTATGAAGTAGCCATTATAAAAATGCTTTAGTGAGAAATTACAAGCACACTCCCAACAAGTGAACAAATATAAAAAAAAAAACTCATCAAATATATCATAGAAAGAACCCTGTGGACATTTTAGAACTGAAAAACAAAACAAATAGTTAAGAAAAAAAAATTTTTAAAACCCTCACCAGATGAGCTCATCACCCAAACAGAGGGGACAGACTGAAACAACCACGCACTTGGAGGTCGAGCAATTGAGAGGATAGAACTTGAGAAAGTAGATTGGGAGGCCCTGTGGGGCTGTCACAGATTGACAGCCCTGTCACCATCATTTCAGGCAGACAGGAGAGATGATAGAGTGGAAAAACCACTCAGAGAGCCTCAGTAGCCGCCTTACCTGCCGGGATGAGTTCCAAGATCCCTTGTGCACCTGAAATCATGGATAATTCCCAACCCTGTGTACCAGCAGCGTAACACCATGACGTCAGTCTGCTTACTCAGATGATGACCCCTAAGTGACTAACAGGATGTAGCAGATACAATGTCGTCTCTTCAAACTGAGACACCCCTTGAAACAGATAGGCAGCAAACCTCCAGGGAAGGTGCCCAACCAGCATGAGATCAGGGCTGTCCCATCACTGTGTTCGGATGCCCTGAGCTCTCGAATCTGCTCAGAGTCGGCCTTCTTGTCTGGGAAACAGATTGATCACAGTCTGGTTCATAAGTACTGTATCAGAAGGACTAGCGGTGGCCGCACAGGCAGTGGAGAGCCCAGCTCCAGGCCGGTGACAGTACTGCAGGCGTGGGCAGAATTGTTTCTATTTGTTTATCTCAACCAAACTGATTTCAGTGCCCTGTGCTGGTTTCTGTATGATCCCCAGATGGTTTAGGCGTTTGCCTTGGATGTTGTAATAGGATTGAAGGACAGATGGGCAAGAGGTGCAAGAGCTGGGGCTGGAGAGATGGCTCCGTGGTTAAGAGCACTGACTGCTCTTCCAGAGGTCCTGGGTTCAATTCCCAGCACCCACCCGGCAGCTCACAACTGTCTGTAACTCCAGTTCCAGGGAACCGAACCGAATGCCCACGGCAAAACATCAATGTACATAAAGTTAAAAAAAAAAAAAAGAATTTTAAAAGAGAGAGCGATACAAGAGCTGCCCGTACCCTTGCCAGGCCTGTGGTTGTAAATTCAGAAGTTTCACGCCATGATCACTGGGCTTCATTGTTTATGAGCCCATGGTGAGGCTGAGTGTCCTGGGGACTGTGGTGGAGGAGAGTGGTCGGCCACCTCTCAGAGCGAACAGGAAGAAGGGGTCGGTGACCTAACTTCCTCCAACAAGGCCCTGCCTCCTAAAGACTGTACCACCTCCTGTTAGCGCCACCAACTGGCCACTAAGCCTGATTTAACACACAGCCTTTGGGGGACATTTCCCAACCATAGTGACACAAAAGGACTCCTCAGCTGGCAGCTGTGGACACACACAAGGGGATGGGAGAGTCCTGTGTAACCCTGGGGAGCTCTTCTGAGTCATCCTGAAGGTTGTCCAGAGGGGAAGCCCTGGCTACCATTGACTTCCTTTCAGTTGGGCCTGAAGCTGTAGGGAACTATTCCCATGCCCTCACTGCACCCAGGCATCAGCGATTGAAGTCCCCGAATTAATTTTTAAGAATCCTCTGATCAGAAGACCGGCTCACACCTTCCAAAACTGAAGGTGGTTCTTGGTGTTGTTTCCAAGTGTATTTGGCTTTACTCCAAGTATACTTCCCAGGCCCCCCTGGATTCTGTGGGCAGCTGGGAACTTGCCTGGCCTGGCTGAGCTGGAAGATGAATTACAGTCTTAAGTTTCCTGCATGGCTCCCTCCCTTCCACGGCCCACTTAGTTCTAACTTGTTCTATAATTTAAAACTTCTTCCCTTGGGTTCCAGAAATCAGTGGCCCGGAGCCAATGGGGGCTTAGAACCTTACCTATGAGGTGGCATAAATAAAGCTTATCCAATTTGAGCTCAGTAACCAAAGGGACTAAATTTAGTTGAAAACAACAGGAAAAGGGGGGTGGGGGCAATTTTGGGAATACTCGTTACTGTTTACAGGTTTGTATACTTGGGAGTTTCTAAAAAGTAATTCTAATATTCATCGTACTTAATCACCAGGAGCTTTCGCTTGTTCCTGTCTCTCCCTCTTTCTCTTGCCCCACCCACCCCAACCTGATTTTCCTCCTGGTTCCCTCTCTTACCCAAGGCCAAAAGCTGGGAGGCACCCAGGTGTGATGCGTTCTTACCTCCCACATCCCTCACTGTCACTCTGTAATACGAGCCATCAGATATATCTGCCGGGAGTTTTTCATGTCTACCTTCCATGTATCTTCTTTCTGGGGCCAGGGGGATCCTTAAAGACATGCGTCCTGCCTTGCCTCAATCTCCTCACTAGCCTGGGAGCACCCCACTTCTACCGCGATTGCACACCCTAAAATCATCTGCCTTCCCTCCCCTGCAACACACCAGCCCCGCCCCCTTTCTTGTCCGATACCTCTGTCCTCTCTGCCGTGTGGAGAACCCCTCCTGGGCTCCTCAAAGCCCAGCTCTCCCTCACCACAGTAGGGAGACGCGGTGCCCAGGGAAAGCCACACTGTTCTAGCAATGGTCACCATTCCGAGCTCTGTCCTGGGCACTCCACGTGACCTTCTGTCCCCAGCAAAAGTTGTCCTAGTGTTATCCTGGTTCTATAGACGCAGACCCAGAAGTTGAGAGTTCGGTGAGCTGGCTCAGAACACACAAGGATGTACTGTAGAATTGGGATGGAAGATTCAATCTCCCCGACGGTTTGTGTGAATGCTGGCTGGTGCCACAAGGGTTTTTTCTAAGTGTGAATGTAATGCATGTGCAGGCCACAGGTTAACTCAGGAGTCAGCCTTCTTGTATTTTGACACAGTCTCTCACAGAGTTTCTCACCGTCCTGGAACTTGACAGGTAAGCTAGGCTTCCTGACCAATAAGCCTGAGATGCCCCTGTCTCTAGTTCCCCAGGACTGGGATTACTGGCCAGTGCCACCAGGCCCCTCTTTTCACACAAGTTCCAGAGATTGAACCCTGGATTTCATGATGCTCAGAAAACACTTCGCTGATCATCTCCTCAGCCCTTCATGCTGTGTTTTCTAAAGCCAATTAGAATCTTTAGTGAGTAGTGGAGTCTGCTAGTGGGTAATGCTAGTTCTGTGGTGTGAGCATCCAGAGCAAAGGAGAAGGCAGAGAAGATACCTCTTCTTTTCCCAGTGACCACAGAGCTTCTAACCCACACAGGACCCATTCTGAGTGCAGGCCCAGGACACTGGATTGGTTGCAGCTTCCTAGTCATAAATCAGGATGAGAAGTTTTATCAAAATGGTATAAAGCTAATAGAAGATATTAGAACATGCTATAGATGCTACAGGGTGAGGGTGACCTTTATTTTGCTCACTTTGGGTTTTATGCATAGGTTTGCACACACACACACACACACACACACACACACACAAAACGTGTGTGTGTGTGTGTGTGTGTGTGTGTGTGTGTGTGTGTGTGTGTGTGTGTGTGTGTGTGAGCTCTCTCTCTCAAGTATACTGCCCTCTCTTCCTCTTCCATCCTCCACCTCTCACAGCAGAAGTCTGGCCCATGAAGAGAGTCTGAAATACTCTTTCAACATGCTGCTTTGGTTCCTTGATGGGGTAGGACCAAAGAGGAAGCAGCCATCATCCAGCAAGAGTAGGACACTATGAAGAAGGGAAGACCATCCCACTGAAGAAATAGTTAATAAAAGTCAGTTGGGGGACTAGAGAGATGACTCAGTGGTTAAGAGCATGCACGGCTCTTCCAGAGGACCTGGATTCAGTTCCCAGCAACCACATCTGGTGGCTCACAACTGCCTGTCACCCCAGCTCTTAGGAGATCCAGCCTTCCGGCTTCTATGGGCACCTGCAGTCATGTGCACATACCTATACATAATGAAAAATAATAAAACAAGATAAATATTTAAAAATAAAAGAGAAAGTTACCCACTTCTGCTGGGGCAATGAAAACAAAGACAAAAACTAAAAACAAAATAAAAAAAACAAACAAAAAGGTCAGTCAAGTGCCAGGCTGCATGCTAAGCCCTGGACACAGTAGGAAATACAAAATACCAGGATCTGTCCTGGGGATCCCAGGATGAAGAAACTGGTGACTTATCAAGAACTCATAAGTACACCATTATAATTATGAGGAAAGATGGCTTTGAGCCCATACATTGGGGACTTCACTTCAACTTGAGCAGATGAGTCTTCCATGAAAAGGGATATTTCGGCTGCTGCTTTGGGTGGTGTGGAAGAACAGGGCAAGTCTTCCAGAGGAAAGGAACAAATCCACAAGGCCCCCAAAGATGAAAAAGCCAGGTGACCACATAAGCCCTCAGCACAGGGTACTATTTTATAGAAGCAAAAAATGAGGCTTTAAATGGCCACATTTGGAGGTATAGTTCAGTTGGTGGAGTGCTTGCCTAGAATGCGCAAAGTCCTTGGTTCACTCCCCAGCACTGCCTAAACCAAGTATGGTGGTAAAACCTGTAGTTCTGGCACTCTGGGGGTGAAGACAGAAGAATCAGAAGGTCATCCTTGGCTAATATCAAATTTGAGGCATCCTGGGATATATGAGATCTTGGGATATATGAGAGGTGGAGAAAAGCAACATTTTCAGTTATTAGCAAATGTTCTGTTACCTGCTACCCATCAAGACCATGAGAACACAACAGTGAGCAATATGAGGGGACCCTTACCAAAGGACCAAGAAATGGTAGAAACTCAGAATTTCAGAACGATAATGCCTTTATGAAATGTATTAATAGTATACATCCCTTCCCTAAAAGTCCATCCATTGAAGATGTGCTAGTGAGCACATTTTAATATGCACAGAGTTGTGTGACTGCCATCCTAATTTTAGAAGATTGTATCACTCCAGAAAGAAACTCTGTCCTCATTAACAACATCACAAACTGGTTCCTCCCACACCCACTGCTTCAGTCAGCTCCTGGAGGCCAATGAGCTCTCTGCCTGTATAGGCCTGCCCATCCTGGATGTCACAGAAATGGAACCAGGTTGTATGGAACCTTTCATGACTGGCTTTTTTCACTTATTGCAGCGTTCTAAAGATCTGTATGCTTGATTACACGTATTGGTGCTTTGTTCCTTTTGCCAAAGAGGACGTCTCTCTGTGTGTGTATAGACCATACTTGGTTTAGCTATACACTGTCAGGCGCTTTTTTACTTTTAAGAGGAGTGCAGCCAGGAACATTGTATACAGAGATTTGTGTAGCAGGGACCTATACTTGAACCTATTTCTTCCAAAGCCTACTCCAGGCACTTCTTAGCAGTTCCCATGCCACAGATGATAGTCCTATGGCAGCCTGCCTGCCTGCCTGGCAAGGATGTGAGGGAAAGAGTTCATAGGCATGTATCCTGCCCTAGAGGCTTCCTGGCAACTGTCTCAAGGCCTGAGTGTGAGTAAGCCGGGGATGGTCTCCAGCACTTCTGCTGTTCCTCATACATGAGCATGCAGAGAGAGAAATCCCAGGTCTTTGGACCTCAGCAGACCAAACCCCGTGGTTTCTGAGATGCACATAAAAGTCTGGGCAGCATCTGCCATGAAAGCTTAAGTATGACCATCTTCAGTCTTAGACTTGACTACAGGGCTTACACTTCAGGTCACTCGAGGCTCTTTCCTGACACAGATGCCTCCTTCTCTGAGGACAAAGAAAGTGTGGTGCCACCACCAGTTGTTGGTAGAGAACTAGATACCTACCTAGATGCCAGCAGTCCAGTGAGCTCTCAGTTCTATGCATCAGCTGGCTCTGGGAACCAGCCCCATGAGATGCTCCACCCTCGAGTAGATGAATAATAACTTTCTCCTGCCTGCTTTCACAGAACTCAGAGCAATGCCTCTCCCCTTGTCTGTGTTCTTGTCACCCTTCTATTTGAATTCGGGAGAAGGGCCTGCCTGTTGGTACATTCCAAGTAAGGTCCTTGGCACCACTGAGGTGCCCAGAGAAGGGGGTAGCGGGAAGCAGGTGGGCAGCCAGCAGCACAGGGAGCCTCTGTTTTCACCTGGTCGCCTCGTCCTGGCAGTGAGTTCCCTGCCAGGCTGGCAGGGTGGGGATGGCAGCATCCACTAAGCCAGAGAGGACAGAAGAGTGCTCAAAG
Source organism: Peromyscus maniculatus bairdii (assembly GCF_049852395.1). Taxonomy (NCBI): domain Eukaryota; kingdom Metazoa; phylum Chordata; class Mammalia; order Rodentia; family Cricetidae; genus Peromyscus; species Peromyscus maniculatus. The sequence goes on along the minus strand of NC_134871.1, from coordinate 6,089,875 downwards.
CACTTGAGTCCCACAAGCCGAGGTCACCGTAGCAAATGGGGAAGCGGGGAGAGAACTCGGCAGTCAGCGGCAGCTGGAGCAGATGGCATTTGTCCCCAGCTCACAAAGCACAGGGGCTTGCCAGTTATTTCTTGGCCACGCCTTCAGCCCTGCGCGGCTCTGGCCTCCTTTCAGCCTCAAGGCAAGCTGCTTCCATTTACAGGAGCAAAACACGGGTGTCCTGGGCTACTGGGTCCGTCCCTCTCCAGCCCTTTACCCCACACTACCACCTCCAAGATTCACGGGTAACCAAACTCCGGCTAATTAAAGCTTACAACCGCTTCCTTTCCTGAAACAATGGGTTTCTACCCAGCAGTAGATCTTACAGCTAATGCTGACTTTTCCACCAGAAGAGGCCTTCTCTGTCGCTTTGCGAGCCTAGGTCTTTTCATCTCCATGATTAAGTCATTCCTGGAGAAACTGCTCTGGGGTGGTGCATCTCCCTCTAAGACTTACTGCTGCAGTAAGTAATTCAGTGTTTTCTCAACCGGGACTATCCTGCCTTCCTTCTTTGCTTTCTCCAAATCTGAATCTTGACTGGATCAGTCCAGTCTGGTTCTGTACAACCATGTGGAGGCATCCAGGAACTCTTTGCTCTTCCCACTGGCTCTGAGAGGCTCTGAAGATTATGTTCACCTGCCTCTAAATCAATGGTTCTCAACCTGTGGGCTGAGACCCCATCTGGGGGTCAAATGATTTTTTTCACAGGAGTCAAGTATCAGATATTTACACTACTATTCCTAACAGTAGCAAAATTACAGTTTTGAAGTTGCAACAAAATAACTTTATGGCTGGGAGGGGGTCACCACAACATGAGGCACTGTATTAAAGCGTTGTAGCATTAGGAAGGTTGAGAACCGCTGCTCTAAATGGCCTTAAGCATCTCAGAATCTTATATAGCAGATGCTGAAGCTTAGCAATCACCCCACCCACTATGGTTTAAGTGTGTCTCACAGAGGCCCGGGATCCTAGCTTAGACCCCGATACAGTGATTTGAGACAGTAGAATCTTTAAGGAATGGAGTTCTAGTATAAAGTAACTAGGTTATAGGTCTCTACCCTCATAAAGAATTAACGCAGGCCTTGCAGGGCACATTAGTTCTCACAAAAGCATTTATAAAGCTAAGTCAACTCCACCAGCCAGACCCCTTCTACACACAGCCATTTTCCCCATTCTGTTCAGACATGTGGTGATGCAGCCAGAGAGACCCTCGCCAGAGGCCCAACAGGTATGACAACCTGATCTTGGATCTTCTGACTCTAAACCTGTGAGGTGAATAAACCCCCTTTCTTTATAAAGTACCCAGCCTCGGGTATTTTGTTTTAACAACAGAGAATCAACTAAGACATCATCTAATTAGACCTCAGGTCCAAAGCAGATCAGGCCTGCCCTGTGTGGTCCCTAAGTAGGTACCAGGAGCAGTACTCGGGGCTTCTAGTTCCTTTTGATGGCATGCCGCCCTGTATGGATGCCTTTCCAGAAATAAGACAGGAAAGCAAAAGCCTGTGATGCTGCAGGCATGGTTGGGCCATGCCATGCGAATGAATGACTGCTGCTTCCCACTCCCCTCAGTCTCCTGGATTTGCTCACCATCTTGGTGTTTTACCACCCGAAGGTACGACTTGCTCTCTTGGCCCTTGGAGAGCTCCCTGGGTCTCTACCTGGACTATTTTTTCAGGGGGAAGCAGTAAATAGATCATAAGGAATCTGTTAGATTCTGTTCTGATCATTTGGGAATTGTACTCAGAAAACCGTCCCATTGTTTGTTCCTCTGATTTCTTGGGTTCACACCACAGGACAAATTTTCTCTTCTAGTGCAGGGTGACAAGCAAGACACACACCCCTCTCTGGGGGAGTCCTGTAGCGTTGTACAATGTCTCAGGTGGGCAAATAAAAGCTGAAGAGGCTTTATGCCCATCCCATTGGGAATGGACCCATGTTCTCGATTCTGGCGGAGTCTCACTTTGTGAGGGCAGTGGGAAAGGCAAATGGCCGCACTGGCTGGTCTACACACCATACAGTCATCTCCAAGACCAAGGATGATGATAAAGAATAAATATTACCATGACAGACAGGAAAAGGGAAGGTAAAGCCTGAAGTCTCTGACTCTTCCCTAAAAGCAGGGTCCAGGTCCCAAGGATTTCATGGTTGACCTTCTCCTTACTGTCCACCTGCAACCAGTGGATTTATGCTGGTACTGCTGCCCAGAGCATTGCTGACCAGGTCCAGTCCAAACACCTGGGGAAGGGCAGACAGGCCTCTTGCCGCAGTGACTTTCACACTGCCTGCCTTGCAGTGCAAAGGCAGGTACCGGCTCCCAGCCTTTGAGAGCATCGCCTGACTCTTTTATGAGATTACAGGCCCTTTCATCTTGGCTTTGGCCCGGTTTTCCTCCTGCCTAGCAAGGCTCCAAAGACAAGAACAAGGAGGGGATGCTCATTCACAGCGGAGTCCCCGCTGGGCACGGCGACCTGGCCTGTGAATCTTCCAGCCATGTGCTTTTGAGCAGAGCAAGCTGGGAGGGGTTAAGAGGGGTCTTTTCCCTAGCACCAGGAGGAAGTTGCATTGCATCCTGGGAATGCTCTGATCATGCCTTTGCTTTGTGTCTTCCACTTCAATCCGGTGGAAAGCGGCTTTGGGGCCTTTTCTTTCTCTTTTTCTTCCTTCCCTAGAAGGGCTCTTTTAAGGCCAGAGATGAGAACACAACGCACCTCTTGGGCTCCTGCTTTCTGAGTGCGTGAACGCACACCGCCTTAGTTCTTTGCTGTGTTTGTTCATTCTCTTGCTTTGCAAGCTTGCTTGCCTTCAAAGAAGCACAAACGGGGTTTCCCTCCTATGTTGCTCTCAATGAAACACCGGGAGCTCTGCCCTCTCTGAAGTCCCAATTCACTCCTTCCACCTGTCTGGCCTGTCCTTTAGCAGTTTCCCCAGTGCAGCGTCCCTCTGCTGGCATGCAGTTCTAGCAACCAGAAACAGAACGGGACGGCGACAAAACAGAATCTCTGCTCTTGGCACCCATGCCTCTTCCTGACACTTTTTGGACACACACACCCCAGCACCATCTCCACCACTGTCCCCTTAACCTCGCCTCCCCCAGTCGGTGCACCCCAGTCCAGTGGTTGCTTTCATGACTCTCTGCTTCAACCCCAGCACTCCCTCAGCCCGGGCAGCCTTTGAAGATCTACCACTTCATATGGTTCACCCCTCACCTCTATGCAGCCTCTGCCTCTGTACCTACTGGCCAGAAATGACCCTGGGTCTACACTAAGAGCACATATATTTAGGGACTATGCTTCTAGCAATGTCCAGCCTCAGGCTCCGAGTTGGGTCACTGTACCTGGAACTTGTCCCCACTCACTGGATGAAATCTCCAGGCTCTGATCATTCCTAGCCCTTATTTCTAGAAGTCCTTGGGGAACTCTCCAAGTATACCTCATTCTACAGAGCAGCAAATAACCACCTCCTGATCCATCCAAAATAAGGGCACTTGGACTCCTGTCCCCGCCCCAGAAGCCGCACACCATCTACACCATGCTCTGACACAGCCCACGACACTTGGCCTACCTCAGTCCAGGAGACTCTACTGTAGTGTGGAGATGGTTTCTGTCTTATTCCATCCCTACCCCATGTTGCATTCTACCATGAGACTCCTGTTGAGACAGCTACCTTATCATACTTTCTCTCCTCTTCACAGAAGCAGATGTAGAACCCTGGGACCTGGGCCAAAGGGTGATCTGATAAAGATCAGGCAACAGGCTATTGTCAGAACTGTGTTTCTATCTGATGACTAAAAATCCAGTGTTCTCAAATCAGATTATTGTCTCCCCTAAGGATATGTTACTTCCCCCAGACAACCCCTCAGGGCCATCGATGTCACAAAATTACAGTTGTGCCTACCCTGCCACAATTCCCAAGGTGTCCTGATGTGTCTGAATCCTGAAACAAGCATAGCATAGGCCAAGAAGGCATACACACACACACACACACACACACACACACACACACACACATACACACACACACACACACACACACACACACACACCACCCTGTCCTTTCCTTGCCCAGAGCAGACATCAATAATCAATCACAGTACAGGTTCTGCCTAGTAAAAGCCAAGGAATCCACACAACATAGACTTTATCTCCACTATGAGACCTTCCAGATCCCCTCATTGGAAATTACTCTTTTTTTTTTTTTGGTGGTGGTGGTGATGATAGTTTTGTTTGTTTGTTTGTTTGTTTTTCTTGTTTCATGGCTCTCAGGTCTCAGCTACTCCTGCCTGAGCTCATCTAGCTTGTAATAATAAACTGATAGCCAAGATTTAAGCTCTGATCTTGCTTGACCCAGGACCTATTCGCTCATTTACTCTTTGAAGTCATGTGACCATCATTGTCCCCATGTGACAAATGAGGAAATTGAGACTATATTAGAGACTATATCCTGCCTACCTTTGTTGTCTCAGTCAAGGAGGGACCATTTTTATTAGCCGCCCTTCTCCAGCTGTTTGTTGACAATCGCTGTGGACCCGGGAATGAAAGTAGAATGGAGCACCGTGCTTGAGGTAGCCAAAATGAGAGAATTTGTTTTGAGGGTCATTTTCATGGAGAGATGGAAAAATGGAACTAACTGAACAACGGGGTGTTGAACTGGAGATTGAAGGAATGCATGAACAGGGAAGGAGGAAAGCACGCTGAAGAAAAAGTCATCATTTCCTCCGGGGCCTGTATGTCTGTAGGACCTCCCCTGCTCCCCAGAACTCCTGTGCTCAGCTGACAGGATCAGAGTTTGTCCAAAGAGTCAAAAGCCTCCCGGGCTGTGGCACCCAGGCCCCACCACAGAGGTCCTGGCAGGAAGGGCCCTTCACCACCAGGTTCTTCTGATTCTCAGGGTCCCTGCTGAGACAGCCTGCCCCAGCCTCACAAGGAGTATTGAAGTCACTGCAGGCATGGATTTACATATTTTTGTCTTTTAACGTGATGATTGTCAGGTTGTGTGGCTCACATGTGTACATACAGCCCTCCACAGCCTTGGGGCCTACGTCTGTGCGTTCAACTAACCACAGATCAAGAACATACAAACATCCTTTGTACTGACTATATGCCGGTCTATTTTCCTCGTCTTTTCCCAAACATACATTATGAAACATTTTACATAATCTTTATAGGGCATGTGCCTTTAATAAGTAATGTAGATATGATTTTAAAGTAATAAGAGGGGATGTTGGTTCTATGCAAATACAGTTTTATATAAGGGACTGAAATATTGACACTCTTTGGTATCTGTCAGGGATTCTAGAACCAATTACCCATAAATACCAACAATTTTGCCAGTTGTCTTTCAATAACTCCTTTTATAAAAGTTGGAATCCTATGTGTTTGTATGTGCGTATATGTATATACCTAGGACATGTAGCTGCAGGGTTTTTATTTTTCCTTTTTTTCCTTAAAATGTGAGCTGCAGACAATAAAATGCATGCTTGTTCATGCACAATTCTATGAATTTTAACAAATCACGTTACTGAAGACTCAGTGCCAGAATCAAGACGCAGTACTACCGACTCCTGTCCTTCCACCCCCAACGTCCCCTTGTTCCGCCTTGCAGTCGGGCCTGACCCTTGGCCTCCGGAAACCACCGACTCTTGTCTCTGCGATGTGCCTTTCTCCCGGGCACGGGAAGTGGGATCACAGTGTGCTGCGGCTTCAGTTCTCGCTTGACATTATGTGCATATGTCCCGTGTCATTACATATTCTTCAAAGGTATTACTTTTTAATGACTGCCTGCCTCTCTCCACGCTGCATGCCCTCCAGCTCCCCACAGCCGTGTGTCTCTCTCAGAGAATAGAAATGAGAGGCAGGAGGTCATGTTGGAAAGAACAAGGGCAGGTTTGATCTGATTACTGCTCATCACCTTTGGTGGGAGGTCCTGGCTCTTCTGCCTCCAGCCGAGGTAGATGAGCAACACCGAGGCCGAGTGGACAATAACGAACTCAGCGTGACACCGACCTGTCCCCGCGTCGTGTTATTGGAGCCCCGGCTGACATGGGGCACCTTCTGGACTCGTGGGTGAGGTTCAGATTCTTGTTAAGGAGGTGGGGGGGTGTTGCTCCTCCTCCCCTTCCGACCCCTGTGAGGATGACAGGAGGTAGCTGAGAGAGCTGACCACAGGGCCAGACACAGGGGTCATTTTTCTTTCTCCCCTTCCCCCACCCCCGACCACCACCTTCTGGTGTCTAGATCCACAGATTGTAAGGACTTCCGCCACAAAAAGGGGGAAAAACAAAAACAACAGTAACCATGGGAGGGGCTGGGTATGCCAAATGGCCTCATGGCATCACGTCTGTGTCAAAAATATCACAGCATACACTGCAAATGCATACAATATTTATTTGTCAAGTACATCTCAAGGAAGCTAGGGTGCAGGGCAGAGAGAGAGAGACAAGTTGAGCCGCCTCCCTGTCCTCTCAAGAGAGTTCAAAGACAGTGGGAGGGAGGGAGGGAGGGAGGGAGGGAGGGAGAACTAACTTCAGAAAAAAAAAAACAACTCCATGATAGGCTAGGCTTTGAGAACTTTCTCCCATGGACATAAAAGGCACACGCTCAGTACGTAATGTAATAGAAGCGGGGAATTGAGGTAACAGCAGCTGTTCCTCTTAAAATTGTCCAAGGCCTCTTCTGCATTAATTGAGGGCATTGGAGTTGGAGAAACCTTCCCCGGCGGCCACCCAACACTGTCTTCTCCCGCCTCCCTGGTCTCGGAATTCTCCCAATAAAGTGGTGCCGGTATCCTAGTGTGTTGCTATGGAAAGAACGGCAACATCACTTGGGAGTTGGTGAAAAAAAGAGGGGGGTGTGGAGGTGAAGGAAAGGGAAAAGAAGAAAAAAATAGGACAGGCAGGATTTCTTTTTAAGTGTTACTGAAGTGGAAGAAAAATAAAAGGCTATCCCCCACCACATACACCTCTGTCCAAAGTCAGCAGGTGTCAGGGCTGGTCTCTGTCCCGCAGGACGGTCTCCTTGGAGCATTTTGGTAACCCATTGCTCCCATACAATTCTGAGACACTGTTAGATTTTCAGGGTGTGTGTTTGCTAAATGGCTCATGCAGTGGCCATTTTGAGAAATAGGTTCCTGCTCCCCGTGTCCTTTTTTTTTTTTTTTTTTGGTTTTATTTTAAGACAGGACTCACGTAGTCCAGGCTACTCTCAAGCTTACTATGTAGCCAAAGGCGAATTTGAACGTCTGTCTCTCCTGCACTTCCTGACTGATGGGTTTTCAACCATATTCCTCCACCCACAGTTCACACAGTGCTAGGGATCAAGCCCGGTGACTATTGCATGCTGGACAAGTACTGTACCAACAAAGCGCCTTCCCCAGCCCCTGGGGGTACCTTCCAATAACCAGGTCTGTCTCCTCTTGTGCTCTTTCCTACTTCTCACATTGGTTTACCCAACTTCAACACCTATGGGTTGATTTAGAAAGTACAGCTCAGAGCCCGGGTTCAAATACCAGTCAGCCTTGGCCAGCTCTGGTCCTCTGTGAAAATTAGTAGCTGCTGCTAAGCTTCAGTTGGCATCACCTACTTTCAAAGGCTGTGGAGTTCGGGGATGGCACGTGTTCTGTGTAGCAGAGGGGCCGGCACAGAGCATAGCTGTGCTTCGTGACTATGACGGTCACTCTGTCTTTCACCCAACAGATAAAGCCAGCTAGGTAGCCCCACCAGATGTGGACTCAGCCTCAGCCATTCCTCAGCATCTGTTACGGGTTGAATGTGAAATGCTTCCTGTGAGCCATGTGTTTTAACATGTGTGCCCCCCCCCTCCCGCCGCCGCCAGTATTTGGAGCACTGTTTCGAGAGGTCTGGAACCTTTGGGGGTAGGAGACATGGCTGCTGTCGGTAGATCACTGGGGGGAGGAGGGTTTCAGTTCCCATCTCTGCTTTCTGGTTGTGAGAAATCAGCACGGCAAGCTTCTGCAGCCACAAACAGCTGCCCCGGCCACCATGGCCTCCCATGCCATGATGGACTCGACCCTCTAAACTTTAGGGCCAAATAAACCCTTCCTCCATGAAGGTCATCTCGTCACAGTGAAACAAACAGTGGCTAATGCAGCATCTCTCGGGCCTTGACAGTCTCCAAGTCCAGATGTAGCACATCCTCCCTGCTCCAGGCAGCCTCCTGGCTCTGCCTCTGCTCACATTAACTATTGCCGCTCGATAACCCAACACCAAAACTTAATGTTGAGGAGCTGGAGAGACGGCTCACTGGTTAGGAACACACACTGCTCTGGCAGAGGACCCGAGGCCTGTTCCCAGTGCTCACATCAAGCTGCTCACAACCACCTGTAATTCCAGTTCCAGGTTATCCAACCCCTTCTTCAGGGCTCCACAAGCATCTGTGTTCATGTGCACATGCCCACACAGAGATACGCATACACACATAATTATAGTTACTATAAAAATAATACTATTTTAAGTTGGATGCTGCAGATTGAAATGTATTGTTATGTCTTGAGGTTCTTCTGTGAGAAACTTCAAGGTGCCATGGCTCGTCTACTCTCCAGAAGGCCACTGCTCCACATAGGTAGCTTGGGCTCCCTTGCAGCATAGTGGACACCAGGTGGTCAGCTTTCTGACCTCACCACGGAGGCTCAGAAGAGGTAGATGATTTCCCTAGGGCCACCAAAATGAAGTGCCACAAAGTAGGTGACTTAGAAGGAGTGTGTGGCTTCCCAATTCTGAAGGCAAGAAGTTTGCCGGTCTGCAGCCTCTCTGACAGTCCCAAGGCAAAATCCCAGCTTCCAGTGGCCTCAGCCTGCCTTGGCTTGTCACTGGCCATCTTCTCGGTTCTCCTCACTGCTTTATCCTCTCTGTGTGTCTTTCTCCGCATCCAAATTCTCCTTTGTGAAAGGACAAGATTAGAGCACACCCTGAGTGAACTTCATTTAACAATTTTGAAAACCTTATTTTCTTTCTTTTCTTTTTTCTTTTCTTTTTCTTTTTTTTTTTTTTTTGGTTTTTCGAGACAGGGTTTCTCTGTGTAGCTTTGCACCTTTTCCTGGAACTCACTTGGTAGTCCAGGCTGGCCTCAAACTCACAGAGATCCACCTGCCTCTGCCTCCCAAGTGCTGGGATTAAAGGCGTGTGCCACCACCGCCAGGCGAAAACCTTATTTTCAAATAGACCCAAATTCTGAGGGACTGGGGGTTAGGACTTCGTCATGTAGTCATTTTAATGTTAGTTTTGTTCTTGACAATTTCGTACACACATGTAATGTATTTTGGTTACTCTGTCCCTGACACCCTATCTCATCTTCCCCCTCATCCCTACCATCCCTCATCAATACCGGTCCCTTTTCCAGACTCGTGACTTTCAGTTTTGTTTGGGAACCTACTTACTTTAACTCTGGCCATCTGTCTGCTTTTCTGTTTGAGAAGACACAGTTCAACCCCTAAAACGTGATAAACAAATTCTGATTCCCTGCCATCACAGCTGTCTCTAGAGTCATGCCCCAAGCCTGGGTGAAAGCAAAGGTCTTCTCAAGCTCAGGGGGAACCCCAGTGCCTAAAATGGTGCAGAAATAGATTTGGCCCTGGATCTTACTACATATTTCTTGAGGGAATGGACCCACCAGTTAGCCTGTCAATGAACAGCCAGTGACCAGACAGAGCAGAAGCTCCAGCATAACCTGTCTTAGGGTTTCTATTGCTGTGAAGAGACACCATGGTCATGGCAACTCTTATAAAGGAAAGCATTTCATTGGGGCTGGCTTACAGTTCAGAGGTTTAGTCCATTATCATCATGGTGGGGAGCATGGCGGCATGCAGGCAGACATGATGCTGGGGAGGTAGCTGAGAGTTTTACATCCAGATCAGCAGGCAGCAAGAAGAGACAGTGAACCAGCAGGCCTGCCTTGAGCTTCTGAAACCTCAAAGCCCACCCCAGTGACACACTTCCTCCGACAAAGCCAACCTACTCCAACAAGGCCACACCTCCAATAATGCCACTCCCTATGAGTCTATGGCGTCCATTTTCATTCAGACCTATGGCCCAGGCAGAAGTAGCCATATGGTGGCAGGTCTCTGGGTTGTAGTCTCAGTTAAGTAGTCTGTGTTTGTTCTGCTGCTGACAATTCAGGAGGATTAGCAGCCCTCACCCCCTCCTTTAAAAGGGAGTCTACAACTTCCTGCTATTGAGAACAATGTAGAGGAGACTGTGTGATGGACTCTGCTTTCAGCCATCACAAGAACTCCTAGGAAAAGAAGAAAGGACCCCATCAAAGCCTCCAGGTTAGCCATGTAAAGACAGTTGCTGTGTCTGTCTGGCTTCTCAGCACTGGCGGGCGTTCTAGGCATTCACTCGAAGGTAACTTTAGGGTAAGTTGGACAGAGTTGGATGGAGCCTGGTAGATGGTTGAGGAATGAAGCACTTGGTTTTTATCCCTTATGAAATCTGAGCATTGCCAAACCAATTCTTACAGGGCCCCGTCTTCTGTAAGCTGTGTTAGACACCCAGGAGACACACACTAGGGAGAGGCTGCTCTCGTGATGTATGGTTAATGCTCACTGAGTGTCACCTGGGCACCTGCTGAGCAAGCCACTGTGTGCGCTCCCTCGGGGTTGGGGAAAGTATGGGGGGGGGGGAAGCATCAACTATGCTCACTGGGAAAGAAACATCATTGCAGGTGACTCTGATAGGCCTCTGAAAACTTAAGTCCAATTCTTCCAGAGTAAGGGAGGATATCAAGAGCCAGGCAGAGCGAATCTAGGCAGATTGTCATGGGAGAAAGGTTTGAGTGAGGTGGTACAGGGTAGATCAGCCTTCGGTAGGAAGACTCAGAGGGGAGACCCCTCCAGACAGAGGCAGCCGCTGGAGTAAGTCTGGGAGGTGGGAGGGGGGCCAAGTCCCAGCTGGTTCAGAAATTAACTCTGAGAGCTTGTTAGAGGGTCCAAGCAAGGGGGTGCAGCTACCTGTACACTCGTGACTGAAGGTCAGCCCTCTGTTCTCAAGAAAGGTGGGCCCCTTGGGCCTGACACTCAGCTTCGGGAGGAACACAGTGGAGTGGTGTGGGAGGAAAGGAACTTCTACCAAGCCAACCAGACCCTCTTACTTAACTCTGGCCATTAGTAAGATATCCGATGCCATAGCCAGATTGGCCTCATACTGTAAAGAATGCATAGACTCAAGTTCCCAACACACACACACACACACACACACACACACACACACACACACACACACACACACTTACTTCTGCCCCTCATATCCAATGGCTTCTTCCATCATGCTCAGAATGAAACCCATCAAAACCCCTGACTCTCTCAGCTCTCCTTTAAACCCCTTTCCTTGGGTGGTCGGCACCTCCATAATGTTCTTTTTCCTTCACTACTCCAAGAGTCTAGCTAGCTCTAAACCTGGCTGCCACCCCCTCTCCCCCCCCCCCCCCCCCGCCATCTACCAGGAGAAAGCTGGCATTCAGTGGCAGTTCCAATGAGTGCGAAGGGGACTCCTCAGCGATGGGGGCTACACGTCAGATAGCCTTGCCTTTGAGAATCTGGACTTAGGAGAGGAAACGGCTCCGCTCTGTTCCCTGCCTTGTCTGCCGTATCTAGACTGGCTGCAAGTCATCCAAAGTGTCTGACAATGAGGAGAAAGGTGCAGAGAGGCTGCTACAGAGGAAGACAGTGTGGGGTTTGGTAAGAACCCCGGAATCGTGCCTTGGGAGTTCGAGGGTCCAAGAGAAGGAGAGGAATGGGGTTCAGAGAAAGGAGCCACCACCAGTCATTACCCAAAAAAGGAGGGGGAGTGGAGACTTGGAGAAGAAGAACGTGACAGGCACAAGACAGCCAGAGTGGAAAAGTGTGTTATGTGATTTAGATGCAAGGTCATAAGTTGGAATTACATCCCCCCCCCCCTTGTGGGTTATTTGGGGGAGTAGAAACTTAATCTGATTGTGGCCTTTAGAGGTGGGCTATGGAGAGTGATTAGATTGGAAAGGTCATTAGGCCAGGATCCTGAGGACTAGATCCTGGCGGGTCGATAAGAGGGTGAGGGACCAGAAGAACCGCACACCATACATGCACTCCGTGTCTCTTTCCAGGCGATACTCTGCCTCACTTCAGGACTCAGCCAGCAAGAAGGTCATCACTGCAGTTGGGCATGGTGGTGCATACTTGTAATCCTGGCACTTGGGAGGTGGAGGCAGGAAGGTCAGGGGTTCAAGGCCAATGTTAGCTACATAGTGAGTTCATATAGCTCAAAGCCAGCTCGAGCTATATGAGACCCTCTCTCAAGCCACACAGAGAGAACAGAAGGAAGGCAGGGAGGAAGGGAGGGGAGGAGGAAGGAAGAAAAGGTGAGAGAAAGGGAGGGGGAGGGAAAGGTAGGAAAAGGAAAATGCTGTCACCAAATGTGGCCCCTTGACCTTTGATCCCCAGAACTGTGACCCCAAATCTCTTTTCTTTAGAAAGCACTGTGTCTCGGGTATTTTGTCATGGTAATAAAAACTAGACTAATCCACCATGAAAGGAAGCAATGTCATTCAATCTCTGTAATCCAGCAAGATGTGAGGATGGCTTGACCTCACGTGGAGCCATCTAAAAGGTTATGAACAAATAACAGGACACAGGAGGGAATGTTCCAAGTGACTCTGTGCTGTCATCCTAAGTGATAGAGTTTGGGGTCCCCAAGAAAAGGAAGTCAGGTGACCAGTTTACTTAGACTAAATACAGGGCTTGTCCTAGAGATAGGACACTTCTTTATTGTCTCACGCCAGGCTATGGCACATGCTTTGTCGTGATCAGCCACATTGACTCCCAAAGCAATCTTGTGAGTGTTCGTTACTTGTTCCCCTCATGAAGCAGATGAGAAAACTCGGATGCCCTTTTGTCCCTAGATGTCTCTTTGCCTCCAACAAGCTAGCTGTCACGATGCTCTTCTAACTTCTCTCCTGTGACTGACACAGGGACAGAAGCTCTCTCTCCGTCTGTGTGCCATCCTCAGCCCGTGCCCTTGGTCATTTGCCTGATCTGTTCCATCAAGCACGGCCTGGCTTCAGTCTTTGCTCCCGTTCCGCAGGTGGGCTCAGCACTGTGTGCCCTGTGCAGGAGGATGGAAAACAGCCTTCCTGTTCGCTGCTTGCGCTAGCAGGTGTGACGAGGCTCTGAGATGAATCCTGACAGAAATCCACCTCAGCCTCCCTTCGGGGGCCTTGTGAGAAAAACAGAGGTTCTAGTATTTCCTGCTGTGTGCAGCAGGGTCCTGGGCCGTGTGCAAATGGGTATGTGTGAATATGTTCTGTGACCGGCGTTCACAGCAGAAGCCTGGGGGACGCCTCTTCTGTCAGCATCTTTATTGTTGGTAGTGCAGAGGATTGGGGGCCACGGGCCCAAAGGAATAGGAGATTGTCCACAGGAGAGCAGTGACTCTCCGACCTGCTCAGAGATACAAAAAGAGAATTATGCAAGAGTGCACTGCCTGGGGTGTGGGGGGGGTTCTTCTCCAAGTTTAAATGCAAAGCATACCTTTCTAGAATGCTTCCACCCTATGGCCAGGCAGGGGAAGAATTCTGAAGAAGGTGATCATGAGAAGGGCTTTTTCTTCCTCCTTTCTGCTGAATCCAAGCACTGGAACCTCTCATCGGTCTGGGAATAGAGAGGATGTGGGAGCATTCAAATGGGAAAGAATACATATACCCTCATTCCCCAGACCTTGCTGCACCTCCAGGTCTGGTCCATTTTCACCATGACATCCATTCAGCAAAGTCCGCTAACGCCATCACCCTCCCAGCCCAAAGCAAGGTGTAAGCATAGATAGCCCCCCTGCTTGCCATCCCGATAGCTGCTTTTGGTTGGGTCGGCCCAACTCAGTCTTTCCCTAAGATACCAGAGGCCACCTGCCAAAAGCCTCTTGGCCTGTGTAACTTTGTGTGGGCTGTGACATCCCTTTGCTGTCCTCAGACCTGATTCCTTAGCACAGACCTAGTCAGATGCAGGTGCTCAGGTACAGTGCAGCCTGGGCACATCCTTTCTCAGGTGACAGTGGCAGCGAGGGCTCCTTCAGGCCTGGATGAAAGGCAGGTCCTCCTTCTCCCTGTGTTTGCTCCTTCTCCGTGTCTAGGAGGACAGTCAGGTCTACATTCATAAACAACTACTTCTGCCTTCTTTTTGAGAGGCTCTAGTCTCCTCATTTTAAATGGCCTCTGAGTCAAGTCAACCGTGCCTCATAAAAAATTTTTTTAAAAGTGAGACCTCTGACCTCCACACACGTGTGAAAGTAAAGGTGTTTAAATGTAAAAAGGGGAGTTGAGGAAGGATGAGAGAAGGAGGGAGGGAAGGAGTGGGCAGGGGGAAGGCGGGCAGCACCATTGCACCCAGCATCTCATGCGTTCCTCTCCAAAGTCCTGAGACAAAAAAGAAATATGTGTCGGGTCAGCACAGAAGCAGATCTGCTTCTAAGGCCTCCAAGCAAGATCCTCCACCTCACAGTGCAGGCATCTAACACAGTGTTATAGCCAGGGGCTCCTGCCATGCACCCCAGACACTGATTTCCTGTTAAACCATGGGAAGTCTCCAGGGGTTCCTGTCCCAGCTGCCATACACATCTCCTGCAGAGCCTCAAAGATGAAAGTCTAATCCTGAACCCAAGATTCTGCTGGTGGATGTAGAGTGTTCTAAGCAAAGGGGTACGTCTCAGATGTGATTTCCAATCCCCAAAGATCTTCCTGGGAATCAATGAATGGGAGAGGATGGGGTGTAAGTCAGAGCCCAAGATGGCTGAGGCAGAAAGGCCAGAGCAGAGATGATGGTGGCCTGGAAGGCAGCAGGCATGGGGAAACAGATGGAAATGAGTCATGAGGCTGGCTTGGAGACTGAGGGAACAGACAAGCTAGGGCACATCTCTGTGAAGACGGTCTTCCAAAAATATGGAGCAGAGGCACCCACTGTCCCTACTAGGACAGTGCGCAGAGGCTGAAAGTGAGAGTCCTTGGCTCTGTGGCTCTGGTCAAGCAAGGTTGGGAATGCCAGCTCTTTGCTCAGTCCTATGAAGCAATGGCTGTGTCAGCATGGCTGGTGGGAGCCTGGCCTCTGCTCTGCTCTTCCTAGAGGCTGGGGAAGGTGGGCAAGGCTGCAAGAACATCACAGGTGTTGGCTAAGCTCAGCATACCCTTGGATTCACATCTGTAGCCACCAAAAAATTCCCCGTAAGTGAAGTGGTTCAAACCCTTCTGGGAGTTAGGGGTTGAAGGTAGGATCCCTAGACTCACACCAAAGTGAGGCTTCTGAGGGCCAGGAGGGAACTCTTCCTGCCTCTGCCAGCTACTAGTGACCGTCTTGTATTCCTTAGCTTGTGACAACAGATTCAAACCATGGGAACATAATTTGCTCCCATGGCCACTTCTCCTTCCTCTAATCCCTTCCTATGCCCTCTTCAGTCATTATTATTGTACCTCCCTCTGTCCTTCTCAGAAGGACACTTGTGACCACATGCAAGACCCACCTAGGTCCGGAATAGCAGGTCCATATCAAGAACCCTTGTCACATTGTCCAAGTCCCTTTTTCCATACACGGCAAGATTCCCAGATTCCAGAGCTTAGAACCTATATATCTTTGGGGGCCATTTTTCAGCCTCCTACCCCTTGGCAAAGAAATCCGAAAACACAGCTTGTGAATGCAGTTTGAATCTGCGTAGTTGTGTGTGTGTGTGTGTGTGTGTGTGTGTGTGTGTGTGTGCATGCATCAGTGTTACTATTGAGTGAATGGCTTTGTGGAGGACATTCAATCCAAGAATAAGTGTAAACTCTCAGCCTTGATCCTGAGTCTTTGAGATGAAGGGGGATATGAAAGTGTTGAGGAGAAAGCTGTGGGTTTAGGAATGCAGAGGATCAGCTGAAGGGGGCTGGGGTGGGAGGGAGAGAGAGATCTGACAGACAGAATCCAACAGCTGCCGAGAAGCCCTGTCTCACCCTGACACGTGCCTGGGGAGCAGAGAAAGGCTCGTCGGGCTCCGGGAAGATGGAGTGTGCGCAGATCCCCCACAAGGAGGGAAATGAAAAGGTTACACAGGGATTGTCAATATAACAAATCCCAGGAGCGTCTCGGCCTCTCTAAATGTTTTGATAGCAGAATTTGATGGGTTGTAAATCAGAGCAGGCCCATCTTAAACATTTGATAGTGCCTTATTTATTTATGGATGTGACACATAAAACTAGAATTGATTCCCTCTTCTTTCAGTCTCCGAGAGATTTTTTTCCCTCTGCTTTAGGAACACCTCACTGCTCCCTCAGCCCTGGAGGTGGAGGGGTCTTAGACACAATGGGAACTGCTAGGATTTTCCTACACAGTAGCTTTGCCTTGGGGCGGGGGTGGGGGGGCGATGATCAAGAATCGACTGTTTCAAAATAGGTCTTCATCTTTAATTGTGTTGTTTTTTTTTAATAAGATTATTGCTCAGAGAAAATGGGAGAGTAAAGGGGGTCCATGGAGAAGAGTAGCAGACACACAGGATGATTTCCTTTGACGGTGGCATCAAAGGCCACCTTGACCTCTCCCCAGGGATTCGGGTTGACCTTGCCTCTGTTATTCCGTTCAGCAGACATCACAGATTGCATTTGTTTCTTCGGTATCCCTGACAACTCCAGAGCATCTCAAGCATGACTCTCCCTCTTCCATGCATTAGACCTCCTTAGGGCAGGAACCTGGGGTCTCATTCCTGATGTCTGAAGCAGACACTGACATTGTACATGCAACAGTGAACAAGGGACTGAGAGGAAGGAATGAGCTGTGAGCTCTTTTCCAAGAGAGTGTGTGTGTGTGTGTGTGTGTGTGTGTGTGTGTGTGTGTACATGTAGAGGTCAAAGGTCAATAATGCTGGGCATCTTTCTTGATCTATCTCCACCTTATTTTTTGAGAATATGGAACTGATCAGTTGACTAGATTGGCTGGTCAGTGAGCCTCAGGGAGATTTCTGTGTCTGCCTCCTCAGAGCTGGGATTACAGGCATGGTCTAAAATGTGGGTGCTGGGGATCCCCTCTCAGGTCCTCGTGATTCACAGGAAGCACATTGCCAGCCAAGCCATCTCCACAGTCCCAGACTCTTGCTTTAAGACAAGCTCTAGGAGCCGAGCTCAACCATGTTTCATCCTGTGATCCAACACCCAGCATTCTGCCTCCTGCTCTTCTGTGAGATCATTATGGCGTCTTTCCCTGTTTCTCTGACCTCCTCCCAACTGCCCATCACTCCCCTCAGTAGTACCGTATTCCACCCTAGTGTCATCTCAGGGAGCTTGGCCTGCTTCTTATAGGCTCAGCTGCATCAAAGAACATCACTTTTTCACAGGACAGAGCTGGCTTCTATCCAAACAGCAGATGCCAAATAATGTCCTATTGCCAAGGCTTTTCAACATGACCTGTGTTTAGGAATGCAGCTTCCGAAGCCATGCTCCCAAATGTTTGGGGTTGATACGTTTGGGCTAGGTCTCAAGAACTGGTGGTGTTTCAAAACTGGAAAACAGTCAGAAAACTTAGACATGAACTCAGGGTCACCGTTGGCCTCCTAAAAGCAGTTCCTACCATGCAGAGGAGAGAAATGGTGATAAAGACAGAGACAGATGGACGAGTTGGGAGCTGGAGCTTAGGGACAGATCCAGGAGCACTGATGTCTGCATCTAATCCCTCCCCTCCCCAGGCCAGCACTGTGTCACCCAAGACCCTGCCCAGTCCGAAAGCCTTGGGATAGGTGACTTGTCATGTTGCAACTTTAGAACACAGAGGAGAAACGTCCGCTCCTTCTGGAATGATCTACCCTTGACGAACTATAGCCCAATCCGCTACCAGCTCTGTCAGAAAACCCAGCAAAGCTAAAAGCATCCTTCCAGACTTCGATGGCTTGAGGAGATGCTCCAGTCAGAGCTCCCAGACAGGCTTTGTTATTTCTTTTGACAGCCTCAGTGGGAAGCCCTGAAAGGAGAGGTGGTTCCCACGAAGGCCCCAGGTACGATTTCCTTGAGTTCTCCCTGGCCTCTGAGCACCGATGCCCCAGGCTGGGCTTTTTCGGAGCCCCTGGCCACTGCTTGAGCCTCCCATACTGGAGACCTGCAGAGAGGAGCCTCCAGCAGGAATTTCTCACTCCCTCGAGTGCCTTCCTTCGGAGTCAAGAACCTAGACGTGACCCTCAAGCTGACATCCAGGCTTCCTGTCAGCTCCAGGAATCAATCTCCAGGGCTGATCTGGGGCTTAGAGATCACTTGTCCTTCCTTACCAACTTCAGGCCACAAATAGAGAAAAGTCTGGAAATGCCACCACCTTGACTCGAGACAAGAGAGTGGGGATGACCGTGGGAGTGTACCAGCCCAGAGAATCGTAGAGAGCCTCGCTCCTGGAGATGAGACTTGATTTAGCAGCAGCCTTATCACCAGCGAACCCTTAGTATGTACAGAATCGTAAGGTCTGGCCCAGGTTTACTGACCGTAATCTGCCCTTGGAAAGATCCTCACAAGAGTTTGTAGATAAAGTTTGTGTCCCCATTCTACTGTTTCATGCTCTTCAACGTTGACCGTGACCTAATCTCTCTGAGCCTTAGTGCCCACAAAAAAAGTTTTAGAGAAGTGAAACTCAGTTTTTGGCCTAGACGATCCTGTAATGAACATCGACTGTCCTTGCTGGGGAAATGAGTATGGGAGAATCTAGTGACGCCCGCATAGGAAAACCACACTGAATGGGAGAAAGTTCTAGATGGAAAAAAAAAAAAAAATGAAGCACACTCAGTGTATTCAAAGAAGCATAGAGGCTGTGGAGAAAGGTGTCTCACAGCACCCTGGATCTCGACTGTCTCTTTTGGCTTTCTTAAGATGACTGATCACCTGCTGGGTCTCAGAGGTCTTGCCCTCATTGATCAGGCCTCTCTTCCTGCCAGCCCTGCCCTGGTTCTTAGTCAAGATGCTCGCACTCCCTGGTCCTAAAGCTGTCTCTGAGACCTTCTACCTCGTGGACCCTGCCTGAAAGGCTGTGCCCCTCCATGGCCTGCAGAATCAACCCCGAGCTCCTTGGTGTCACGGGCTAGCCCCAAGGCTCCTTCCACCCTCGAGGCTTATCCTTGTCATGCCCGCCCCCTCCATGGACCTTTACTTTCTTTCCTTGCGCTTATCAGCCTAGGAGGAAGGATTACAGTCTTCAGATTGGGACAGCTGTCTCTTTCCTTTCCTGCACCTGGGAAGTGTACCCTTCCATCTTTGAAGGCCTACTCACTAGGGGAGGCTCTTGGTGCAGTGTCAAGGGCCCTAGGGCTGGACAGCATCTGTTCAAATCCCGGCTCTGCAGAGAAGTGGCTGTGGATTCTTAGTCAAGATGCTCGCACTCCCTGGTCCTAAATTCTCCCATCAGCGGTTGGCGTTAATCGTAACTACCTGGCAGAGTTATTATAAAGAGTCACCTAGGTTTAGAGACTTTGCACTAGCGGCAATATTAGCACTTTGTGTCTAAAAAGGAAAAAGTCACCCTCCCCTTGTGAAGCCTTGGTCTACACTTATCCCACTCTGCCTCGCAAAATGGAACAGGAACAGGCTTCATGATTCAAAAAGCCTTTCTTCACGCGTCTTCACAGCGACTATGTGCTCCATTGTCCTCTTCTCATGGAGGGAGTCCCTGTCTGCTCTGCTTCAAGCAGGATCACCCCTATCTTTTACCCTCCCTTCCCTGCTCCCCGCTTCCACCTGGAAAGCTCTGAAGTGTGCTCACCGAGAAAGAACCTCAGCACTGGAAACCATACCTGCCCCTGATAGGTGCCTGCTCAGTCTGTCCCCAGCACTCATAAATCACTTTTGTGCCATCGAAAGGCTTCCAGAGGACAGAGCCTGGCTCCAACATTATGGGGTGAACTGTACTCAAACCCCTAGACTCATATGTTGAGGTTCTAATAGCCTGCTGCTCAGAGTATGGAGTAACTCTTCGTAAAGGTGATTGCTGTTAAGTGAGGTTATTCGGGTGGGTCCTAACCCAATGTGGTGGTGCCAGTTTACCTTGTAAAGAACTCTAACGAAATTCCCTGGGTTTCTTCTCTTCTCCTCCCCCCTCGTGTCTCTCTCTCTCTCTCTCTCTCTCTCTCTCTCTCTCTCTCTCTCTCTCTCTCTCTCTGTCTCTCTATCTCCATCTCTCTGTCTATCTCTCTTTCTCTGACACACACACACACACACACACACACACACACACACAGAGGCAAGGTCAGCTCACTGCTCTTTTGAAGTGAAGTATCATCAGTGTGCTAGCGTGCTAGGGAGGTATGTTTGTGCCCAGTTCAGGCCCTTAGGAAAGTCAAAACCCACAGCTCACC
Organism: Peromyscus maniculatus bairdii; assembly: GCF_049852395.1. NCBI lineage: Eukaryota > Metazoa > Chordata > Mammalia > Rodentia > Cricetidae > Peromyscus > Peromyscus maniculatus. The sequence continues at coordinate 6,069,516 of NC_134871.1, read as the reverse complement.
TGCCACCCATTCTAGATGGGACTCTGTATCTCAACGTGTGTTTTATCCATTTATTTATTCATTTTAAATTTTTTTAAGATTTATTTTATTTGTGTGTAAGCATGGGAGCCTATATGAGTAAGTGTGTACCACATACATGATGAGAGCCCACAGGGGCAGAAAAGGATGTTGTATCCCCTGACGCTGGAGTTTACAGGTGTTTGTGAGCCACCGTGAAGGTGCTAGAAACTGAACCTGGGTCCTCTGGAACAGCGGTAAGCACTCTTAACCTCTGAGCCACCCCTCCCGCCTCCCCATTCATTTCTATTTTTGCCCACTGCATCTCAGGCTCTGCTCAGAACACTTCAGCTTCCATGCCAGTGAGTACCGGATACGTGGTGACAATCCCAACCTTGACCATGGCTCACACGTTCAGACACATACCCCAAAGGCTTGGCTCTACAGACCCCCAGACTTTACTGTGCCAGAATAATGCTCCCCAAGGCAGTGTTTCTCCCAACCCTCCCAGTGAGACCTGAGAGAGAATTCCCCAGGGGCTCCATCCATCAGGAGCTCTCTCCTGTTTCATTCTTTATCCTTCCTTTTAATCTACTCTGGCTTCCATGCTTGCTTGCTGAGTGAGATTTGGCAGCTAGAGTGTGTTCTGAACCACAGTTTTGGAACAGAGAGAAACTTAGTGCCGATTTCATTACAATTGTCCTTATCTCTCAGGCTCACTTAGCAGACTGGAATCATTCTGGTACTTTCCATAGAAAAAGTCCTTTGTCCCCCCACACCCTTCCCTGCACCGACTCCTGACTGTTGTCTCTGTTCTACATAAAGGAAGTCTCCTTTTGCTCCCTCTCCTTGGAAAATTATAACTCAGATGCTCCACGCCCCTTGGCCAGGGGGTAAGAACTGAGCCTTATTCTACTGCATCAACAGTGCCCATGCAGATGTTGGAGGCTTCCCCTTCCAGTGTTCTTCCACTTACACAGCCCAGCACCCACACACTACATGTACACAGACACATGCACACCCATGCACACACTGTTGAACATTCCTGAGAGCTTTTACCATATCTCGCCATTCTGTATGAGCTACAGTCCTCACAAAAGGTTTTTGCCATCCTTCCCATTCTGTTACCAGAGTCATTATGGTCAAAGCCTGGCCCTGCCAACCCTAGCAAGCTAGGATCGACCACCTGTCCTCAACAGGCCCAGTCAAGGGACAACAGTGAAAAGGAGAGAAAGGAGATTTATTGGCTGCAGCTATACCGGGAAGAAGAGCAAATAAAGAGGTCCAGTGTCAACATCCTACTCTGCCCAAGTCTGCCTTCAGAGCACTAATGTGAGGTCCAGCTTTAAACAGAGGGCAAGAGCTACACACAGCTAATCAGTCCTGGTCAGGGGATGGGCCCACCCACCATGGCAAGTTCGATTCCTGCCTTCGGGTCTATCCCTCAGGTTGTCAGCACTATGTGAAAGCTCTTTCTAGGAGACAGGCCTTGCCTCAACTGACACCAAGGCCTCAGCCTTCCCCTTCCTTTACGTGGTACTAGAAGACAATTCCAATTCCTTAGGGTCCACCGTCTCAATAGTCTCTAGCCAGAGAGGTGCCATAGGCACGGACTGGAGTCGAGTCTTATGTGTCAGAATGAAGATGAAGAAGAGAGACACACGGATACTGTAGAAACAGGGACAGTTGATTGAGAAATAGAAAACATCCCTGAGCCTAGAAGGAGGGCCAGTGAGCTGGAGAAGGTTACAAGGTTAAAGTTGCCCTCAATCCCAGCCCCACGATGGGTGAGCCTTTGTGGCTGTGCCGTCCCCCACATTCTGTGTCCTGTGCTTTTCTTGTACCTGCTCTATCCTTTATATGTAGCCCCCTCCCCCGAATGGGGAGAGGTTTGTAGTCTTCTGCCAGCTGCTTTCTTTCATGTCAGTGCTGATGCCTCTCTCTCCTCCCGAGTCTCCTGCCACAGATGGGTACCGTCTGTCTCTTAAGACTATTTCCCCTCATTCCAGGACAGTTGGTTGTGGCACGGCCCACGAGACTGTCCCCGGTAATGGAAAATGCCCTGTGGTGGTAAACATGGCAACCACTCCACATGTGGTTCCTGAGCCCCCTCACTTAAATCCAAAGAGCCACATGTGGCTGGTGGCTACCATATTGAACAACACAGACCCAGAGTGATGTGCGATCCGTAAGTAACGGGTAGCTATGCCCTTAACCACACAATAGACCGATACAATGTTCGTTGTTGGAAAGGGCTTTGAAGAAAGCAAAGCAGAGCGGAGAAACAGTAATGAGGAGAAGCTTCACTCGCAAAGAAGCGAGCGAGCGTCAGGAAATCCCTCTTTGGGTGTGGAATGTTCCGACAGAAGCTCCGTGATGAACGCGACACTCCTGGTGGAACAGCTGGAGTGTGTCAGCGAAGCCGAGGGGGCAGGGGTCACAGCATGCCCAAGCTTGCAGGCTGTTTCACAAGAGTGGAGTTCACTGTGATGTGAAACCAGAGTAGCTGCAGAAACCACCCAGGACCAACTCCCATCCTGCCCCACACGCCCCTCTGCTGCCCCAGCAGGAGATCATGGCAGCTTAGCTCAGAGCTCAAAAGGTGCCTTTGAGCCCTGGAGTCAAGAGGACCTGCCGGTGAACTGGCTGGGTGGAGAAGGCCGCAAGATTCTAGGCCCCAGTGAGCAATAATAGAACCCTTGATGGACTTGAACGCTCACGTGTGCAGCACATGTTTGAGAGAATGGGACTCCAAGGGAGGCGGAGGCTGGAAAAGGCCAGTGTCTGTATACAGCTGGACCTTACTTAAGCGTCCGCTCCAGCAGCCCCTGGAAGCTAGCCCTGGCCACCCATCCCCATACGCCAATTAAAGAGATGAGTGATGGCGAAAGGCAGAGAGAAGTTTTCATCAGTGTGCTGGGAAGAGCAAAATTAAAGAAGTCCAGTGACCACAAGTTCATCGGATAGGAGCTGATAGGAGCTTTAGGTCTAAAGAGAGGGAGACCTCGTGCAAAAGGTGTGTAATTAAGTAGCCTTGGTCAAAGTGTGGTCCCGCCCATCATTGTCTGAAAGGTGATGTAATAACAAATGCATCTCTTAATTACTGTTATGGTCTGAATTCCTTCAGAATAATCTATCCAGCATGTAGTCTCTCCATCTTACATCATGGCTCTCACCTTAGAATGGTCCATCCTCTAGGATTTGCCGTTCCTGGAATCCAAGGTGGCTGCAGCTTTAGGACAATGACTCTTTGTGTCTTCATCGTAAAGAAAGCTGAGACAGCTCAGATAGGCAGGCATGTCTTAATGACTATCGTGCCTGGCAGAGTCAAATGGGTGTCTGAGTCAAAGGAAGACAGGCGGACACAGAACGAAGGCAGAGGCGTCCCGAGTTCCTCCTGCTCCAATTACCTCTCATGCCTGAGGAAGGAGTCAGTGTTTTTTCAGCAAAATCAGCTTCTTGGTGTCTGTTGCAAGGATGGTCAACAGAGGGACGTGGTCACCCTCTGTTCTGCTTTTCCCATGGCCTCTCCTTGCTGCCACTCCTGAGGGACCTGCACCCACTGTGGATAGAGTGCTCCAGCCTGAAAACACCAGTGTCCCAGTGTCAGAGGGATTGGCCTTTGGGGATCACCAGGGGGCACTGACTGTCTCCTGAGTCCCGGGGTGCCAGCCCTCTCCTGAGTCCCGGGGCGCTGGCCCTCTCCTGAGTCCTGCTCAGTGTGGGCCCTGAGCCTCAGCATCTCAGAGTTGCCCTTTACCTGCGTTCTTCCCTTCTGCCCTTGAGCCCTGTCCTAAGTGGGGCTCAAAGGCCAAAGTGTCGTCTCATCTCTTCACTTCTCCCGGCTGCCAGATACCCTTGTCCCTAGACACCCTCTTCTCTCCTCTACCTATAAAAATCACATTGAAAGGAGCCACAAAGTAAAAGGCATCGGGATGTCAACAGTGACCCAGCCCAGGAGTTCCCTAGAGTTCTCGTGACATGCCCCGCGTCCTAATAAGCAAATTGTGCCTGTGGCCCAAATTAATATTTGTTTAATGCGGTTCTAATCAAAACTCTAATAGGGCTGTATTTTACGATTGATTATGATTTACGAAATAATCAAAATAACCAAGGAAGTGTTCTAGGGGGGAAAATGAGGAACAAGGAGGAACCACTCGCTCAGCTGGATATTAACATGTACTCCAAATATCTAAAAAGAAATTAACAGTAAGGCCCAGTAGCTAGACAAGATGTGCAGACTGGGCAACTGGGGGCAAGCCGCAGTAAATGTAAAATGTCGTGTGCGGTGAGGGTGGTTTCTTATGCCCTGGTGAGAATGGGTTAGAGAACACACACTGCTGAGGTAATGGGAAACACTCAAGGAAAAATGGCTTTACTTAACTCGAGAGTACTGTACTGAACTCAGGATAAATGCAATACTAGATGACTTAAATGTAAAACAAAATCATTAAGTTGGCAGGACATAGTGGCACAAAGCCTGTAATGCCAGCACTTTAGGAACCCGGGGAGGAAAGACTGCTAGAAGTTTGAGGCAGGCCCGGGCACCATAGCAAGTACCAGGCCAGCTGTGACTAATAACAAGGCCCTGTCCTAAAAAGCAACAGCAAACAAAATTAAGCCAATAGATTCTAAAGACACCATAAATCCATTATTAGGACTCAATATGATTTAAGTAAATGCTCTACATGCAAAAAGAGAAAACATGGATTAGAATACCTCACAAAAAAAAACACAACGGAATTTCCAAATATGAAAAAAGCCACAAGAGGAAAAAATTATAGATTTGTTATTTAAAATGTAATGTTTGTACATGTTAAACATATAAAAATACTCTCCAAATAGCTAAAAGGTAGACTTTTAAAAATTGCAGCAGGTGTAATAAAGCATTTTTATAAATTAGTAACAAAACCACTGAGCACCACAATAGGAAAGTGACATAAATAGGAAATTCACAAAAGAGAGACTATAAATGGCCAGGAAGCGTTTGGAAACAGTTTAGCTTTTAGTAGTAATCAAACCCACAGAAGTAGGTCAGGGAGATGGTTCAGTGGGTAAGATTCCCCAGAACCCACACAAATCGACTTACGGTAGGACACGTCTGCCATCTCATGACTCCTATGGAGAGATGGAAAACAGAGACAGGAGAATCCCCAGAAACTCTCAACCGGCCTGCCTGTCATACCTCTCGGTCAACAAGAGACCCTGTCTCAAGCAAAGCAGAAGTCGGGAACGGACATCTGAGGTTGTCCTCTGATTGCTACACAAATGCAGTGGTAATTGCACACCTACACACACACACACACACACACACACACACACACACACACACACACGGGGTGGGGGCAGCAGAAGGAGGAGAGGGAGTTTTTGTTGTTGTTGTTGTTGTTATTGTTGTTGTTGTTTAAGCATAAGGGCTGAAGAGATGGCTCACCAGTTAAGAGCACCCACTGCTATTCTACAGGACCAGGGTTTGGTGTCCAGCAATCACATTATAACTCCAATCACTTATAACTCGAGCTTCAGGAGCTCCAACACCCTCTTCTGACCTCTGCAGGTACCCATACATATATCCACACCCAAACACATACATATAAATAAAATAAATCTTCGCTCTAAATCACAGAAGCATATTGAAACAGTTTTCCTATCTAACTGCCAAAGCCTTTTAGTGGTGGTACTTCATGTAAGCTGAGTTGGGAGTCACACTTTCTCAGGCATTGCCAGAGGAAAGGCCATCTGAGGCAAAAATGCAGTCATGTGAGTCAAGAGAACCATCTCTAGGCCTGTGTCCAAAGGCAGTTCATTCCAGCCCAAATTGAGCCAACTATGATGGCACGTGCCTGCAATCCCGGCACTCAGGAGGCTGAGGCAAGAGAACCAAGACTTCAAGGCCATCCTAGGCTACATAGGGAGGGCAAGGCCAGCCTGGACTATATGAGAGACCCTGTCACAAGCATACATACAAAACAAGTGTCACATCCCTGTAATGAAATGTCACGCTGCCCCTTTAAACGGAAATGGGGTACTGCTGGAGAGAAACAAGCAAAGGACAGTGTTTGGATTGATGGCTTACATTACTCTCTTTATACTTCTTTCCCTACATTTTCTATACTCTTACATTTTTATGATACGAAGTGGTATGTCCCTGTTTTTGTTTAGGTTTTGGTTTTTTTTTTTGGGGAGGCGGGGGTTGTTTTTTGGAAACAGAATCTTACTAGCCCAGGCTAGCCTTGAACTCAAACCCTTGATCTTAGTGCCTCAGCCTCCTGAGTGTGTGGACTGCAAGCACGTGCCACCACACCGGGCTTCCTTATCCACTTTCTGACACCATGGAAACCCATTTGCAGGCCCCAGTCAGGCGTCTTGCTTCTGATGTTCCCCAAATAAAAAGCAACTTGCAACACCTTGCTTGGCCCGCGCCCCCCACTCTGCACTTCTGAAGATCCTGGTATCTTTGTTCTCTTTCTGTAACGGTGTCTCTGAACACGGAGACCCCAACCTTGTTTGCTTAGTGTTGTCCCTCTTTCTTCCCGGAGAAAAGAAGAGCACATCGGCTTTCATGTTTCCAGTCCTCACCCACCCGCCATCAGTGCTTACATGTGTGTTTGATTTGGCGCCAGTTGGGGTGGGTCATGGGAACAAGCCCAAAAAAGAAAAAAAAAATGCTAGTTTCTTTTGCATTGTGAGGAGTCACTGACTCCAGCTTTGTGCTTGTCCCACAGACATGAAGCTGCCTGGTGTGCCCGGAGATTGGTACAGTTACGATTTTCTGTGCTGAAACCGTTCTGAAAACTCCAACAGAAGACTTCAGTGTTCAAGGCAAGCCAAAGGCATTTGAGAGGGAATTAAAGCCAAAAGCCAAGAATTTCACTGTCCTGGCCCCACCCACTCCGAAAAGAAGTCATTGCCCACCGGCCAGGCAGCAATGGCAAGCAAGCGGAAATCTACGACTCCGTGCATGGTCCGGACATCACAAGTAGTCGAACAGGACATGCTGGAGGAGACAGACAGGGCCAAAGACAAAGGAATGGGCATGCCGCCATCCGATGTGGCCAAGGACAGCTGGGCAGCAGAACCTGAAAACTCGTCCAAAGAAAATGAAGTGGTAGAGATGAAATCTATGGGGGAAAACCAGTCCAAAAAACTCCAGGGTGGTTATGAGTGCAAATATTGCCCTTATTCCACACAGAATCTGAACGAGTTCACAGAACACGTCGACATGCAGCACCCCAATGTGATTCTCAACCCCCTCTACGTGTGTGCCGAATGTAACTTCACAACCAAAAAGTATGACTCCTTATCTGACCACAACACCAAGTTCCATCCGGGGGAGACCAACTTCAAGCTGAAATTGATCAAGCGTAATAATCAAACGGTCCTGGAACAGTCCATCGAAACCACCAACCACGTTATGTCCCTCGCGGCCGGTGGTCCTGGAAGTGGTGACAATGACCCCGGGGTCTCCATGGGTAAAATCCCCACGATGAAGACAGGAAAATCAAAGGCAGATGCCAAGAAAGTGCCCAAGAAGCCTGACGAGGCTGCCCCGGAAAACCACATGGAAGGGACTGCCCGCCTGGTGACGGATACAGCTGAGATCCTGTCCAGACTTGGAAGTGTGGAGCTCCTTCAAGATTCACTGGGACACGTCATGCCTTCCGTACAGCTGCCACCAAATATCAACCTTGTCCCCAAGGTCCCCGTCCCTCTGAACACTACCAAATACAACTCTGCCCTGGACACAAATGCCACCATGATCAACTCCTTCAACAAGTTCCCTTACCCCACCCAGGCTGAGCTCTCTTGGCTAACAGCTGCCTCTAAACACCCAGAGGAGCACATCAGAATCTGGTTTGCCACCCAGCGCTTAAAACACGGCATCAGCTGGTCCCCGGAAGAAGTGGAGGAAGCCCGAAAGAAGATGTTTAATGGTACCATTCAGTCAGTACCCCCGACCATCACTGTGCTTCCTGCTCAGCTGGCCCCCACAAAAATGTCACAGCCCATCCTCCAGACAGCCCTGCCGTGCCAGATCCTCGGCCAGCCCAGCCTGGTGCTGACTCAAGTGACGAGTGGGTCGACGACCGTCTCTTGCTCCCCCATCACACTTGCGGTGGCAGGAGTGACCAACCATGGCCAGAAGAGACCTTTGGTGACGCCTCAAGCTACCCCTGAGCCGAAGCGTCCACACATCGCCCAGGTGCCAGAGCCTCCACCCAAGGTGGCCAACACGCCCCTCACCCCAGCTAGCGACCGCAAGAAGACGAAGTTGCAGATTGCGCACCTCAAGGCAAGCTTTTTACAGAGCCAGTTCCCTGACGATGCTGAGGTCTACCGCCTCATTGAGGTGACAGGCCTTGCCAGGAGCGAAATCAAGAAGTGGTTCAGTGACCATCGTTACCGGTGTCAGAGGGGCATTGTCCATATCACCAGCGAATCCCTTGCCAAAGACCAGATGGCCATTGCAGGCACCCGACACGGTCGCACCTATCATGTATACCCCGACTTTGCCCCCCAGAAGTTCAAAGAGAAAAGCCAGGGACAGTTGAAAACCCTGGAAGACAGCTTTCTGAAAAGCTCTTTTCCCACCCAGGCAGAAGTGGAGCGGCTGAGGGTGGAGACCAAGCTGAGCAGGAGGGAAATCGACTCCTGGTTCTCAGAGAGGCGCAAGCTTCGAGACAGCATGGAGCAGGCCGTCTTGGATTCCATGGGGTCCAGCAAAAAAGGATCAGACATGGTAGCCCCCAATGGTGCTCTATCTCGCCTGGACCAGCTCTCCGGTGCACAGTTAGCTGGTTCTCTGCCCAGCCCTTCATCAGCAATTATACAAAATCAAGAACAGATTCACCTGCTCAGGAGCACTTTCGCGAGAACCCAGTGGCCCACGCCTCAGGAGTACGACCAGTTAGCGGCCAAGACCGGGCTGGTCCGAACTGAGATTGTGCGCTGGTTCAAGGAGAACAGATGCTTACTAAAAACTGGAACCTTGAGTTGGCTGGAGCAGTACCAACAGCATCACCTGGCGGATGACCACGGCCGTGATATCGTATCAAGAAAAGCGGCGAAACAAGTTGCTGAGAGCCCAAAGAATGGAAGCGAGGTGGCTCAACAGTACGCCAAGGACCCCAGAGCGCTCTGCGAGGAGGACTCCGACAAGCTGGTCCCCAGGGTGAAAATGGGTGGCGAGCAAGCTAAGGACTGTGTGGCGGGCAAGCCCTCAGAGGCCGCCTCAGACAGGTCAGAGGGCAGCAGCCGCGATGGCCAGGGCAGTGAGGACAACGAGGAGTCAGGCATCGTGGACTTTGTGGAAGTGACGGTCGGAGAGGAGGACGCCATCTCTGAGAAGTGGGGGAGCTGGAGTCAGAGAGTGGCGGAAGGCACAGCAGACCGGGCCGACTCGGACTCGGACAGCGCCCCTGCCGAGGCGGGCCACGCCTAGACAGGTAATCAGTCCTGCCTGGTGACTCCCGAGGATAGGGAAGTGCAGATTTCCATTTTTCATTGGCACGTTAATACAGATAGAGGGTTCCAAGATGCTGACTCCGACAATATACCTTTTTTTCATTAATGTGTTAATTGTATCTGTTGACACAAATCATCCAGATCAACCAGATATGGCATGGGCATGGTATATTCAAGTATTTCTTATCAGAAACTAGAACATTTCAGATTTCAGATTTTTTTTTTCCAGAATTTGGAACATTTGCACATATAATGTGGTGTGCTGGGGGCTGGGACCCTAATCTGAATCTGAAAATATTTATATTTCACATTTGCCTTATACACAGAGACCAAGGGTAACTCCAATGCAATATTTTTCATAATTTTATGTGTGCTTGAAACATCATTTCATGGGGTGGTATTTCCTCCACCCATCATGCTGGCATTGGAAAGTTTCAGATTTTGAAGCATTTAGTAGTTTAGAATTTCAGATTCAGAATGTTCAACCTGTGTTTATCATGTATATTTATCGCGTACAGTATGTTTGCAATACATATACATAATGGGATGGTTCAGTGGAGCTCATTTGCCTATGCACTGCCTCACACACACTCGTCAGTTTCTTTTGTGTGGCAAGTCAGTCCTTTTTCAAGGTTCTTTGACAAGGGGATGAAATAAACAGGCCCTGATCATCCTGTGCCCTTATTTGTAAGGCTGTTCTCAGAGGGGATGCCCCGCTGCCTGGACCTGTTTGGACACCAGCCTTCAGGCTTGTTCATACTTGAGTCATTTCAAACTGTTAGACCAACACACCCTCTGTGTGTATTATGGTCACAGCTGGGGGAAAAAAAGAAAAAAGAAACAAGAAGGAAGGGAGTGTATTCTATCTTCTCCTTTGTTCTTTCTTTTTGTTTTGTTTTATTTCAAGTTTACTGAATTGGAGATTGAAGGTTGTTTCTTTGCACCTGGAAGACTGGAAATACTCCTTTTTTTGCCTTGTGTGGCTCAGGGAAGGTGCTTTCTGCTTAAGTCCCCGTAACCCCTTCAAATCTGGACAAGACCTGTGCAGATTTAGACCTGTGGAGCCACAAAAGCCAGGGAAGGGAGGTTACCATGGTTACTAATGGCCATGTCATCCACATAATGGGACAGGCCTTGAAGCCCTTGGTGAGTCTGCTTCCCAAGAGGTCAGCGCAAGTCAAAACCCGACTGCAGCAGCTGACTTGGCTGTGTGTGTGGAGAAAAGGAGGTGGGGGAGGGGCACCTTGAAACCTAAGCCTGAAAGGCCCACAGTTTGGCCAGGTGAGCTGCTCTAGAGATCACTGAAAAAGCCACAGAAGGGGCCTCCCAAGATACCCTTTGAAACAAAGGTAAGACTCTTTGTATGGTCCTGAAGGAAACCCTACAGGTTTCACACTTCCATGCTGATGAACTTAGACAACTTGGGCCAGACCATGCTGCTCATTATTAACTCGTTTATTGCATGATAAAATGAGGTGCCTGGCAAATCCGTAAAACCCTCTGGAAGCTTTTTCTAACCAATTGCGGCAACAGTTTAATGAGTGGTCAACCCCAGAGTACCAACACATCTTCTTGAGGAACTTCCTGTGAGTCCGGGAAAGGATACAGCCCAAAGAGGAGGTGCTGGTGATAGGCAAGAGTCCTGAGATCCACAGGAGTATCAGCGGGTCACCTCTCTCTGGCTACCTTGTGTCTTCCCGCTCTCTGGCCACCTTCTTAGGAAGCCCTGCCATTCTAGCTATGCCTCCCCTGTTGAAACAGTGGTTTTGTTTTGTCTTGGTTTTTTGTCCTCATGAATGCTGTAGTTTGCCCTGAGCTTCTCTTCTTGATCTTGATCCATGGTATGAATTTACATGTTTCTATTTCTTTCCACCCTAGAGCTGACAATAGATTCAGTTCCATTCAACAATACATTGAGCATCCTGTATACTGGTTGTCATAGTCAATACCAAAAGACAATGAAGGGAGACAGACGGTGCAGTTCCCATTTCCAACAGAGCTCAGTTGGGCTGAGGACAGAGACAGCACTTCCCATTACTAGCCAGTATGACATGTGAGGTGCGGGTCCTCATTGGAGGCATACCCAGACTAGGCATCATGGGGGGTTAAGGGGAGAAGGGATATTGACTCTGGGGTAGCTTTTAGGAGAGCCAAGAAACCAGACAAAGAAAGGAGTTGTTCAAGCAGAAAGAGCAGCGTGGGCCAAGGTCCAGAGATGGTACATGTGAGGACCAGAAGAGGATTGGCATGGACAGAAAAGTGGTTTGGGTTCTGTTAATGATTAAGAGAAGCAAGCTGAAAGCAAACCTAACTGTTTTCTCTAAGAGGCTGAAGCTATTCTGAACCAGCTGTGTTGGCTGAATGGGGCGTGAGGACACAGTACCCCAGTGTGGGCTCAGATGGTGTTTCCTCATCCCCACAGCTGAGTGAGAGGTAGCCCAGGGGAGCTGTCCCCCAGAGAGACGTGGCCACCTGTTGGCCTCCCTTCCCCGAAGGTATACACCATCTGAGTAGGTGCATGACTGCCTGATTCCCTGAGGCCTGAAGAAAACAGAGATGGGAGATGCTAAGATCACCAGAAGAAGTTTGGGGGAAGGAGAAGGAAAGATGGGTGAAGGTTTCCGGAGGAGCAGCAACCTAGCCGCTTCTCAGGATGCCCGTGTCTTACCTAGTTCTCTGGCAGAGGCAACTCTCTATATTCTTATGATCCAGAAAGGGAGCCTCAGACAGCAGGGAACTCACCCACATTCCTCTATCCATCAGCTCAGCTGGATTCTAAAGCCCCTACTCTTCCTGCCGCCATCTGAAAGGTCCCATTGCTCTTGGTCACCCTCCTCCCACTCTCTCTTCACTGACCTCCACCTTCCATCTAAGCATGTGGAGAATGGCCCAGGAGTTGAAGTTGACTGTTGAATTAACACCAGACCACTCAGAATGGTAGGGAGTGCCTATATTCCCATTTTCTAATTATGGTAACTGTGAGCTTACAGAATATTCCTGAACGAGATACTGGAGCTTTTCAGTACCTAGTGCTACCACCTATTCACGATAGCCTCCTGATGGTTCAGGGGTCCATGTTATAGAGGATGGGCCTGTAGGCCACACAGGCAGCAGCATCTGAAACCTGGCCCAAGTCCTAACCAGAAACACCCATCAAACAAGTCTTCCAACTTAGAGAGCAGAAAAATCTCCCTAAATTGTGGATCTCTTGACATCCATGGATATGCCTAACACGTGTACTGGGACCAAGGCTCAGTTGATTAAAATGACTGTTGACTGCCCCTGTAAAAAGCTGAGCACACTAGTAGCACATACCTGCAATCCCAACACTGGGGAGGCAGAGAGCGGAGGAGCTCAGAGCTTACTGGTCAACCAGTTCAGCCAAATCGGTAAGCTCCAGATTCATCAGGAAATCTTATTTTGAAAACTAAGGTGAAGAATGATTAATGAAACCCAATGTCAACCATATATATATATGAATGAAATTGCAGCTATGTGCAATGGGAACATATACAGTAATCCCAAAATAATTCATGGTTTTAACCTCATGAAGGTGCTATCTTACACACAAGATGGTAGAAAGGCAGAGATCCCTGAAGCAAGAAGCGCCAAGGGCTCAAGGATCAGATTTTCCCTTATGGGACTGAGTATCTCTACCTGTAAAGCCCTCAGCATTAACTTCTGCAAGGCTCATGACCGTGAATGCCCCACACCATGCTCACCTCAGCCTTAAGGTTAGGCATAAAGATTACCAATCCGTCCCAGCCCTGAAGTGATGTTCTCTTGATTGGCATTATTTTTGATTGATCTCGCTGATAGTTGTCGCTTAATAAGAGGTAGAAAAATAAACTTTTTCTTTCCTAAAACTTAAGTCAGTCTGCTTAGGCAAGACATTGTCAAGCATATGCCTGAATGTGCAGTCAAATGACCTATCTTATTGCTGCTGCAGCAGCTGCTGCTGCCGCTGATGATGATGATGATGATGGTGGTGGTGGTGGTGATGATGATGGTGGTGGTGGTGGTGATGATGGTGGTGGTGATGTTGATGATGATAGTGATGATGGTGGTGGTGGTGGTGGTGGTGGTGGTGGTGGTGGTGGTGGTGATGAGCTTCCGTTTATTGTCATATACTGTCTGCTTGGCATTCTCTGAAACATATCTATTAAATCCTTTGAACCTCACCACCATCTAGTGAGGCAGGCACAGCTTTCCCTCCATCTTGTAGAGCACAAAAGCTGATAAAACTTGGAACCACCTCTCATCTGCCAGCCCAGTGTCTACTCACTGAGGCCAACATCCTCTTCAATAGTGGCACCACTGCCATAGCCTAGGACAATAAATAAGATGTAGGCATAATGTGCTTGGGTTATATTAGAAGCTAATACAACATTCTGTATTAATTACTTTCTTGTTAGTGTGATAATATACACGACAGAGACAACCTACAAATGGGAAATGCATTATTGGTTCACAGCTTTCAAAAATCTTAGTTCATTATGGCAGGAAAAGCATGGGAACAGGGCTACCTCCATCCCCAGAAGGAGCTTCCTTACAGTGTAGACCAGAAAGCAGAGAAAAACTGCTCAGAAGCAGAGCAGATATATTCTTCAGAGGCCTGCCCCTAAGTGGCCTACTACCGCCGGCCATTTTCTGCCTCTCAAAGACTCCAAAGCCTTTGAAATCTAAGATATATACATAAACCAGAAGTCCATGTGGACTGTTCTTTTTAAAGACTTTTTTTTTAATTATGTGTGTGCAGAGGGGGTGGGTTGTGCACATGTGTGCAGTACCCAAGGTGGCCAGAAGAGGGCGTTGGATGTATTGGAGCTGGAGTTAACAGGCAATTAAGAGCTTCCCATCTTGGATTCTGGGAACCAAACTTGGGTCCTCTGCAAGAACATTATGTACTCTTAATCACACAGCCATGTCTCCAGCCCCCACCATCTGGACTGTTTTATACGAGTTATACACACAGAAATTAGAGGAGCCCAGAGGGAGAAAGGTGGCTTTTTTTTTTTTAATTAAAAAAAAAAAAGAAAAAAAACCTACCCACCCATCCACATGTGCAAGCCTTCTTCTCATTCAAACAAAGGAAATGCAGAAACCTGAAGTAACTCGCCAGAATTCACTCAGCTAAGTGTCTAAATTTGGCTCACGATCTCCAGCCACTATCTTCACGGCCTCCAGATTTCTGACAGTTTCCAACTCCTGATGATTAGTGATGGCTCAGGGAAGGTGTGAAATTTGTGAAATGTCAAAAAAAAAATTGCCATGGCTCAGCTTGCTTAAAATATTTAAGGCTGATTAATTGTTGCATGCTGACTACAACTTAAGTCCAGAATATGTACACCCCTCACACACTGTTCAGATTAGCTGTCTATAGACAGAAGAATGAATGAGTGAACATGAATGAATGAATGAATGAATGAATGAATGAATGAATGAATATACTCTAATCATTAGATTGCATGCCTCTCTTCCCCACCAGATCTTTGAAGTCAGGGACCCCACCTCATCAGTCTCTGAGTTCCTGGGGCAGAGTTGGAGGAGATGCTCAGTCATGGTTTTCTCACTCCGTTTGCTATTGCTAGTAACACAGGCCAGATGGCTTTGAGAGAAAAGGGGTTGATTTTGGCTACGCTTTTGGAGGTCCATGGTTGAATGACCATCTGGTGATGGCCTTCTTGCTGGTAGAATCCCAAAACAGTTCAGAGACAGGAAACATGGAGTGTGTGTGTGTGTGTGTGTGTGTGTGTGTGTGTGTGTGTGGTGATCTCTCTCACTATTTTATGTTTTTTATTATATTTATTAAAATGTGTTGCCTGTACATGTTTATGGTTTCTTCATGGCGTCTCTGTATGTGCTTTGGTTATGTCCATCCTCAATCTCTCTCTTTTCCCCAGGCCTCCTTCTCTACTCCCTAACAGTCACTCTTCCGCCTCCAAGTCTAGTGTTGCACTGTTTTGTTCTGTTTTCTCTTGTTTCTACATACAAGAGAAAATATGTGATGTTTGTCTTCCTGTGTTTGGCTTATTTCTCTTAACACAGTGAGCTCCAGACCCATCTGTGGCAAGACCTCGTTCTCCTTTATGATGAAACATCCTTTTGTGTTGTATGCACCATACTGGCTTCTGCCTGTTTGTCCTTTGACGGACATGTAGATTAATTGCATGTCTTGGCTCCTGTGAATCATGCTGCAGAAAACGTGGCTATGCAGACATCTCTAGTATGTACTCCCTTTGGGTCCTTTGGCTATACAGCCAGATCAGATGGTACTTCTATGTTGAGCTTTTTTCTTTGTTTGAGGTTTTAGTTGCGGGGTGGAGAGTGGATTTTTTGTTGCTGTTGTTGCTGCTTGTTTGTTTCTTGGCTGTTTCTGAGGAACTTCTGTACTGTAGATGTAACACTGCTGCATACTGTAACAGTTACCTTTCTTGTTGTAACCAAATACCTAATTAGAAGCAGTTTAAGGGAGACAGGGCTCCTTCTTGCTTGCAGTTCAAGGAGATGCAGCTTATCACAGTGGGAAAGGCATGGTGGCAGACGCAAGACACCAGCTGGTCACTTGCATGAGCAGTCAGGAAGCCAAGCGAGACTGGAATGGGACCAGTGACATAAAACATCAAGACCCAGACCCAGCTGCTCACCTCTCCAACAAAGTTCTACCTAGCAGAGCTTCCACAGCCTTACAAAACAACATTGCTAGTAGTACTCCTTGGTTTACAGAGGGCCACCTTCTCACTCCATCCTCACGTGGACTCTACAGTATGTGTTCACACCCCAGCATCTTTTTCTCTGCTTACCCAGTCCTATTAGATTAGGGCTTAACTGTTCTACACTTGCTTACCTATTTAAACGATCTTGTCTGCAAATGCAGGGCTACAATATACACATACAGTCACTGCGGAACACTTAAAGAGCTGTCTGTTGTTGGAATTAAATAAGATAATAAACGAGAGCCCCTAGGTGCTGACATTAAGATCGGCACCTGTTCCTTTAGAGATGCCTGTGAACCCTTTTCCGCCTCTCCATATGATGAACTTGCCTGATTACTTCCTGCCTTTCCAAACAGACATTTTCCGTTGGGCTCTGCTTGTGCAAGTTCATGCCATTCACTCACCGTATAACAAGAGGAGTGTGTGAGAGAGGCCTGGGGCAGCATCATGGGCTGACATTTGCTGAGCGTGTACCATGCCAGGAACTGCTCAAGCACCTCACCTGTGCCCACTCATCCTCACAGTAACTCTGTAATCAGCCTCAGTTTCTTCATGGATGGCCCGTAGAAAAGACACAAAGAAAGATGACCTACCCAAGGTCATCCAGGTAGAAAGTAGTGAAGCTGGGATTCAAACCCAAACCTAGATGTGTTACCCTTGTCCTTGTTAGCTTTAATGGTCCACTTGACACAGCCCGTTGTCAGCCATCCAGCTGAGAACCTGAATTGGGTAATGATGTAGATCAAATTGGCATGTCTTGATTGATAATTGCTATAGGAGGACCCAGCCCACTATGGCAGTGCATCCCTCAGCAAGTGATCCCAAGTGTACAAGAAAGCTAACTGACTATAAGCCAGCCTAGGAACCAGAAGCCAGAGTTCTCCATGGTTCCTGCTTGTACTTCCTTGGCTGTGAAGTGAGTTCCTTGGTCAGAGGCAATGCTGTATAGACTAACAAGGAGACCTGCTTTCAAGTTCCTGCCTTGAGCCTCTGCCTTGACTTCCCTCAGTGATGGACTAGTATGGTTCATCACAGACTAGCAAGCTAAAATAAGCCCTTCCTCCCCTAAGGGAGTTTCATCACAGCAACAGAAATAAAGCTGGAACACCAATTTAAGAGTCTCCCCAGCCAGGCAGCAGTGGTGCATGCCTTTAATCCCAGCACTCAGGAGGCAGAGGCAGGCAGATCTCTGTGACTTCAAGGCCAGCCTGGTCTACAGAGTTAGTTCCAGAACAACTAGGGCTGTTACACAGAGAAACCCTGTCTCTAAAAACAAAACCAAACAAAACAAAAAGTCTCCCTGATTGGGGCTGGAGAGATGGCTCAGCAGTTAAGGACACTGGCTGTTCTTCTCTCAGTTTGGGTTCGATTCCAAGAACCTACATGACAGCTCACAACCGTAACTCCAAGATCTGGCACCCTCACATAGACATGCATGCAGGCAAAACACCAATGCACATAAAACAAAAATAAATTGTTTTTTTAAAAAGTCCCCCTGGTAGGACTGAGATAGGATTCCACTGTAAGTAGATTCTCTTGAACTCCACTGGACACTGCCTACCAATTGTAGGGAGAAGAAGGAGCCCCATGGCCCTCAGACGGCAACTGTGATTGAGCTCCCCATCAGTCTAGGTGTGGAATTTACCCAGTCTGTAAGTCTCAGCAAGTTCTCCTCCCCCAGAAGCTCCTCAAACCATCACAAAGATGGAGAGCTTTGGCCAGCTGAGCCAAAGTTGGACACAGGTCTGTCTGGAGTCAACTCAGAATGGTAGTTTTCCTGTCAGCTCAAGTTCTCTCTCAATTCTACCTCAAGTCAGATCATGCCTTCCATTCCAAATAAGACTGTTGTCTTTCTGTTTGCCTGTCCACGGCTATTAAACACTCTTCTAGGGAGCTGGAGAGATGGCTCAGTGGTTAAGAGTACCAGCTGCTCTTCCAGAGGACCCGGGTTCAATTCCCAGCACCCACGTGGCAGCTCACAACTGTCAGTAACTCCAGTTCCAGGGAATCTGACACCTTCACACCAATGTACATAAAATAAAAAATAAAGATAAAAAAGAACAAAGTATAAAAGAAAAAAAACACTCTTCGAATATTCCCTTATTCCCCAGGAATCTATGTCTGCATCCTCTTGAACCCACTCCATCCAAAACCTAACCATGACCTACAAAGGAACTGCAGTTAAACTGAAAGCAGGCTTCTTCCCAACAGTCTCAGAGACCAGATGACAGTGAGGTCAAATGGTTAACAGAGAACCAGACCTCCATGAGTAAGCAGTACACTTGCTTAGCCCAGCGATACAAAAGATTTCTAGGGCCCCATGCTGCTGGAATCAGGATGTGTGGCACATCTGTGCGACAGGCATTTTAACATGCCCCACTACAAATCTGACACACTTCCCACTTTACGAACCTTGGGTGTGTTGGATTTACCTCGTTGGTGAAACAGAGTCCCACCCTACATAGCTGCATGGCCCTAAGATGTTTGTCCTTTAGAGTCTAAGCCATGTAACTCTCAGCCTCAGATAAGAGCACAGTGACTGTATGTCCCCTCTCTCCTCCTGTGAAAGCATCTTGCCTTAACAAATGCATTGAGACGGGGTTGCCACTGGGTTAGATGATGCTTAATTAGGGTTTCTATTGCTGTGAAGAGACAGTATGACCATAGCAACTCTTATAAAGGAAAACATTTAATTGGGGCTGGCTTACAGTTCAGAGGTTCAGTCCATTATCAGTATGGTAGGAAGCAGGGAGGCACACAGGCAAGCATGGTGTTGGAGAAGGAACTGAGAGTTCTGTATCTGGATTGGCAGGCAGCAGGAAGAGCAAGTGAGTCACTGGGTCAGGCTTGAGCTTCTAAAACCTCAAAGCTTGCCCCCAGTGACACACTTCCTCCATCAAGACCATACCTGCTAATAGTGCCACTCTCTATGAGCCTAAGGGGGCCATTTTCATTCAAACCACCACATTCCACTCTCTGGCCCCCATAGGCCTGTAGCCATATCGTAGTGCAAAAATGCATTCAGTCTCTAATTTCAAAATCTCCATAGTCTGTAACAGTCTCAAACTTGTTTAAAAGCCCTAGGTCCAACGTCTCTTCTGAGACTCACAGAAATCTCTTAACGAATGCCCTGGAAATCAAAATGAAAAGGTAGATCACGTACTTCCAACATATCATGGCACAACCTATACCTTACTGTTCCAAAAGGAAGAAAGTGAGGAAACACTGGACCAAAGCGAGTCCAAAAACCATCTGGGCAAACTCCAAATTCTGCCCTTCCCTGTCTGATGTCAAAGTGCTCTTCAGATCTCCAGTTCCTTTCAGCTTTGTTGATGGCAACACATTTCTCTCTCTTGGGCTGGTTCCACTCCCTGTTAGCAGCTCTCCTCAGCAGGTATCCCACCACTCTGGCATCTCTAACATCTTGGGGTCTCCAAGGCCATCCAGGTGTCAGTGTCACAGCTTCACACAATGGCCTCTCTAGGCCTCCACGCAGGGATACCTCTGCCACGTGCCTGGCCTCACAGCAGCTCTCCTTAGCTGCAGAGGGAGGTTCCACAACCCCTTTCTACTATCCTTGACTCTAAAGCCAGAACCGCATGGCCAAAGCTGCCAAATTCTGCTGCTTGCTGGAGCTGGAGTATGACCCCCTTGTTTAATGACACCTTCACCAGCTTTCTTTCTTGCTATTTTCTTCCACTGCCTAAGCTGGGATGTGCGGGAACTCACTCTGTAGACCAGGCTGACCTTAAACTCAGAGATTTGCTTGCCTCTGTCTCCTGAGTGCTGGGATTAAAGGCGTATACCACCACGCCTGGACCTAACTTGTTCTTTAATTCCTTTTCACAAATTAGAAGCTTAGTTGGGTGAGGTCTTACCCTGAGGCCCCCACACCCTTTATTCCATTTAGCATCAGGCTTTTCTTTAAATTTTTTCTTGTGGTCTTTTTCTCCTCAAACTGTGTATTTTGTATTTTTCCTTGCTCAGCTTGCTCCTTTTCATTATAGATCTGCAGAATACTGCCCACTAATAACCAAGTAACACAGTCAATGCTGGGTTGTTTTGAAATGTCCTCTGCCAAAACAGTTAATCCATAACTCTTCAACTTAACCTAGGGCAGATTTTTTGAACAAGGGCAGAAAGCAACCATGTTCTTTGCCAAAATATCACAAGAACAGTCTCTAGGCCACATGTTAATATTCTCCCCTGAAACCTCTTGAGCCAGGCCCCCACAGTTCAAATCACCCTCAGCACCACTGTCTTCCATGTTCCTACTGGAATGGCCCATTAAGCTGTACTTAAAGTGTTCGACTGTTTTCCTAACCCAGAGACCCAAAGTCCACATTCCTCCAAATAAAAACATGGCCAGCTAATCACAGCAACACCCCAGTCCCTGGTACCAACTTCTGTCTTAGTTAGGGTTTCTATTGCTGTGAAAAGACACCATGACCACAGAAACTCTTATAAAGGAAAACATTTTAATTGCAGGGGGGGGGGTAGCTTACAGTTCAGAGGTTTAGTCCACTATCATCATGATGGGAAGCATAGAGGTATGAAGGCAGACGTGGTGCTGGAGAGGTAACTGGGAGTGCTACATCTGGATGGGCAGGCAGCAGGAAGAGCAAGTGAGCCACTGGGCCTGGCTTGAGCTTCTGAAAACTCAAAGCCCCCCCCCCAATGAGGCCACACCCACTCCAACAAGGCCACACCTCCTAGGAGTGCCCCTCCCTATGGGCTTAAGCAGACCATTTTCATTCAAACCACCACAGATGAGGACTGCCACGGGGACCTCCCAGAACATTCGTGTAGAACTCGGCACTGTTCGGAGGAAGCTGGACCTAGTGATGGGGAGGCCTTTGAGAGGAAACAGAGCCAGATGAAGGAGAGCTTTCATCCCCTCTTTCAACAGCTCCGCAGCCCCTCCTTGGAGTATGAGGGAAAAGATGGGCCGTAAATGGACATTTGCAAAGCAGAAACCACAGAGAACAAGGAATTTCATCTTCAACCTCACGGTGCCACGGCATCCAGTTATCTGACGTAACGAAGTAGGGTTCTGTGGGAGAGGGAGTCAGAGAGACTAAGAGAATATGTTATGGAAGATATTCACCATCTCTCTCGTGTAGTGCAGAGCTATTCTCTCCCAAGTCCTCAGGGGCCAGAGAGAAAATCCTAATGGGAAAATAAAAAAAAAAAAAAAAACAGAACAGAAAGCTGTCACGTGGTTCTCTTTGGTTTTTTCCACGTTTCACCAACATGTAGAGTTCTAGGGAAGCAGATTTTGCCAGAATTAGTATTTTCAACATGGCGAATTGTCTTCAAAGCAGGTGTAGGGGGTGGGAAGGTTTCCTGTCCCTAGAAGGTGTTTCTATTGAGGTTGGGAAAGCCTTTTCCATGGAGGCCATAAGAAAACGTGCCTAGTGGCCTTGCAGCTTCCTCCAAAGCTCTAGGGTGAGGTGACCCACTGGGCATGCATGTTATCTGACCCAGTGATAAGACTCCCTAGGGAGTTAGCCACACAGACGAAGCACAGTGATAGGGTGTAAAGAAAACAACCAACACTCAAAGGCGGACTTCATCACTCCCCTTTCCAACAGCCACCACGGTAACAGCTCGGCACCCACCCCCCCTTTCCACTCACTAACAAACACCTGTTGAGTGTCCCATGTGGGCCAGACACTACAGGGAGATGGTGGCTGGGGCCAGCAAGGTACACCGTGGGTACCATCCATGGCCATTGGTACTACCTCATACTAACAAAACCGTCAACTGGACAAGTGAAGGCAGTGTGTGACGGCCATGCTAGAAGGTGTCTTGGCTGCATCACTGAGAGATAACTCCCATTTGTGATAGGGTCAGGGACGGGAAGCACTGTGAACAGGTGCCATGGAGGAGAAAAGCCAGAGGAAATATGCCCCAGCTAAGTCAGAACGCATTCCTGCAGGGCCTGAGGCACGATGAAGACTGGGCCTTGTTCCCAGGGCAGCTCGGGAAGGCAAGGAAGGGAGTAACCACGATGGCTTAGAACTGTCACACTGGGACATGGGAGCAGGGCCACGCCCAGTGTGCCGGGGCCTCTGATCAGGGCCCTGACACTAGAATATGCCAATTGACAAATGACTGTGGCAGGTGGCGAAAGGGAACATGGGTCAGTGTAGATGTAACCAACCGTCTTATTAAATAAGAAACACAGAAACAATGTAAAAGAGAAAGCCGAGAAGTCAGAGCTCAGAGCTAAAATCTCACCCTTCCTCCTGCTGTCCCAGCTTCGCGAAAAGAGAGCTACTTCCTGTCGGTTCGTTTTTTTAAAGTATGTTGTTCTGCCTTCTCATTGGTTGTAAACCCAAACACATGACTGCCTCGTCACTGTCTGAATGTACAGCCCCCTAGGTCTTAAAGGCATATGTCTCCAATGCTGGCTGTATCCCTGAACACACAGAGATCTTATGGGATTAAAGGCGTGTGCCACCACCGCCACACTCTTGCTATGGCTCTAATAGCTCTGACTCCCAGACAACTTTATTTATTAACATACAATCAAAATAATAATTCAGTACAATTAGATTATCACCACAGGTCAGGGCTTGCTTTGTCTGCCCTTGCTCCCTTCGATCTGAACACGGTAGGACCGTGAGAAACAATAGGCATGGCCACCATCCAGACACTGCCCACCGTCGCTTGGCACCAAGCAGGACCCTGGCACTGGAGAGAAAATTAGACTAGTCGGATGAGGCACTTGCTGACCGGCTGGCCTTTAGGTTTGGGCCATGAGCAGACACCTCTGGACAGGGGCCCCATTTCCAGAGTCACTTTGAGAGTTCTGCCCAGCTCCCACAGCCTGAACCTTGACCATGGCCACATACTCCCAGAAGGGTAGAGGAGAGTTAGAGTCTAAGAGATCTAAAGCCTGGAGCCATGCTAGTATATTTGGGATAACAGCAAAAGAAAAATGGGTAGGGGGTGGGGTGGGGGGTGGAGATAAGCTTTGTCCACTTTTTTCTGGATCTGACATTTTGCTTGATTATCCATACTCATCATCGTTATTACAAATGGTTGGAGGATCATACATGTTTATACCCATGTTTAAAAACTATATTAAGAAGGTTGGTAAGGCTGGGCAGCGGTGTCGCACGGCTTTAATCCCAGCACTTGGGAGGCAGAGGCAGGCGGATCTCTGTGAGTTCAAGGCCAGCCTGGTCTATAGAGTGAGATCCAGGACAGGCACCAAAACTACACAGAGAAACCCTATCTTGGGGGAAAAAAGAAGAAGAAGGTTGGTAAGATGTTCTAGTCTGAGTTTGATTGTTGGAACACACACAGGATAGAAAAGAGAGAAACGGCTCTCATAAGTTGTCCTATCTCCTCCACATGTGCATCTCTCTCTCTCTCTCACTCTCTCTCTCTCTCTCTCTCTCTCTCTCTCTCTCTCTCTCACACACACACACACACACACACACACACACACACACACCTTGTCAGCCTACACCCACGGCTCCAAATTTACACTTAAATCAGGCAAAGCAAGGCAGTATTTCTTGAGTCCTTGTACGTCCGACTTTACATCAATATAGTTGAAATACCTGGCAGGAATGACTGAGCTGGAAATGTTTATTTTAGCTCACAGTTCAGAGCAGTTTAGGCCATGGTGACTGGGAGCTGTCTTACTGGGTCTGGGGGTGTGGCCAAACATGCGGTGGGAGCCTGTGACTGATGGGAAGCAGAGAGAACAGGAAGCAGCCAGGGATAATATACCCCCAGGAACCCTCCTCCCCTGGTGTCCTAGTTCTTAGCTCCCCACAATAGCACCACAGCTCAAGGGCTCAAACACAGGTGGGCCTGTGGGGGGGGTATTTCAGATTCAGACCAAGCCCGAACGTGAAGGGCATCGGTCCCTCCTTCAAACCCATGACGGCTTTGGAAGGAGTCCCCAAGCTGCAGGAGGACTAGGAAGAGGCCTTCCACCCTAAGAAATGACAGTCCTCTCTCTGACATCTCTTTGGTCTATGTCATCCCTCCAGGGCACTCGGTCTGAACTTCCGTACTGGCATCGGGGATGCTCTCTGTCTTTGAAGAAGGAAGAAAGCCCGCCCCAGCGGCTGTGGGCCGTCTCACCAGCGACTCGGAGCGGAAGTGCTTTAGTGGCGCATGTGGCGCGTGCCTGGAGGCCACGGGAACTTCGAAGCTCTCAGTGGCCCTCCCAGAGGCCGGGTGGGAATTGTTGTTCATAGTGCCAAAGTCCTACTACTGCGTTTTCAATGGGTCCCTGTACATAGTCTCTTGCCTCTGCCCCCACCCCACCTCTTGCTATACTGGAACCGATTTATACAATGTGGGAATTTTGTTACCTTTTTAATCGAGGGCAACTTCCTTTTCCAGCACTTCCGTGGTAAGGTGTTTGCTTTTTTTTTTCTCCCCCAGGAAGGAGGGCTAACCACATTACATTGCTTTTCTCTTTTTTCTTTTCACTTTATTAACAAGGGGGAGGGAGTATTAGTATTAGCGCCACTATATCTACTGGATTTTAGGTAGGAAGAATTTCTTTCTTTTTTTAAGGTAGTTTGGCATTTGGGAGATGTCTTTGTGGGAAGGGCTGAGGTTGGTCCTCTGGCTCAACATTGGATGGGTTCACAAATAGCAGGCCTTCCGCGTCAAGCCCATTCCCAGTTTCCCCGGCTGCCTTTTGGGGACCTTGCCTCAGCCCGATGCCAAGAGGTGGGTCTGGCTTCTCAACTGCTTGGATAATTGGGGAGCGGGTGTCTGCCCTCTTTACAAATCTTTTTTAAATACCAGCAGAAAGGGCTCCCACACTTGATGATGCCATCATTACTCTTAGGAAATGAAAAGAGTGGTCTTTCGGCCCCCGCTCGCACAAAGGTGAACATCTCTGGGTTTCTTTGCTCATCCTCACTGCCTTTTCTTGGTGTGGCATTTGACAAGATTTCAGCTCGAAGCCTCACTATCAACTGATTTTATTTTTGTTCGTGTGTGTGTATGTGTGTGTGTGTGTGTGTGTGTGTGTGTGTGTGTGTGTGTGTGTTTGGGCCAATTTTAGATACCTGAGTGCACTTTTTTTTTAGTTAGTTGTAACTTTGAAAGAAGGAAAGCCAAGAGATCTATCTCGTATAAATGTCTCGACGTGGATTCTGTTTGCTGTCCTTGTCCCCTTCCCCTCCCCAGCCCTGTGACCCCACGATACACTGCACAAATAAAATACTAGGGAGTTTGAATAAAAGCAGTTTTTCTAACTTGTTTCTCATTTGTTGTAACTCAATAAAGCAAAGACTAAACATTTTTATAACCTTTCCTCTGCTCCTTGCTCATCATTGCTATCCGGCTCCTGAGGTCTCAGCCTACACTCCTTCCTGACGGGGCACCTCCCACTGCCAATTCATTGTGACCTTATTTTTTTAAGGTTTAGTGTGTGTGTGTGTGTGTGTGTGTGTGTGTGTGTGTGTGTGTGTATGTGTGTGCATGATGAAACAGGAATTATCCCTTCTGTTCATATCCCTGTGACCCAAATTCTAGTCATGGTAACACTTGGCTGTAAGGGAGGCTGGCCAAGTGGCCCAGAGCCAGAAGTGGAGGAGCCCCTCCCCTAAGAGGAAAGTGGAGTGGCCATCATGGTCAAGACAATCAACCACAAGGAGATTTAGCTACATCTGACCTCAAGGCCACCCCCCTCCCTAGCTAGATGAACCACCACCAGCTACTTTTCATTGCATCTGGGTTAATCCGAGAATCATGACCAGTGCCATCCTGGACTCAGAATTGATTCGAGACTTTCCGAGGTCAGAGCCCACTCTGACCCATTGTGTAAGATGTCTCGAGTGTCTGGAAGATCACCTAACCCATCAGTTTCTGTCAGGTACACACTTGTGGCTGCTGTCATCTCCGGGGCATCCTCCAGACAAGTGATGAACCGCTCCAGAGATGGTTTCAGGGAACAGCGTCTGCTTTATGGTACACGAGCAACCATTTATATAGCGGAAGTCTATCGACTACAGCGGGTTAGCACATGACCTCGGATTGGACAGTGGGCGCTCAGACCACCTCTCTCTGCGGAGGAAGCACCTTAGAGGAGATGTGGGGGGCGGGGGTGCAGATTCGTCCTCAGGCTAGCTACTGCCACTCACACTACTTCAGAACCCATGGTTCTGACTTCAGACATAGTGTGCCAAGCTTCTTATTTAGAAGTGCAGAGTGCCAGCTAGGCTGGCTGCCGGGTCAGGCCTGCCAAATGCCTCGTACATATGGTGGTAACAAGTCAAGCTGGGTGAGGCCAGAGGCTTTGGGGGCTGATAAGAGAGAAGACTCTTGAGAAAGGAAACAGGAAGGGGCATTGAGAGTCACACCCAAGGAGGGGTTCCTCGGAGTGTCCACCCAACCAGACAAAAGGACGGACAATCTAGAACAGGAGCTCCAGGCTCATGTCCAGCCATAAGGAAGGGAACAGGTGAGTGAGGCTGGCCTATATGCATCTTTCTTCCTCCTGAGTTCCAGGGGTATAAAGAGGTGAAGGGGGAGGGGGCGGCTATGGTGCTTAAGGGCACACTCTGGAGGTCAAAATGCCTGAAGTCAACTCTCTGTTCTGCTACTGTCTGAGGTGCTTTCCTATGGATGTGATAAAGCACCGTGACCAAGGCAACTTATGATAGCATTTAAGAGATGGGGGAGGGGAGGGAGAGGGGGAGGGAGGGAGGGAGGGACAGAGAGAGATAGAGAGGGAGGGAGGGAGGGAGGGAGGGAGGGAGGAAGAGGCAGAGAGAGGGAGGAAGGGAGGGAGGGAGAAGGAAGGAGGGAGGGAGAGAGAGAGAGAGAGAGAGAGAGAGAGAGAGAGAGAGAGAGAGAGAGAGAGAGAGAGATTGATTTAGCACTGGCAGAGCTGACTCATTCTGGTCCCCCACTGCCTCTCTTCCTGTGTTCCCAGCACCTGGCTCCTCATCACCCCCATGCTGTCCTGTCCTTCCCGTTAATGAGTGTCTCCAGCCCGTCTCCACAGGTGGCTGCACTTCTCTCCCGCTATTTACCACCCTGGCAGTTAGGCTTGCCACTGCCATTTAAAGGAATCCTTGGAGCAAGTCAGTGGGAGCGACCATCAAATGCCTAATGTCTGTGGAAACCAAAGAACGGGGCCCTGATAATGGGCGGGAATGAGAAACACGGAAGATGGCCTTTTAACCACCCAGCAAAATGTGTCCTTTTAACCACCCAGCAAAATGTGTCAAGCTGTGTTTCTCCGGTGGGAATGACTGAAGAGTGGCAGACCTAGGAGAGAGTCTGTGGGGCAGGCAAGGTTCTTGAGACAGTGGGAGAGAGAGGCAGGTGGAGTGGCCTGTGGCTTCATCTGTCTGTCTGTCTATCTATCTATCTATCTATCTATCTATCTATCTATCTATCTATCTATCTATCTATCTATCTATCTACCTGTCTGTCTGTCTGTCTGTCTGTCTGTCTATCTATCTATCTATCATCTATCTATCATGGACTCTTTGCACCCTTAGCACTTTCTTCAAGGGATTTTCTCTTCACCCTCTGTCGAGGGTGGGAACTGCCCATCACGGGAACTTTCCTCCCCCAGCCAGGGGAGAGCCATTACACTTTAGTGCATCTAGACAGGGTACAAGGCTGTGCACACACAAAATCCAATCTGGATCAGTCAGGTTCTTGTAGAAAGGGCTGTTCTTTCCTATGGTGAGTATGATCATGGTTCTGTGACTTTGTCTGGGAGACCTGAACAAATATCTATGAGCCCACGCTAGGTCATCAACAACAGACCCCTACAAATGGCCCCTCCCAAGTTTAGCTTGACGAACGGATAAGTTTAACAGAGGTTGCTTACGGGAGTGGGGGGATCTCAGGCATGTACATCACCTGGCATGGATGACAGCTTACAAGGGCTGAGTCACTCTGTGCCACCGGCTGGTGGCAGCTGCTTACAGCTTTTTCTTTTTTTTTTTATTATAATTAAGAAATTGTTTACTCATTTTGCATGCCAATCACAGATCCCCTCTTCCCTCCAGCCTCCCCTTTACCTCATGGGGAGCTTCACCTCCTTAGCCTTGTAAGTTTCCTGGGGCTTATAAGCCTTTTTCCTCCCTCCTCTTTTTTCCCCCTCCCGCCCTGCTCCTCCCCCCCCCCCCCCCCGTAGGAAAGAACACTTCAACCCAGAGGAGACAGCCATGTAAGCCTCCGGAGGTCAGAAGTCTTGCCAGGAGAGGAAGCCAGTGTAGAAGTAAAAATGCCACGTGGCCCAAAGAGTCAGGAAGGGAGTGTCATCAGGAAGGAGTAGAGGTGATGGTAGATGGTGGCAGTGACATCGTTTGCATCCCTGAAGTCGGCAGTTCCTAAGACCATCTCCCAGTCCTTCCATTTTTATAAAGCCAACACAGCTCCCCTTTTGACAGGAGCTAAACAAATAAACAAACTCCGGAGTTGGATGTCTGTCGCTAAAATATCCAAGTTCTAATGGGTCGATCAGATTGCAACAAAAAAAAAAAAAAAAAAAAAAAAAAAAAAAAAACAAGGAAAATGAAATACATGTAAAGAGACACACAGAGCTAGTGTCCATAGACACATAGACATCCAGCTGCCGAGCTGGATGATGCAAGGCTATGTCGTCAAGATTCAAATGTGGTCCCTGGCTCTCCAGCAGCAGCCATTGGACAGGGCGCCCGGGTGAATGGCATGTTCCTTAAAGGTGAAGAAACTACGCTCCCACCTCCTCCAGCACTCAAGTGGGTGAGCAGTCAACCGACCCAATCACATATCATGCTGACTTCAGAGTGTAGACCTGGAGAGAAGAGAAGCCGACCAAAGTAAAGGATACTGAGTGCGTCCAACAGGCATGAGCACACTTCTCTCTCTAGCACACTTCTCTCTCTAGCACACTTCTCTCTCTAGCACACTTCTCTCTCTAGCACACTTCTCTCTCTAGCACGCTCGCACAACCACTTCCAGCCACAGCCCTGGGGAATAACAGCTCTCTGAGGCCTGACTGTACAATCTGGCCTGAACCAGGAGTACTGTCAGCTCCTCCCTCTGTGGACGCTGGAAAGCTCCCCATCTAAACCACCTCCCAGCAGAACATACTTAGGAACCATGGCTGACACGGGCCCTGGCTCTAGTGATGGTGGGAGGGGTCAACACAAAGGAGTAAAAATGTACTTGAGCACATTCCAGAAAGCATTTGAGTCAGATATCCCACCGAGTGGAAGAAGCACTCTCAAGTTCCTCTCGACTTTGAAGAACCTAGACTCTCACGGGGGAAAACAAGTTTTCCATCAACCATTCTAAACCCTCCTCCCATAACAAATGCTTCGAGGAGTAGACTCTTGTCTGGATCTTCGCAGGAAAGAGGTGGAGCTTACACTGGGTCATTTATTCGAAGTACTGTTTACAGAAGTGTAGGTAGGGTTTAGGGAAACCACGGCGGAGGGAGGAAGGGAGCTTGGCTAGAAAAGGCAAAGGACCAGAGGCGGACAGTTGTACTGAGCAGGCCACCTGAAAGGAGATATAAGCCGTGGTGAGCCAGCGGGAAGAGAGTCAAGGCAATAAACACTCTGAAATCACCCTCTGCTCCTCGGCTACTGCCTCCAAAGAGCCAACCCCAAGCAGAAGCCAAGCACAAAAATCTCTGTTGATCAAATCCTTCCGATGGTCCAGGAAATAGATCAGCCAACGGAATGGACTCAAGATGGCAAACACACACCACCCTTGCCATTGTACCACATTCCGGACTTAGAGCGAGCAATAATGAATCAACCTAACCTTCACCTGTCAGGCTTCATAATACTTAAGAAAGCGCCCAATCACGGCTCTGACTTTAGAATGTGAGACGAGACATGTCGTGGGTGCCACTGGCTGCCTAGCTAACGGTTACTTCCTCTCTCCTTGCTGTTTTGTTTTGAATTTGTGTGTACATATATGTGCGGGTGCGTTTGCCTCTGTGTGTGTCTGTGTGTGCGTGCATGTGTGCCTGTGTATGGGTCAGAAGTCTACATCAGGGATTTTCCTCTCTCGCGCTTCACCTTAATTTTCAAGACAGAGTCTCTCAGTGAACCTGGAACTCACTACTATTTCAGCTGGACCTGCCGCCTAGCAGGCTGCCAAATCCTGCTTGATTCTGCATGCCCGTTGCCCACCCTGCCCATCCGTTCCCACCCACCCCCACCCCTTCCCACCCCTGCCAACCAAACAAATTTATATTCTCTATTCAACCCCAGGCTTGGAACTTACTTGACTCCCCAACTTCCCTTGCGGCTAAGGTGACTACTAGACGTGGCCAGAAGACCAGTGTATAGCTGCTGCCGTTAACCCTCCTCTCGTCCTACCAACGAACTGAATCCATGCCCCAGCTGCCTGCTTACAAACTTCTCTATATGTGAGAAAGGAAAGAGCTTTATTTGTTTAGTTAACTTTGCATTGGAGAATTCTGATATTTGCAACTCATAACCAGCACAAAACCCGAATACCATCCCCACACGACATGGAAATCTCTTCATTCCTATGTCGATTCCTCTACCCCTGCACTCATTGGGAATGGAGTTCCAAAGTGGGAGATGAGTTCGACGTAGTTTGTTTCCTGTTCAAAGGAAATTTGATCTGTGTTTGAAGGACTAGTAGGTATTTGCCACGTAAGGAAAACACAGGAGGCAGAAATGAAAGGATTTATTCAGGATTCTAAGGAGTAAAGCTCCAACAAGTAGGAAACTATAACCAAGAACGAAACCGACAATTTTGAACAAGCAGTTTGGACAATCAAGTCACCGTATCTCAAGCCCAGATGAGGGGCTGGGAATGCAGCTGAGCGGTGGAGTGCTCATCTAACATGCAAAGCCCTGGGCTAGATCCCTGGTGCCACATGCAACTAGGCATGGGGGCGGGGGGGGGGGGGGGGCACATTTGTCATCCTAGGACTCAGGAGGTAGATTCGAGATCATCAAAAATTCAAAGTCACCTTTGGAAATCTGATGACAGCCTGGCCTCCAGGAGACCCTGTTTCCAAAAAGCAAAATCAGAAGTGATTATTTATTTGGAATGAACCTAAAAAACAAGCACTGTCTGGGATTTTCTGATATAAGTACATCAGCATATAGGAAACAAACAGAAAGGTATGTTTGAAGTCTTTTACCTTGAGATTACTTCAGAATAGCTGAATTTACATCACAAGTCCTAGAATTAGGTCACTCTCTCCAAATCAGTGCCCTGGCTCCTTACATAGTCTGTCTCTCTCTCAGAGGACTGATGAGTGAATGGTCCCTAAGCTGATACAATCTTTCCTCTTGGAATGCCCACGGCTTCCCCTTTTCTTGCCTAAATTTCACCCATTCCTAAAAACCTAACCTAAATTCCACCAGACCAAGTAAAAGAAAATCTGAGATGGGGAAACTGAATTTAAGGATGACATCCATCCAAACTGGCTCTCAGGATGCGCTGTTCTTTTGAATTCCTAGGCAATCATCAGGACCAGCACTTACTTCTAATCACATCTGAGCTGTCTGGTTTCTTCTTCTCTTGTGAGGCTCCTGCAAGCTTCCATCTCCCCAGTATTGCTGCTCCCCCTTAATAACAGCACACACACACACACACACATACACACACACACACACACACACACACACACACACACACACACCTGCCCATTCAGAAAGTCCCCTGCAGTCCTGTTCTAACTACCACATATAATGCCGGAGCGGTACCGACACAGAACATGACCCTTCTGTCTATGGATGGTCATATGACTCAGGCCTTGCCAATAACAGCGCATCTCTGACCTCAGTCAATAGTCCAAGGGATACACAAATGACTCAGACTGGGCCAGCCATTGTTAAAGTTTACAGACATTGAAGGGGGGCAGCTTCAGAGAACAGGGTGTGAGGAAACCAGGCCACAAAGAGTGCACATGCAAAGTGTTTAAGACAAGTCACCATGGGCCAAACATGGAAGCCTGGTTAATGTCTCTTAGGAAGACAAGAAAAAATACATTCTCTTTTAGTCTGGTTTTGCTTGCTTAGCCTATGCTTCCAGGATGGACCATGTGGTCACGTTTTCAATAGACTCTCATGAACAAGTTCCAGCAAATGAGAAATAAAGCGGAAAACCACCTGGAGCCACACCCCTGTTTCCAGCACAGGCCTTGTTACGCGTTTCCACGGATGCTACATGTCTCCACATTGGCTCATACTACCTTCCACTTTGTGGGAACGCTTATGAGGCCTAGAAGAGGCAGGCACGTGACTAAAGCATGGAAGAAAATGAGTGTGTCACACGGGCTAGCTGGGACAACACTCATCCACCTGCCTCAAGGAGTCAGGGGTCCAGGAATTCTGGCCCTGGCTTTAACACTAACGGGGTCATGACCCTGGGAAAGTCAGTCACTCTTCCCACTTCAGCCTCCGTCTCCTCTCTTGAAAACCAGGGGTTTGGACTTTTTTTTTCCCCTTAGTTTTTCAAGACAGGGTTTCTCCATGTAGTTTCAGTGCCTGTCCTGGATCTCACTCTGTAGACCAGTCTGACCTCGAACTCACAGAGATCTGCCTGCCTCTGCCTCCCGAGTGCCGGGATTAAAGTCATGCTCCACCACCGCCCAGCTGGGGGTTTAGACTTTTTAACTGCCATTCCAACTCTGAGATTTGATGGTTCCCGGAGCCAGGACCAGCATGATGAGCAGAGGCTACAGATCTCAGCACTCTATCTCTACCCCCAACCAAAGCCTTCGCAGAAGTTTCACAGGACAGTTGGAAGCTGAGTGTACTTCCGGGCGATAGCTCTCAAGCTTATGAGCAAAGAGTGTCAGCAAGGTCCCCTGGAGAACTCTGGAGAAGCTGGAGCCCACAGTGTATAATTAAAGACGGGCAGACGATGGGCTGGGAAAGTGAAAAGCAGACCGTGGAGAATATTTATCTAAACCCGGAACATGTCATTCAGCATCTCTCCTCTGCCAAGCTACAGCCACAGTGGCGCCTGTTGAATAAAACAGAGGACCTTTGTTTGAGGTCATTTAACCAGCTGCACCAGAGAGACAGCTGCCCCTGGTCCACGTCTGGATGCAACCTCTACCCCGAAGAGGTGGATGAACCTTCCAGGTACCATCGCCAGAACCACGCTAAAGGCTGAGCTGGGCTGAGCGGAATGACTTTCTCCCTGAGGGATTTTTCTCAATCCACAAGTGCTCCGAGGGATGTTTTGCATGGTCCCTCCAAGCCCCCGGCGTAGCGGAATGGCTGCATATTGTGTAAGAATAGCTAGGGCACTGGGAAGGAAGGATGTCCATAGAACATTACAGTTTTGATCCTCCGCATTTGGGAAATTGCATAATTTTCCACATTAGAGGACGAAAGCCTGGACTTCAGAGTTCTTCAAGATCGGATTCGGGAATTCTCCCCAAGCCACACAGCTAATGAGTGTCAGAGCCAAGATGTCAAGCCAGGTTTCTCTGAAACCAAAGCCCAGGCCTTTAACCACAGCAGTCTGGGTCCTTCATTGAGTGACAGTCACGGCTGGGAACGATCACCACACCGAAAGCATGCACGTTAGGAATGGGCTGACACGTGGTGGATGTGTTCCGAACCCCTTTTCCCCCACACACACCCCGAAGCCAGTCACTCCTTCAGAGGGCTCTGAGAATCACATCTGTGGCCACGGAAAGCTGACGGGAATGGGGGATATGGCTGGGACAGGGCCTTTCAAAGAGCTGTGAAGAGGACTAAAATCAGACCTCTTAAACAACTAGACGATGGAGATTTTAACAATTCCTCTTGATTCATAAGGATGAAGAAACTGCTTCAAGATCGGATTCAGGAATTCTCGAATTCCCGAATGAAGAATTCGGGATGAAGAATGAAGAATTTCAAGTCTATGTCATGACCAAACAAAACTCTGATTTATGTAACTAGTGGCTCTGTCTGAGTTCTCAAGCTGATTTTTCTTTCTGTTCCTTATCATTTGTAAGAAGCTGCCTAGTTACGGGGTGTCTAGCCTTCCTCTCTGGCAGTGTGCTCACACACTGCTTTATAATTATTCTTCTGGGGAACTGTTTTCGCTCACTAGCCTGTGCAGTCCCTGAGGCAAGGATCTGACTTTGCTCATCTTTACATCCCCAATGTCCGGCCTAATACATCACAAGGTGATTAGTAAATATTGAGGAGGGAAGAAAGGGAGGGAGGGAACAGAGGGAGGAGAGAGGGAGGGGCGTGGGGGGGGAGGACTGAAAGATTAATGAGGAGATAAAAAAAGATCTGTGCAACTCATGTAAAATTAGCCCACCAAGAATAGGAGATACATTTTAGGTTTTTATTATGGGATGCATGGTCTTTGTCTGGCTTGAGCAGATTAACTGTAGGAGACTTTTGGAGGCAAATGGAGAAATCTGAATATAGATGATATTGGGAAACTATTATTAATTAATGGAGTTACATAAGGAAATGTACTCTTTGTTTACCACTGTATAATGAAGGGATGAAATGTAATTATATGTACATACACATAATTTAAATACTTAAAATGTTTCAAAAACACAAAATGGTAAATGAACCTCCTGCCTCCCTTCAGGAGGCCATCACTACACAACAAGCCTTGATTTATTCAACCAACCCCTTACCAGTAGACCTATGAGTTTTTTCCAATTTCTCTGCTGCCGTAATCTTTGCTCATTCTCCACCTCTCTTGTATCTGATTATTTCCGTAGGATGGATGTGGACAAAGCTTTGGCTTTGGAGATCAAAGCCAACCAGAAGGCTCTGAGGCCTGTCTGAGTGACAGACTGGGTTATGAAGCCACTAGTCCTTCCTTATTCACACCCTTTCCCTGAACGGGGGGGGGGGGGGGGGGGGTGTGGAGGGGTGGGAGGGTGGGGGGAGAGCTCCCGAGCAAGCTGCTTCCTGCCTGCCTGAGCTGACCCTAGCAAGCGGGAAAGCAGTGTTTCTACTAAACCACACATCCATTATTACCAAGGCAGGTGATTGGAGACTCCAGGTACACACTGACATTTTATAGACATAAAATTGGAGCTTATGGAGACTGCTATCCTGTCCAAGAATGGAAAGGTTTAGAAGCCACTTCTACGTAGACAAAGGGAAGGGCATGGGCCTAGAGATGCTGCGAGTACATAGCATAGCAATTACAGTTCCGCACTTTGTACACTGCTAGAAGCCAGGTGGCTTACAGCCTGTGACAGGGACAGGTCACTTGGCCTCTCCAGGCCTTGGTTTCCTTAAGTGTGGAGTAGGGAGCTAATGTCTACATCATGGAATTGTGACTTAGATTTCAATATGAGACACAATATGGTGTCATGTTGGGCTTTCAAGATTCTCAAGAAGCTACATGTGGTAGGTAGTGCATGCCTGTAATCCCAGCATCTGGAAGGTGGAGGCAGGAAGATATGGTGGTCAAGGCAAGCCTTGGCCACATAGCAAGTTAAAAGCCAGCCTGAGCCACTTGAGGGCCTATTTTTAAATAAAGAATCCCAAGAAGAACCCTGATCATCAGAGGTTACTCAACTGAAGATACTATGCCAAAGGGACTTTCTGAGACAGATGTAGGCAGAGTTGGAAGAATATTCAAGGGCTGTCAGGCACGCAGAGATTAGCCATGGGAGAGACATTATCACCATTAAAGCTGAAAGAACAAATAGATGGAACAGTGTTATCAGAGCCTAGTAAGAGAGAGCCACAGAGAAAGGCCAGGTCACATAGCTGGAGTCGTAGCTGTAGCTACTGCCAGTGATAAAGCAGACAAGAACTGAAAACACATTGCCCGAGGAAGAGGGGATACAGGAGGGGACATATCACCTCCAAAACTAAGATATAGGAAGAAGCAATAAAGAAACTTACCCCTTCACAAGCTAATTAGAAAGATAATGTTTTTAAAGGGTTTGAATAACCCTAAGGGTGAAGTAGCAGCACACATGCCTTGGATGTAACCAACGGCTCTCTCATTGGACTTAACACCCACTCACTAAGGGGGAAACTCTACCTGGTACTGGAAACCTAGCTAACTACTCTGCTCTAGTGAAGTCATGGCTATTGGAGAAGAATCTACAGCCACTAATTTACTAAACCAGCATCATCCCTAACAACTATTTAAACACTCGTCCTTGTACCCAAAGACAAGTGGAGTCCTCGCCCCTCATCGAGGTGGACAGAGAAAAGACCATGAGGCCTCAACCCTCAAAGAACTACAGGGAACTGAGGAATGCTGGGACTGAAGAAGGTGATCCTCCCCAGGGAAGAGCACACCAATCAGTTGTCCAGTGCCAAATGATTAGCCCTGAAAACACACATACAAGTAACATTATATGATCTGAGAAAGTTGTGTTTAGGAATGTATATGTGTATACCTTCATATACCCACACCCACCCACCCACTATCCCCACACACATACATACATATACGCATTTGATAACAATTAGTAAGGGGGAAAAAAAGACCAGAAATTTGAAGGAGAGCAGGGAGTATCTGGGAGAATTCTGAAGGAAGAAAGGGAAGGTAAAAAATGTTGTAATTATATTGTAATTTCAAAAATAAAATAGTTTTGTTTTTATTAAATGGAGGTATCCTGTGTAAGTAGATTATGCAATCTGGAAGGTGTGAGCTGTTCAATGAAATCTAAATGTCAAGGACAGGATGCTTCCCTAGAAGTTGTTGGCCAGGAAAGCACCAGAAGCCTCCAAACAACACAGGTTATTGCCATTGATCCTGCTGCCCACTAAAATTGGAAGGTGAGGATCTCATTACTGAAGACACCATGTACTTTGGGTACAGGACATAGAAATGGGATGGAATTGAGCAGGGTGGCTTTTATAGGAGCCGAAGCAGCTATGTAAACAGCTGGAGAAGAGCCATCAATAGCCTTACCAGGTTCAGTCAAGTGGTGGTGCATGCCTTTCATTCCAGCACTGGGAGGCAGAGGCAGACGGATCTTTGTGAGTTCAAGGCCAACCTGGTCTACAAAGTGAGCTCCAGGATATCCAGAGCTGTTACACAGAAAACCCTGTCTCAAAATACAAAACAAAAAAAAAGTCTTACCAGACTACATTGTTATTACTGTTATGTGGGTAACTGGCTATGCTCTGGTTGGATCTGAGGTTCAGTCCACAGGAAGTATTTCATGCCTAATACTGTGGACCTGGACAAAATCCATGGCTGGAAAGGTCACGGGCCCTAGGGATGAACTTACTGCTTATTTTACTATTTAATGTCAAATTCCTTTCTAAATACGGATGTTTACATCCACGGCTGCCCTCTGACTTACTGAAGATTCTTACAGAAACAGTGATTAGTGCAGAGACGCATGACCGGTGGGAGTCACTGTGGAGCGCTCACTCTCCAAAGGGACATCCTTAACATCCCCTCTGAGGCCAGGGGATGTCACAGAAGAGGGAACGAGAGAATTTAAGTGCCAAATGGTAAGACATAAGGCCATCAGACGCTGTCTTCTGGGCATGCTATGGATGTTGCACTTACGGACTCACACTTTCTGTGTTTGCCCGCACAGGACCTAGACAAGACCGGGACCAGTCAATGTTCAGTTGTGGATCAGGGAGAGGTTCATTGGGCCTAGCCTCTCCCCAGGAAGCTATCAACAGTTCATACGCTGTCTTCAGTGGTGTATCCAGCAGTGAGTTGCCCACACTCCAATGCACAGCTTCACACACAGGCCCATACAGGTAGCCCTGCATCATTGGTCACAAAACAAAGATATGATAGTGTGGGTGAGACTTGTTGGGAGTGAGGAGGGTTGATGGGCATAGGAGGGGGATAAAGAGATGAACATAACCAGAATATACTATATAAATGTGAAATTGTCCAAGAACAAATGAAAAATTAATATATTGCTGGGTACTTTTTCCTCCTGCCTTCCCGTCTTCCATCAGTGCTTTCCATATTTGAGTCCTACCAGAGGCCAGGTGACCAGGGGCTCTGCATGATTCCTGCCCACTCAGACCCATGCTTCCATTTGGATTGTCACAGCATCAAGAACACTAGACACCCGCAGCAGCACGTACGCCGCAGAAAGTGGTGGTCCAGCCAGACCACAGGGGAACAGAGTCCCCAGTCCAAGAAGCAGCTCCAGGAAGGCAACCACTCCCACGAACTCAAGTGGATTGCCATCGGCAGGAAACCCCGGCAAGGGCTGGTGAGATGGCTCAGTGGGTAGAGGTCTAGCTCTATAAGCCTGGTGACCTGAGTTCAATCCCGTGAACCTACATAAAGACAGACAGAACTGACTCCATAGTTGCCCCTGTGCCCTCCATGCATGCACCGTGGTACATGCATGCACACATGCAATAATTATTAGTGTTTTTTAAATATGTATGCACAAACATACAATGATAATATTTTTTACAAGAATTCCGATGAAACAGCTCTCAATCAGCAGCACTCAAATGCAAAGTGTTGAGATTCCTCCAGCTCAGCTCCCGCCCTTCTCTGAGGCACGAGAAAAGAGACACCCAACATGGCGATTAACTTGATGGCTCGTTTTACTAATTTGGGACCAGAACAAATTCTTTTTCTTCAGAACTAGGTTTTTAACTGTTGTGACTTTTTCTTTAAAATACAAAATAAGCCAGGCGGTGGTGGCGCACGCCTTTAATCCCAGCACTCGGAGGCAGAGGCAGGCGGATCTCTGTGAGTTTGAGGCCAGCCTGGACTACCAAGTGAGTTCCAGGAAAAGGCGCAAAGCTACACAGAGAAACCCTGTCTCGAAAAACCAAAATAAATAAATAAGTAAATAAAATAAAATAAAATAAAATGTGTGCACGCTGTGGCATGTAGTGTACATGTGTGTGTGCACACTTAAATGTGTAGCTTCTCATGCCTGTGAGTGCTTGAGGAGGTCAGAAGAGGACACTGGGTGTCCTGCTCTGTCACTCCCTGCCTTTTTCCCTTGAGACAGGGTCATTCACTGAACTGGTTTAGCTAGGCTGGCTGGCCAGTGAGCTCCCAGGATCTGCCTGTTTCCACCCCTCAATGCTGGGGTTGCAGACATACATGACCTAGCCCAGTTTTTACAGAGTCTGGAGGTTCAAACTCAGATCCTTATGTTTCCATAGCACGTGCTCTTCTTCCCCACTGAGCTCTCTCCCTGTTCTAGTTTGCTCCCTGCCGCCAGGATAAAACACTGACCAAAAACAATCTGGGAGAGGAAAGGGTTTATTTGGCACACAAGTCCCCATCACGGTCCAGCCTTGAGGGACGGCAGGACAGGAACTCAAGAAGGAGCAGAGACAGGAACCATGGAGGAAAACTGTGGTGGTATTTTGTTTGTGCTCTAACAGATGAAGCTTGCCTGGAGATCAGAGTGCGGAGCTAGCCACTAGTTAACCACAGAGGCCAGGCAGTGGTGGCACACACCTTTGATCCCAGCACTAGGGAGGTGGAGACAGGACCAGAAGGTGGGAGGAGACAGGATCTCACCCCATTTCGGTCTGAGGATTCAGTAGAGGTGAGAAGTCTCTCTAGAGGCTGGCTCCTTTACTTTTCTGATCTTTAAGCATTTACCTCAATATCTGACTCAGGGTTTTATTATTAAGACCAATTAGAATCCGCACTACAGAAAACTGCTTACTGGTTTGCTCCCCATGGCTTGCTCAGCTGCCTTTCTTATACAGCTCAGGCCCAGCTAGGGTCTAGGGATGGGACCACTCACAGTGGACTAGGCCCTCCCTCCTGTTATTGATTATCAGTCAAGAAAATGTCTCACAGATACACCCACATGCCAATTTGATGAAGGTAATTCTTCAACTGAGAATCCCTCTTGACAGTTATGTATAGGTTTATGTCAAGTTGACAAAAAACAACCAGCACACTCCTCTAGGCTCAAGATCTTTAAAAAAAAATTATATTTATTTTGAGTATGTGAGTGTTGGCCTACCTGTATGTATGTGCACTATGTGCATGCTTAGAAACCTAGAGAAAGTCAAAAGGTGTCAGATCCCAGGAAGTGGAGTTGTGGACTACCGTGTGGGTGCTGAGAACTGAACCCGGGTCCTCCGCATGCACAATAAGTGCCATCACTCCAGTCCACTCACCCACCCCCACACAAGAGAGTTTTCAATAAATATTTCTTGCAACTATTCATCCAAGTTGTCTTTGGTAGATACAAAGACCCTTGAAGTTGCTAAGCCACGAAACACTGATTGCCCAACCTCAGCTCTGAGAAACTGGGATCATCACTTCTATGAGTTCAAGCAAGAAGAGAGGACCAACGGTCTTCAGAACTCCAAGAATAATGAAAGGCTGGGGTGTGACTCAGTGGTAGAACTTAGACTGGCCACTGGATGACAATAAGGAGAAACAGCCCTTCCTCCACATTCAAATCACAAGCCAAGGGAGAGGGCACTTGACGTCATTACTGATCTATTCGTTTGATTTTTCTCTTGCTGAAGACGGTAGTAATGTTTCTTAACATTTATTCAGCATTGCTTTATATGCTGTGAATGCCAAATAAGACAATGCAAAATTGTCTGTGGGCATTTGTCTCGCTATTCTTTAACCTCCCCCCACCCCAAGACATCTCCCGTTCACCTCAATAAGCACATACATCTTGCAACTGATGACAAAAAAATCACTCTTTAGTCCCAGAATGGGATCACTGGCGTGAGTTCACAGCTGAGTTCACAGCACACTCAGCTATTTTTACAGTTTTCACCTGTAGAGTCAAATGTGTGTCCTTATCTTGCCGTGGAAGGGAGATTTCCTATGGCCCTTTATACAGATTACTGTTATTGCATTCATCCCCTGGCTATACCAGATAGAGTTCCTCACGGAAAAAAGACAGTCCAGTCTCCTTTGTAGCCCCTGTGCCTTCATGTACTGCGTGACATGTAATAGATATTCAATATATGTTAATAAACTAAGTGAAGGATGGATGGATGGATGGATGGATGGATGGATGGATGGATGGATGGATGGATGGGTGGGTGGGTGGGTGGGTGGGTGGGTGGATGGATGGATGGATGGATGAGTGGTGGATGGGTGCATGGAGGATGGATGGGTGAATGGGTGGATGGATGGATACATGGATGCATGGATGGATACATGGATGCATGGATGAATGCTTGGACTGAATGAATAAGTTGTGAAGATATAAGTGGATTAGTGAATAGATAGACAAGTAGGTTATTTGGATTATATCTCTAGCAATCTACTGAGTCTATTTAATGAGCAAAGGAATTTATTTGGAGATTAACTCACAAGACAGAATAAAGGAATTTGTTGCAGGATCTCGAAAGGGTGAGGCACAGCCCAATGCTGTTCTCTGGCTAGCTCTGCCCTGATCTGTTCCAGCCAAGAGAGAGTGCTTACTTGCATCCCAGGTATTGCTGGAGAGCTTCTCTCCAGGTTCCCCAAGCCCCGCAGTCCCACAATCCACTTATAAAATAATCACTCAGACGCTTGTATCACTTATAAACTGTATGGCCGTGGCAGGCTTCTTGTTAACTGTTCTTATATCTTAAATTAACCCATTTTTATAAATCTATAGCTTGCCACGTGGCTGGTGGCTTACCGGCATTTTTACATGCTCTTCTCCTGGCGGTGGCTGCAGTGTCTCTCTCCCCTTCTTCCTGTTTCCCCAATTCTCCTCTCTCTTTGTCCCGCCTATACTTCCTGCCTGGTCACTGGCCATCAGTGTTTTATTTACATAGAGTAATATCCACAGCACTTCCCCTTTTCTTCTTTTTTTAAAAAGGAAGGTTTTAACTTTAACATAGTAAAATTACATATAACAAAACAATTATCAAGCAAGAATTACAGTTACAATATTAAAGAAGATGTCCTATCTATCTTATATTTGTGAGTTTAAGGTTTTATATCTAACTTATCTTTTATCATAACTGAGGAAATTATAACTATCTAGCCTTTAACCACATCAAAGACCTGAGAAGGAAGATAATGGTACCTGAGAAATGGTAGATGGATGCAAGCAACTTTCGGGAATCTTGCAAGAGTAGACCAAGACAGCTGGCAGCCTGGACAGTCACCTAATGTTTCTCAGCATTATTGGTGCATTCAAATTGGCTACAGGCCTAGAGTATCTGACAGACCATTTTCAGAAGCAGGAATTCTGAAAGACCATCTTACCCTGTCTTGGCAGAGTACAGTGGTCGCTTTCCTTGTGTCCCGCTTGTCCAGGAAGGACAGCATTGCATTCGT
This sequence comes from Peromyscus maniculatus bairdii, assembly GCF_049852395.1. Classification (NCBI taxonomy): domain Eukaryota; kingdom Metazoa; phylum Chordata; class Mammalia; order Rodentia; family Cricetidae; genus Peromyscus; species Peromyscus maniculatus. The sequence goes on along the minus strand of NC_134871.1, from coordinate 6,027,184 downwards.
ACTGTCAGCCGTCAAGGCAAGGGCAGTTCTTTGCCCAGTAGGCCATTTTGTGCCAAGAAGACAAACTTCCAAATGGAAATGTCTTAGAAGTCCAACATTCTCTCGGGATCAAATTGGTGCAGCCAGGAGCAATTGTGTCTCATGTCAACAGAATTCTAAGTTATTTAAATGCCATATTCTCTAGGTCTATGAAGTGTTTGAAGATTACCTATCTATCTGAAATATATCTATGTATACCTAGAAGACTTAACTAACATGGTTACAAATATGATTATCATAAATGACTAATTATTAACCTATTTTTAATTATCCATTACAATTTTAAATGAGTTACATAAACATAATACCTCAAACAAGAATAGAAATATATATATACAGTACAACAAAATTAACTTCAAGTTTGTATCAATAAACTAAAATTTATACCAATGTAAAACATTTTAAACATAAACTAAAATCTATACCAATGTAAAACATTTTAAATAAGTTGTTCTTTAAAAGTAGGTTGATTAATCTATCCTTTTATCTTATCATCTCTATATCCTCCTATATATCTATATCATATCCCCTTTTCTTTTTTAGAAAGAGATCACATTTATAATCAACCTATTTTAAATAAAAATATTGGTTTTTCTCTGTCCCACACCAGAGGGCTCTTCTGATTTGGGACACAAGAATCTCTTAACCATTTTTTTTTAAAGCAATATGTCTGGGTTTAGAGGGGGAGTGAGCCAATTCCACCTCTAAAGCCAGCTTGGTATATTTGGGAATTTGGGCGTAGCATCTCTTACTACTTCCTGCTGGAGGGGGGCGCTGTATCTTATGGGGACGCAAAGAAAACTTTAGGCCTATGGGGTAGTCCGTGAGGCTGTATTGTGTGAACCAGTTGCCTTGAAACCGCTCTGGATGTTGGATCATCTGGGCCATGGTGTCATTGGAGACCTTTCAGGGGGTCTTGGCTGGTGAAACCTGATGTATCTTAATCTGGAACAAATCCACAGCCTCTGGCTTTCTGTGGAAACAAAAGCAGAACCTCTTTTCCAAAGCAACATATCCTTAAATCCAAATTTTGAAGTCAAGGTACCTTTAAAATATACATTTTGGCATAACTCAACAGATTTTGCAAACAAATGTTTTTCTTCAGTTACGAATATCAAAGAGAACATAATCCAGATTCTCTGTGTGGTAGCCATCTTTACGTGGCTTATTTTTTATATTACCTTAGCCTATTGCTTTAAACTGTACCATTCTAAGACTGAAACGGCGCTGTGACTGCTGGCTCCGCCCACTTCAGCTTCCCAACATGGTGGTGGTACGTTTTCCGCCAGCTCTGGGAATCATCAAGTCTCAGAAATAGTAGGTCTACGCTTTTATCAAAGCAGCGTGTAGCCCAGAAACCTTTTTTTTTTTTTTTTTTTTTTTTTTTTTAATACTAGTAAAGAATAAATCTACCACACAGCGTAATGTGCCGCTGGCAGATGCCTCATTTCCGCCATACTGCTGGTCAAATGCACACGCCAGGAACCCGCCGGTGTTCAAACCTGCGTTTTGCAGCGTCTAGCTGCCTGTATGAGACAAGAAGCAGGAACCTGTTTTTGGCTCTGTTTAGAATTGGTTATTAAATATTCTCAGGTTTAAGGTAGAAACTCGAGCCGTTGGGCGCCATTTGTTGCTGGAGAGCTTCTCTCCAGGTTCCCCAAGCCCCGCAGTCCCACAATCCACTTATAAAATAATCACTCAGACGCTTGTATCACTTATAAACTGTATGGCCGTGGCAGGCTTCTTGTTAACTGTTCTTATATCTTAAATTAACCCATTTTTATAAATCTATAGCTTGCCACGTGGCTGGTGGCTTACCGGCGTCTTTACAGGTTGCCTCTCCTGGCGGTGGCTGCAGTGTCTCTCCCCTTCTTCCTGTTTCCCCAATTCTCCTCTCTCTTTGTCCCGCCTATACTTCCTGCCTGGTCACTGGCCATCAGTGTTTTATTTACATAGAGTAATATCCACAGCACCCAGGTCTTAATGGTCCCCCAGAGGCCATGTCCCAGGGGCATGTACCTCAAGGTCATACGCAGGTGTAACAGCTACCTGCTGCCTCACTAGGGGCAGTGCTTTACAGCATGGCTCAAACAGCCACCCACTACAGTAGGTAAATGAGAAGATGCATGGATACTCATGTGGAGCAACAGATAGTGATATTTGAGTGAGTGTTTAGGTGAATGTGGAGTAGATAGATAAATAGACAGTTGAATGTTCTGATGGACAAGTAGGCAATGAAGGTGTGGTGTTGTGGTTTTAACGTGAAATGTCCTGCATGGGCTTCTGTGTTTGAAAACCTGGTCCCCAGCTAGTGGTACTATTTTGAAAGGCAGTGGAATGTTTAGGAGCTCGAGCCTTGCTGGAACAGGTGAGTCACTGAGGGCAGGACTTCCGGTCTATTCTCTGCTTCCTGACTACATATGCAGATTGACTTGCCAGGCCATCCTCACTGTGATGGGTGGATGGTAACCCCTCGAACTGTAAGCCAAAGTAAGTTCTTTCTCCCTTAAGTTGTTTCCTGTCAGGCTGTTTGGCCAATAAGAAAAGTAACTAGTACAGAGGACTAAATGATTAAAAAGAAATCTGCCTTTCCTGTAGATTCAAGGTATCCTACCTACCCTTTATGATAACAACACATTAAGTAAGAGGCTACAATTCTAACTACAAAGTGTGTTGGGGGTGGGGGTGGCCAATATAGAATCCAAGGCCATGGTTCTATGTCCATCTTTACCTAGTAGTTGGGTGTGGCTTAAACAAATTCCTAGCCTCTGTGGGTCATGCTCTCTGTACTTTTTTTTTAATTAATTTTTTTTCATTTATTTTACATACCGACCAGTTTCCCTCCCTCCTCTCCTCCCATCCCCTCCCCCCCACACCTCCCTTCTACCCCACCCCACCCCCCACCCATGCTCTCTGTATTTTAAGAGACAATAAAGCAGCAGCCAGTGCTCTGCACACGGGTAGCCATTGGGATAAGGCGCCATGTACACCACCGTGGTTTGTCACAACTGATGAAGGACAGGGAGAGTACTTGTCATCGGGTCAGTGTCCACAAGGTGGGAACATCATGATTTCCATGCTAAGCTTTGCTGTTCCAAACGGCGGCATCCCTGCTCCCTAGACTAGAGGAAGCCTCCTGCCCCACACTTTTCCTTTCCCACCGTTCAATTCCCTGTTCTATTCTGCAGTGCCTGTGGGGAACGGGAGATTCCCAGGAGGGGGGCCCACAGAAGTGCAGCTGGTGGAGCCTCACTGCTGAGTCACTTTCCGAGCACTCTCGCAGTTCTGTTTTTGGGAGCTTGAGAAATACATCCACAGTGCAAAACTATTTGGTCAACATTTACTTACTGAGGGACTTCCTTTGTGACAAGCACTATAATTTCCGGGTAAACTAAACTGAACCGATGCCGGCCGGCCCCTTTCTCCCACCAGCTGGGAGGGAGACCTCTGTCAGTCTGTGCCTCAGTAAATTGTAGGCCACCCCAGGACTTTGTTCAGTCCCTCCCTGCCCATTCAGAGCCTGGCACGGGACCAGCACATTGGTCCCATTCACTGCCGTTGGACTTCGGCTTGATGTGATGGGGGAGGCAGACATGTCAATCAACAACCGCAGCTGGACACAAGACAGAAGTGAAAAGACGTGAAACTGGTGGTCACAGGTAAGTTCCCAGAGAAGGGGATGCCTGCCCGACAGAGGTCAGAGACAGAAACAATGAGGGAGAAAAGGTGGGAGGGGACAGGGTCTGACACAAGTGAGCTGATCAGAGCCTAGCATTTTCTCTTCTGCCTTCCTCTGCTAATTGACTCCAACCTGCCCCTCCCTGAGCAGTAGAAGGGGTTTCACTCTCTCCTGGGTAAACAGCTTCCTGAGAATCCAGTAGATTATCTTTTCGCCTCCTCAAAAGAGCACCTATCTAAAGGCAGGTGAGGAATTACAGCAGGCACCTGCTAGCCTGACAAACCCAGAAGAGAAAGGACATCAGATTGTGACAGGTGCCAGGACCCGAAGGCAAGAAGAGGGTGGATAGGTGCTGGCAAGAACAGCTTCCATGCCTGCAATGTCTCTGTGTGTGCCGTGGTGCGCAGGGCTGGGGTAGAGAGCACTCATCCCGGGGGAGGCTTCTCTTCCCGGCTCCTGTTAACATTGGACAAAGGCACGGAGCCTTACGTGCCTTGGATTTAAGAGCAGGTGGCATGGCCACTCTTGGCACTCGATGCCTGTAAATCAGCCTGGAGCTGGGCTCCAGGCCAGCCACCTCTCTCCTGGGGCAGAGAATGTGTCCTCCACACTGATACGGACAAATCTCTCCCAGGCAGCCCAGCCCAGCCCAGTCTGCCTCTCTCTCTCTCTCTCTCTCTCTCTCTCTCTCTCTCTCTCTCTCTCTCTCTCTCTCCTGCTTTGTACTCACCTATAGCTCCCTCAAATCCCCATGGTTCTCATTTCCTGACCTTTACACACACTACCTTAGATAGTCTTCCGTCCCTGATCTTTTATCTAGCTAACTCTTGCTCCTCTTTCAAACCTCAGCCTAGAAATCCTGCTTCTAGAACTTTCCAGTGTTCCACCTGCAGGTCTGGAGAAGCTCTCTTCTTCGAGGAGCCATCGATTGCTGCCTCTACATCCCCATAAATGCCTCTGTCATAAAGGATCATAATAACCTCAGCACATCCCTTACCTCCTACTAAACCATGTCTTTTCTCGATATGCCCAGCACCTAACACAACCCCAGGCCTAAAAGAGTATGCCCAGTCAAGTGAACAAGTGCCCTCCCTCGTGTGAGCCACTGATATGCTTTCAGAGCTTTTCTCCGAGGGGTCTGAAAATGCCTTCTGCATGGAAAACCAAAGGGTGTTCACAAACACCTGCCCTCTTAACTTACGTCCTCATGGCTCTCCCAGTGTTAACCTGTTAACTATGAAGCCATGAGGAAACTGAGGCCGGGAGACATGTGAGTGCCTAGACTGTACCTTGGAGCATGGCGAAGGGCGGGAGCCCAGGGCTACCTGACTCTAAATTGGCCGTTCTGACAGGCCTTTTGTTCTGTCACCACAGGCTCCAGGCCTCTAGCGTTGCTAGCCTGCAATCCTCCAGTGACAGATGAGTCATTCTACTGGTGATCCTAGGCATGGCTTGATCCTCCCTCTCTGTATGGAGTGGAAAGCTCAATTCTCCTAGCCCTTACAAATACGCCTATGCAAAGCCTCCACCCTATGGCTCTGAGATGCCTGTGTGTTCAGTACCTACTCATCAGCAAAATTAAGTGGGTGACTACGGAGCATTCATATTGGGAAAGCTAGAGATGTGTGTGGAAATATGAGCAAGAGTCCATGCACCTAAGCCCCAGTGATACTATTGCCGGGGGAACGACTTCTACTTTTTTTCCGCCTTTTGATCTTACTGATCACACTGGTGCCCTTTACAAAAAGAAAGAAAAGCCTATAGGAAACCAGCTGACAGGAGAATCAGAAAGAAATATAGTTTCTCAGTCTTTGTGGTAGAGGAAAATATATCAAAGAGTAGGTATGGAGCTAGATGCCAACAGACATCTATTATACCATTAGAGCCATGAAAGAATAAAGTGGTCACTCCCCAAGGGTCCTTTTTGGAATAAATACAGTAGTGTGGTCCTCTGCCATGTTTTATGGCTCTGTTGTACCTGTTTATAGCCCTCTTACATTTGAAGAATTCCTGCCTTCTATATGCAAATAGAAGTTGGTCTTACTTTGCCTGCCTCTCTTGCAGCTAAGAATGAACACTGACTCCACAACATAGGAACTATTGGAATAGAGGCACCAGTCAATGTCCATGTTTTGAGAAGGTGGCAGAATTCACTGAGCTCTTGTTGAAGAAGGAAGCCTTGATGCTGGGGTGGTGTGATAGCTAATCTTGGCTGTCATCTTGACACACCTAAGAAAGAGGAACTTCAGCCTAAGAATTGCCTTTATCAGATTGGCCTGTGAGCATGTCTGTGGAACATTTCTTGATCATTCATTGATGTAGGAGGGCCCATCCCATTGTGTAGGTGCCATCCCTAGGCAGGTAGGGCTGGGCAGCATAAAGCTTATACACTTGGAGTGATGGCAGTTCCCTCATTCAATTAGTTCTGCAGCAGAGTTGGTATTAGTCCCACAGTACAGCCTCCAGCCTGATTCTCCAGCTTTCCCAATGACTCTCTTAGCTACCCAGCAGTCTTTTCAACAAGCAAAACCAAAGGATAGCCTCACAGAAAAGTATACTAATTATGAATATACAGCTCAATAAAGTGTTGTAAACTGAATCACCACCATACCAATAAGTAGGTCAGTAGCCCTATATGGGTCCCCATTGGTCTTTCCAGCAACTATTCCCTCACTAAGTATAGTCACTAGGGTAACTCCTAGCATTGTAGCCTGGAACTTCACAGCAATGGGCCCACGCAATGTATACTGGTTTGTGTACCGCTTCTTTCACTTCATTTGTCTCAGATCTGTCCATGTTGCTTCCCAAGGCAGCACACTGATCCGACTCCTCCAAGTACAGGCTTTCACTGTACGGTAAACAAGAACTCAGCCACTCCGGTATTGCTAGACATTGGCTTTATTACAGGAATGCTGCTGTTGGCATTCTTACACGTGTCCTTTTTGACCACCAGAGTGTGAGTTAGTCATATGAGGAGAAGTAGATTTGGGGCTTCTCAGATTTTTACAGGGACAATGAGGTGATTTTTTTTAACTTCTATTTTGCTTCATTTTTTTTTTTTTTTTTTACTTATGTTTCCCAAGCTGTTTTCAAAGCAAGTAGAATTGTTTCTGATGGTGGATGATGAACCTCCGGGTACATAGCATCTTCTGTAGTTGACTCCACATCAACGTGAGTCTAGAGCTAAGTGAGGCCACTGCTGTTTCCCTGCAGCAGATGATGGCAGGATGAGCAGGCTCCCTATGTTTCCCTACTTGTAACAGCACCATCCTGATAGGCAATTCTGAGGATCGCACTGATGTCAGGCCTGAAGAGCATAGGAAGGCGGCAGGGGCAGATGCTTGCCGTGGACAGCATGTTCCTTCCCAACATTAGCTTGATGAGTTCTTGCAATCAGCTGAGGCACTGGCTGAGGCTCGACCTTCCTCTTTATAAAGCTCAGAAGCTCAGAGGTTTACCAACAGGCTCAAAGTCATCAAGCTGGCCAAGGGCAGCATCAGCTCTAACGAAGCCTGCCAGGCACCCCAAGCCTGCTGATGACCACAGAAGGCAGGGACTTGGGCTTCACAATTGACTAGTTAATGTGGTTAATGGGGGTTGGGGGTTGGGGGTGGGAAGGCCAAGGTGTCGTGGTGATGGAAACATGCCGGGCGGTTGAGGCAGGCATGTGGATAGTCACTCACACCCCACCCCAGGCACTGTATCCACGTGGAAATGAGTTTATTTGATAGAAAGATAAAAATGGGGCGAGGGGAGAAGAGGGTACACACCTCATGAGAATGGGGGGAGTGGGGGAGAGTTTTCTTTTTTAAAAGAGACTTTAGGTCAGGACGCTGGGCAGGTCTCCAAGGGGCGGGTCAGAAAATACTTACAGAGTGGTCACTGGCTGCCTCTGAGTCTGGTATCCCCAACAACTCAGGGCCACAGACTCTTCCAGGGTGACGAGTAAGGACTAAGTGAAGTTTCTCAGGCTAGTCGAAGGGTGTATCCACAAAATCTGATCTAATCTCACACTGGCCTTCTCATTTTGAAGTAAGGCTGGATTGTAGCCTAATTCTGGCACCCTGGGGTTGGAGAATGTATAACTAAGAAAGAAGAAAGGGCCCACCTCAGCTGCCCTCGCTCCCTGCAGGCCGCAGCTCCTGCTCAGAGAAAGGCGCCCAGTGGGAATCCAGCCTGCACACTAGAGAGAAGAGCGTGGCCTGCTGCCTAAGCACACTCCCACAACCCTCCCTCTGCCTTTGTTTCTCAGGTGAGTGTATTCAGAGAGAGAGAGAGAGAGAGAGAGAGAGAGAGAGAG